>NC_135660.1:14635246-15365246 GCF_964188315.1 Podarcis muralis
TTTATCACCCAGTACTACACAGCATAAAATACAATATGAGCAACCTGCACATCCAAAACATGTGGCCTCTTTTACATTTCAATTAGCCACATCAGTATGCTTCGGAACATATGGAACAGAAGAGAAGAAGAGTTTTGGATTTGATGTCCCACTTTATCACTACCCTAAAGAGCTAACATTCTCCTTTCCCTTCCTCCCCCACAACAAACACTCTGTGAGGTGAGTGAGGCTGAGAGACTTCAGAGAAGTGTGACTAGCCCAAGGTCACCCAGCAGCTGCATGTAGAGGAGCGGGGAAGCGAACCATGTTCACCAGATTACGAGACTACCGCTCTTAACCACTACACCACACTGACTCTTGACTACTACACCACACTGGCTCTAAATGTCCTCTGATTCACCATCCCACAATTGGCAAAGCTTTTCCCTTGTCAAAAAGCTGTTCTGTAGAGTAACAAAGTGATTGGGGTGGCCTGGACTGTCACCACACCATCAACTTAACTTTCACATGGTGCTAAATGCAGAGCCCCAAGAAGCTCAAAAGCCAGCACAACCCAAGCTAGGACGGCTCAAACCCTCCAAAGTTGCCTTTTGCTTCTGTGATTCGTAGTTCGTGGGCGGCGCAGCGAGTGTCATAAGAAACTATAAGAACATTATGCTGCACTGGTTCTCCAACTTCGTACCCAGGAAGGAGCGTGGTTCAGTGGAAGAGCATCTGCTGTGTGAAAGAAGCATGAGAAGATCAGACAGAAATGCTAGTATTGCAATCAGGGAAGCTAGCGCAATATTCCCTGTGTCTGAATGCGCCCTTTGTCCATCACTGGGAAAGTTACGTGTAAGACACAACCACAGAACACTGGATGCATTCTAAATCCACTCACAGGGTGTCCAAAAGATGTGCAAACAGTGTGCTATGGAAGAAGCCCCAGATATGCAGGAGGTCCTTGTCAACCACAAATGGAAAGGGTTCTGCGGCAGAAGGAAGCTTGGAAGCCACTGGTGTAACTAGCAGAATCAATTAATTGTCTTTGGTGTGTGGTTCAGCAAACTGCACCCAAAAGGATTATGTCATAAGTGCCGCTCTTTCTTCCCCATGACTGGGTACAAACAGCAGGAAGCTGGCCTTCGATAGGGTGAAGTCAGTCTGCCTCTCTTTGCACGCTCCACCAAAACAGATGATCAAAAGTGATGGAACAGGAAGCCAAAGATGGCCTAAGAAAGCAAGCGGAGAGTTTACCTCATGCAGAAAAAGCAATTCTGGGACAGTCAGTCCTCATGTGAAAATTGGAAGGGGGGATGTGGCAGGGACACAAAACTTGGGATCGCAGCCAAGGTCTAGCTGACCTCAAAGGCAAGCTGAAGACTATAAAATGTTCCTTTTGTTTTTGATCAAGAAAATATACATAACTAACTGGTCCATTTGAGCAACTAACTCGTCTATTTATCCATCTTCCTGTTTGTCAACCACCCAGAACGGCTGGGGCAACCCAGCCAGATGGGCAGGATACAAATAAATTAATAATAATAATAATAATAATAATACACACTTCTTGTTTGACAGGACACAAGTTATGTCAGTATTCCAAGCACAGGATGCCACTATTGAGAATATGAGATTTTCTTTGTTTCAGGACACATGTAATTACAGTGGTACCTCGGGTTAAGAACTTAATTTGTTCTGGAGGTCTGTTCTTAACCTGAAACTGTTCTTAACCTGAAACACCACTTTAGCTAATGGGGCCTGCTGCTGCCGCTGCGCCGCCACTGCACAATTTCTGTTCTCATCCTGAAGCAAAGTTCTTAACCTGAGGTAATATTTATGGGTTAGCGGAGTCCATAACCTGAAGCGTATGTAACCTGAAGTGTATGTAACCCGAGGTTCCACTGTACTCCTCAAGAGCACTTATGTATCTAGCCAATGGTTATCACACCAGTGAAAATGTACATAACATTCTCTGGTGGACCTGTATGAAGCCTAGAAATTCCACCAGCCACAGGAGACCTTACGTTCAGCCTCTCTCTCCAGTGCTGATAAAGCCACAGTCATACGATGAACAAGGAAAGCAGAAGAGCAGGTACCCAACTGTTCACAGCTCAGAAAGTCAAAACTTCAGTCTTTATCATAATAATAGAATTGTAGAGTTGGAATGGAGCTAAAGGGCCCAATCCCCTGCAAAGCCAAGAACCTCAGCTAAAGCATCCCTGACACATGGGCATCCAACCTCTCCTTAAAAACCTCCAAGGCTGGAGATAATTAAAAGCAAATTCATTTTCTAAGTCTGGAGGTTTATCATCGGCGGACTTTAAAATGTCAGTGGTGCCAAAATTTGGAACCGGTCAGCCTGCCCCCAAACCATAGCTGTCAATGTTTCCCTTTTTTAAGGGAAATTCCCTTATTCCGAATAGGATTCCTCGCAAGAAAAGGGAAAAGTTGACAGCGATGCCCCAAACGCGCTCTGACCTTAAACAGCCAGAACCCACGAGAAGGAAGAATCAGCAGGCACAGGGATACCCTAAGTTTGTAGAAGTGGAGGGGAAAATATTTTGAAACCCCCACCCCCATTACTGGTGTGAAGGCACAACCCAAAAGCAGCCCAACAAAGACTAGCGTTAACAGTCACAGAACGTCGCAGGAGGGAAATGTGAGAATTCTGAAATGAAAGATTGTGAAAAACTAAAACGTTCTATTGAAAGTCTTCATCTAAGAGTGTGCTTATGTACAGAAAGCCAGATGTTTAAGTTTTAGAAGAAAACAAAAGTAAATTTTAAAATGCAAGGCGGGGGGCGTAGCTTAGTGGCAGAATGCACATGTTTCATGAAGAATGTCGCAGATACAACAGCAGGCCAGGGAAGCTTTTTTTATAAAAAGGGATTTCAGCGAACGCAGTTGGGAGAAGCCATCTGTCTGCAATGCTGAAGAGCTGCAGCAACTGAGAATAGATGGCACTGGGGCTGCATGGACCAGTAGTCTGTCTGGTAACTACGCTGTTGCTTCCTATGTTTCCAATCTTAAAGGGCATTTGGAGCTGAACTGGCTTTCCTAATCCCGGTGCAGTGCTGATCCAAGCCAGTGAGAAACAAATCCTATTTGCATAGCTCCATCCCAGTTTCTGCATCTTGGTCGCACACTATGGCATGATGGAATGTTGGGAACTGATTTTTCTGAGATTTGATAGGATAAATACCCTCACCCCCCACCCCCAACCAGGCACCAGTTCCCTATATTTTTGCAATTGGAAAATAGAACCTGCGTTAACAACTTTTAAGAATAAAACAAAAGACATCTTCAGCTGCTCCAATAAACATTTGCTGGCTCAGCCTCTCCTGCTGCAAAAGCACTTGCAAAAGAAGTATTTCACAATAACTCTACGCATCGAAAATAAGGCTGCAGATCCCAGGGCAATTTACCAGCTGGGCTACAGTTTGTAAATCACATCTGTCTAGACTGTAAGTCAAGAGATAAACATCTGTCTAAAATCAGCTAACTAGGACGGTGAACGCTGCTAAAGAAATCAGGTTAACTATTGTAAAAAAAGGGGGGGGATCCATGAAGTATCTTTTTTAAAAAAACAAAAAACCAGCTACATCAAATTAATCCACCAACACACACAAGCCAAAACATTTCTCAGTGAATTGAAACTAGCAGGCTGTTGATTATGGGATAAATTTTAGGCTGAAACTGACACTCAGTATTAAGATTTTGGAGTAGTGGTGGCGGTGGGGAGAAGTCACGCTTAGCAGGAAGTCACATGAGCACTATCACAGTCTTGGAGCACCTATCAAGTATTCATGCATTACATAGCGTCTGCATTTAATGTTTGTATTCCCAACAGATATGCGTGGAATGCACATTCATCCCTAACCTACTGAATGAGCCGGGTTTTTTTTTTTTTATGTCAATTATAGTCACATGCCCGTAAAGACTCTCCAGTGCTTCCCTTCCCCAGACCATGTTGGTTTTGAGCTGCTATAGACTAATCAGCCCGGAGGCAAGGCCTTGTTCTGACCCTGGGGAAAAAAAGTCTGATGACAAAACCTGCAGAGAAGCGCATTCTGAAAAGTGGTTGCTATCCCAGCCTTGTAAAGATGATCACAAAAACCTAGTATGCCTGCAGGGGAATTTTCTCTCCTTCTCTCTAAAGCCTGCTGAAAGGCTAGCATCCTTCTGGACAAAAGGTGTTTATTTCGTACTCTTTTGAAACCTCTCTGTTGTTTGTACTGTTTTAAAAAACTATTTTCAGCTGTTCTTATGGTATGTAAATCACATATAAAAGGCTATTTGTCATCACTGTTAGAATTATTTCCTTTCTGGCATGGAGGGGAGGGGAATAACTTCAGTTTAGTGCAAACATAGAGACTCTGGGAGTGATCTTGCAGTCATCCTGCTGCTGTTAAACCATGGTTTGGCTGAAGCATGTCATCCTAACCCAGGTTTATCTCTCTCCCGTCTAATCACAAGCTGTAAGCAAGGTTTGTGGCATGTGGTTTATCCAGAAAAGCAAAATCCTAAGCTTGGGTTCAGATGACACACTAAGTCAAACACGGCTCTGCTCAGCAGAGCAACAAGAAGGGAGGAGCAAAATGGCCACAATTGTCTCTCTGATAGACATTGAATTCACACTAAACCATGGTTTGGCTTATTGTGACATGCAAACCAGCCCATTACACTTGCATCCTTCCCCCGGCTCATATAACCTTAAAAAGATACCTATTAATATACTTTCTCTTTGCTAAGCTTTTTGGGCAGAGCCAACGTCTTGATTTCCCCGCTCAAGTGGTTTTATAGCTTCCTTTTTGTTTATGAAGATTTTATTTTGAAATTAAGTTGGGAATACAGGCAACAAGACAGGCAGACCACCAATCAATACAACAAGATCACTAATTAACTGCAATGGGGAATTGAAACTTGTGGGATAGGGTTAAGACAACCTGAGGTGAGGTTTGCTGAGAGTATGGATGTGTAACTGAATCACAGTCAGGAAAGCGGGGAGATATATGCATCTGTATTTGATTGGACTGTGGTCAAAAGCTTGAAGAAGCTGGAAAATGGAAACCATGGTGCCACGGTACCTTTTTAAATATTGGAATTCTTTCTTTGTCATTCTTGCTGATTTTGTTCATTATCCTCACGTCTCCTGAGTTTTATCAAGCCGCTGCTGTTTAGAAGGTTGCTTGGGAGATTTCCAGTTATGCGCTAGGTAGGATTTCACCGCTACATAAAACTGTTTAAGGAGGTCTTAATGCCAGATACATTCTTTTTTTTTAAAGTAGGCATTATATTTATATTCCTTTTCTAGCTGCCAGCCATCAAGAGCTCGTTTAAAATGTACCTTTTGATGAGTAAAGTAATGTTGCCTTTGCATCTAGGGTTAGAATGGGCACCTGGGTTCCTTTGTTTTACCTCTTGGGAAAAACAAAACGGTTTGGAGATTTTATAGTAGTCCTTGGGTCACCTACCCACACAGAGCAATCTCATAAAGATATTTTGCTTGCATAGACCAAAATAACCTATCACCTGCTGGGGAGACGATCTGCAGAGAGTCTGTGTGTGGCAGTGGATAACGCTGGGGTAGTCAACATGGCGGCTTCAAGATGTTCTGGACGATTCCCATTATCAGTGACCATTGGTTATGCCGGGGGTGATGGGAACTGCAGTCCCAAACATCTGGACTACACCACGTAAACCACCCCCGGAGATGAAGTGCTGGGCATGGATCAGGAAGACACGAGTTCAGATCCCTGTTGTGCCATTACAGTGGTACCTCAGGTTACATACGCTTCAGGTTACATACGCTTCAGGTTACAGACTCCGCTAACCCAGAAGTAGTACCTCGGGTTAAGAACTTTGCTTCAGGATGAGCACAGAAATTGTGTTCTGGCGGCGCGGCAGCAGCAGGAGGCCCCATTAGCTAAAGTGGTTAAGAACAGTTTCAGGTTAAGTACGGACCTCTGGAACGAATTAAGTACTTAACCCAAGGTACCACTGTAAATTGACAAGGACAAGTCTCAGCTGCTCTTCTCTCCCTCTCTCAACTTAACCCGCCTCCCAGGGCCGTTGTGAAAGTAGCACAGTATTGTCGCATTTACACCACCTTAGAATAAAAGGCGAGGTATAAAGGTTGCAAGAACACGAAAATGGATATAGGTTATGGATGCACTGAGTGACCATTTTCTCACATCCCCCCAAAACTCTGCACACAGCTTTCAGAAAGGTCACTGCCCATCTTGCATGTTGCAACGTGAAGGCGATTTAAGGCCTGGGGTGGGGTTGAGGCGGGGGGGGGGGGGGAGAGAGATGAACTATAAAGCCAAGATTCAAAACTGAAACAAACAATTTAGTGTTCTGCAGCCGCAGATGTTATGGCTTGCAAGGCTCCTCCAGCTGCGCTACATATGAATTTCACAATTGTCTCTGCTCAGAAATGCAGGAAGGACTTTCTGCTCCCTCCCTCCCCGCTTCACAACTAGCCATCCAAGTTTTTATCAGCATCGATCCTCCACATTCTCCAGCGGCTGCTTCCAAATGTTTTTACAAACATCCTGCAGGAATATGGACAGCCGTTTGGTGGCCGTTGGATTTGTTATTCTCAGGCACATCTCCATCTAGCAACCTCGATCCTCTGGAGAAAGGAACTGTGATGTGGCAGGATTTAAGAAAGACAAAATTAGACAAAGCCACTTCTGCCCTGCAGAGGAGGTGGGGTTGCAGGCTTCATGCCCCCCCCCCACGTGTGCGGTGGCTGGAGCCCAGCCCTTGCGCGATTGGGGGAATTCCTGGCCGCGTCAACCCCTGGCCAGCCAATCAGCTGGCTCTGGGGGCATGGACTGTCCTATTTGAGGCAGGCGCGGCCAGGGATCTCCCTCTTTTGCTGTCTACCAGCTGTTTCTGTTTCCTACCCTCCCGCCCTTCAAGGGTTTTCGTTCCTTGACCTTGCTATGGACCTTGGTTGGTCTCCATTAAGGGGCCTGGTAGGAATTTTTCCACTTGGTTTTCGCCTACCTTGTAGCAAATTGTCACAACTTTCTTGGTATTGGCGGTTAGGCATTGGTATTGTTCTGTTGTTGGAAGAGGGGAGGAAACGCCATTACCTGCCCCACATATTGAAGGGTAGTCCGATAAAGGATTCCAGGGGGTGTGGCCCTGTCTGAAGCATAGGGAGGTGAGGGCCCACCCAAGGCACGCCCCCTATCGGTGACCCTGGGGGAGTTCCTAGTTGATGTGCATCAGCAGGAGTCCCTCTACTTGTGGTTAACCCTTCCCGGACTTCAAGCAGACAGGCTGAAGTTGAATATAGTTGGTTAGGACCAATGCCTAAGCCAATACCACTCATAACCTGTAACCAATAAAGCTGTGGCCTTATTTAGCCCATTAACCTTAATAATTGTGTTGTGTTTATTTCCATGGGGGGGGGGGCTCACCATGCAAGCACAAGTGCCCTCAACAAGTGTTGGCATGTGGAGTCACCAAGTAGAGTATTGGCAAGCAGTGATCCAGGGTTTCATCAAACAGGGGTTTTGCCCCAGCCCTAAGTGGAGAGGCCATAGACTGAACATGGGACCTTCTGCATGTAAAGGATCAGAGATTCATAGAATCATAGAGTGGAAGGGACCCCAAGGGTCATCTATTTCAACCCCCTGCAATGCAGGAATCTCAGCTAAAGCATCCATGACAGATGGCCACCCAACCTCTGCTGAAAAACCTCCAAGGAAGAAGAGTCCACCATCTCTTTGAGTGAGTCTGTTCCACTGTCAATCAGCTCTTGCCACCAGAAAGTTCTTCCTGATGTTTAATCGGAATCTCCTTTCCTGTAACTTTAATCGATTGGTTCAGGTCCTAGCCTCGGGAGCAGGAGAAGACAAGCTGAGATACCTTCTCTCAGACTCCTCTTACCTAGACGAAACATACCCAATCCCCTCAACTGTTCCTCATCAGGCATCATTTCCGGACCCTTGATCACCTTGGTCACCCTCCTCTGCACACGTTCCACCTTCTCAATATCCTTCTTCAAATGTGGTGCCCATAACTGGACATAGTATTCCAGGTGAGGTCTGACCAAGGCAGAAGGTACCAAGGTACTACAACATCCCCAAGTCCGGTTTGTTTTTGTTACAAATTTATATTAGAAATTAATTTATTATAAAATGGAACTTATTTTTTTGGTGTATGAGAGATGGACTTTTTTCTAATTCCTCACTAATGATACGCGAACACACACCTACATTTAAATGAAATTTAAAAATGCAGTATTTTTAAAATGCTGAGTGCAAAATCAAACAACTCCACTGGATTTTATGTCTGAATTCCCAAATCCATCCAATAGACAGGCGTTTTACACTGCATTACGCTAGTAAGTATACCAGTTCCTTTTTATTTTTTTAGTCAGAGATGCTATGGGAACCTTAGAAAATGAATTAAAGTCTGCTACATTTTATAATGCGCTGTGAAATGTCTATAAAATTGTGCGTACAGATGGGACAATCAACTTTTGATGCAAGAAAGGGGGAGGGAGGCATGTGAAATTTCAAGCAAATATTTCAGTGCCTCTCCACTTAACTGTGGATCAGTTTTTCCCTTTTTTTTAAAACAACAACAACACTTCAGTGTGCTTAACAATGATCTTTTCTCAATCATCTGTTACTATAGAAACAATAAGGTTGTTTGCACAGTGACTTCTTCCAGCAAATACGATGCAACAAGTTAGTCCTTGTTTCCCTTCACTACCATGGGAAGAACTGTGATCCTGGAGACCAGGACAGAGATTCAAGTGTCTGCTAATCCCAGTTTTAAAACCAATTTCCTCCACGGCTTTGGAGGGATTCGCATAACTCCCCCTCACTTCTGTTTTCCCACCTCAGCGGCACATCTGTGAGAATCAGCTTGCGCAGAAGGAGAAAAAAGGAAACATGTAAAGCAGTTAAGCAATATTCGGTTGGGGTGGGACGACGCACTATTTCTGTAATTCACCTCTATTTACACCTACGTTTACAGGAATGTCATTTTATTTGTGAAGAACTGCACTATTTTTTGAAAGCGGTTGAATAATCCTGCTAGCTAAATATAGTTTGGAGCTCTAGCAAAGCGCTGTGTTAAAAACTCATCCAAGTACCGGTAATACTCCTCTCTGCAGGAATTTGGGGAGGGGGGAGTCTGAGAATATAAATTGGTTGTGGGGTTTGTCGGGAGCCTGTTGTGGTGGACAGTTTACTTCCTGGAGAGGTTTGGCTTGGGAGTGCGGGATCCATCAGGACAGTCTGCCCCCAGAGACTTATGGGGTCTGAGAGATTCCTTAATGTTCTGAGGAGCTTCCCAGATGACACGTCCGGCATTCCTGCCGAGATTCTTCTCTTGGGATGGAACTGAGAGATGTCCTCAATGGTAAGCGTGCAGATCATCTTAATACTATAGCGGCCAGCATGCAACAAAACAGGAAGTTCAACAGCTATAGTGCAGTGGCATAAATCCCTATCTGAATTACGATCAAACATGGCTCAAAGAACATTACTGCACCTACCATGAGGTGCTGATGACTGCAAGAAAAGCTTACTTTTTTCACCACCACAGCATCCACAAATAGCACTCTGGCCCAATTCAAAGTGCTGGCTTTGACCTACGAAGCCTTAGAAGACTCAGGGCCACAATACCTCAAGGGCCGTCTCTCCCCATATGAACCAACCCAGACCCTGCAATCATCACCTGAGGCCCTTCTTCATGCGCCTCCTTCATGAGAGCAACAGGAGAACAGGGCCTTTTCTGCAGTGGCTCCCTGTTTGTGGAATGCTCTCCCCAGGGAGGCTCGCCTGGCACCTTCATTACATATCTTTAGACACCAGGCGAAAACATTTCTCTTCCACTAGGCCTTTGTCTGATCCTATGACCTTTAAAATGTGCTTGTGAGAGTGGAGTTATTGCTTTATGATGCATTTTGTGTTCATATTTTGTATTTTTATGTTGTGAACTGCCCTGCGATCTTCGGATGAAGGGGCCCTTGTATTTATTAAATACAAATTTAATAAATAAAACTCTTCCAAGTGGTGAATCGGCTTTTATCATCTAGCCAGCAGGGCGTTGCTCTGACGCTCTGCTATGACAAGTTTGCTAGGCACTTTTGGGATAGAATTGCTCAGATTGGGAAGGAATGAGACTTCATCCACAGTTAGAACAAATGCTACAGAGGTGGCCAGAGCACTTTCTGGTCCAGCCTGAGGGTGATTCCAAGCCAACCACCTGGGCTCTGAACCCCTACACATCTTGGCTTATTCGAGCTCATCCAAGTGGCATGACTGGCTATATCCAGGGATTAATGCCTCATTGCAGGAGCGGGAGATGCTGCCTGCCCTGATGGAGGTGGTGTTCTCCCACCTTAAATGGACCTTCCCTGTATGCAGAAGCACTCAACTATTGCCCAGTGGCAAACATGTGCTTTGGGGGCAGGGTGCTTGAAACAGTGCTTGCAGCTCAGTTTCAGACACAGTTGGAGGAAACTGGTTATCTCTACCCATTTCAGTCCAGCTTCAAGCCTGGGCATGGCACCAAAACTTCCTTACACACTTGTGGGGAGAGTGTGACTTTCCGTGTTCTCCTTGACTTCTCGGTGGCTTTTGATACAGTTGGCCATTTTCCTCCTAGAGCGACTTCTTAAGGTAGGGTTTGGGCCACCGGTCTCACACTGGTTCTACTCCTATCTTCAGGACTATGTCCAGAGAGCAGTCATGGCAGGCTACAGTTCAGAGCTATGAAAGCTAACTTGGGGTATCTTGTCCTCCATGTTATTTGACATCTGTATGAAGCTGTTAGGAGTTGTCCCTCCATATCATTTATCGTGAAGCTCATGTGTTGGACTGGCACTGGGAGGTAGTGCTGGGTTGCAAAGTGGCAATAAATTTAAGTTATGACTGAAGTGTTCTGAGTTCTTGGGTCTGAGAAGGAGCAGTGTTGCAGGTTCATGGTATTCCTTGAGAGCCTTGTGTTTTGGAAGCTATGATTTTCTTGTTGAAGCCATGGCTGCTTTGCCAGTTACAACCCCATTTTGAAAACATGGCTTGTCCTCTGTTCTCCATGCTCTGGCAACCTCTAGGCTGGACTACTGCAGTGTGCTTTACATGGAGCTCCCCTTGAAGACTGTCCAGAAGCTGTAATTAGCCCGGAATGCAATGTCCAGATTATTGACCAATAACACCTATAATGAACGTATAACTTGTGTTGTAAAGCAGATGCAGTTTATTTCTGAGCCCAATTCCAGCTGCTCACATTGGTGTTTGAAGTCCTACAGCAGGCATAGGCAAACTCGGCCCTCCAGATGTTTTGGGACTACAACTCCCATCATCCCTGACCACTAGGGACAATGGGAGTTGTAGTCCCAAAACATCTGGAGGGCCGAGTTTGCCTATGCCTGTCCTACAGAAAATAACTGAATGCAGAGAATACAAAACAGCACACAAAACTTTGGAAATTAGAAGAGAAACAAGGAAAGGGGGATGCGGTCAGACTGATAATTCTCTACCCTTTCATACCATACAAGTACGTTTTGTAACCTGACTGCAGTATTTTCTGGTGCCCAATCATACTGCCTTTTCCAGAAATTCCTGGAAGTAATGTTCCCTCAAAATAAAAATGAGAATGAAATATAGTATTAGTTTCATTTGGGTAAATTTACCACCCAATCAGCTAAGAAGTTGGCAAATGCTAATCTACCATTCAGAGGTCTTAAATTCAGGAATTTGCTAACGGACATGGAAAAACTTACTTTGGAGTATCTCCTTAAAAGGATGGCAGCATGTTAGCAATCAAGTGAACTGTATCATCATCAGAGCACATTTGTCAAAGGTTTCTTGCCTGATATTGGCTGAAGAGAGCCACACCACCCTCGACGTGAGGAAGACTCAACCCTGAAGACCAGAGAGAAGCAATCTTTCCATTCTTGTTTGGTGTGTGTGTGTGTTTTAAGGGTTTAGCAAGACTGTGACTGGCTTAGTAAAGTCTGAAATATTTTAGTCTCAGGCCCTGAGAACAAGAGGAGCCATTCAAGTCATGGTGGAGCGCCTCACAGAAGACAGCAATATGCTCACAGTTCGCAAACACAGATCTGTTTGGACAGTAAGTGCAGCCATCCACTCGGCAAACACCAAGATTCCTGTGAGTCCACAGCAACGAGAACCAGACACTGTGCGCCTCCAGTAACCCACCGGGACGGGCTTCAAGGTAGCACAAAAAAGCCTTTAATCGGAAAGTTACAGTTCAATAAAGCCCACAGCTTTCACCAGGCCCCTTTCTCGCTCACGTTTGAAGGACTATGTTTTAGGACGACAAAAACCTAAAAACAGATGGGAAAATACTGTGGAAATCAAGGAGGATACCCTTCGTCACATATCTTTAGGCGCCAGAGGGAAAACCTTCCTCTTCTCCCAAGCCTTTGGCTAATTAAACAATCTATGGCCTTTTAAACTGTGTGTGTGTTATTGTTTTTCTTTATTACTATGTTTTGGGGTTTTTTGTATTGTATACTGCCCTGTGATCCTTGCACAGCATATAAATTTTAACAACAACAACAACAACAACAACAACAACAACAACAACAACAACATGCAAGTAATGTGGTTAAGATTTTCAGATAACAATATACATGAAATCAGAATAGCAGTCTTCAGTCTTTGTTTCAATTTTCACTCTTACTCCAGTGTAGGCCACTGGTTTCCTTCAGATTGGCAGAACAAATCAAAAGCCTCAAATTACTTTTCAAGACGTGTAGTATATAAATTTATAAAATAAAATGGTGATCGAAGTTTTATTTTTATCTGATTTCTGATAGTTTGAATTTTGATTCATTGAGACCATGCTGCTTTTAAGAGGCAAGTTGCTTTTCTTGATTTGTGGAATAAGGAGTTATAAGACAAGTAGATAAAACCGCAGCTGGAGTTGGTGGCAAAACAGGCAACAAACAGAATTCCACAGACACAAAACAGATCTAGGCTACCAGGGAATTACCGTATTTTTCGCCCTATAGGACGCACTTTCCCCCCTCCAAAAATGAAGGGGAAATCTGTGTGCGTCCTATGGGGCGAATACAGGCTTTCACTGAAGCTTGGAGAGCGAGAGGGGTCGGTGCGCACCGACCCCTCTCACTCTCCAGGCTTCAGGAAGCTATCAGCAAGCCTGGGGAGCCCGCGGGAGTTCCCGCAGGGCTCCCTAGGCTGCGGATAGCAGCCTGTTGCCCGGCGCGCAGGGTGCCCTGAAGCAGAGCGCCCCTTGCGCCGGGCAGAAATCCGCAGCCTGGGGAGCCCTGCGGGAGTTCCCGCAGGGCTCCCTAAGCTGCAGATAGCAGCCTGTTGCCCGGCGCGCGGGGCGCCCTGAAGCAGAGCGCCCCGCGCTTCGGGCAGACATCGGCCAGCCCCACAAGCTCGGGGGACAGCGGGGAGGCGCAGCGCCACCATCCCGCTGTTCCCCAACCTGGTTTGGACGCTTCTCCCCAGCGCCAGCCCCACAAGCTTGGGGGACAGCGGGGAGGTGGAGCGCCGCCATACCGCTGTTCCCCGACCTGGTTTGGTTTCCCCGACCTGGTTTTTTGGGGGGAAAATAAAGGGATTTTTTTCCCCTTTATTCCCCCCCCCCAAAAAAAAACTAGGTGCGTCCTATGGGACGAAAAATACAGTACTATGCTTGAGAATGGCTTGCTCTTAAAATAGCTTACCCACTTAATATCAGGTTGGTGGCAGAACAGTTATGAAAACTATATAATGAACCAACGCAGCAAAAGAGAAGGGGTCAATACGTGTGCAAATAAATACTTCCTCTTCCACCATTATTTGCCATTATGAACAGGCTGTCCACTGCAATAAAAACTAAGGGGAGTGGGATTCAATACCCACAAGATGGGTGCAGTGAAAAAGCTTCCTAAAACCCCTCAATGGTTTTTTCCTCTGCACTTACATTGCCCTCACTTCCCCTGCTTTCACTTGCCCTCAAGATAACCCAACTGGATTGGCTACGCAGTGCTGCAAATCTGTTAACAATCCCAATCTCTGACTGGGTATCACTCATCTGACTAATTATGGATGGAGAAAGAAACAGCATGCCAGGGAACCAGCAGAAAATGAATGGCAAGAAAAATGCGAAGCTTCACACCATCAATTTGTGGGCCTAACCCTGCAAAATCACTAGCTTCTGCCTGAAATTCTGATGTGGAGAATATTCTCCACAACCCAAGTTAATATATCTTAAGACTGAGTAGAACTTCAATTGTTGTCACTCTTCTTGCTCAAACAGCTCCTGGAAGGGATTTTATTTATTTTTTATTAGTGTATATTCCAAGTGTCAAAAAATAGCACCACAGTAAGCGAAAGAAAGTTTCCATAAAAATGTGGAGTTTTAAGCGTATTCTTGGCCAAACGGCAAAATACAAATTTCCACTGGAACCTTGGAATGCTGTTGAAACTCCTCACGTGAATAAAGATGGCAACGTTAGCCAGGTTTTCTTCAGGGTGACTTCAGCACTCTGTTTAAACAAACTGGGCTATACACTGACATCATTTGCACTAGAAAATGACCTCCTGAAAACATGTTAAAACACAAACTATATTAGATTACATAAAAATGTGGCTTTGTAGAACTCTTCATGGGAAGCTTCAAGATTTCACCTGGACTTCGCAATCCAAAAGCCACACACTTCCCCCCACCCCACCCCCAAAAATATCCTGAATGGCAGGATGAAAAGATGCTTCAGGAAAGACAGTGGGAAACATTTCTGTTGTCATTCCTTAGGATAAAAACCTCCAAAGAGAACAAAACATCCTCATCATTCCCACCAAAAGCTCCCTGCACCCTTTCCCTGCCTTTTTACGACCTTTGTTTTTAAGCAAATATTACCTTAAAAAATAGGTACACCGAAATCCTATTCAATCGCACTGGAACACTGCTTTATACTAAATATGGACGCCACATGCTACCAGTGGAATGCAGAATCAGGTGCCTTAGTCCATAAATGCTAGTTGGAATCAGCATTACAAGCCATAAGAGTAGCCATGATTTCCTCTCCTGGCATCTCCAGGTAGGCCTAGGATTGTCTGCTATCTGACCTGCTGTCTGTTGGCGTCAACACTACTGAGCTAGCTGGGACAGTGGCCTGAGTATAAGGCAACTTCCTATGTCCCAGACAGGCTCCTGTCCTGTCTCAGAAGCCTTTACAAGTCCTTCCAGATCAGGGGCAGACAATGGGCGTCATGAAATTGGCAGAGTCAGTTTGAAGCTTAGGAATCCTTTACCTCCTAGGTAAATCGTTCAAGGCAGCAAAGCACACAGACCGATAAGTTTCTGGTTCTGTCCCTGGCGTTCACCAGGCTAAATGGGGCCAACTCTCCACACACAGCAATTTCACAGCTTTGGCGTGATGGAAAGCTTCACACCAATCTTGTTCTGCCTTCACCTCCGTTTGCAAGGGACTAATCAGGGTCAGAGACCATTCATCCTCAATGCAGGTGCTCTAGAGGAAAAGTAAGGTTATCCTCCAGCACTAGATTTCTTCAGCTTCCACCTCCACAAAACAATGGCTAGCACTGGATCAAAATAATTGCTTAAAAAAATTTTTTTTTGTGAGAATTCGGCGCAATTTCCTTTATCTCCTTGATCAACAGGGAACCTTACTCTCAACCAATCCAATATCTTTCTTGCCTTTTCAGCCTTCTTATTTTTTTTATTGTCATTGCATTTTATTTTATTTATTAAATTCATATACCGCCCTTCATCCAAAGGGCAGTTCACAGAAGAAAACACAAGATAAAACACAAGAAGATAATGTTAAAGCACTGAATGCAATTGTTAGAGAAACTGAGTGAGTGAATGGATTATCAGGATTTTGTTTCTAGGTCACACCAGACACAAAAACGCCCTGTTCCTCCCCTTTCATATTTTACTTTATAATTTTATATCTAACAAAACTCAATGAAACAAGTATCAGTTGTGCTGCAGCTACCATATGGAGAGCTCAACATGCAAAGGGATCCGTGAAAAATCTGGAATGCCAACCCACTTATGTAGGTGATAATATTTACAGCACAATCGAAATGCAAGATCTGCCAGTTTAAGAGAGTTTGGATTCAGGGAACTGTGGACTCATCCAGCTGAGCAAGGAATCACTTGAGCCTATCACCATGATGAGCCCCTCATCAACGGTGAGCTAGAAGTACATCATCATTAAGTCCCTCACCCCAGGTCAGCAGAAGTTAAGTCCCCAAAAACAGATGTGCCAGGGATATGGCAGGGATGAGATGAGGCAAGGGAACAGCCTTTGCCAAAGGTGTCGTGGGCTTTGAAGACGCTCAAACTCAGGACAAAATGCACTAAGAGGAAGACACGCTTGGCAAGCCCTCACCATGATCAACTCCCACCCGGAAACCTATGTCCCCACTGTGGAAGGACGTGTGGATCCAGAATTGGCCTCCACACTCACTTACGGACTCACTGTTAAGACTGTGTTCATGGAAGACAATCTTACTCGGCTATGAGTGATCGCTAAAGAAGAAAGAAGAAGAAAATTGTTCCAAGCACCTTTCAGCTTCAGCATGACCTAGCAAGCCGGCAGGGAAAAAAGCCAGCAAAAAGGGTGTGTTATAAGTCAAACTGAAGCTGAGGCTCCAATACTTTGGCCACCTCACGAGAAGAGAAGACTCCCTGCAAAAGACCCTGATGTTGGGAAAGATGGAGGGCACAAGGAGAAGGGGACGACAGAGGACCAGATGGTTGGACAGTGTTCTCAAAGCTACCAGCATGAGTTTGACCAAACTGCGGGAGGCAGTGCAAGACAGGAGTGCCTGGCGTGCTCTGGTCCATGGGGTCACGAAGAGTCGGGACACGACTAAACGACTAAACAACAACAACAAAAGTCAAACTCCTCTTGAATGGAGATTTGAATAAGGGGTAACTCGCACTGCCATAAATTCCGCTGGTGTGAACTACATTGGATTTCTAATTAGGATTGCTCCATAATATTTCAATGTGTGAATTGTTTTATTGTGCACCACCCATGATTTATTTATTTTTAAAGAAGTTGGGGGTTTAGATATACTCTTATTAAGAAATAAATCTAGGCAAATGGATTCAGAATAAATGCATGGCCCTCAAGCTGGGACACAGAATGCCAATGGATACCTACAATGTTGGCATATAGAAACCATTTCATGAAAAGGACAATTATGGAAACTAGATTGTCATTTCTGAAGGAAAGTTAGATATGAAATGAAAAGCCTTTGTGGCTCCCTGGAGATGAGTAATAGATTCTCCATAGTTCTGCAAAGGACGGAGAGCGGCCATTCTTTCGCCATGACAACCCAGCAACATAATGCAAAGTGTTGCTTAGCAACACAACAGAACTCTTTCACTAAAGCCCTAGGATTAACTTGCTTGCTGGTTCGAAGACGCTACCGCCCCCCGTCAACCTACGAATCTGAACTCAACCTGGAAATTTTTTTATTTCCTCTACTCTCAATAGGGTAGACTAAATGCTCGAAATACTTCTATGCTTTTTTTTTAAAAAAAAAAGAGCTTTAGCAAAGTCTCAATACTTTAATCCGCATTTTAAAACCACTAAATTTCACGATCTGCAGCAGGTTTCGTAATTAACCGTGACCAATGTGTTTGTCCATATGGACAAAGTGGCTTTTGTAATAAACGGAAAAATCTGCAAATGTGGAAGAGATTATAGCATTCTCTATATTAAAGATTATTTAAGATTATACTAAATGGAAGCCAGGTTTCAAGAATTTTATCTCCGGGCCCTTTCTAAGCCCCCCAAAAGAAGAAGAATGTGCAAAGTAATCCCAGTAATTTGATGTTTACAGCGGTATCATACTAACCCACTTTCGAAAACAGGCTTATGTTACATGTGGCTTCAACAGCCCATTTCTAAGGCAATTTGCTATCTGATAATTACTTTTTCTGGCAGCAACTTTTCCATTAGACTTGTGCCAAGTATGAAAGGAATCCAAAGGTTTGGAGCACGTCAGGTGGAAAGCACCTGGAGAGGACTTGCCTTAGACTCAGTGATTCGGACCCCCATCCTACCCTCCAGTTTGGGTCTGCTCTTCCCCAAAATGGAATCGCCACTTATCTTGTGAGCATCAGAACTTGATCTCAAGCTGCTGCGAGCCGTAATGAAATTCCTTTCAGCCTTCTCGTATGGAAGTGAAGGCTCTCTAATAATCCAAGACCTCTTCTAAGTGCTTTAAGAACAGGAAAGAGGAGAGAGCCCTCCTAAGTTGACCAGTACCCCCAGTCCTTAATCATTCCAAACAAAAGGAAAAGCAGTCAGACAAGCGGAGAGCCACAGGAATCTGCATTTGTTTTGTGATTTGCAGTTCTGTTTCTGTGTAGAACCTATGCTAACGGACACACACTGCTCGTGCGCACCATTCACCTCTCCGTTGTTCACACACACACTCCTTAAGAGTGCACAGCACATAGAATCGCAGGGTTGGAAGGGCCCACAGTGATCATCTAGTTCAACCCCCTTTTAAATGCAGGAACCTTTCATCCGACATGGGGCTCGAGCCCACAGCCCTAAGGTTAAGAACCAGGCAAAGTCACAGGGAACCAGGCAGAGGGCCTTCTCGGTAGTGGCACCCGCCCTGTGGTACACCCTCCCATCAGATGTTAAGGAGATAAACAACTATCTGGCTTTTAGAAGACATCTGACAGCAGCCCTGTTTAGGGAAGTTTTTAAATGTTTGATGTTTTATCGTGTTTTTAATATTCTGTTGGGAGCTGCCCAGAGTGGCTGGGGAAACCCAGCCAGATGGGTGGGGTATAAATAATTTATTAATTATTATTATTATTATTATCATCATCATCATCATCATTATCTCTTGCTCTACCAACTGAGCTATCCCTTGGGGCAATACACATCTTGCTTCAGACACGCTAGAGGCTATAAAAAAAATGTTCAAAAAATAAAAGTAAGTTAGCACAGTCAAATAAACCACCATAAAACTAAGCATTGTGGATTGGGAATTCCAACTTCAGTCAAGTCAACTGTCGGAGGAAAGCACTGTATGGCAGGAGTAAACCTGTCCTCCTGTTCTGCACATTGTCCCTGACTCTTACTTCCAGATCTGATAGAGGAAAAGATGGGGTGGGGTTGCTTTTTTTATGTGGAGGTATTGCACTCCTAGACATGCAGAACCTTTGAAACACAGAACCACACAACTGTGTCATCAACTATAAGAACCGGATCATGAGCTCCCTTTCCCCCTCCTCCATTCCACCACATTTTTCCTTGTGTCTTTTTAAACTATCAGCCCAACAGCTGGGACCATCTTACGACTGGTTTTTGTAAGCCCTTATATAGGGGGGCCTTTTTGGCTAAACCCTTTAAATTAAATAAATTTGACAATCTCTAACCCGTCTCCCGTCCCCCCCGCCACCGCCCTTTAAATAATATACAGCAAGTTAACTACAACAACAGATCCCCATTTAACTTCTTAGGGGGGAATTATTCCGGGAACAGCTGCTTAGTGACTTTGAAAACAACCATACGCCAGCTATGCCTGGAATACGCATAAAGTGAATCACTATGCGTATAGAGAAGGAAAAGGGAAAAAGATACGAGAAAGGGAATGGCAGGAAGAAAGAGCAGCAGCAAGAGGAAGAGGGTAATCGTACCCACCACCCTTGGCTCTGATTCTGCCCATTCCTAACTCCAGCCTCATTTGCCACTAGGCAAGCAGGCAGACACAGTGGTACTTAGGGTTACAAACGCTTCAGGTTACAGATGCTTCAGGTTACAGACTCCGCTAGCCCAGAAATAGTACCTCAGGTTAAGAACTTTGCTTCAGGATGAGAACAGAAATTGCGCGGCGGTGGCAGTGGGAGGCCCCATTAGCTAAAGTGGTACCTCAGGTTAAGAACAGTTTCAGGTTAAGAGCGGACCTCCAGAACAAATTATGTTCTTAACCCGAGGTACCACTGTACCCCTAAGAGATTGCAGCTCTCCAGAAGATTCGTGGGATGGGAGAGGATGCCCCCAAAAAAACGCATTTGCCAGAATTCCTTCAGAGTGAGGTGGCCTTACTGCTACAGATACACCCTTAGTAACAAGCGGGCAAGCACCTCGCAGCGTCTTTCCCTTATGAGTTAAGGTTGTGGCGTTTGGGACTTTACAGTTTGAAGAAAAGGCAAAAGGTGGCATGGCAATAGTTTATAAAAGGTGGCATACATAAAGCGGACAGAGAAAAGTTTTGCTCTCTCATAGCACGACAATTTGTGGACATCGGGAGAAGCTGAATGCTGGAAGAAATCTGGGCAGATGAAAGGAAGTACTTCTGAATAATAATAATAATAATAATAATATCTTTATTGTCATTGCCCCAGGTAGGGCACTCCACACAAAATCAAATCAACTATAAAAACACTAATTAAAACAATACAGTATAAAACAGCAAGGAAGATTAGATGACTTTCAAAGTCCAGGCTTCCCATTCAGGGCCGAGATCGCTCTGGAGAAGAAGCTGTTCTTAAGACGGCTTGTTCTTGTCTTCATCGTCCTGTATCTCCGTCCCGACGGCAGGAGCTCGAAGAGACAGTGACCAGGATGCGATGGATCTTTTACTATGTCCAGTGCCTTCCTATGGCACCTTGTGGCATAAATCTGCTCTAAGGTGGAGAGTGGGCAGCCAACAATGCTCTCTGCTGCCTTAACAACTCTGCACAACCCCAACCTGTCCCGGGTAGTACAGCTTCCATACCACACACATAAGCCATAGGTGAGCACGCTCTCAATGGCACAGTGATAGAAGGCAAGCAGCAGTTTCTGCGGAAGATGGTTTTTCCTTAGAATTCTCAAAAAGTACAGTCTCTGCTGCGCCTTCTTCACAAGCCCCCTTGTGTTGACACTCCAGGACAGATCCTCTTGTAATTCAATGCCCAAAAATCTGAACGTTGTTACCCTCTCCACACAGACCCCATCAAGCAAAAGTGGCTGGACATTGCTCTTCTGTCTCCTGAAGTCCACCACAAGCTCCTTTGTCTTCCTTGTATTTATGAGCAAGTTGTTAGCTCTGCACCACTCTGTCAGCCGCTCCACCTCATCTCTATAGTCCATTTCTAGTTTTTAATTTTTTTTAATCTTCTTATCCGCCGGGCTGACATGTTGTTTTTATATGCCTGACATTCCACCACAGAACCACCTAGATCAGGCATCCCCAAACTAAGGCCTGTGGGCCGGATAAGGCCCGAGGGACTCATTTATCCGACCCACGGTGACCCCCGTCACCCACTGCCGTCGCCCGCTCTTACCAGTGCAGCGCGGCTGCCCACCTCTGAGTCAGAGGAGCACCGGAAATAGCTTAAGCGCATGCGCAAGCATTATTTCCAGTGCACATCTGGATCAGAGGAGGCCCGTGCACATGCGCACAAGCTATTTTGGTGCTCCTCCGACCCAGAAGTGCGCCGGAAATAGCGTGTGCGCCCTCCGCGCAATCGACGCTGGAGACACCGGCCTGAGGCACGGTAAGTTTGCTGACCCCTGACCTAGATCAGCTAGACCTGGGCCATTTGTTGTCGAATGTGGCCACTTACCTAAACTCCCTATCTCCACCACCATTCTAAAAACCAAAAGGCAATAAAATATTGTTAAAATATGTAACTCACTCCCCCCAAGGAGGCAGTGATGGCCGTCAACTCAGATGGTTTTGAAAGAAGATTTGAAAGAAGATTCAACATACAGTGGTACCTTGGGTTAAGAACTTAATTCGTTCTGGAGGTCTGTTCTTAACCTGAAACTGTTCTTAACCTGAAGCACCACTTTAGCTAATGGGGCCTCCCGCTGCCACTGTGCCGCCGCTGCACGATTTCTGTTCTCACCCTGAAGCAAAGTTCTTAACCCGAGGTACTACTTCTGGGTTAGCGGAGTCTGTAACCTGAAGTGTATGTAACCTGAAGTGTATGTATCCCGAGGTACCACTGTATTTATGAAGGAGAAGCCTGTTGATGTCTACTAGCCATAACAGCTGGGCTCTGCCTCCACAGATGGAGGAAGTAAGTTTCTGAACTGCAGTTGCTGGAAACCACAGAAGGGGAGAGAGTGCTTTTGCCCCGCTTACAAGTTTCCCACAGGCAGCTGGTTGGCCACTGTGAGAACAGGATGCTGGACTAGATGGGCCATTGGCCTGATCCAGGAGACTCTTCTCATGTTCTTACCTGGAAGACTGCTAGGGAGAGATATATTGAGCATTTGGTGAAGCCTGCTTGCAAACAGGAATGCCCCCCTGGTCCAATATCCAATTAGCATGATCAGAATGAATATATGACCCACAACCAGATCCTGTAAGCTACCTCAGCTATATCCCCTTGCCCTTGCCCCACAGGGCCTTGAGGGCCTTAATCTGCTGCTGCCATATCTACCTTCCCTCTTTCCAAGGGGTTCATTTTTGGGGACCCTCGAGGTTGGAGGAGACAGAGGCAGACCAGCACCCTCAAGGGCTTTGCACACATTTGTTCCCAATCTCAATATATTTCAAGATGAGCTCAGGGGTTGCCTGTCTATTTCTACAGCTGAGTCAGTGACAAAGCTGACAGACTGGGCGCAGCAAACATCTTGCACGACTTGGGAGCCTTGAAAGATCTGGTGGTAGTGCGAGGGAGTAAAAGAAGCAGAGATCCAAGGAGGATTTTTAGTTCAGGAAATGAAGGGCTGAGGGGAGAAAAGATCCTTCACAGTCTTGAGTCTAAGCAAAATGACCATCTAGCAGTATTAAAATATGGGGAATTCGAGTAACATTCCTATGGGCTTGGCCAAACACCTTCTCTCTTGGCTTTCAGAACAGAATTCATGAAAATCCCAGTTGCTGACAACCAAATAAGAGATAAATGGCAGCATCATGCCAACAATCTTATGTTTATTTGCCAGTCTACTTGCTCCAATAGCGTGGGTCCAACTCTATTTAATAAGCATTTATTGGCATGCAACTGTGACTTCTTTTTTAAAAAATTGTAATGAGCTTCCTGCAATGAAAAAATAATCAAAGGTAGTTCAAAAACCACAAGCGTTAACTGAATGTCTGGTATTCAAAGGCCGGTCTACTTGGAATGCATTTTCTCCTGACACAGACCACAATCATTTACATTTTTGGTAATCAATACGTCTTCTGTAAGCATTTCACAGCAGATTCTATACCGCTACTTTATTCTGAGCTAAAATTCATAGGAGAAAGCGAGATTCAATTTGCTTTCCAGGGAAACAAATGGACTTTTCATTTTTTATACACAAAACTTTTATTATTATTTTTTAAAAGGAGTGTTCTTTCCGACTGGGGCAGGACTGCACACAATGGCTGCCACCTCCCCTCTTCCCAAGCGGTTCATTTTGTGGGACCCTTGAAGTCCCCAAAACGCTGAAGAACATTAATGACCCAACTTGCTGAGCTCTGATTAAGAAACAGGCCAAGAAAGAAAGGGGAACCAGGGAAGAAAGACTGGAATACTGAAAAGAAAGTCAAAATGGGAAGGAAAGGAATGGATGAGGGGATGGATGATGGTTGAACAGAGATTAAAATGTTGTTTTGCTGAAGAGTTGCCCTTATACCACACTGATCTACACTGTGTTTCTGCTGTTTTTCTGTTCAGAAGGCTTCATTTCTACTTTGGTCACCACATTTTTTTTCTATGCAACCTGACAGAGCTAATTCCCTACAGTAAGAGTGTCTTACATTTCAATTTTGAAACAGCTGCTTTTAGGACAACAGTTATGAGAATTCTAGCGAAAACAACTGCATGGAGGGCGTTGTCTAATCAAACCAGTTTGCATACTATACTTATTATACATTATCAATATAATGAGTTTTCCCAATTGATTATGCGGAACTGTCAGCTAGTTAAGGAATGAAGGCAGCTGGAGTCAAAGACTGTAAGAGTCTTGATGGATCCAGAACATGGAAGAAGAAGAAGAAGAAGAAGAAGAAGAAGAAGAAGAAGAAGAAGAAGAAGAAGAGTAGTTTGGATTTGATATCCCACTTTATCGCTACCGAAGGAGTCTCAAAGCGGCTAACATTCTCCTTTCCCTTCCTCCCCCACAACAAACACTCTGTGAGGTGAGTGGGGCTGAGAGATTTCAGAGAAGTGTGACTAGCCCAAGGTCACCCAGCAGCTGCATGTGGAGGAGCAGGGAATCGAACCCGGTTCACCGGATTACGAGTCCACTGCTCTTAACCACTACACCACACTGACTGGTACATCCAGGCCAGCATCTTATTTCCCACAGTGACCAACCTGATGCTTTTGGGACTCCACAAAGATGACAACCTTCTCCCCAGCAAATGGTATTCAACATCCCACTTAAATGTTATTATCTCACCTATCCTCAATCTCTATTATGATTGCCAGTGTGGTGCAGTGATTGAAGTGACCGATTATGCTCCACCATAAAATGCAAGAATACCAGGTATGAATGCTTTAAGCGTCCCTCCTTTGCTTCCTGCTTATAATCATGTTTCTATGCCTCTTTCCTTCATCTTCTACACCAGCTACCTCCACCTCTGGCCAGTCCCTAAGACATCATAGACCACCAGTGGTCTGTAAGCTTTGTTCAGGTGTTCCATGGCATGCCTGAATTAAATTCTTATGTTGATTCTTAATTGCATTTTTATTGCTTCCTTTATTTCTTATGCTGTATTTCGTTGCATTGCAATTTTAACTCTACGGAATGCAAACTGTAACACGACAAAACACAATGCTAAGAAGTGAATGAGGCAATGCAATTAAAAGTTATGCAGCACCCACAGCACAACACGCTACAATTGCAGAACCAACACGAAGTGGTCTGCCGAGACCATCAGCAATGTTCAAGCGCAACGCTTTGGACAGAGGTGTTGTGTGCTGTTGACAGGTTGCCCCGGAGAGGACAAGGCAGCAGCGTTTTGTGCTAGCTGCAGCTTCTGGCACTCTACGAAGTGCTCCGTGTGAAGCGCATAAGAGTAAAACAAGCCTAGAGGTTAGCAATGTGTAGACCACTGTTGCCAAGCTATCTTTGTCCAAAGAGAAGTTGCGACTGCTGATTCTCTAGCTTAAAAGCTCAGTCTCTGGAATGACCCGCAAAGTGTGTTTTCATAGAACCCGAGCTATTACAAAACAACAACAACGACACAGCAAAATGCATCGCTGTGCTCTCATCATTCTTGTGAGGATTTGAATTGGTAGCTATTCTGTCTTGGAAGCACTTAATCCTTTGCTCTTCTCTCCTCCAGAATGTATCTCTGCTGCGTAACTTTATGAGGGACATCCAGTTGTGCGTTGAAAGACACTTCTAAACGTCTCACATTCCCCTTCCCTCTTGGGTTTGGAAGGATAAACAAGGATATACAAAAGGAGAGGCCCTTCCCAAAATGTAGGATATAAAAGTTGAGCAATTGTTTGGCTGGAGACACAGCTGGGAAGCAGATGACCCCAGAAACACTGGAAACCAAGCGAGCTTCAACACATTGAATTTTTTATTTTTTTAATCTACCAACCTCTAAAAGCTATTTTTTAACGGAATGAAGAAGGTAGGTTTTCAAATGGGACGCGGGCTGCAGCTTTTAAAAACATACGATGCAGAAAACAAAATCCTTGCTAAAGCACCACCAAATGTATTATTTCTTCCCCTTTATCCCATAAAAATGGAGTGCCCATTACCAGTCGAGATGCCAGGTTTCCTACTTGTGGTAGCAAATGGAAATGCTTAACATATCATCACAAACTACACATTAGAAGTGAAATGGAAAGGAATAGCCACAATATATATATATTTTTCACAACAGCCCCATTATATGCAGTTCTTTCCTTAGTCAGTCTACTTCTGTCTCAATACCATCCTCAGTCGGCAACCCAAAACTGAGACATCTTAGGACCAATAACAACGGCATATTCTAAGGCACAGGGCTACCTACATTCACTCTGAGCCCAATTCAGTTGGTCCTGATTGTAAAATTCCTAAATGGCCTCGGCCCAGTATACCTAAAGGAGTGTCTTCACCCCCATTGTTCAGCTTGGACACTGAGGTCTGGCTCCAAGGGCCTTCTGGCAGTTCCCTCACTGCGAGAAGTGAGGTTACAGGAAACCAGGCAGAGGGCCTTCTCGGTAGGGGCACCCGCTCTGTGGAACGCCCTCCCACCAGATGTAAAGATAAGTAACTATACAACCTTTAGAAGACACCTGAAGGCAGCCCTGTATAAGGAAGTTTTAAATGTTTGGTTATGTTTCTGTATATGCTGAAACCTGCCCAGGGTGGCTTGGGCAGCCCAGTCAGATGGGCAGGGTACAAATAATAAAATGATAATTTTAATAGGTGGGGCAGGGGCAGAAATTCTATATTAAGGTTTGGGGATGATAAACGAGTGTCTGCCCAAAATGAACTCTTCAGAAGGAAAAGCTGGTATTCTGCAATAATCACAAACCGTTAATCCCCACATTCCATTTCCGCAGGGCGTTTTGATGCATGCCGCAAACCGTAAACAACATTAAATCATTCTTTTACCAGTTGGCAATCGTGACAAATGATTCGGATGTGTCAGAAACAGAATATGGCGCTTGCATTTGCATACGTACAGGCTTGCATTTGCATGCATGCATTCATATACATAACAAACGAGGAGGCAGTGCCAAGCTAGAAACATTTTCTCTTAAGGTTTTTTCAGCTGACAGATCACACTGAGTCACAGCATAACTATCCCATCAAACCGTTATCATAAATTTATCCTTCTTGACAGCTATACTGCAAACACCACAACCACACTATTCTGAAGAGAATGATACTGCTTGCAGCTGTATCCAGTAAAATAATAATAAATAAATAAACAAAAAAGGGAAGGGGGGAGATGGAGAGGGAGAAATGGCAATGTACTGTACACATCTGTTCCTTGTGGGGAGGGGGAGGAAGGTCCATGGTGGTGTTTTGTCAAAATGCCTCTATTAGTAATGAATACAGCTGTTTTGTTCGGTGTCGCAACGTTTTCGCAAAAAGCAAACCAATCGCAGACAAAGCTATGCCACACCTCTCCTACTCAGCTGCAATGTGTTTTATCAAGGGAGATGCCACAGTGCTTGGGAACATTTCAGTACCGCTCTACTGAATTTTTCCAAAAGAAGAAAAAGGGGGAAAGGAAAAGAATGTTCTCCCTTCCTTCAGCGAAATGCTGAGAAGCATTCTGAATGGAGGGAATCTAGCAGCTCACTTTGCTCTCTCTGGGCCACCAGGGCAGCCACGGATCTTGAAAGCTGCTAGCCTGGCTCTATGTTGGGCGGATAGCAAGGATTCATGGAATCACAAGGTGGAAGAGACCCTGAGGAACCTCCTGCCCAGGCATGGCCAAACTTGGCCCTCCAGCTGTTTTGGGACTACAACTCCCATCACCCCTAGCTAACAGGATCAGTGGTCAGGGATGATGGGAACTGTGGTCCCAAAATGGCTGGAGTGCCAAGTTTGGCCATGCCTGCTCTAGCCCAACCTTCTGCAAGGCAGGAATACACAGCTGTCCCATACAGGGATCAAACCTACGACCTTGACATTGTCAACACCACTCCAAGCAGCTGAGCGAAGGAGGAAGTACTGAAGTTGTTAGGGTAGCCAAGATCGGGCCCTCAAAGCTTCTAGGCAGAGTCAGCTCCCTCAAACTAAACTATCCATCTATCTACTGCCCACCCTTTCTCCCTACGGTCCCAAGGTAGGTTACAGCATCAAAGCACAACCTTAAAAGCAATTTAAAACAACTTACAGCCAAATAAATAGGTGAGGAAGCTTCCAGGTTCAATCCCTGGCATCTCCCGATTAAAATGGCCCAATAGCTTCTTACCTGAAAAGCCACCGACAGTCATTTTAATCCTGGAGAGTCATTGCCTTAAAAGACAATATTGGGCTGAACGGACCAACCTTTAATGTTAAACAAGTTCTTACGTTTGTAGGGAAACTTTTTATGCCCTGTTCCCCCCCTCAAAAAAAAAAAAATCAAAGCAAAAAAATAAATAAATCAAATTTGATTGGGGGACAACCTTCAAGTAAACCATTTACCATCTTATTTGCTTTAGTGTGGCAAGTTCCAAGTAAGTGGTTTCAGGCGAGTGACCAAATCCCGTCCCACCCTGCCCTAACTTCCTCCTGTGCCCCTAAAGCAAGAGCTCTTTGCCTCGATTATTTAACGTATAAATGGATATGTTGTGAACTCCCGCCTTTGCATCATGTGTTTAGGAAGTTCCGGAGCAGGAAGAGTGCAGCTAATTTTCATTTTAGTGCGGCTAAAGTGAAACGACGTCGCCATCGTGAATCTTTTTCTGGTCACAGTGATAAAAAGATCAGATTAAAAGAAACTGCATCTGTCATCAGACAGGAGTGGGGGGAACCCTCTTGTCTATTAACAGGTTTAGGGGAGCTGGGATTAGCCGAGGTGTGGAAATGTCACTCCGTTTTTCATTAAAACCTCCCCGAATTCCTACTCAACGTATCCCGCTCCCAAGTCGAAATGTTAATTATGTTTCAACCTTGAACTCGTAGACTTCGGTGGGCAATGCACCCCCTCCGCCCTCCAACATACCTGAACTGCAACCCAAGACAAGACCCATTTCAGAGGACTGTCCCCAACCCACGGCTCAGCTTACACCCTTTGTAGAGCTGTACAAAACCGAGCACAGAAGCCCTTTGTGTCCCCGTTCCAGATGGTTGTCTCTCTGCCGGCAGAGGACTTCGAAAAGCCCCTTTCTTCAGAGACCAAAATGCAACAAGTGGTATCATCTTACGGCAGATATGGTACAATATTATGGGTCACGTGATTGCCACCGCTAAAACAATACCAGATCTGTGCAAAGCATTCTTGTTTTACGCGACGTGCAAGAAGGCAATGGCCAACTTGAGCCGAGAGCTATTTTTTCTCAAGCGGCCAATAGGACGCAGCTGCGTCGCCCAGGGTATGTCTACAAAATGGCTGCCCATTTCTGCCCTCTTCCCCAGTAATGCCTTTCTGAGTAGTCATCCCACTCTATGGGGAATTGCAGGAAACAACCCACAACTGGTTTCCCAAGGATCAGTGGTCACAGGCTCATCACCAAAGAGTTTTATTATTTTATTTCATTTATATCCTGCCCTTTTCTCCAGGGAGATAAAGGCAGTGTACATGGTTCACTGTCTCCTACCCATCCACTAGGGCTTGGTGATATCTGGTTTTCAACATCGCGATATATCATCAGCTAAACATTGCAATACAGTGGTACCTTAGTTCTCGAACTTCATCCATTCCGGGAGTCCGTTCAGTTCCCGAAACTGTTCGAAAACCAAGGCACGGCTTCCGATTAGCCGCAGGTGCTTCCTGCACTCAAGCGGAAGCCGTGTCAGACATTTGGCTTCCAAAAAACATTCGCAAACTGCAACACTTACTCCTGGGTTTGCAGCATTCGGGAGCCAATTTGTTTGGGAGCCAAGCAGTTCAACTACCAAGGTACCACTGTATACTGATATAACAAAGTGTCTGAAATAAGGATGGAGCTATGTAGAGGCATTGGCTGGCTACATGGTTATTACCACATCGTGATTTTTGCGTGCACACATTGTCATTCATGCTATACCGCCAGGTCAAAAATTCTGAACTGATTTCACAATATGGACTTCAAACCAGTTTTGGACCCAACCACCCACAACCTAGTGATGTTAGGCTGCATGTGTATTATTGGCCCAAGTTAGCTTCATGGCAGAGTGCGGATATGAACCTTTAACTGACAACACTAAATCCCACTGATGGGGTATGCTCATGATACGCAACCGTTATGGCATGGTCTTCTGTTGGCAGGGAGGGAGCCACTCTCAAGCCACAATGATCTGATCTCAGGTGGGTTGCTGCAGCAGCACTACCACCATGTAAAAATACATGGTAAAAAAAAAAAAAAAAAGATGGTTCACCAAATGCACGCATGGGTTGAAGGAGTATGAAAAAGTTGAAGACTACTGGAATTACGATATAGGACCACATTCCTAGACAAATTACATACTCGCACCAAGTCCACAAAGAGACTTGGAAAGTCTTATACATACACACACAGTTTTACAATCTGGCAAATGCCCATCACTGAGTGTGCCCACCAGCTGACTTGTCCCATGGTTCCACAGCCCTCCCATCTTTATCCAAAGGAGTCTGGCTCCAAGTCTGGAGAGCCTTCCTTCAGAATGGCCTGCCATTTTAGCAGGGAAGGGAGACAGAGCATCTCTGTTTTGCTAAGATTTCCAGGAACTCATTAGGCTTCTTCTTCAACTTTCTAAAAGACTGATGAGATGGAACAGGGAAAGAAAGAAAGAAAGAAAGAAAGAAAGAAAGAAAGAAAGAAAGAAAGAAAGAAAGAAAGAAAGAAAATGTATTGGGAGTGGAAAGGTTCAATGACACCTAAGAGTTTTTGTTTCCCATATTGCCGCATATTTCTCTAACCCACTGATTGAACTCTTCTTCTATATTATGTTTAAACAAGAATTTTAAAAGTGGCTTTAAATTCTAAACGTGTTCCATTTCATCTGTTTCATTTATATTGCATCCATTCTCCAAGCTCTTCCATGTGACATACAGATGTTGCTCCCCCACCCGCCCAAATGCTATCCTTCCTCTAAACTAAGGCTTCCCAAACCTGGGTCTCCAACTGTTTTTGGACTACAACTCCCATCAACCCAAGCTGGCAGGACCAGTGATCAGGGATGATGGGAATTGTTGTCCAAAAACAGCTGTAGGCCCAAGTTTGGGAAACCCTGCTCTAAGCAAACCATTGTGTTACATAGCACAGAACACAGAGCTATAGAGATGGGATTATTAAGAGTTTCAAAAATAGACACCTCTAGGATCTGCACAGTGCTGTTCTTAGAATACAGGTGCCTTGCCAATGGGGCAATATGACACAGTTACTGTCATTCTCGTCTGCACACATTGAAAACAACCACTAAAAGGGAGAGGTAATTTTCAAAGATCAAACCTGAATCAACAACACTGGAGGTTACAAACAGGACTCTTGGCCTGATTCACAAACATGTTTGTCTAAATGTCAGCGATAACGTGAAATGTCCTTCATTTTATCTCACTCTCTCCATGCAAAGGTGACATTTAGGCTTCCATGACTTATCTGCTACCGTGAAATGACGAAGTGCAGGAAAGATAACAAATAAGCATTATTGCTGGAAGGGGAAGGAGCTAACTGAGCCCGTTTCTGCACACGTATACACTGCAGCTTCCTTCCATTTCATTTGTGAACATCGTAAAATGGAACAGGAATGCAGAGACAAGTACGTAATTTGTGTTTTTATTACTGCTCCTACTGCTGCTGCTACTAAAGGTAAAGGTAAAGGTACCCCTGCCCGTATGGGCCAGTCTTGACAGACTCTAGGGTTGTGCGCCCATCTCACTCAAGAGGCCGGGGGCCAGCGCTGTCCGGAGACACTTCCGGGTCACGTGGCCAGCGTGACAAGCTGCATCTGGCGAGCCAGCGCAGCACACGGAACGCCGTTTACCTTCCCGCTATAAAGCGGTCCCTATTTATCTACTTGCACTTTGATGTGCTTTCGAACTGCTAGGTTGGCAGGCGCTGGGACCGAGCAGCGGGAGCGCACCCCGCCGCGGGGATTCGAACCGCCGACCTTTTGATCGGCAAGCCCTAGGCGCTGAGGCTTTTACCCACAGCGCCACCTGCGTCCCGCTGCTGCTACTACTAGGGTGCTAATCAGCACGCAGCACCTCTATGAGGCAAGGTGCAAAATAAAATAGGGGCAATACATGTTTAGTACCAACCCCTTGAACTTGGCCCAGTAGCAAACTGACTGCTATTGCAGATCCCACAAGCAAGACGTTTTGTGTTGGCAGTGATGGAGCCCCCACTAAGCCATATTCTGCTGCAGCTGCCAGACCAAACTCAAGAGTTGGCCCACATACAGCGCACTGCAGTAATTCAATCTGGAGGTGACCAATGCACGGGCAGCCGATAGATTGCACGCAATCCAGGAACAGCCATTAGCAGCGTGCGTTAAATTTGGTCCTTGGTTGTTTCCCTTCACTGGGAGTTAGTATCTGCTGCTCATCACTCTGCCAATAGCACTTCCGAGGACTGAAATTGTTGAAAAGTGGGCCGTGAATTTTCCAGTGCATTTGAAAAAATGAAAATGCACAACCTTGAAGATGTTCTCAGACTGTGGTCCTAGGCGCAAGCTCACCTTACTAGCCCTTATGGGGCACAGAACTGTCTCTAACCCAGCTGCAATTCCCCATGCATAGAGGTCTGCATTCCACTATCCACTGTGAAACACCAAGTTTTAACAATATTTAAACATTTAGGGGTGTCTAACACAACGCTAGAAATGCATCTTGGTTTGTGGATACAACTGGCTATCTAATTATCCCGTTAAACCCGCAAAGTTCCCCATTATCAGTTATTTTCATGGCCTTTTCCCTAACGGGAACGTTCTAACAAAATCTAGCCGTAACATCTCCAAGATGTGGGTGGCATTAAAAGCATTTTCCCAGAGAAGCATCCTTCTCTTAATTGGCCAGCCCATGGAGTTGTTTCCAATGATTCTGCCTTGATCAGGAAGCCAGGAAATTCATGACTCATCTTTAGCATCTTTTTCCAAGTTAGGGGTACAAAAGATGTCACTGAGGTCCCTGCTGCAAATAGAAACAAACACTCTGGGGACCTTTCAGTGCGTTTCGACTTCCGTCTCAATATGAAAGAGGCTCCAAGATTTGGATATTTTTCCCCAGGCAAATGAAGATTGCCAGTACCAAGGGTGATATAACCCCTGCATCTCCCCAGAGCCAGAGCCCTCTCATCTGAATTGCTTCCCCAAAGCTTTTCTGCAAAAAAATAATAACCCAGAAACTCTCCCATTGCCACCTCCCTTGACTTCTTTCCGTAGGCTCTGAATAGGGTAGGGAAGAGGGATCTTATCAAAGGCTTTTTGAACACCCAGAGACAGAAGAAGCAACCGAAACACCTTCCCCATCACTTCTTGGCATATTCCAAAACACTGTCAAGATTTAAGAAATTGTTGTTGTTGTTGTTTAGTCGTTTAGTTGTGTCCGACTCTTCGTGACCCCATGGACCAGAGCACGCCAGGCCATGAGTTGGTCAAACTCATGCTGGTAACCTCGAAAACACTATCCAACCATCTCGTCCTCTGTCGCCCCCTTCTCCTTGTGCCCTCCATCTTTCCCAGCATCAGTGTCTTCTCCAGGGAGTCTTCTCTTCTCATGAGGTGGCCAAAGTACTGGAGCCTCAGCTTCAGGATCTGTCCTTCCAGTGAGCACTCAGGGCTGATTTCCTTAAGAATGGATGCGTTTGATCTTCTTGCAGTCCATGGGACTCTCAAGAGTCTCCTCCAGCACCAGAATCATTCTTTTGAATTATGATTTAAGAAATACCCACCCTCATAAACAAGCCCCACTTCAAGGGATTCCTCTGCTCACTTATAGTTTTCCCTCAGTAAAATAGGGAGGCTTAGTTTTGTGATGGAATGCATTCCTTATAGCTTCCCATCCAAAGAATCTTGGCATGGCATACAAAGTGCATTTTTTCAAGAGGGTGGGGTTGTTATTACTGTTGCTGGTGGGTTCTCCCCCCACCCCGCCCACCATATGTGCAATGTTCTAATGGTCAACTTCTGCAAAGTGCTGACTTCGTATTAAGTAATTCCTCATACACACAGTTGACGCAATCACTAATTTCACACAAATGATGACAGAAAACCCCACAAAAAAACCCCCACCAACTCAACTGGAAGGTCTGTTCTTTTGCTACACAAAAATACCCATAATTTAGGACTGATTTGTACTGTTAGAAACTGAAGGCTCTTCTTTTCAACTTCCGCAAACTTTTAAATTTTAATCTTCCAGGGCAGAACGCAACATGGTAAATCGATCGTGAGGGCTAGGAAGCCTGAGCTAACTCTTTGCTCAACAGAACATTTTGACCTTAAAAATATTCTGCAAACAGTTGTGATATAAAATACACACAGACCTGCTTCACTTTGTGGATTTCCGCTTCTGGACTGGTTCCATTTTAAAAGGCCTTGGGATAAGATAAACGTTGTCCACAAGCAAGCAACACCCAGCATACTGAGATAGTGATGGCCTTCTCACAAAGCAACGTGAGGTGGCTACCTCAGGCACCAGATTTTGGATATCATGAAGAGGAGCAGAATGGGACCCAGATAGATGTGATCCACTAGAGCATCATGCATGTTTTGCCCTACTCTCATTTGCTCTTATCTCTTTCACAAGAGATAAGTCTAAATTAATTACAACCAGCTTAATTATTGAGAGAAATGCTGTGGATTGATCCCTCTGGCACCAATATATCTGGGGCTGACCATCTATGGAAAGGTGGACAATGCTTGGGAGCTTCCAGAGACATTAAGAGAAACTTAGACTTTCAATACAGGAATGCTGAAAATCATTAGGCCTTTGTTCTAAAACCTGTACCACCCGGATGATACTGGAGCCCAACTCCCATCAGCCCAAAGTAGCACAGTCACTGGTCAAGGAAGATGGGAACGGTAGTCCAAAAACACCTGGAGTGCCACAAGTTTCCCATCCCTGTTGCAGGTAGAACTCAAATCTTAAATGTGTGTAGCACACAAGTCTGGCTTGTGTAGAGTCAGCTGGGAGCGCTTAATGGATGGTCCACAACTGATGTTCCTCTTCCAGGTATTTCAAACAACATCTGCTCACTCCTGAGGAACAACTTCATCTCCGGTTATTAGGAGTTACATAAAAAGTAACAGGAACAAATACTCTGTATGGGGACAATTTAAACTCCAATATATCCATGAATAAGCCCCTTTGAACCATGTCGTCATGAATCTCCTGAACGCGTATAGCACTGAAATCTGAAACAGCACTCTTGAGATCCAGTACAATTATATTTAGAAATCAATGGTACTTTAAAAGCTGACATTTTACAGGTTCTTCCTGGTATTTTGTAATCACATGGTTCTAAGGAGAAAAAACCCAGTGCTAATAAAATCCCCACATGCTCCCATCAACACTGAACAATTTGATTCAAGTTTGCACCCTGACCTACAATTCTGTGTGTTCCCATGTGGGAATATCAGGCAATCAAGCTAAAATGTTTATTTAAGTCCCAAAGACAATTGAACTGTTAAGTAGAGATCAAAGCAACAAATTACGTGAATTATCCTCTAATTGCAAGCAATTGTCGTTATTATAGTATGCATATGTACTACTACAGCAGGGCTTGCTTCCGTTTTTGTTTTTCCCCCACTGAATGAATTGGGCTTATCTCTGTGCATCTAGCTTGTAGCTCAATAAAGCCATTATCTGATAAGTACTCCAGATTCAACAGCAAGCACATCTGAACCCTCTGAACCATGCCTGCAATTAATTTTCTGGAAGTTAATTTTCCTACTAAACACGACAGAGGAACAAACGTCATTAGTTAGTGCTCATTCTGAGACCATTATTCCTGGGAACCAACTGAATAACCTATGGGTCCCTATTCCAAGCGGAATGAAAAAAGCGCTTTAATTATTTTTTAGCATCACTATTCAAGGCATAAGCAAAAGTAAATGAAAACGCAATTGCTTATTTGGCTCAAACGAAGCATGGATACCACAGGGAAAATACACCGAGAAAAGACTAGGAAACAGTACTGCGCGAAGAGCTGGGACTTTCCACATCCTCCACAAAATCGGCACATCTGATGCAGCCAAACAAATTATTTCGGGGGGGGGGGGGGAGGAGAAATAGAGGAAGAAGTACAGAGAAACCCCTCCGAGTTCAAGCTGTTCGATGACATCAGCGCCTTTCTGTTCTTTGGCTTTCTTGGAACCTACTACCCTTGACCTCATTTGCCAACACGTCTGTTTGACTCCAATTGGCTGTGACGATGCATATGGTTCTGTTTACAGGCATGCACAATGTCATCACGTTAGTAGAAGGCCTTGATAACATCACATGGAGGGGAAGGAGGTCACCACAGCCGAAAGAGATGGCAGGTGAGGCCAAGGACAACAAGGCCAAAGGAGAAGAAAGAAATGTCTCCAAAGAGAACGGCCTGAAAACCCATATTAGTATTTTCTGCAGTGAGAGGGCTGGTAATGAGAAGGAAGGAAGCTGTCTTTGGGGCGGGCTCCCTTTCCCGTGGGCCAAGCTGTTTTTATTTATTCATTTATTTATTCGTTTATTTATTCATTCATTCATTTACTAAATTTCTGTACTGAAAGTAGCACAACACGAAACACGACAGTTCCATCAGACACCTTTCTACTTCCTTAACTTAAGTAATCAGCTATACTGGTTAAACATGAACACTTCAATTAAGTTGTAATTCTTCATTAATTAAATCTAGCTCAGAGATTCTATGCTATAATATCTAGGGGGAGAAACTTTCCAAAATAGTCCGTTTGGCTCTTTCCCCTCCTTGTACTTTTGTTTCTTACTGAGTAAGAAACTAATATCCTGCATTTCATTTTCCCAGTGTACTAAGCTTCCCCTGAAACATAGAGGGGGTTGTACATGCTGAGGGTCCCAAGGGCTAGTTACACATGGCTGTGGTAGGTGCTAATCCTGACCATTTTATGTTTACCTTACTTTCGCTACATACACCCCTGATTTGGAAGGTAGCTGGGTTGTAATGATTTTGAAAAGCTTTGAGAAGCTTTGAGCCTGCTTTGGTGGAGGGTGACTTCGGGCCTAGGTGAGGTCACCTGTCCTCACCTTCCTTCAGGGTGAGGGCAAAGCCCACAAACTATCCCAGAGTCACATGGACTTCATGAGCAAGGTTTCATCCCCAAAGGATCTCTTTGTGGAAATCCCTTCTTTTTTCTTCTTAATGACAGCCATTATCTTATATAGCATGGGTAGGCAAACTAAGGCCCGGGGGCCGGATGCAGCCCAATCGCCTTCTCAATCCGGCCCACGGACAGTCCGGGAATCAGCGTGTTTTTACATGAGTAGAATGTGCACTTTTATTTAAAATGCACCTCTGGGTTATTTGTGGGGCCTGCCTGGTGTTTCTACATGAGTAGAATGTGTGCTTTTATTTAAAATGCACCTCTGGATTATTTGTGGGGCATAGGAATTCGTTCATTCTCCCCCCCCCAAAAAAAATAGTCTGGCCCCCCAAAAGGTCTGAGGGACAGTGGACCGGCCCCCTGCTGGAAAAGTTATAGGAAAGACAATGCAGGGCTGTACGTGGAAAATGTCTGCCCATCACCACCATAACCAACAACACGCATCCTTGGGGGGCATGAAAGATTATACGTGCACCCACCCAGAGATTGAGAGAGAGAGGACACTACACTATACAAGCTGTCGATCTACACATATCTCTCACTGCACCTCAACATTAGACCTTTATTTACCTTATTATGGCCCCATTCATGTAAAGGCGACTTCACAAGTACAGGACAGGTCCCTGCCCTGGGGAGATTACAATCTAAAACGTGAAATAGGAAGGGGGGAATTGGAGGCAAGAGTACACAGTGGATGGATATGCATATATTAAGTTACAATAGGGTATAGGGACTAAAGGGATATGCAAAACAGAAACACCACTTCAGCATCTGCAGAGAAACAGCTGAAACTTTTGGGTTCCGGCTGCGAGCTCAGCACATAATCACAACTCTGCAACATGCATTTGTTATTGCAATTCCTTGCCTCTGCAGATATGGCACCTAACAATCATGCAATCCATTCTGCGCAGGCAGCGGCAGGGTTTGTTTGTTTATTACCCTGTCTCTCCAAATCGCTCAAAAATTGCTTAACGAAATTACATACAGACAACAAAATAAAAGCACTATTTCAGAAAACAGAGCAAAATAGCAGAGCAGAGCAGCTTATAAAATTCAAGAGTTTTAAGTATGAGGAGTCAAATGCACCAGAGATACAGACAGAGTCACGGCAACGTCTTAAGAGGGTAAATTTGCCGCAGAAAGTTTGCCTGAAACACTCCCAAGAAACAGGAAGAATTCAAACCCCTGTCTGTTGTTCCTACAATTAGGCATATTTGCCCTTTTGAAATCATTTGCACATTTAACTTCCCAGTTATTGCTGTTTAAAGTAAAGCAAAAGTAATTTTGTAGTAAGGTGGCTCTTTCCATATTGCCAACAGGAGATGAAATGCAACCAAAATGAACCACCCAAAAAGGATGCAGATACTCTCCCGTTATGCCCAAGGAGGACCTTAAGGTCCATAAATAGCAACACCCTAGAGGTCCCGGGCCCTAAGGAAGTTAGATTGGCTTCAACCAGAGCCAGGGCCTTTTCAACACTGGCTCCAACCTGATGGAACGCTCTGCCTCATGAGACCAGGGCCCTGCAGGATCTGATTTCTTTCCGCAGGGCCTGTAAGACAGAGTTGTTCCGCCTGGCCTTTGGCTTGGAGTCAATTTGATTCCCTCCCCCTCTTTCTTTTTTCCTTTCTTCTCCTGTGATGAGGCTGCATCTTAATGTTTCAATGTTGTATTTTAATCTTGTTTTTAAGTTGTATTCATTCAACTTGTTTTTATTATTGCTTGTTAGCCGCCCTGAGCCCGGCCTTGGCTGGGAAGGGCGGGGTATAAATAACATTTATTATTATTATTTATTATTATTATTATATGCACATTGCAACAGGAAATACAATCCTGTCTGCTGCCCAGGTGCTAACTCCTGATGGGCAGGTTCAATGTACCTGGCTCTCCCTACAATATCTTAAATATCCCTTAAATATCCTTACAATATCCCTACAATTTCTATGGAAGCCGCCCAGAGTGGCTGGGGAGGCCCAGCCAGATGGGCGGGGTATTATTATTATTATTATTATTATTATTGAACTTGGACTGGGCAGCATGCCAACCAAAGGACGCCTTCAAATAGAGAAGTTCCCTCTGTAAATGCCCCATATTTTGGGGGCCCCACATTCCCTACTGCAAAGGAAAGGCATCTCTCCAAAGTTCAGCATGCAGACATTTTACACAGAGTGCAAAAAGACAATGCTGGTTGCGGTGGCAGTTCCAGCCCTTTTCCCAGTCAACATCCTTCTGGCCTCCTACGCAGAGGCGCCAGAAGTAAACACAGTAATTTTATAATTCTCTAGACCTAAAAGCAGCAGGCACCACCTAACAGGATGGCAAAGTCTGTACACCAGCTATTTTAGGAAGGGGGAGGGGAGGGAGCCAAGAAAATTATATGATATTCTCGTACTTTATACCCCATGCTACTCGATACTCATGCACAAGTAAAGCAACGGTTTAGCTTAACCCAAATAGGTTTCAGGTTCAGCTGCTTTTTCTCTCTCTCTCTTCCTATTTCATTTCACAATTCTACTAACTAATTAGCCACCAATTAAATATATTCAACTTGGCAGCTGAATGATTCAAACATTCAAAATGTATGTCATTTCATCCCAGGGGAAATAAAAATGCTTCTTGCTACTTATGGATTTTTTAATATATAGTTTACAAGGGGAGGGGAAGTTGGCAAAATTCAAACGTACGAGTCATCATTCAAAAAAAGATGATGCCAGGTTCACAGCTATGCTGAGTTAGCATCTTTTCGAAGCCGGTGCATTTAAAGTAAACAGCTGTAATCCTGCATTACTTGGGAGTTGAGTCACATTGAACTCACAGAGGGTGAAAATTGCAGAATCATAGTCATGGTTGGAAAGGACCTAGTCCAGCCTCCTGCAAGGCAAGAATCTCAGCTGAAACATCCATGGCAGGTGGCCATCCAACCTCTGCTTAAAAGCCTCCAAGGAAGGAGAGTCCACCACCTGCTCTTACTGTCAGAAAGTTCTTCCTGATGTTTGGTCAGAATCTCCTAGCTTGAATCCACTGGTTCGGGTCCCAGCCTTCAGAGCAGGAGAAAACAAGCTTCCTCCATCCTCCATGTAACAGCCCTTCAGATGTCCTATCTCCTCTTAGCCCCCTCTTTTTCAGGCTAAACATACCAAACTCCCTCAACTGTTCCTCATAAGGCTTGGTTTCCAGATTGTGGATCATCTTGGTTGCCCTCCTCTGCACACATTCCAGATTGTCTATATTCTTCGTAAATTCTGGTGCCCAGAACTGGGCACAGTACTCCAAGTGTGGTCAGGCCAAGGCAGAATAGAGTGGTACTGTTACTTCCCGTGATCTTGACACTAAACTTCTGTTGATGCAGCCTAGAACGGCATTTGGTTGTATACAACAGAGTCATATTCTAGAGTAGACCCGCAGTAATCTAAGGCCCGATTGAATCAAAAAGGAGCACTGCTACAAAGAGCAGAATACAGTGGTACCTCTGGTTGCAAACGGGATCCGTTCCGGAGGCCCGTTCGCAACATGAAAAGAGCGCAACCCGCAGCGGCACGTCTGCACACGTGCAGCTTGCAATTTGCCACTTCTGCGCATGATGTCATTTTGCGCTTCTGCGCATGCGCGAGCGGCGAAGCCCGGAAGTAACCCTTTCCAGTACTTCCGGGTCGCCGCGGGACATAACCTGAAAGAACGTAACATGAAGCAAACGTAACATGAGGTATGACTGTACACAATAGTACGGTTTGTGAGTTCCTATCCTTCCATACTTTACCTCATAAACTCCAACAGCTGCTAGATGTAAGAAAACCTCCAAGGCAGAATGTTTTAAAGACATTCCCCTCTCCAGGTAAAAAAATTTAAAATATGCAAGATGTACAATGCGATAGTCTCAAGATCTGGTTGTGCAAACGAAGCAGCACAAATCACTCTAGTCAGTTATAAATTAACATAGTTTGGTGGCCAAATTTGCACCATTGAATGGGGAAACGAATAAAATAGTACCAGTGGGAAAGTTGATTTAAATCCATTATTTTGTACCGGCCTTTTCTTCCTGCTGACTTAAGCCACCCTGACTTAAATGAACCACAATGGCTGTGCTCTGTGGTCAGAGACAGTGTTCTGAGAATTACAAAAGCATTATTGCACCCAACTTCTTCTATCAGGCTTCCCATAGGCACCTAGGAATCGGATGATGGACCAGAAGGGCCACTGCCCTGATCCAGCAAACCCTTACATGTTCTAAACTAAACACCAGCAGCAGTTCTTTTTTTAAAAAAACACAACTCAATATAATTTTAAAATTTCAGAAAAGCCCACAATATTATATAATATGTGCCTATGAAATATGAAACACTCAGTGACCACATCCAAAATCTGAAGCAAAGGCTTTGGAATCAGAAAAAGAAGCATCCCCCTTAGGCAGAATATTTTAAAACTATTTTTTGGTACAATCGAGTCCATTTCCATATATTCTTTTTTTTTTTTTTAAGTGTACTTTCCGCCTTTATTTTTATGAGCTTCGGTGATAAATCATGTGTGGAATGAATGCGTTTACTGAACCCAGAAATAGATTTGAGTTTGGCAGAGACAGAAACACCAACATGGAAAGCTCCTTTTAGCTAAAAGCTTTGTGTTCCTACCAGTTTGTGTCGCCCTGCAATCCATTAAACGTGATGGGAAGGGCACCCAGGTTTTCTGCGCAACCCACTTTGTTAGGTGATAATGTGTTGTTTGTGTGTGTCTCACTTCCACAGTGCATTCATACCACCTTCTTCAGAGATCTTTTCCATGAAATCTTGGCCTAGTCTCTTTTTCTCAGTGGAACTGAAACCTAAGCGTTCACATGTAAAGCTAAACTTCCCAACAATTCATTGTTGCCTTTGCAGGTAAAGCTAAACTATGGCAATACACACTTTCAGGCTTGCAAACTCACCTCTCCTTTTATTATGAGGGGCCAGGACGCAATCAGAATTATAACAAATAAAGGCTTGACATATCTCGCTTTGCATGTCATGAGTCTATCTCACATATTAGTTTCACCTTTTAAGTTGAATTACTGAAATAAATTAACTTTCCCACGATATTCTAAGTTTTTGAATTTCAACTGTATACATCCGTCTTTTATTAAACACAATTTAACATTAGGTGCCTGCGCTAAACCATGGTTAATCATAATGTCACACATCACATTTCCCAGTTTGTTCTCTTTAATAAACTACAGTTAATAACGTGGTTTCTTTGGGTTTCCCTCTGTGAAGATGACACTTTAAGAAATGTGTGCTTGGGGGGGAGAGAGGGAGATCTAGTTTTGTTTTCTTACACTGCAGCCTGCTTTTGCACAACACACCAAGACAAACCTTGGAGGAGAAAGCTCAACCATGAGTCCCAACTCAGACAAGACACTACGCTAAACCTTAGCTTAGCGTGGCATGGCTGTAAAAGGGATGCAGGGGAAGAAAATCAGCTTCAAGCTCCTCTCCTGGAGCCTGCACACTCATGGATCCTCGCCAAGCCAATGGTTATGCAAAGCCTGTAAGGTTTCACAGACAGTTGTTCGGAGGATAACTAACTCAGCGAGACTCTTTAAACACTATCACATTGAACCTACATAAGAGGAGAGCACAAAATATGGCCTGAAGTTCAACATCAAAAAAACGAAGATCATGGCCACTGGGCCCATCACCTCCTGGCAAATAGAAGGGGAAGAAATGGAGGCAGTGAGAGATTTTACTTTCTTGGGCTCCATGATCACTGCAGATGGAAGCTACCAACATGAGTTTGAACAAACTGCGGGAGGCAGTGGAAGACAGGAGTGCCTGGCGTGCTCTGGTCCATGGGGTCACGAAGAATCGGACACAACTAAACGACTAAACAACAACAACAACAAAGAAGTTCTCCAGAATTAACATGATTCTGTACTCTCAACCTCTGGGGAAAACTGGGTGTTGCATATCAAACTATATGCACAGCTACATGAAGCCACTTCCCTGCATGGATATATATGAATGCCCTTTACTAAGTAAGACCATTGGTCCATCTCACCCAGTTTTACCTACTTTGGCGGCAGTTCTCCAAGGTGTCAGCTCTTTCACTAACCTGATATACCCAATGTCAGGGGTTGGATCTGACCTTCCCACATGTAAAAAGCACATTCTACCACTGAGCACAGTATTTATCACCATGTGCCCTCCAGGCCCATCACAAGCAACCAATTCAGGAGGCTATCTCCAAGCGAATCAGGCTAAGCAGCCACTGCAGCAAGATGAATACAGAATGTCAACTCTCAGGCCATTTAGGCTGATGCACACAGCCATTCTGACTTGCCAATGTCATGATGACACCCATCGTAAGTTGACTGCTTTGGCATGCTGACCGGTTCAATGACTGCTCCATGAACACCGTGCCCTGGCAAAACCCATATGTTTGCACAAACTGATTATAACATTTAAAAAAAAGATAACCACAAGCGGCTTTCAGCTGCAAAAATCAAGGCCTACAAGTCCAAATGCACCCCCCACTTTCTAGATGCCGAAATCCCAATGGAGCAGAAAAGATTATTTATGTATGCGACCACAGCTGTGCGGATGTTATTGGCCCAGAGATGGAAAGAAGAATGGAAGATTAAGTTGATGGGTTATATGCCAAAATGGCAAAAATGACTGGAAGAATCAGAAATCAGGAAGACCAAAATTTTAATAAGGAATGGGGGGGGGGATTATAATTTATCTTAAAAAAATCATTGCAAACAGTTAAAATCGTTAGTAGGATTGGAATAGCACTTGTAGTTTGATGGTGACTTTTTGACATAATGGAGATGTAAAAGATTTGGATTATTATAAAAGATGCAGGAGGAAATGATTAACAACAGAACCCACAAAGGGGAGGAGAGGTCCAGGAGATTCTTTGGAATCTTATTTCTATGTTGTATGTTGGATATGGGACTGTAAAATGTTAATCTGAAAAACCAAATAAATAAATTTACAAGTGCATTCCCCACTAGTCTTGCATTATAACCACCAGGATATAAATTAACCATCCCTACCTACCTGGAAGGGGTGGCAGTGGTGGTTTGGAAGAGGCAGGGGGTTAAGTAGCTAGCAAGATACACAGTGTGGCAGAGCAGGGTCACACAAGTTGGGAAGGCCTAGGTTGAACCCAACTTTCCACCCCGAAATTAACACTCAGCTACAGAAGACTAAAACAGCTGCGTGGATTGTTTTATGTGAATGCAAAAATAGGCCCCCAGAAGAGGCACAATGGAAGACATATGAAGTTAATAAAGAGTGCTGAAGCGAGCAGTTGTTGTTACTATTTGGTAGGGGAGAATATGAGAGTTTGCTTTGACGAGGCAGCTGCCTTCGACCTTTGGTAAAATAATGCAGGAATCCTACCAAAATCCCGACATCACAAGACGACTCCAATGGTTTGCGGAGCTTGCGCAGCCAGGCCTAGAGAGCTTCTCTGCCAAGGCGCAGCCCCTTCTCCAGAACGCACCATACAATCCCCATGATAAAAGGCTTCCTGCAATGGAATGTCTAAACTAGAGACTAGGTTAAAACACAAATAGACTACTGACCCAAGCTATTTATTCCATCCTAACTTGAGGTCTTTGCTTACTGTAATTTGATGGTTTTAACTAAATCCGAGTGGACAGCAGGTTCTTTGACGAATAAGCCAGTGCCATATGGCTCAAGTTTTCTAGAGGGGGCCCACCGCAGAGACCAAACTGCCCCCTATGTCTGGATAAAGATATTCTCTTTTGAGCAAAAGCTGATGTCAGCCCGCTCAGTATTATAATACAAGCTGAGATCAACCTTAATCTAAAGAACAGAAGACTCGAGCACAGCAGGCCTAGCCGATTTACAATCTTCATTTGCTTTTCCAAGGGTCCCATCCTGTAAGGTCCTGGGCACCTTTGGCACTCAACCAGCAAAGCACTTAACCAAGGGTTTCGCCGTAATCCTGTGGATCAACTCGGTTTGGACTATGCATTTGCCTAAAGTGCAGCGCGAACTCAGAAATGCTTGGCTGTGTTCAAAAAGAGTACACAGAGCATCTTAAAAAAACAATAACACCCAAACCTTAAGTTGAGTCATCCAAGTGGATTCTGACTGTAATTCTGGGTTGTTGGCAAAAGAAGTATTTATTAGGCAGCAGAAATATTTACACAAAGAGACTGTTCTCCCCAACATGTAATCTGTATACAGTACCTATATGAAGACCAGGAAGATGGAAGAGCGATTGGGGAATACAGGAATCGGTATCTCCCAGAAGCTACTGGAACTCATGGCACCACCAACAATTAAATGCTTAGGAGCAAATCAGCCCATGGTTGCTGGCTGCAGATATGTGGGGGCTCCACATGGCCACAATTGGACCCGTGCCAGTCGCAAAAATATGCCTGGCTAATTTCTAGGCAAAGGTAAAGGGACCTCTGACCATTAGGTCCCGTCGTGGCCGACTCTGGGGTTGCGGTGCTCATCTCGCTTTATTGGCTGAGGGAGCCGGCGTACAGCTTCCGGGGTCAGGTGGCCAGTATGACTAAGCCACTTCTGGCAAACCAGAGCAGAGCACAGAAACGCCGTTTACCTTCCTGCCAGTGCGGTACCTATTTATATACGTGCACTTTGACGTGCTTTCGAACTGCTAGGTTGGCAGGAGCAGGGACCGAGCAACGGGAGCTCACCCCGTCACGGGGATTCGAACCGCCAAGCTTCTAATCGGCAAGTCCTAGGCTGTGGTTTAACCCACAGCGCCACCCACGTCCCTTGGCTAATTTCCAGCACTGGTTAATTATCTGCAGAAGAGGTCCTACAGACTGTGCCTTCGTGCAATCTGCTAACCTTTCTGTTGGGGGCGGGGGGGGGGGGGACCTGTGCTGGTAGTGTTGCATAGGAAGCTGCCTTTCACTGAGTCACGACTATTGGGGTCTTGCTAGCTCAATACAGTCTACACTGACTGGCAGCAGCTGTGCAAGGCTTCAGAGAAGGAGTCTCTCCCTGACCTACCCGGATATGGATTCGCACGGCACAGCAGTGCAAAACTGCAGAGCTCAGGCTGGAAGCCCCCTCCCGTTTGCAAGCTGCTCCAATGGGCAGAAGTCTATCTTGGCATGAATCAGTATCCAAATTACTACGATTCCAATAGTACTACTAAAAATAATACTAGTGCAAAGTCAGGTGCCCAGGCTACGCTGCCTGAATCTCTGCGACATCTTGCGACAGGAAGAAGAAAATAACACTAAACTGAGGATGACATAAGGGCTAATGGACCGTATTATCCAAATTGAACAGTAGGGGAAATTCCATTCCAAATTTATCTCCTAATGGCAGGTCACCATAACGACCGAAAAATCATTGGCAGAAGGGAGTGCATTTATTAAGCAAACACCTTATTTTTCCCCCTCCACTTGACTGTGCGCATGTGTGCGCGCGCACACACACACTGTGCCCAAACGAAGGAAAAAAAGAAGGTGCCTTCATGTTGACCGGCCTGCTAAACCTGGACGGCCAGAAAGTTTGTGGAGTCTTAAATTTATTTCTCATCCTGTGAGTGATTCATCCTTCTGCCCCTCTCCTCTGCAGCAGCGCACTGTAGCTGCTCTGTTCTGCTCCAGTTGTGGGAAGCCACGTCAGCAGGAAATCATGCTGATTGCCAGGTCACATACATGACTGTCTGGAGCAGTCAGTGCGCAGCACATGCAGCGCACAGTCCTGCTCTCCTCCTCCTTCTCCTCCTTTCCACAAATGAAAAAAAGCTGCGAATGTCCTGGAAAGGAGCCCAATGCGATGAATGTGCTGGTCGCTACTAGGTACATACAGAATAATCTACGGTTTCACATAGACTTTATGCTCTAAGTTTCCATATTCCAGAGTTCCAAAAAAAATTTCCATTCACACAGAGAATATCCATCCTCCCCCTCCCCAACCCAGTCTTTGAATATGTACTGTACAGCAGCCAAGCAGAGATATTTGGAAAAGATTAATGTAAGCCAAATCAAACTTCGCAGCTTTTTTTTTAAAAAAAAAGCTAACTAGCACTGGGCAATTGCATCAAGCAACGAGTGTGATTAGTTCGCCAGGCTTCAACTTAAACCTTGAAAAGGGGGACGGGAGAGAGATGGAGAGACAAAGTAATGTATCCTCATGGCAAGAAAAAGCATCCTTCTGTATGCATCTGTCGCACTGACAAGCTAGCGTATATTTCAAGTTTCATTGTGGAGCACACTGGCAACTGCTAAGGTGCTACTATTAAAAAAACCCAACAACGCCACAATGCATAAGGAAATGCTGTAATGCTGCCCGTCTCGAACTAGACACATGTTGAACATCCATGTTCATCTTCAAAGGAATATTCTTCAACACCTGATAAATAAACAGAACGCCAAAACCAGAATTCAAGCACAATTCAGCCCCACCGGAAAGCAGCTACCCAGCAGATCACCTTGTTCAATCATTAATGCCGTTGCCTAGTCACAAAAGGAGCTGCTCCAACCAGGTTTCACTAATGTGCTTTTAGTAGATAAGAAGAAGAAAAAACCACGACAGTCTTGCAGATTTGTAATTTCGGGTTTACTCGGGTGTGGAAATGCTGGGGAAAAATAGGAAAGTGATAGAATGGATTTTGGCAAAACATCAGACGAACACTACTGGAAAGTCTAACCCTGCAATGTTATGCAATATCTACGTAACATAATGTTGTATAAACCTTCTTGCTAATACAGTGGTTGGTCCACCCCAAGCTAAAGTCAATCTGCTCACAAAAATATCTAAACTCAGCAAGAACGATGTATAATTAGTAGTGAGCTGCAACTGTGCGTTTGTTTTAATAAGGTAGTGTCCTGGTGTGATTATTCCAATGAGGCAGACCCAGCTGAAGAAAATTTAGGGATTTTAAAATGCTAGAAAAGATAATTTGCCAAAAAGGAATAAACCACACAAGCCTGGTTAAAAAAAGAAACCCACAAAGAATGATATGGAGTCTGCAAACAGAACAGACATAAATATTTTGGCTAACACAGTATGACCATTTGGATAGGAGCACAGGACAAATACAATCACATGTTGTTTGGTTGGGGCTCCAGACCTCCAAGGTAGCTTTGGAGATCAGGCATCTGATACAGCGTAAATTTTGATCAACAAAAGGATCAAGAAAAATTTAATTGCACTAGCAAATCAGGCAATCACCAAGATGACAAATGATAAACTGGACAGGCGTTGCTTTTCCAAGTTTAGCAAATGAACTGCTTATTTTTGATAAGATGGGAATGCAATCAAAGGCGGAGAGAAAGGGGAAGACTCTTCGCAGTATGCTGCTAATTCAAATTCTCTGATGTTCCAAGGCTATTTAGATAAACAAGATTCCATTTTCTTCAGACTGTTACTCATCCCTCCCACTTCTCTCTCACTCTCTTTCAAGGTGGAAAGCCATAATAAAATCCTACTGAAAAATCAGCGCAAGGCTTATTTTCCCTGTAACAGAATCAATGAGCAGAGCCAAAGATTCAAGAATGGTTTTTCTGCTAGGTTATTTATGTGTTGAGGCAGCAACAAGACGAAAAATACTTCATGAGGAGAAAGTCTCAGGTAGCTGCGAGGAACTTTTATGTCTGACCATCTGCCTTAAAAAACAACAACGTCAGAGTCAGAGCCGCGGGGTGAAAGAAAGAAGTGAAAATTTATAAGGAATAATAATGTCCGACTGCTTTAGGACAAGTTTGGTCAATAGTATGTCAGCATATTAAACCAAGATATAAGTGATCCTTTCGCCCATGCACACAGAGGTGCTAAACAGCAGAATAGAGGAGATTTTGCCAGATGCAGCTGAGATCTACCAAAGTTATCTCCTCTACTCATTTTACAGGCAACCCGTCCCTTCACACATGCTCAATCAAAGCAGAAAGCAAAGAATGCATAAGGGAGAGTGAAAGGGATGACTGTCTCCTGCCAGAATTTAAGCCTTAGGTAGAGTTTGCTGCTTGCTTTGGACTACATCCCCAAGACGACTTGGTCCTGGTGTAGAAAGGGTCTCCGCTGGGCTCACATCATCCAATAGTTAATGGCTTCATGCCCTCTTTAACTATCCTGAAAGTATTTGACTGAGGGCGGCCGCCGAGACCACATAACACCAATCCTGAAAGACCTACATTGGTTCCCAGTACGTTTCCGAGCACAATTCAAAGGTTCTGACCTATAAAGCCCTAAACAGCTTCGGCCCAGTATAGCTGAAGGAGTGTTTCCACCCCCATCGATCAGCCCAGACACTGAGGTCCAGCTCCGAGGGCCTTCTGGCAGTTCCCTCGCTGTGAGAAGCAAAGCTACAGGGAACCAGGCAGAGGGCCTTCTTGGTAGTGGCCCTGTGGAACGCCCTCCCATCAGATGTCAAGGAAATAAACAACTATCTGACTTTTAGAAGATATCTGAAGGCAGACCTGCTCACGGAAGCTTTTAATATCTGAAGGACTATTGTATTTTAATATTTTGTTGGAAGCCGCCCAGAATGGCTGGGGAAACCCAGCCAGATGGGAGAGGTATAAATAATAATAATCACCATCACCATCATCCTTATTGTGCAGGGGAATAGTTCATTATTATTACACCTGTATACCTGTATGGCCTGCTGCAAGCCTGGGGTGCAGTATTACGTTCTGAAAGAATCTGGCAAAGCTTTTGAATAGGCCAATAATATGATTTTTATCAGACACTGCCCATCAAATTCGTGAGTATATTAGCCACCAGGAGACTTTCAGTACAGCTACTGCTCTACTCACAGGTACTGACATTGTCCTGAAACCAGCTGGCCATCAGAATATGCCAGGAATGTTGAGGGAGCAGCACACCAATGGCATTTGGTGATGTACCTCAATGCCCCACTGAGCTTCAATAGCATGCACAAGTTGGGGTAGCTGGAATTTAAAGGGGGGGAAATAGGAGAGGACCCGTTTGCTAGGTCTAATACACTAGGGAGGGTGTCCTCTGAATCATTCACCAATTGCTTCTTGTTGGGGGGGGGGGCGTCAAGAATCTTCCCTCCCCATCCATCAACTTCTCTTAGAAATTAGCAGGTGAAGCTTCTTATGTTTGGAGAGAAGCAATTTCAGCACTAAGGTCCTAGGCCAGCTATAAAGTTGGTAATTCTACCAAAATCGGGAAGAAATTGGGGAGAAATCCTTCTTTGCAGAATGTGGTTACTACTTGAGCTTCTATAATAAAATCAATATTATCACTGCTAGGCGGCATTGTTCCTTCTGCGTTGCAGAGGTACGGGTGATTCATCTTGTCACCATTTGTTCAATACATTTCTTGTTAATAAAAGCTATCATCTACTTCATATGTTCTGCTCATTTCTGTCCTGGGATATCACATTCCTCATTACAACCACAGATCTGATCTCAACCTATAATGTGTGTGCTAGTTTGCAAAATAATTTGTTGGAACTATTATGAAGCGCCTCAAGCAGAAAAACCCGGCAAGTTGATTAGCGATTGTGCGGCTGTTCGGCCAAGCTGGGCTCAGAGAAGTCAGTGACAAAGATGAGGGCAAGAGGATGCTCCACATGCCCTGTCTGCCTCTCCCACCACAAACTCGTCCTGCCACACCCTAACAGCCAAAACACACTACTTTTCTTAAGAAGGAAGAGTAAAGGCGTCAAATCTTTGGCTCTGTGGCTTCCCACCAACTCTGTTCCCCCGCTCTCCAATCCATCATCGCCCAAAATAATGGCTGGTGCAATGAACTCTGCAATGAAGTTGTGGCCTGTTTGAGGGCACACTGCTTGGGGTGACCATGGAAAGGGAAGGTAAGAGAGGGAGGCATCATCTGTCACCACTGCTAATCCAGAGGTGTTGGGGGGGTATTTGAATACCTGGGAGGAGCAGGGATGGTTTTGGGTGGCAGCAGAGGCGCAGGATGACACCTCCTGACTTGAGAATCCTTTTGCATTTACAGTGGTACCTTGGTTGTCGAATTTAATCAGTTCCAGGAGTCCATTCCTACTCCCAGAACCATTCAAAAACCAAGGTGTGGGTTCCAATTGGCTACAGGAGCTTCCGTCAATCAATCGGAAGCCACGTCGGACGTTCAGCATCCCAAAAACATTCGCAAACCAGAACACTTACTTCCGGGTTTGCGGCATTCAGGAGGTGATTTGTTCAGGAGCTAAGCCGTTCGACGACCAAGGTACCACTGCACTCTTGATTTTGTGGAAGAAACGGGCGGGAAACAAGATCGACGGGCAACAAGCCTCTCCTTAAAAGTTAACGATAAACTGTCCTTGGGGTTTTCAGGGAAGCAAATCCCCTTTCAAAAGATTTGCACTTAAGAAGAAGGGAAAACCCCAGTAAGGCACTAAAAACATATAAGCTTCAGGATTCACTTTCATGTACAGGAAAATGACACATGGCAGATATTTTATGACTTGCTCTTTACTGTACTCCGGAAACTCCGGCTGTGTAATCATTTACGAGGGGTGGGGGATCCCAGTGCACTGTAAATGGCTCCTTTAGCATATTGACAAGATCCTACAAGCCTCACAGAAAGATAGGATCCAAAATAGGAGAGCGGCACACTGCCCAATTCTGCAACAAGAGATATCATCCTTGGCAAGGGATAAAGAGCTGCTGCTCTTTCCTTGGTGTTAACGACCCATAAAGCACAATTATACAGACATCCTGTTTCCTCTTTCGCGCTGCTAAGTTACTAGGGACAGGTGCAGAGGTAAGGGACTGGAAAGTGATTGATGGTGAACCACCAACCCTAGTTAGTTTTAGCATTGTGCTGACATAAGCCAGAACCATGATGGTGCCTAGCACAGAATGGGATGGAAGTTTTCGCTCAGCGCGCATAAGAACCTATAACCCTATATATGCACCACCGTGAGTTTCATGTTAAGGCAGGTAGGCTGTAAATGGGAGACATGCATTAAACCTTTCATTTATCTCTATCTCCACCAGCCATTTTGTCTGGTTCTAATGCCAGGTTTAAAAATAAAATAAAAATGGCACGCGCTGGGTGGCAGCCAGTCAGGCCAGTCTGCAGCTAGCCCAAAGGCAACCCGTTCTGCCCGTATTTCAACACACCGCCGACTTTCTCCTTGAAGGGAACGAGCGTTTAGAACGGAGGGGAGCGCCGAAACTCAAAACGCTAACACAAATGTTTCCCATTAAAATTCAATCAACACTACAGCCAGACTACCAACTGAGACCGGGATCTGACTGATCGGAGAATGTCACCGGCTTTTCAAGACCGAGAACTGAAAAGAATACCGAGAAAGACTCAATAAAAATACTCTATACAGAAATGTCATAATCTTAAACACATGTGCGTAAATGGAATGTGCGCACATGGACGTTTTTATTTAGAGCTACGCACAGGGGGCCAGAGCTTGAGGTGAAGAGCTCTGCATTTGGGTAGGGGCTTGGCCTTCCCTCCCCCCCCCCCCCCCCAATGCCTGGACTGCGCTTCCCTTCACCGTTAGGCCTTTAACATTTCTGAAATGTTGCTCTGGTTGTCTAAAATGGGCAGCAGCCATGGGAATTTTAAATGCGCTGGATCTGAGCACAGAATAGCAGACAATGGTACGAGCCAGCCTTCCAGTGTTCAGATGCTGCACCAGAACCTACTGGTTCAAATTACAAGGAAGGGAATGTTGCTAAGATTTTCCTCACTGTAGAACAAACGGCCTATGGAGGCAGTGGACTCTCCTTTGTCCAACTGCACTAGCTACCAATTAGTTTTCAGGCCCATCTCAAAGTGCTGGTATTGACCTATAGAATCTTAAACAGCAATACCTCAAGGACCGCCTCTTTCCATATGAACCTGCCCAGACCCTGAGATCACCTTCTGAGGCCCTTCTTCGTGTGCCTCCTACATGAGAGTTCTGGAGGGTGGCAACACAAGACTGGGCCTTTTCTGTAGTGGCTCCCTGTTTGTGGAATGCTCTCCCCAGGAAGGCTCGCCTGGCGCCTGCATTATACATCTTTAGACGCCAGGCAAAAACATCCCTCATCTCCCAGACCTTTGGCTGACTGACTTCCAACGCCCTTTTAAAATGTGGTGTGTTTTTCTTGGGGGGGGGGGGACACTACTGGGTTGTTTTTGGTTTTATTATTTATTTTGTGATTTTATATATGTTGTGAACCACCTTGAGACCTGGGGGGGATAGAGGGCGGTATGAAATTTAATAAATAATAGCAATAACAATAATTGTTAGAGGCTTTTAAGCAAAGGCGACTAATCAAGGTTGCTGCAACAGCAGATCTGCATCTTGTGATGCAGGTAAATTCTCCTATGCAGCCAGACGCAAGTGCCTTAATACTGAAAACTCTGGCAACTTGCAACGGCTGGAACTACAACTAGGGCCTGGGGCTGTGGATTCTGAACATCGGACATCAATAGGTAAGTCACAAGTCCAAGCCATCTCAATTTGCTGCTTTTCATTTCTACTTAATAGGGAGGGAGGGTGAGGTGGAAAAAAACAACACACACACACACACACACCCCACAAATGGAAATCGTTTGATGAGCTTATTCGACTGCAGGTCACGAATGAATTGCTTCTTTCTTAATACTGAGCTCAAATGATTAGCTTTCTTGCTTTCATGATCACTGGCTTCAAGCAAGGAGGGGAAAAATAAAGTATAAAACACCATAGCCCCTGGGTAGGCTTATTTACCATGAATGACTCACACAGAGTTATGCATGACTGCGAGCACCCACCTTCCCCCAAAACTGGCAACGTTACAGGGAGCATTTTCATTTTAAATGAAAGTGGTGAAGGTGTGAGCTTCACTTGGGAAAGTTTCGCCATTACAGTGAGAAGCACAAATGCGCTTTTCTTCAGCATTAGGCATGAATTATATATTGATCCAGCACCTCAGATGTGGCCATAGTGAAGAAAATCTAACCTGACATTTTGCTTACTGGTTTTCCTCGTCTCTCTTCAGGGACAATGGGTGATATTATTAAAGGCAGAGGTTTGATAAAACTCGCGATTCCCGACTGTCACAGCTGTGGGGCATCCGAAGTTGCCACATCGAATGCCCACCTCCTGTATGCTAAACTGGATAAAAAAGGTAAAGGGACCCCTGACCATTAGGTCCAGTCGTGACCGACTCTGGGGTTGCGGTGCTCATCTCGCTTTATTGGCCGAGGGAACTAGCGTACAGCTTCCGGGTCATGTGGCCAGCATGACTAAGCCGCTTCTGGCGAACCAGAGCTGTGCACACAAACGGTGTTTACCTTCCCGCTGGAGTGGTACCTATTTATCTACTTGCACTTTGACGTGCTTTCGAACTGCTAGGTTGGCAGGAGCAGGGACCGAGCAACGGGAGCTCACCCCGTCACAGGGATTCGAACTGCCAACCTTCTGATTGGCAAGTCCTAGGCTCTGTGGTTTAACCCACAGCGCCACCCGCATCCCTAAAACTGGGTAAGATGAGGATTTTATTATCCTTTTATCCTACCCTTTATCACAAAATCTTTGTGCGTTTCACAGAATAAAATACAAGATAAAAACGTAAGTAGCAACAAAGCAATAACCTTCCCCACTTCCCACAGACGCATTTAAAAGACTGAAGAATATGAATCAGCCCAAGGCCTGGTTGAAGAGGAACGTTTTTGCCTGGCGCCTAAAAATTATATAATGAAGGTGCCAGGCATACCTCCCTGGGGAGAACATTCCACAAATGGGGAGCCACTACAGAGAAGGCCCCTTTCTAATTTTGCCAACCTCCACACCTTACATGGAGGAGGCACACAAAGAAGAGCCTCGGGTAATGATCAAAAGAGTCTGGGATGGCTTATATGACGAGAGAAGGTCCACATGTACACAATGTATGTGTCTGAACCACCCATGTTACCCTCACAACAAACCAGTGCAGTGAGTCCATTTGGCAGAGAGTGACTGGCACAGTTAAGTTTCATGACGAAGAGGAATTTGAACCCAGGTCTCCCAGGCTAAAGACTTGCACTCTAGCCATTACCTCCTTCCTCACCATAAATATGGCAGTTGCTACGGAGTCAAGGAGTTGGGGGGGGGCTTTTAGGTCAACCTTCTGCCTGGAAGCCCTCCAAAAGATGGCTGCCCACACTCTGCTCAAAGACCCCGAACGTCTGTCCAAATGGACAAGAACAGGGGCTGGGGAATATTTGTCCCTCAAGATGTTCCCATTACTGTTGTTTTGTTTACGAATCTCTTCCCACAAGGCACCTCAAAGGGATTTGCGATGCAGCATATATAAAACAGATACATATATAAAAAAACAGGTGAACAGCACAAAATCAATTCAAATCCAAGGCAGCTATTGAGTGAGGTACAGATTTTGGAAGACTTGTTGAAGGAGGAATGCATGTAGCAGACTCCAAAAAGACAGCAGAGAAGAAGAAGAAGAAGAGTTTGGATTTGATATCCCGCTTTTTCATTACCCAAAGGAGTCTCAAAGCGGCTAACAATCTCCTTTCCCTTCCTCCCCCACAACAAACACTCTGTGAGGTGAGTGGGGCTGAGAGACTTCAGAGAAGTGTGACTAGCACAAGGTCACCCAGCAGCTGCATGTGGAGGAGCGGGGAATCGAACCCTATTCACCAGATTACGAGTCCACCGCTCTTAACCACTACACCACACTGGCTCTCATAGAAGGAGCACGTCTGGTATGCAATGCGGAGGGCAGGAGTTCTAAAGGTAGGTTGGTGCAACCCCAACTAAAGGCCCAAATCTGATGTTGTGCTAAGTAGACTTCCTGATAGGATGGCATCTGCAGGATGCCCTCTCCTGCAAAACACAGTGATTAGTTGGGAACCTAGAGGATGGATGACTTTTTAAGGCACCCTGGTCCCAAGCTGCATAGCCCTTGGAGCACCAGCGCCAGCCCAGTAGTTAACTGGTATCCCATGCAATTCTTTCAGCGCTGGTGTAATATCATGGGGTTAGTCCATCCCAGTGAGCAGTTGACCATCCATATCTTGCACCTTCTGCAGCTTCTGGGCTAGCCTCAAGGAAGTCCAGCAGCCCAGCCACCATGCCAAAGGCAACAGGACCTTCTTGAAGTTCATGCACCTGTCTAAGGGACTCTCTTATGGAGCAGTGGTCCAGCTCCAAATAAAATAGTGTCTTCGAGGGCTGTGAAGCCGAACTGCAAGTCATCCACGCTTCCTCTAAAAGTTTGGCAAACTGAAAATATTTAAGGCTGTCCGTTAAACCTTCGTGAACAATGCTTAATTTTCGTTGGTGAAAGGACAGAGCGAAAGCAATGGATCCACGGGTGATCAGCCAAGGATATTAATTGGGCAGACATGTGCTTTCCACATAAAACAGGAATGTTCTCTTAATAAAGGCTTCCTTACCTTGAATGCACTGAAGAGTCCCATCTTCTCCCCTTATTGTAAAAGTTTCACCTGGATTAACTTGGACAAAAATGACCTGCCAAAATAAAGAACCTGATGTCAGAATCTTATAAAGAACATATCCATGAATTGTATGTATTCTTTCCAGAACATAGGCATGAAACAAGATATTTTTTTTGGGGGGGGGGGACTGTGGGACTTAACTAAATCATCGTTTCCCAACCTGAAACCCTCAATATGTTGTTGAGACTCCAAATCCCATCAGCCCCAGCCAACATGGCCGATGACCTGGGATGAAGGGAGTTGTAGCCCAAAACATTTGGGAGGCCAACAGCTTAGGGAAAGTTAAACTAGAGAAGTCCTGGAATTATTTATTTTTTATTAAATTTCTATATTGCCCTTCATCCGAGGATCACAGGGAGGGTTACAATATAAAAACACAGAAATACATGACATAACAATATTGGATACAAAAGAAAGCCAGCGTGACTAAACAACAGAATAGAAGATGTTAGAATACAAAAGTATCTCCTGAAAGAAAAACGCACATGTTCCGTCAAGCCAAAATATAAATCTGCAATAAGGCAAGCCAAGACCAAACAGTTGAAGGGGGGAAGGGACATTTTTTTAAAAAAAACTGATGCTAAGCAGAAAACAAGCCAGGGAAGCAATGGTACTATGGTAATAACAAATAATAGTGTGAAGAAAGACTGGGAAATGGAGAGAAATTTTATTAAGGACCAGACCCCAGCAATATTGCTCCTTTAATCCCAACACTGGCTTTTTGTCTGTTCCTGGATCGGCAAATACTCCTCATCCATATCTTAACAGCCTCTGTAACCTTTCCCCCGCCCATTTCTTTACTTTTCCCCTGTATCCTGTTACATCCCTGCCCTGCAACCTTCCCTCCTCTAGCAGCATAACACCTTTGGCACAATCCCTTAGACCAGAAAGGCCATAGAAAGGAAGGTACCATGGATGCTCGGGTTGCGAACGTGATCCGTGAGGGAGGCACGTTTGCAACCCGCAGCACCCGCAACCTGCAGCACCGCATCTGTGCATGCATAAAACGCAATTTGGTGCGTTTGCGCATGCGCGAGCGCCAAAACCCGGAAGTAACCGGTTCCGGTACATCCAGGTTTCAACATGTCCATAACCCAAAAACGTGCAACCTGAAGTGTCTGTAACCCGAGGTATGACTGTATACCTAACTAAATAAATGCACACTCCACCCCTGTTCTGTCTTGCTATCATCTTCCTCCTCTCTCCTTTTACAGTCTCACCTGTGTCCAATTCTAGACTGCCAGGTCTTCAGGGCAAGGGCCTGCCCCCTTACATTTTGTAGAGAGCAATGCTCTTAGATGTCACTATTGCACATACATGCAACAGTATGCTATCGGGAGTGGGGGGGTGGGAACTGCTGCAGAATGTATTTTTGCACAGCTATGACTGCTCACACAAATGGCCTGCTTGCATGAGCGGCGTAACAGAGATCGCGCCTCCGCTTCCATCATCGCAAACCACAACCTGCAATTTTCCCTGTGCGTGGAAGGGTGATCTCGTGCAAGCTCATCCCTCCCAGTACCACCCATTAGTAATCTTGTAATTCAATGAACACAAGGGAAGATTGCCAATGGGCGATGTGCAGGTGCCTGGGAGCACACCCCGACCACACTTAGCACGTCCAGAGTCAATTTTATGCGTCATAAAACACCCCAAATCTTTCTCTCTCTTCCCCCCCATATACGAGCAATTATTTGCAAGATTTAGCGGGGTGCACTATCTCCTTAGCATGCATTAACCTGTTTCATAACGCTTGGTTATATAGTTCGCTACAAGATGTCAGCACACAAAACTGGTGTGTGAAAGAGGCAGGGTGCATGTTGTTGCCACAGGCCCATTAAATGCAGATTTGGAAAAATGATTAGAATGACTAAAAACATGGAACACTGTTAGTTTTGCTTCAGTGGAATAGAACATGATTATTGCTCTCAGAGACTGCAAACATGATCTCCTCTCAGTTAACCTAGACTGAAAGCTTCCAAAGAAAACACGCTACAGCATTTGTTGAGTTATAGTCATGCTAAGCTAATGCATGCGTAAGTTTTTATTCTCTTTATTTAATCTGATTTTTTAAAAACGTTGTGTGGGGCGGGGGTGGGAATCTATTCCATGTCCACTGCTTTCTGACATGGCAATGCTAGAAAGGCTTACCACCACCACCACCCAAGTCACAGCTGTCGCCCTTTTCATTGCACACAAGAACATCTGACATGAAAAGCCGTTTTCAAAAGACGTGGCATCTTCCTGTATTAAGGGCTTCCAAACACAAACAAGGAGGAAAGAGCTATCTATAGCTACTGTTTACATTGCACATCTTAGCAAGCAGCAGTATCCTGAGCACAGCGTGAGGCTGTCTAGGTTTATTTTAGTCACCAGTGTCTGAAAGGGTCATATCCTAATGGCACAAAAGTTTACAGAGTCCGAAGCAAATGATCCTGCAGTCGAAGGGTCAGATAACAGAATGTGGGTACTTGAAAAAGGGGGGTGCATCACAAAATCTGGGGGCGCAATTAGCTTCTGCAAGCCAGTTCAATGTTACCCCATAACACACCCATGTTGGTGAAGCTAACTCTTTACTCAAAGAAACCAAAGCAGCTCAGGCCTAGTGATCACAGCAACTCTTCCCAGTGGGGCTAAGGCTTCATCCCCAGCAACCTGAGGCTCCTTCGTCTTGTCTCTCTTTGCTCCACCCTCTTCATTCCTTTTCGTGTTCTGGGAGACCAGGGGGAGGGGAGCTGGTCGCAGCAGGAGGGGGAGGCCCCCTGGCTTCTTTAGCCGCCTGCCTCATCTCTGTCGCTTGGGCCCCCTCTGCTACTGCCTCTGATTCTTGACTGCTCTCTGCCCCAGCCTCTTCCTGCTCACTAAACCCTGTTACCTATTCGGCTTCTGACACCTCCTCCTCCTCCCAGTCTGCTCCCTCTTCTCCCTCTTACCACTCATGGCCTTCCCACCATCCATTTCCTGGCTCTGAGCCTTTCCCTTGGGAAGCTGCTTCCCTTCCCAGCTGCTGCCCCCTCCCCACTCCTCTACATCCAGCCAGTCCATGACACAGGCTGAGCTTCTGTCCTGTGGAATCTGCAAAATGCACTCATCTACCTCGTTCCCCTTTTGCAAACCAACATGGTTGCCATTCACTTCTATGGAGGTGTGGGAAGCAAAGCATTAATACTATAGAGAAGTATGCTAAAAGCACCCAGGTTCAGTTCCCTGCATTTCTAGTTAAAAGATTCAGTTGCAGGCAATGGGAACACGGTTGCAGTAATGGAGGAATGGGCCATCTGCGCTAAATGGGCAAACCGGACAGCAATCCCACAAGAGTGAGCCAGGTTTCTGCATGAAAAACATGCACACCTCCTGTATCGCCCTCCAGTTGTCCTTGCTATTTTCAAGCCCCCAAGGTGAATTAGTGGCACCTGGGGACAGAGGAAGACTTTTACGTTCTCCTCCCCACAACACAACCCAAAAAACTCTAGGGTACTAAATGACCTTTCTCATTGTTTCCAATTCTACAATTCTATGTAAAAGAAACGTAAAGGGACCCCTGACCATTAGGTCCAGTCGTGACCGACTCAGGGTTGCGGCGCTCATCTCGCTTTATTGGCCGAGGGAACCGGCGTACAGCTTCCGGGTCATGTGGCCAGCATGACTAAGCCGCTTCTGGCGAACCAGAGCAGCACATGGAAATGCCGCTTACCTTCCCACCGGAGCGGTACCTATTTATCTACTTGCACTTTGATGTGCTTTCGAACTGCTAGGTTGGCAGGAGCAGGGACTGAGCAACGGGAGCTCACCCCGCTGTGGGGATTCGAACCGCTGACCTTCTGATCGGCAAGTCCTAGGCTCTGTGGTTTAACCCACAGTGTCACCCGTGTCCCGTACAATTCTATGTAGCAACCAATTAAAGTGCAGCCGGGGGAACTCCAAACCGGAGTGACATCACACAGAGCATTTTGTCACTTAGCTGCATGAATGGGTGGTGTGTGTGCACAGCCGTTCGCAGCAACATTAGCAGACAGAGAGACCAATGGCACAGGACTGCTGTTTTTGGCAGCAGTCAGGCATCTCCAATAGCCTTTTAGTTCCAGCATCTTCCCAAAAAGGTACAGCAGTTTCCAAGGCCTTGATACAGGAAACCCATCAATGGTTTTGAGCCGCCTCCAGGCCTGATTCCCAGACAGCCCCCGTTTCTGATCTTCAGCTCAAGGCACACAAAATTCTTTCTGCCACGTTGGTTCCACGGTGCACAAGACTGAGAGAGAGCGCCGGCCCCTCCCCTCAAAATTCCTGAAGTCCTTCTGAGACTATGGCATTACTGCAAGGTACCATGCTATGTTTAGCGCTAAGCCTGATGATCTTTCCACTGATAACAAAGGCAAAAGACCCCCTTTCAGAACATCAAGAAGATGTTTGGAAATTAAGAATGTTAAGAAATTACAGAATTGCATCTCTAAGCTTTCTTTGTTGGGGGGGGGGCAGTGATTTCTGCACGAACCCACCGTCAGTGTTAAAATTATAAGTTCTGGAAAGGAAGGGAGGGAGAGGAAATGGAAACGTGGCCCATGATGCGAGGTTTGCAACGAGCCTTTCTTAAAGACACTGATCAGGGCAGACAGGGACAGCAAAGACACCACAATCAGAGTCCCAGAAGAGATAAAAATAAACCGACAAAAGCCAGGCCAGTCCATCTGTGACCTCGGCTCCATCAGCAGTGAAAGACATCTGCCTCCCAGCCTCCAAACTTCTATGCATTATTCACAAGGGTCATAGCTTCCTCAAAATAAAGCATACCATTCAAAACAAAGCGAGGGAGCCGGGGAGATCAAAACACATGTCGCTCCTTAAAGACACGCATGTTATTTTTAAGTTGTTTCGCATTTCAGTAACTTTCAAGCCACAGGACTTTTTAGATGTGAAGGCCAGGGCTCCATTCTCCAGAAAGTAAACCTCAACCGCCCAAGACCTTCCCATTCGGCATTCGATGTGGTGGTTCAAACGATGTCACCCAGAAGCGTTTTCCTCCTCCGCCCTTCAATGGTGAAGGAACTGCATTCTGCACATGCTCAGGAGCGTTCTCACCTACTGCCGTCCTTGGAAATCACAGAAACTGGCCGGGTGCAAATGGAGCAGTCCGAGAAGAAGAAAAAGAAGAAAAGGCCTTCCACGTCCTTTGAAAAGCTGTTTTACTTCTTGTGCGATTCGGGCCTGCTGAGTCGCCATGGCAACCAGGCAGTAATTTAGTGAGCCACCTCAAGACCAGCTCCAGCATCCTAATGCTCAATCTCCACTTCTAGCAGTTTCTCACACAAAGGTGTGCGCGCACACAAATCATTGTCATCCTTCACAAGTCTCCAGTCGTCCCTGCGATGCAATGCCAGCTAGGTTCCATCAAGAAAAGACAGCTTATTTGTTTTACTGAGGTCAGGGAGAAGACCTTTGCTGATTCCATTCCTCCACTGCAATCTAACAGTTGGGGAGGAGAGAGTCTTATGACACTTCCCTGACAACCAGCACTGATGCGACAGTAATGTGTTTTCGCATCAAGCCGTTCCGATGCAAGGAGTCTAAGATGCTGGCGGATTCTATTACACTTAAGCCTTTTCTTAATAGATTATTATTATTACTATTATTATTATTATTATTATTATTATTATTATTATTATTACTATTAGAGAGTGACATGGAATAAAATGTTGCAGTGTGCAGTGCTGGTGTTCAGAATTCCAGTCACTCCATTTATTTCACCATTGCAGGGAAGAACACTGTTTATACAGTCTGCCTGTCCTCAGAGCTCAAAACCATCAGGGAGGAATGGACAACTGCTCCAGCTGAGGAGTGTGGCTCAAACAGTTTTATAAAACTAGTTTGGTTGATAACAACAACAACAACAGCAACAACAACAATAATAATTTATACCCCACCTATCTGGCTGGGTTTCCCCAGCCACTCTGGGCAGCTTCCAACAGAATATTAAAATACAATAGTCTATTAAACATTAAAAGCTTCCCTAAACAGGGCTGCCTTCAGATGTCTTCTAAAAGTCTGGTAGTTGTTTTTCTCTTTGACATCTGGTGGGAGGGCGTTCCACAGGGCGGGTGCCACTACCGAGAAGGCCCTCTGCCTGGTTCCCTGTAACTTGGCTTCTCGCAGTGAGGGAACCGTCAGAAGGCCCTCGGCACTGGACCTCAGTGTCCGGGCAGAACGATGGTGGAGACGCTCCTTCAGGTATACTGGACCGAGGCTGCAATACCTTCTCCAACCACCTGAAGTGGTGGCACTGAGGAGCCAGGAGCATAGTCCTTGACTGGTGGTTGAAGTACAGTATCTGAAGACAGAGTTGGAACTCGAGATGACCGTAGCAGAGTGGAGAATTGGGGAAAACTAACAAAATGGATTTCAACACAGACAAATGTAAGGTTCTAATACACTTAGGCAGGAAGATCCAGCTGCACAAATATAAGATGGAGGACACTTGGATTACCAGTAGTACATATGAAAAGGATCTAGAGGTCTTAACAGACCACAAGCTTAATACAAGTCAAGAGTGGGATGTGACATCAAAAAAAAAAAAAAAAGCTAAAGTAGGACTTGGTTGGATACAACCAAATGCCATTCTAGGCTGCAGAAGTATAGTAACCAGGTCAAGGGAAGTAATAGTACCACTCTATTCTGCCTTGGTCAGACCACACCTGGAATGCTGTGTCCAATCCTGGATGCCACAATTTAAGAAGGATGTTGACAACCTGGAATGTGTGCACAAAAGGGAAACCAAGATGATCAAGGGTCTGGAAACCAAGCCTTATGAGGAACGTTTGAGCGAGTTGGGGTATATTCAACCTGGTAAAGAGGAGACTGAGAGCTTAAGTCCTAATTGGATCATACTACTTCAAACTGTGGGGGAAAGAGGACTGAATATTTGAGTAACTTCTCTATTTTAAAAAGAGAGAGAACTCTTTGCACCTTCAAAGTTAGTATTCTGGGGAAAAGGTTATGCTAGAATCTTTTCGGACATGCAGCTAGATTGCATATGCAGTGATATCATATATATGGCTAATACAGATAAAATATTCAAATATCCTATCCTTCCATCTGTGGCTTGAAATAGTCCATTAACAGGCATGTCACTGCTTGATTATTACAGTAGAATCAAAGTTTCATTTGGCAAAAAGGAGGATTTTATTTTTTTTAAGAGAACCATCCTCACAAAGGTATGATCCTAACATTTTTCTAACCTAACAGGGTCTGTGCTCCCTCGTTTATTGTGCACGAGGGTGTGAATGTTTTTCACTCAACAAATCGCATCTAAGCAAGTCAAGACAAAAGCAGTTTCATTCCTGCTCCTGTTTACCATAGGATTAAATGCTCATGGATGGGGTTTTTTTCAGATACAGAAGCCTACCAAGAAACCGAGATGCACATCTGCTGCCGTGTTTCTTGTTTGCACAGAACAATCAACAGATTTGCCCCACTGCCAGATAGGGTAACCCAGAGGGACCCTGACGCACCACGGCCCATGCTCACGGAGCATGCTCTAAGCCTATTTGCATCCTCTTTCGCCAAATGGGTTGAACAAATAAATTTGGAATGGATTTCATGGGAATGGGACAAACCTCCAGACAAGGGTCTCAACTTGAATAAACTATAGGGGTAAGGGGACGACGGATAGACAGGTAAGCCTTGCCCCCACATAATCAATCACAAGATGCAGCACACAAACATCATTTGAATGGCAGTGCCCATCAACTTTGTGGGTAGGGCATGGGTACCTTGAATATTTTATTTTGGGGGCCAAAGGGATGTCGGCTCCTACAAATTAGCTCCTAAGCATCCAATTAGGAAGGTTGCATGCTATTTCCAACACATCACACAGCAGCTGGGAGATACCAGATGCAAGTTTTTCCAAGCAGCCATTTCCAAAAACCAGGGCAGCTCATGAAGCAAGTTTCTGGCAAAGCTTACCCTCTTTCATTTTTGTGGTGGTGCTGCCACTGAGACAGCCATTCCAATTCCCCACTTTAGAATTGCAACATTCTATTAAAGACAAAAGGAGTTCAGAAGCAAAAAAGAAAAGAAAAAAGATTTATGCCTTCAGATTTCCTTTGGAGGCATTCTCTCTCTCCCCCCCCCCCCCCCCCGATCACTTGAAAACTCTGCTGTTCTGCCATGAAACTGCAGTATTCCCAAAAGCTAAAGCAGCCATTTCTGAACGGAAAAATGGAACGCGATTTTGCTCCAACGCTATAATCAGCCGACCACAGTCCCAACTGTGGGGTTTTTCCACTGCTTCCTGTGAAAGGAAGGCTAGAACACTAATCTGACAAGGAAGAGACCTCACTTAAATCTCTTGCCATGTATTGCTGACTACAGGTTAACCAGCAAGTCATGCTCTTGAGATGATGCACACCCAAACCATAGCTTTTCAGTTCCCACCAGACTCGAGTTGTGGCTACTGAGTTCTGGTAGTGCAAGCCCCTGGATTCAGCCAGTAACCTCTCTGTATACTGCTGCTCTGATCTGGCGGGCTTAAATTTATCGTTCCCAGACAAAAACACCACTCCCAAAACAAACCTGGAAAAGAGGAGACTGAGAGGAGATAGGATTTTGTTGTTGTTGTTTAGTCATTTAATCGATTTAATCGTGTCTGACTCTTCGTGACCCCATGGACCAGAGCACGCCAGGCACTCCTGTCTTCCACTGCCTCCCGCAGTTTGGTCAAACTCATGCTGGTAGCTTCGAGAACACTGTCCAACCATCTCGTCCTCTGTCGTCCCCTTCTCCTTGTGCCCTCAATCTTTCCCAACATCAGGGTCTTTTCCAGGGAATCTTCTCTTCTCGTGAGGTGGCCAAAGTATTAGAGCCTCAGCTTCAGGATCTGTCCTTCCAGTGAGCACTCAGGGCTGATTTCCTTCAGAATGGAGAGGTTTGATCTTCTTGCAGTCCATGGGACTCTCAAGAGTCTCCTCCAGCGCCATAATTCTAAAGCATCAATTATTTGGCGATCAGCCTTCTTTATGGTGCAGCTCTCACTTCCATAAGGAACAGGAACCGGCAAGCCACTCCAGTATCCTGCCAATAAAACTCCATGGACAAAGCAACCGGAGATAGGATAGCCATCCTCAAATATCCCTCATGTGCAGGGAGGAGCAAGCTTGTTTTTTCTCTTGCTCTGGATGGTAGGACTTGAACCAATGGCTTCAAGTTACAAGCAAGGAGACTCCAAGTAAACACCAGGAAGAACTTTCTGACGGTAAGAGCCATTCGACAATGAAACAGACTCCATCGGGAGGTTGTGGACTCTCCTTCCTTGGAGGTTTCTAAGCAGAGGTTGGGTGGCCATGTGTCAAGGATGCTTTAGCTGAGATTCCCGCATTGCAGGGGTTTGGACTAGATGTTTCTCCTTTCCTCCACCATGTTCCATGGCAGCTCCAGGTTTCCCAGTTGCTGCTGCAACACCCGGCCAACACAACTAAGTCCACTGTGGCTTGTTCCCCAGGCAGCTCCAACAAGGCTGCTTCAGCAGGAAGGTAGGAACGAAGAAAAGCATACAGGAGACTGCTAGGTGACTTTTTTTTTTAACACTTCCCTACTACTTCCAGTTCATGCTTGTTAGGTAGAAGAGAAGGAATGTAGCAACAATGCAAAGCTTATGTGCAGGAACCTCGGAGGACATGGTCACATGGCGCAGGGAGAGTTATTAAATCCAGAGCTTCAAAGTCCCCATGTACCAGGGTTCGTACACATAACGTATTTTTCCGTTTATTGGATGCCCCCAGGTATAGGACAACCCCTATTTTTCGGGACTCCAAATTAAGAAAATGGGGGGAGATTGAGCTAAATTGTTGACGAAAATAGGTCACCCACCGGACCAACGCTGACAGCCACGCGCCTCTAACAAGCCACCTATCAGAGTTGTTGAGCTTTTGAGCTTTTTTGGGGGGAGCGCCATTACCCAGGAGGGGCGCAAGGTTTCTATGACGGGAAAGGTGCGGAGGGGTGGTATTACTTCAATCGCCGTGGCCAGCTGGAGCGGCAGCGCCGCTTGCGCGTAGCCGGCCACAAACCCCACGTGGCACAAACGGATCGCCAGCAGCCTCACCACCAGCTGTAGGGCGGGCTCAGTAGGGGAAGGAAAGCAGACTAAGGAGTCCCCGAGGGAAAGGCGCGGAGGGGTTAGGTATCTTCGATCGCCACAGCCAACTGGAGCAGCGGTGCCGACCGCGCGGCGCCACCGCCCAGACTCAGTGCGGCACAAACGAACCGCCTTCAGCCTCCCTCCTGGCTGAGTGGGAGGAGGAAAGCAGAATACGGAGGCCCTGCGGCTCACCACTGTGAGGAGCTTCAACTGCCACAGCATGTATGGCGGCAAGTACCATATTTATTATATATTTAATTGCTATAAGACGACGCATATTTTTAAACTTAAAAAATTGGGAGGGGGGAACCTCATCTTATACACGGAAAAATGCGGTACTCAAAAAGCTTAGGAGTGAAAACAGAGTGAAGTCAAGAAAATAAGGCTGCATACTGCAGGGCCTCAAAGGAGGGCAATGCATATGTGTGCTCTGCATGAGGATAAAATGCAGCCTACACACACACACACACACACACACACACACACACACACACACGAGTCTCTCTTTCAGCAGAGACTGGGCCATGGACAGGTGGAAGAAGATGTTGCTCCTCTGTAACCACATTCCCACAGGATTAACTGGTAGTGACATGCAGGGGAACGTATGAGGGTCCGGTTCAAGGGCATTGCTGGAATGAGCAACAAACGGCTGCATCAAGTTCCTGGTGATTCCTGCCTCTTGGCTGCCCAGGGATAAAAGTTTTGTGTATCTCCCCAACAGTCCGTTTTGCTGAGGCCCATAGAACTTGGTGGGCAGGTACCGCTTCTAGGAAAACACTAGGAAAAAGCAAACCCAGAACACAGGAACTGTCATGTTTAAACAAGAACAAACACGCCAAAAACAAAAACAAAAAACCTTCCATATATCATTACAGTTGGCAAGGCCCGACTTGGCATTGTAGAGAAGAATTCTAACCTCCTGTCAAGGTACTCCCATTTAGCAATGTGCCAGTTTCAAGTATCTGCGACTATTGTCTGGCTCTCAAAAACAGGATTAGGATTCTTTTAGTTTCCCTATCTAAGTTGGCATTTTATAAATCCATGCAGAAGCCATCTTGCCTGGTGCAGCTTAGAATTCCATGGCAACCGTGGTTCTGTCTCAGACCAGACCAGACCTTGTCCAACACAGGTGGCAGGACTTGGCTTCCTGTTCCAATTTTTTTTTGGGGGGGTGAGATGACCTGGCAGGGCAGGGGAGCCTCCTCTCTCCCCAATATTGCAGACATTGATTGCTAACTGGTGAGGTTTTGGGTGCATGTTACCTCCAATCTCTGCCACTGTGGGTGGCCTATTGTGGGTGGTCTACCCTTATCTCATTTACTTTAATCCCAGCGGTGTTGTATGACCTCATAACCGCGGGTTATCATTCAGCTAAAAATAATCAAACAATAAAGAGCACACAAAATATCTGTAAGATCAGCCACTCAAATACGGCTCCTCACTGAGGCAATAAACTAAAATATAGACATAGAAAAGGGCTGGAAGTTGAAAGCCAGCTTCCATCTGTATTTCAGACATCGTGATATATCATGATGCTTTATGGCATGGGTAGGCAAACTAAGGACCGGGGTCCGGATCCAGCCCAATCGCCTTCTGAATCCAGACCGCGGACGGTCCGGGAATCAGCGTGTTTTTACATGAGTAGAATGTGTCCTTTTATTTAAAACACATCTCTGGGTTATTTGTGGGGCCTGCCTGGTGTTTTTACATGAGTAGAACGTGTGCTTTTATTTAAAATGCATCTCTGGGTTATTTGTGGGGCATAGGAATTCGTTTATTTTATTTTTCAAAATATAGTCCGGCCCCCCACAAGGTCTGAGGGACAGTGGACCCTGCTGAAAACATTTGCTGACCCCTGCTTTATGGTGCTATATCATGAAGCTGAAAACCAGATTATCACCCAATCCTACTGTTTGCCTCTACATAGTTCCATCCTTATTTCATACTTTGTGATATGACCGCTATGTTTGGCTGGTGATATAGATCGCAATGCTGAAAACCAGGTATCGCCCGATGCTAGTCCATGGGAGCATAAGCAGCACAAGTTGTGTTGGATAAGATTTCTATAACCAGCGGCCTTTGGCTTCTCTCATCTCCAGCAACATGGGACCCACTAATAAACTTTAAACCATACACTGTAAGGATCACCAGGCCTCCTGTGCCTTTAATAGATGGGATATCTGTAGATGCAGCTTGTCAGGAGTGAAAATTCATTCTGCTACTCAACTGCTACAAGTACCTCCTACTATTTCACCTCCAGCCAACTTCTCTTTCAAGGAAAAAAATGGCTCTATACACCAGTCACTTTTGCCCTCGAGTTCTGCTTGGGGGCTTCCCATAGGCACCTGGAAAGCAGCTTCAACTATAAACATGCTCTGCTCAAAGCATCCCAGCAGGTTTCGATCATTATTTAAGAAGTCTTTTCTTTCCGCAGGAAACAGAATGCCGGACTAGACGGGTCACAAAGGTGCTTGTTTTCTTAAAAGGGTGGCAATTTCACTGCTTGACCCACCTTGAGTCAAAGCACAGCTCACTTGGGGGAAGGGGGATGACATTGACCCACTGACTGAAAATAAATGCTCAATAAACAGATGTAGGCGTACCTCAGGATTACAGCACCTGCTTCACTGTTGTGATTTTTAACAGAATCCTGAGGTCCACCAACCAGAACCCAGTACAAAATGGTAGCTCAAGGGGTGGTTCTTGTTATTTACTTTTATTCATTTATTAAATTTATATACAGTCATACCTGGGGTTGAATGTGCTTCGGGTTGAGCATGTTCAAGTTGTGCTCCGCGGCAACCTGGAAGTAACAGGGCACGTTACTTCTGGGTTTCGATGCTCGTGCATGCGCAGACGTTCAAAATGATGTCACGCACATGCGCGGAAGCGGCAGAACGTGACCTGCGCACGCGCAGATGCTGGTTACGTTGCCAAAACAAAAAAAATTCCTTCCAGTAGCACCTTAAAGACCAACTAAGTTAGTTCTTGGTATGAGCTTTCGTGTGCATGCACACCTCTCAACCCACTGGAGAACAACAACCACCCTCCCAACAGAACACTGACCACCAACTACCACCGAAAAAGTGTTGCACAAAAAGAGACTCCACATGGACCCCTCCTGATGGACGCAATACCACACTGGACTTGTACATTGACTGCTTCCGCCACAGAATCCACACAGATGTGACCAGAAAACACCATCGCTTACAACTAACTTAGTTGGTCTTTAAGGTGCTACTGGAAGGAATTTTTTTTGTTTTGACTATGGCAGACCAACACGGCTACCTATCTGTAACTGGTTACGTTGCGTTCAGGATGCCAACGGGCCTCCAGAACGGATCCCGTTCGCATCCCAAAGTACCACTGTACTGCCCTTTATCTGAGGATCACAGGGCCATTTACAGTATAAAAATACATAACATAATATGTAACAAAAGCAATACCTTCCACAGCTTGAAAGGCCATAGACCAGGGGGTGGCAAAGATTTTGTGGCTTGGGCCGGTTCATGGTCCCCCAGATTCCACAGTGGGCTGGAGTGTGTGTGTGCGCGCATGCACAAATGCTATTTCCGGTGCTCCTTCCAGCGCAGAGGAGGCGTGCACAGCTTCCCATTGGCTGCAGGAAGCTCCTGCAGCCAATGGGAAGCCAGCCGGCATCACAGAAGGCGGTCCCCACTCTGCTCCGCACCGGTTTAGCACGGCGCATGGGAGCTGACCGAGTGGTTGGCGGGGGGGGGGCAGCGTCCCTGAGCAGGTGGCTGGGGTCCATGGGCCTTAGGTTGCTGACCCCTGCCATAGATTGTTTCCTTATCCAAAGGCCTTGGAGAAGAGGAATGTGTTTGGCGCCTAAAGATATGTAATGAAGGCGCCAGGTGAGCTTTCCTGAGGAGAGCATTCCACAAATGGGGAGCCACCACAGAGAAGGCCCGTTCTTGCGTTGCTGCCCTCTGGGCCTCTCATGGAAAAGACACGCAAAGAAGGGTCTCAGATGAGGACTGCAGGGTCCGGGTCCGTTCATATGGAGAGGTGGTCCTTGAATTACCTCCTGAACCCCATGATCCTCAAACTAAGATGATCTGCACATCCAAGTACAAATCTGCAAATCTAAGTCAGCAGAGACCAGAGGTTGAGGAAAAAGAACGCGTTTTGCTGTTCCTAGTAACTAGTGGGAGTCAGAAGCTATTGCTGAGCCAATATTTTCAAGTCATTTATTGGGCTGTGGGGGAGTTGTGTGCTATAAATATTAGGAGCCTGGTCTTCTCCCTGGTCAATAGAGCTGGACTTTCGGCTTGCTGCCATTTCAGGCTTCAGCTCAGCGAGGGGGCTGTGAGCAAAGTGCCCACTGGTAGGTACCTCACGCAGTCTGGGCAGAACTGGGTAACTGGGTCCAACTACTGCTGGAAATTCCTTCCACTGCCCTGGAATAATCCCTGATTGGGAGCCCTGTCAGAAATTCAAATGGTGGCTGGATCTAGCCTAGCTAGGCAAGAAAATCATTGAAGGGGGATTCCCCCTCCCGAAAGAATGTAGCAGAGCAGTGAATGGTGTCAGGCCACTGGGACCCTGGCCAGGGTCCAAGGATGCCAGCCTTGTTTCAACTTTGTTCAAGCCACCTGGCCTCAGGAATCCAGAACTGGAGGCTCTCCAGGCCTAAGATCTGGGCAGCAGAGTCTTTGAAGGGAAGAAAACGGCGGCCATTCCAAGAGCGCTGCTGAAGAGGACCCTGTGTGAAAACATGAAGGGCCTGGTCTCTCTTAACCCACCCACGGGCCTGGCCCGGTCTAAGACAAGGCTCCTCACATCCTGGAATTCTGGTTTGCTGCACTGTGAAATCCCCACAAAGCTGTGCTCTGAGTAAGACTCTGAAAAAAGCAAGAATGTATCTTGCTTTAAAAGTTCTGCATTGACAACCCGCTCCTCCCCTCTGCTATTCAAACACATCAACTACCCAGAAAGCCCTTTCTCAGTTCCTCTTAAGCTATATACAGGTACTCAGAGAGGGGGAAAATAAAAACAAAAACAAGAACACCCCACTATTCAATGCTGTTTCTTCCTTGGCATGAGCCCCACATTCCTTACCACCGTCCTCCACAAGAACAGAGAAGGGAGGGGGGAGGAAGGGGGGGAACCATGAAACAAATTTTCCACCCAACACCCCCTGAGCCTTCCCCTCCCACACCAATCACACAGGGATAAAATGGATGCAATGCACGTCTCTTAACTCCAGAGTTTTGCTGGTACACCATGAGATCAGCGCAGGAGAAGGAGCCAAGTTTAGAACTCCATCTGGGACAAATAATGTCGGGGCGCATTGTGCTCCCTTTTGTTTATACACAGCGACCAAGAATGCCTTGGTGGTAAGCAGGCTAACTTGGAAGATTTATTTCCCAAGTCTTCCAAAACAATATTTTGCATCCTGGAACTACTTTGGGGCTCAAAGTTAACTTTCCAAGATAGCGAGCTGAAGCAGTTATTTTGTGTGGGGTTTTTTTTGTTGTTGTCGTTCCTTCTCGCTCTTTCTAAAAGGGAATTCATTGTTTCTGAACGTTATAATTAGCCCAAAAAGATGGAGTGTTCACTTAAAAATTAAGGAAAGAATGCTGCGGCAACAGAAGGAAATTAAGGCTTATTGTGTACGGATGCTTATCTTCCTTCCAGCTAGACCTTAAAAGACCTCTGCAGTTTTCCAGTGTGGATGCAATGAACTAGTTGGGAGGATGACGTGGCCATGAGCTCCAGAAACAGACACACACACAACTTCAACCTACACAGAGTCATTTGATACTCTGGAAAGAGCTTTCAGGTGTGAGTGCGCCACAAATATTCAAGTGTGTTGTATGTGTAAGTTTCCTGCTGCAATTCCTCTGCCAGCTACTGTCTCCCAGATCTCCATCTGCATGTCCTGCCCAGGTTCAAATTGCAAATAATAATAATAATAATAATAATAATAATAATAATAATAATGCCCTCCTAGCTGGCTGTGTTCCTCTCTCTTATGCTGCGCTGGGTATTGCATTCCAGCGATTGCAACCCTTAAGCACCTGATCAGCCATTCAAGTTTGTTAGGCCACAGCAAAGTGATCTGTGCTAATGAAGACAACCAAACCTAAATGCCAGCTCCTGGGCCAATAGAAAACAATGCTTTGATAGCTATAAAACATGCAAGCTCCGCCTTTATCGTCCCCAGGTGTGCAGGCTGCTCTTCAGATTTTTGCACGATTGGCGTGAAAGTCTGAAGAGGGTTTTTCGAGTGTGCTCGCTTGAACATACTCACCTGAGACATCCCCACAAAGCTGAAAGCCCTCTTCAGACTTCACAACAATTGTGCAAAGATCTTAAAGTGGCAAAGGATTAAAACAGCAATCTTCCCCAAGCCTCAAACCCAGAGGTTTCTTTCTCACAAACAGCAGATGAGTGAGTAAACCAGATTCTGGACTAAACAACTTTAGTCTGTGCTGAATGTTACTCCATACCAGCAAAACCCCCCCCCAAAAAAAACCACCCCACACTGCGTTCAAGAAAGTGAAAATAATAAACTTTTTCAGCAGGGTCCACTGCTGGGTCAGACCTTGTGGGGGGCTGGACTATATTTTGAAAAATAAATAAAAATGAATGAATTCCTATGCCCCACAAATAACCCAGAGATGCATTTTAAATAAAAGGACATATTCTACTCATGTAAAAACACACTGATTCCCGGACCGTCCACGGGCCAGACTTAGAAGGCATTTCCAAGCACAATTCAAAGTGTTGGTGCTGACCTTTAAAGCCCTAAACGGCCTCGGCCCAGTATACCTGAAGGAGCCTCTCCAGACCCATCGTTCTGCCCGGACACTGAGGTCCAGCGCCGAGGGCCTTCTGGCGGTTCCCTCCCTGCGAGAAGCCAAGTTACAGGGAACCAGGCGGAGGGCCTTATCGGTAGTGGCAACCGCCCTGTGGAACGCCCTCCCACCAGATGTCAAAGAGGAGAACAACTACCAGATTTAAGAAGACATCTGAAGGCAGCCCTGTTTAGGGAAGCTTTTAATGTTTAACAGACCACTGTATTTTAATACTTTGTTGGAAGCTGCCCAGAGTGGCTGGGGAAACACAGTCAGATGGGAGTGTTATAAAATAAATTATTATTATTATTATTATTATTATTATTATTATTATTATTAGGCCAGATCTGGCCCCTGGGCCTTAGTTTGCCTACCCATGATCTATACCCTCCATGTAATTTACAGAGTGGTCTCCGTCTTCCTAATCCATTGCTATGGAGGGCTCATCCACAGAGCCTGCTATGCCCAGAGTTGTTCTGTGCAGGTAGGTGACCCCATGATTTGGACTCTGGTTGTACAGAGTTATAAATCGCAGGGGGGGGTCTGTGTGCATAAAACAGGCCCCCCTCCTCAGACATGTGTCCCTCCCCATGCATGGATGGCAAGGGAGCAAACAGGATCCCACTTCTCCCTTACACACACCTGTCAATCATGTCAGGGACAACACCTGAACTCATGACTCTGTAACCAGAAATCTTGGGCTTTGAAACAGGTGGAGCTTGGAACCTTTCTAAGCAGGTGTGTTTTGAGTACTAAACAGATGGGTCTCAACCTTAATCCATTCTGGGAGTCCATTCAGACCTCCGGAACTGTTCGAAAACCAAGGTGCGGTTTCCGATTGGCTGCAGGAGCTTTCTGCACTCAACCGGAAACCGTGGAAGCCCCATCGGACGTTTGGCTTCCGGAAAACATTTGCAAACCGGAACACTTACTTCCGGGTTTGCGGCGTTCGGGAGCCAATTTGTTCAGGAGCAAAGCCATTCAAGTACCAAGGTACCACTGTACTGTACTGTGTTATAATGGAATTGTACTGAATGTCTGTGATCAACTACATTTGGTTTTTAATCTTGTCCCATATTACCTCTGGTTTGACTCAGTTCTGGGGAGCATCTCAAGCACAGCAGCTGGGGATTGTTAGAATTAGACTTCATCATTGTATTCTCCATTAGAAACAGTCAGTTTGTTCCACTTACAATACAGGACAGACTGTGTGTGTGTGTGTGTGTGTGTGTGTGTGTGAGAGAGAGAGAGAGAGAGAGAGAGAGAGAGAGAGAGAGAGAAAGAGCATGCATGGAAAGATGTTCTTCTCCGCTATCTGCATAACTTAGCTTAAATTTCGGCTATTTCCCCATCTGATGAGCAAGTATTGGGTTGTTTTAATTGGCAAGCCTCTAGATTATGTTTGGAGCAACATCCATTTAACTAGAAATCAGGAAGTTGCCTTTGTTGAAAAGCCATCTGATGCTAGAAGGGGGGGAAAGAGCCCTGGACCATATGCAATGAGCAGCTGCAGAAGGTCAGGAAATGAGCAAAGTGACCGAGACCAGAATGATGGGCCATGACTCAGCGGTGGAGCATGTGCTTTGCATACAAGAAAGTCCCACGTTCGGTTGCTGGCCTCTCTAGTTAAAACAAGTAGCAGAACTGCTAAATGCCCCTGCCTGAAGAGGCCCTACTGGTATGAAAACAGCTTCAGGAAGAACTTTATGATGGTAAGAGTTGTTCCAACAGTGGGATGGACTCCCTCGGAAGGTGATGGACTTCAATTCCTTGGAGGTTTTTAAGCAGAGGTTGGATGGTGCTTTAGTTGCGATTCCTGAAGTAAGGTAAAAGTTAATAGACCCCTGGACGGTTAAGTCCAGTCAAAGGCGACTATGGGGTTGTGGCGCTCATCTCGCTTTCAGGCGGAGGAAGCCAGAGTTTGTCCATAGACAGCCTTCCGGGTCATGTGGCCAGCATGACTAAACCGGGACACCGGGACGGAAACCAGAGTGCAAGGGAACGCTTCCCACCGCAGCGGTACCTATTGATCTGTTTGCACTGGTGTGCTTTAGAACTGCTAGGTTGGCAGAAGCTTGGACAGAGAAACGGGAGCTCACCTCGTTGTGGGGATTTGAACTGCCAACCTTCTGAGCAGCAAGCTCAAGAGGCTCAGTGGTTTAGACCACAGCGCCACCCGCGTCCCTGAAGTGCAGGGGGTTAGCCTAAATGACTTCCCTTCTAATTCTACCATACTGTAATTCTAACCACAGTGGTACCTTGGTTTTAGAACAGCTTAGTTTATGAACAATTTGGAAATAGAACGCTGCAAACCCGGAAGTAGGTGTTCCTGTTTGTGAACTTTGCCTTGTTCCACTTCCTGTTGAGTGTGTTTCATTTGTAAATTGAGTCCCCCGCTGCTAATCAGAGGCTTCCTGTTGGCTGTTGAGTCCCGAGCACCCACACAATAAAGATGAGATATGTGGAGCTTTTGTTTTTGCTATTTTTTCCAGTTTTGTTTGTGTAGCTTTTTCGTTTATTTGACTGTGACTTGTTCTTCATTTTATGGGACTGACTTGTGACTTTGTTTTTGTGACTGTGTGGAACCCAGTTCAGCTACTGATTGATTGATTGATTGATTGATTGATTGTGTGACTGCAGAAATGGATAAAAGCCCCCCATCCAAACAATGACTATCATCAGTGCACTTCAGGAAAAAAATAATTTTAATTTTTATCATCTACAATACTGTCTTATTTATTTTATAGTACAGTACATTGATTATTGTTTTCATTTTATGGATCAATGGTTTCATTAGATAGTAAAATTCATGTTAAATTGCTGTTTTAGGGGTTGTTTTTAAAAGTCTGGAACGGATGAATCCATTTTGCATTACTTTCTATGGGAACCAAAGTACCACTGTATAAAAATGTTCTTCTCAGTCTACTGCAAGAACATCCCCCACAAACTGATTGTTTTATGTTTTTCCCTATGTATTTTAATACCATCTAATTTCTACACCATCTAGATTTCTTTAAACACATACAGATTACTAGGGTTTTTTTAAGGCCCTGTTTCACTGGTACAGAAGGTTCTGCTGTTCACCCTCCTAATTTCTCTTTATGCAGTACAGTTACAAGGTAGTATTCTAGTCAGGGACTATGAAGCAAAGTTTGACGTCAGACAGAATGGGTCCTCTTTGATCATCTCTGAATAATGAGGAATGACCATCTGCCATTGTCTGACTGGCAAACTGCTTGCATAAAGAGAGGCACGCAATGCAGATGTTCCAAAATGAGAATAATGCTCATTTTCTCCCTTCACCGCCTCTCCACCCTCATGACTATTTTAACCCTGCTGTGTTTAAGCCTCCCCACCCTCACTCACTCACAAAACTGGCTATTTATACATGTAAATCAGCAAAAATTAAAATGTTCTCTCCTGGTGTGCAGCACTAATGTACTTTCTATGGTCTGAAGGTTCGTGATGCAGCAACCTGGCTAAAAACAGGTACAGGCTTAGATGGGAACCTGCCCCTCCACCCAAAAAAACACACATTACAGTGGTACCTCGGATTACAGATGCTTCAGGTTACAGACTCCGCTAACCCAGAAATAGTACCTCGGGTTAAGAACTTTGCTTCAGTATGAGAACAGAAATTGCACTGCGGCAGCGCGAGGCCCCATTAGAGAAGTTAAGAACAGTTTCAAGTTAAGAACCGGCCTCCGGAACGAATTAAGTTCTTAACCCGAGGTACCACTGTATGTGCAGTGCCTTGAATTCCATCACAGAAAAACAGTGGAATAAATGAAACACATGAATGCTAAAGCTGCAATGCTACCAACTCTCATTGGGGAGTTCCATTTTACTTAGTGGAACTTGCTTCCAAGCACACAGAGATAGATGTTACGCTGCAACAGAGTGCTGCAACTTATGCACTCCAAGGTATTTAAAGAAAATACGAGCGAGGAGGCAAAATGATAGGAAAGAAGTTGATCTAGAGAAGCCTTTCTCGACCTGTGGGTCCCCAGATGTTGTTGAACTACAACTCCCATCACCCCAGAGTACAATATAAATCAAAGAACCAAAAATAGTAAGCACAACCGTTATTTGTTATTATTTCTTAATGCTATATCCCGACTTTCCCCCCAAAGGAGGCCACAGCAGCACAAGGTAATCTTACCCACAAGGTAATCTGGACAAAGCAGCATACCTTAAGTGAGTCATATGCTATATTATTTAATTCACAGGCCTCAGAGTTCATGTTTGAGTCTCTTACTAAAACAAGGGCATGTTTTATTTCTAATATGGGCATGAACTGCACATAAGACAAAGAGAAAGTAAGTGTGGTGTAGCAGAATCTCTCAAACCTTTGAAGCCATGCACATTCAAAATAAGTCAATTTGGCTCTTCAACTTGTCACTTTCAGAAGTTACTGACCTGCTGAGTTCCATCTCCATTGACTAAGTGAGGCATCATAGCTACCTCCCCATTCAGCAACGATGGCAACTCCAGTGGGATTTGGTCGGTCATCATCATTGTGACGTACATTCATGGAGAATTTTCCTCAGCGGGCCTCCTAAACGTCAAAGAAAAACACACATGTATAAATCTTGAGTAATAACATTTGAGAATTCCATTCATACTTCAGTACCAATAAGATTTTGCCACTTGTGGCAACTAGCTTCAAGATCTGTGGGCAGATTTTGTTGTTGTTTTTCCTGCATCAGATAATCAACAGGTGAATTGATCATCCCCATCCCGCCCCCCTGATACTACCCAGACTTCTGAATGACCCAAAGCCTAGTCTCAGAGGACCCTTTTAGCCTTTCAGACAAGTACATTATGTAAAACTGCTAGCACATTTGCAAAGCTAAAACAGGTCCGGAATGATTTCAAATTGGATGGGGGAACAGTGTGTTCTGATTCCAGCACTGCATAAGATGGGACTATATAGCTCTGTTAAATCACCCACCATTTTAAAATATATATTTCTATGGTCCTTTTCAAAGTAGTTTGGGAGAATTTTCAAGTTTCTGATTTTTTTCTAAATTAAAACATACAATTTAAACCGACTTTCAGCAGATATTGTGTCAGAGAAACATTCTATATTAATCATTTTTATGCAATTTAACGTATGAGTGGCTATTAAGATAGTAGCACAATGCCATAAAATGTTGCATGCACCTTATCCCTTAGGTAAAGCTTCTCTGTCGTGTGTGTGTTTATAGAATACTTAAAATTAATAACAATAACAATAACAATAATAATAATAATAATAATTCAAAAACATTTCTAGGCAACTTATACACAAACCACCAAGTTTAACAATAAATTACCACCCCCTCCAACACTCTCACACACAGATGCACTAAACATGATTATCATAATCTCTCAAAAGTCTGGGAGAACAGAGAGATCTTAAGCCAGTACTAAAAATACAGTAGTACTTCGGGTTACAGACACTTCAGGTTACAGACGCTTCAGGTTACAGAGGCCGCTAACCCAGAAATAGTACCTCGGGTTAAGAACTTTGCTTCAGGATGAGAACAGAAACCACGTGGTGGCAGCAGCGTGGCGGCAGCAGGAGGTCCCATTAGCTAAAGTGGTACCTCAGGTTAAGAACAGTTTCAGGTTATAAACGGACCTCCAGAACGAATTAAGTTCTTAACCTGAGGTACCACTGTAAGTTAATGTTGATGTCTGGTGGGCTTTGCTGGGGAAAGCATTCCATAGTCAGTATGGGGGGAAACCACTGAGAAGGCCCTCTCCCTTGTCGCCAACCTACAACCTCTCTCAGCAGGGATACCTGGAAACTGTCTTCAGATATCAAAGACAAGGTCAGGGTATGGTCAACGTACCTGCTGCCCAACTTTTTATAATTTATATACTTTGCATTCCGACATGGCAGCTTGCCTTGAAAAACATTTGCAAGGCATGCGGAGGAGGGGGTCAGATTAAAAAATTTGCACCCATACTCCTATCCCGAGGTTTCGGACAGGTTGCAACATTTCAAATGCACACAATGAAGTACAAACATGATTTTACAAATGTCTCAACCATAATAGAAACAAAATTTAATAAAATGCCAGCTAACTCTCCCAAAGTACAAATTTACCACTGATGATCATTAAATAACAGTTCAAGCAGAGAAGAGTTAGATAAGCCTTTCTTTTTCAAACTTAGGTAAAGGTACCCCTGCCCGTACAGGCCAGTCTTGACAGACTCTAGGGTTGTGCGCCCATCTCACTTAAGAGGCCGGGGGCCAGCGCTGTCCAGAGACACTTCCAGGTCACGTGGCCAGCGTGACAAGCTGCATCTGGCAAGCCAGCGCAGCACACGGAAACGCCGTTTACCTTCCCGCCAGTAAGCATTCCCTATTTATCTATTTGCACCCGGGGGTGCTTTCGAACTGCTAGGTTGGCAGGCGCTGGGACCGAGCAACGGGAGCGCACCCTGCCAAGGGGATTCGAACCGCCGACCTTTCGATTGGCAAGCCCTAGGCGCTGAGGCTTTTACCCACAGCGCCACCCGCGTCTCCTCTTTCAACTTAGTGCACCCCTAAAAATGGAGGGCGCACAATATAGATTATTTACAGAGCCACAAGGAATGTGGGGAAGGAGAGAACTTTTAAGCATGCTCTGGCAAATATTTCCAATATTTAGAAAGCTAGACTTCCTGGATGACACCAGGCAATGCAGTGTTCTCAGGCTGTAAATGCTGACACCCTCGCCAACACTTCTGGAACTATCAAAGAAAAGTTCTGGCAACTTTTCAAGAACAGGTCTTATAAATTCAATGTTAATTGTGCCTTCACACTGGTTTACAAGGCAATAATCCTGACTCTCTAGCAAATACACCGCAGAACACAAATGAAGTCCTCCCACAGGTTAAGGAAATAGATACTTCGACAAAGAACCAGGAAAGCACTTTATATACTTCCAGCACCTAGTGCCTGAACGTAACCTATTATAACTTTGACGTTAAGCCATCTCTGGTCTCTTCTCCCGCAGTGCATGATCCAATATAAGTTTCTAGAGATCAAGACCATTTCCCTAGACAACACAATTTATTTCCCCCTTGAATAATAGGCCCATCGTGGTTAAGCTGCCACAATACACCGCAGTAATCTTTGCACTGGGGTAAAAAGATTGGAACCAGGAAGTGTGTCTTAAGAACAGGTGCTCTATGGAACGAGAAGTTAAGACATGAAACCAATCAAAAGAAGACATTTATCCAACATGGAAGCAGTGACTGAGTCAATATTGGCAAGATAACAGAGTTAGAGGTTAATAAAGAATTATTTGAAGCAGACAGAAATCAGGCGTTTTGAAAGTGGTATTCAAAGTCTGCAGAATGGAACTTGCTTTTTTTTATTTTCCTTAATCTGAGAGCACCTCATATCTTTCACTGGTTCCTCTCTGCCCCAAAACATAAACAAACATTTCCTTGCTCAAGTGTCAATCACCTTCACTCAACCCATCTATCAAAGGCCCACAAAGAGGCTCCAGTCATTTACATTTTCTATATCCCCCACATCCACAATTTCCCACTTTAAGAGGCACAAAGGAGAAGAGAAGTCTATCCTACAGCCTTGCTTTTACAAGTCCCTCTTGCAAAACCACAGATTACTCGTGTTAGGCTTTTGTTCTGTTTTTACATTTGTGACTTATTTTTCTTTTGACATGTTAAAATATGGTTTTCCAGGGTTGGTGTGGAAGTGCATGATTCCATTATTTGCCCAACTTTAGAAAAATAAATTAGGCTTTCACTAATAACATATTCAAGAACCGCTTGGCATGCTTATGATAGCCCTCTCCTTCGCGTGATTGGTGGAAGCGTCTGCAAAAAAAAAATAGGTTTCTCTCTTTCTCTCCTTCTAAAGGTCTGTCAGTCAAAACCACATGAATTCCCAATTTACTTCTGGCTTTCTATAGAAGTTCATTAAGGAGATTCTAGGAGGTTAAAAGGCTGGCAAGAGATGGCTACGTTAAATACTTCACCTGTGGGACACAAATCCGGCCATCATTACGCTCTCTGGGCAAAAGCTAAACTAAATCTGCTAACAGCATTGTCAATTACAGGGCAAGTTTGGGAACAACAAAATTAAAAATGCAGGGAAGTAGCTGAGTCTCTAGGGGCAGATTACATTTTCCACTGCATTTTGGGGTAGCAGGGAAACAAAACAAGCCAGACCAAAGCCTGAGCTGCAAAATGCTTACAAAAGACTGAAACAAGTTAAAGCTTTGGTTTCACTTTCAGATTCCTTGTGCTTGGCTGGAAATGTATAAGAAATACTAATTTTCAATTAATCCTCATATATCTTAACCCACTTAAATCCATGGCATATGGGGGAATTTTCATAATATTGCTAAGCTTAAGCTGTAGACCCAGGAAGTCAAGATATGCTTCCAACTTTTTGAAAGTTGGAACCATCCTAAGCCAATATTCTTGCCATTTGACCCTCACTGTATCAAACTGTGCGTCAAATTGATAATGCAATATCCTACAGCTCTTTAGTTAAATGATGTGCCTTTTGTGGGGGGAAGACTCTGAAATTAACTCAAGATGTCAACAACCACTAAATATTTATTAGATCCATATGGGGAAAGACAAGTCATCCAACAGACTAGAGCAGCATTTATCTAAGAAATGTCCATCTATGGCCAGTTAACCTGAATGAATGAGTTAAGTGTTAGCTTATGTTAGGAGTTGCAAGGATGTTTCAAGTCCCATAATATACCATACATAAGAATTCAAGTTTCCTAGAAAAACACACGTCTTGACTCTTAATGCATGCCAAAACATGTTCCTCACTTCCATGTCCGAATTTTGACTGGAAAAGCTAATAATAACAATTTATGTAACTCAACATGAATCCAAATTAAATCTCCAAAGGAAGGGAGGTATTTGGATTGTGAAAACAGCAGCACAACCTCAATCCGAATTTGAGGAGGGGGCCATGTACAACTCTGTTTACCCTTTCCACAAAACCTCACGGGTCAGACTCTGGAACTGCTTGCCTTCTAGTTGTTTGTCCTCAGAACAATTTCTTTACAGACTCATCCGACATGAACACACACTGCCTGCTATAAATAAAACAACTGAGCTGAGTTTCCTAGCCCAAGGAGGCTCTTGCCTTTAAATAGCAAGTCTCTTGATTAACATTTCGGTACCCAAAACGCACTATAGATGCATGGAGACTTCCTGACACACCCGAGGTTGCTAGGAATAGATCCCGATAAGATAGACGGAGACAAGAACTGAGTCACATGGCAACGTGACAGAATAAGACCATTCCTCTGTATGAACCACTTTCATCCTTCATAAACCACCTACAGGACACAGCTGATTGGGCGGCAAAGAGCTTCCTAAATACAATAAACAGACAATGTGATTCACAGAGGTCAACGGTCACCATTAATTCTTAAGCGACAGGACGTCTGCACCCAGCCTGTGACATCTCGACAATGGCAGAGATGCTCAGCCTTACAATCAACAGCTAGGCATGTTATTGATCCTATACTAAACAGCGGTAATTTACTCCCTGATTAGGGAAGCTTTTAATATTTGATGAATTATTGTATTTTAATATTTTGCTGGAAGCCGCCCAGAGTGGCTGGGGAAACCCAGCCAGATGGGCGGGGTATAATTTATTATTATTATTATTATTATTAATATTATTATTGTTGAAATTATGGCGCTGCTTCTCACTTGCAGAACTAGGAAATTACTACAGAGAACTGAGGCTAATGATGAAAGACATACACCAACTAAAACGGGCAGCCAACAGATCTGCAAAACTCGGCCTGTTTTGGATGGAATTCCCAGGACAAAGGACTGGTCAGAAAGTAAGATCTGTATACAGTGATACCTTGGTTTACAAACATAATCCGTTCCGGAGGTCCAGTTGTAAACCAAAACAGGTTGTAACCCAAGGCGTGTTTTCACCAATGGGGCCTCCCCCCCCCCCAAAAAATGAGTTGTAATCCAAAAAATGGGACACACACTTCAAGGTTTGACGTGGTTGTAATCCAAAATGGTTGTAATCCGAAAGGGTTACAAACCAAGGTACCACTGTATTAACAGCTCATAAAATCAAGTTTCCCCATGAATGCAGATACAGGAAGGGGGGGTTTTTTGCCGCTTGTTTCACCAAAAATCTAACAAGAGGAAAAGAAAGTCCTAATTTAGCAACAAAGAGCACATCTGCATAGAAGACAGATTCGTGCCACAGCTTGCTGTTTTGAGTGAAGGGATAAAGGTTCATGTAGAAAAAAGCTCTTGATAAGGCATGGGTGACTAGAGGTGTGTACACAGCTGGATGGTCAAGGCACAAAAGAGCCTGGAATTTGTCTTCTTGTCTGATGTGCATTCATTAGCATAGTTGCATCGCATCTACTTCAAAGCCTCCTTAACCCTAGAAGAACTCTTTCTATACCTAATTGCAAGCACGGCAGATTAATCTGAAAGCATCCAAACAAAACCGCTTTATTTGTAACAATCCCACATAAAAGGGTTTATCTTCTGGAAATTGCAGCAATTAGCATAACATCTTGCTGAAAAGCTACCATTTTTCTTCAGATGACATTGCTTTTTTATATTAAAAAAACAACAACCACACAAACACACACCATAAAACCAGCAACTTCAGACAAACACTATGTGGCTTTTTAGGAAAAACAAATATCCAGGACTCCATGCAAAAGGTCAACCATATCAAAAGTTTGTGGATGCTTTTATTCTGCTGAAACTCAAAGGTAATCAGGGAAACTGAAGTGGCAACAAAATATCTATTGATTTATTTGTAAATCACTACCACCCCTGCCCTGGAGGGAGAGTTACAAAGAAACAGAGGATGAATTTCTGCATTATGAATGGTCAACAATAAACATATCAGACTTCAACAGGAACCCACACATGACAACATTTAGGAATTATATGCAAACAATGCACAAGGCGGATGATAGTTAAAGGATCGTGCTATTTAATCATATGCTGACGCAGCAAATCTTGAGAGACAAGTTCACGGAAGATATATCTACCAATGGATGTGAGTCACAACAGTACCTCTAATACTATGGGCAGTATGTCTCTGTATATTATTTGATGGGATTTAAGGTAAAGGTAAAGGGAACCCTGACAATTAAGTCCAGTCGTGAATGACTCTGGGGTTGCGACGCTCATCTCGCTTTAAAGGCCGAGGGAACCGGCATTTGTCCGCTTCCGCTGACTGTTTTTCTGGGTCATGTGGCCAGCATGACTAAGCCGCTTCTGGTGAACCAGAGCAGCGCACAGAAACGCCGTTTACCTTCCCGCCAGAGTGGTACCGATTTATCTACTTGCACTTGATGTGCTTTCGAACTGCTAGGTTAGCAGGAGCAGGGACCGAGTAACGGGAGCTCACCCCGTCGCGGGGAGTCAAATCACCGACCTTTTGATTGGCAAGTCCAAGCGGCACAGTGGTTTAACCCACAGCGCCACCCGCGCCCCCTTGATGGGTATTATGAGCAAGCAAATGCCATTGTGTTAATGTCTGGCAGGCAGGCTTCCCATTGTCATCTATCTGGTTGTGAGAACTGCATGCTGGGCTACATAGTGTGTTCACCTGATTAAAGTAGAACTCCTTTTTAGGCCCTTGTGCATTGGACTGCTCTTTTAGCCTGAAAGCTGCCAACAACTTTTAGTTTATTTTCTTGTGGTTTTAAAACTTTTTGTGTGTTTCGAATTTTTTAAACTTTTTAAAAAAGTGATAATATTATTGTTTTATCTTCTGTGTGGACTGCTTTGAGGGTTTTTTTCCCCCCTGCAATCAAGTGATATATAAATTTTATAAAACGAACTAATTAAAAATAAGTGTGTTTTTTTTATTTGATTTTTTAAAAAGCAGGCTTCATTTTCCTGCCAGTGATGGCAGCAGCAGAGTGAGAGAATGAGTTGGCCAAGCTGTGAGAAGGGAAGGTTGGGGCATCCTGGGACAGAACAGGTTCCAAGGGAGGAGAGTTTGGAAGGGAGTTTTGTGGGTAGGCGGAGCTGGCAAGCAAGACAAGTGGAAGCAGCAGCCCCAAGCAAGCAAGCAAGTAAATAATTCCCTTTTAAAGCCATCTAAGTCTATTTCAATACAGATAAGAAACACCATGGTACATCTGCAGCAGCACAACCGGACGCCTCCATCTTCCCTGGCTGCAACAAAACATGTCTCTCCCGCATCTGTCTCTACAGCCACGGCAGGCCCTGCAACCTTCCAACAGCTCCCTTCACCCCCAATGGATGCTTCTTCACCCCCAAAGGAGCACCTCCATTGCCTCCCAAGACGGACGGGTACCAACCCACCAAGTGTGCTTGACTCACCTTGAAGAGAGCCAACGTCATTCCCCTCTTCCTTCTTACACAGCAGATCGCTAGCAGGTATTCTTGCCACAGCCACCATTCTCAATGATTTTGCCTCTACCAACTAGAGCAAAATACTTGAAGGGGCAGATTGGGTGCTGGGGCTTCCAGCCGCCGATCTCCCATTTTCTCTTATTTGAAAGCAAAGTTTACGGCACCACTTTGGAGCTTTGCCCTGCTCCCTTTTCATTTTGCAGCTGAGCTCCGTTCCGTGTCTGACATTCCCATGAGTTTAGTTCACAAAGGTCAAAGTAATTAGGAGGAAAGCTGACATTCCAATAAATTCTGTCGCTGCTAGAGTAGCTCAAGACATGTAAGGTACAGTTAGCAAGCACACCAGACAAAGGGAATCTCAGGAATGAGGAGATTAGTTTTAAGTGGCATTAAACAAGAGTGTCCTGTTTCATGAGGCAGACCAAATTAATCAGGGTAGGACACCTCCGACAAGATCCAATAATCAAGACAGCAAGTACTAGTGCTACTTGGGGAATCTTGACTCATTCAGAGAAGGGTTCTCTTCGAACCGGAGTTTCCGTTGCCTATACACAGAGCAGTAAAAACAAAAATTTTTAAAGCAGCAATAGTTTTCAACAATTAAAGTAGCATATAAACCTTTTGACGTGCAAAATGCACAGGAAACACTCCAGACTTTATAATAAATAGTTGAACAACGGGTAAATCTTACCCAAAGAACAGAGGAATAAGCATTTTTAGTATTTCCAAACAGGAGCAAACATCAATCTGGTGGTCAATTCAGACTCACTGTTGTTGTTGTTGTTGTTGTTGTTGTTATACATTATACCCCCCCTTCTGGCTGGGTTACCGCAGCCACAATACTATGTTGGCCCAGTTCACACAGAATGCTAAGGCAAACCATGGGTACACAAAGCAAAAATTATGTCTGTTTCACTCCTCTCCTGTTCCTGCTGAGATATGGTTTACCTTAGCATGACATGTGAAGCCATCCTAATGGTTTGTCTCCCTCAAACAAACCATAAGTAGCAAGCCAAGAACAAACCTTGGCTACACAGCCTGCGTTTGCACGTAATATGAAGCCAAACCATGGCTTAGCTCTGGACAGCACAGCGGGAGCAGAGCAATTGTGATCTCTGTTCTGTGTACTCATGTGCTTGCCTGTTCATGCTGAGCCACAGTTTGGCTTAGCATTATGTGTGAACCAAGTCAACGTCACACAGGGAATTGAACAGCACACAAGAGAGACAGCAGTATTACATGTAATATGTTCACAGTTCCATGATGTTTTTACAGCCTTTCTGCTTGCACTCCCCAAAACAGTCGCTGGGGCTGCAACTCGGGAGTACAGTCGTACCTTGGTTCTCAAACAGAATCTGTTCCGTTCGACTTCCGAAAACGTTCAAAAACCAAGGTGAGGCTTCCGATTGGCTGCAGGAACTTCCTGCGCTCAATCGGAAGCCACGGAGGCCACATCAGACGTTCAGCTTCCCCGAAACATTTGCAAACCGGAACACTCACTTCCAGGTTTGCAGCGTCCAGGAGCCAAAACGTTCAACTTGCAAGGTGTTCACGAACCAACATACAACTATACTGGAGAAGAAGATTCTCAAACCTTTACCCATAATCCTTTCCTGCTGAATATACACACAGCCCCTCACCAACTGTTTTTATTTCCCCGAGGAGGAGACACGTTGTACCTGTATCTTATCCCCAGGAAAGGTAAAAGCAGCTTTGGGGGAGTAATTTTTGTGTTGGCAAAGAACACAGAGGAGAGTTAATAAGCCTCTCTCTCCTCCCCTTGGGTGCTGGTTCTTCCTTTCAATACTTGAGTCTTAACAGCTGCATTTAAGCAAAAAGAAGAGTGTAAAAAATAATAATGGATTCATGTGGAATGTCTGTTCTGGCACAATATCCTATGCATATTTTCTCTCAATTTGCCTAATATGCAGTGGGGGCCCTATATTCTCATGATGCTGCATTTAAAGGGGAATTTTCATTCTAAAGCATACACAGAACAGTAAATAAGTCCTGATAATGTTGGGTCGCTTGGGGGAATGTGGTTCCTCTTCCCAACTTGAGCTAGAAATATCCAATTCCAGGCTAATCTACTTCTCACTTTGGTGGGGGGAGCAGTTATGGCTTCTTGAGCCATGTGCACAAATTATGTACAATCCTACACATGATTATCACACTTTCCAAACCCTGGAAATGCTCTCTGAGCAGGGAACAGGTCAAATTTCAAACAGCTTTTATTGTGCAAATCATCTGTTCTGGCAAACACATAAAAATTGGTTTGTGCTACATGCAGACGCAAATATGAAATAGTGTATAATTTGCCCCCCCCCCCCAAAAAAATATATTTACTACCACTTGCAGGATTATGAAGTGACGCGTTTTTTAAAAAAAGAAGTAAAATTTGCTAAGATCAACAGCACAATTTTTCCACAGCGCAATTGTTCTTCTCTCAGTGTGCAAAAACTCTTTTACATCACTCGCTGCTAACCTGACCTATGGCTGTAGTCATATTGACAGTGAGTAGCACATTGTATTATTGTGGGAAAGCACTTCACACAAGTCTCTCATTCAAGCCAGGCGTCCCACAATAGCCATTCACAGAGAGATTTCGGGGCATCCCCTAGAATGGAGCACCTCTGGCTACTAGCTGGAGGAATTCCTCACCCAGTGGAAATGTTGAAGCACTGTAAATGCTGCATTTGTGGGCCCTAATTGCCTGGATTTCGGGCTGAAACATAAACGAAGGCCTTTCAGGGCCGAGAAGAAGGAAAAGAAAGGATGAAAACAGCTCCTTGTGCTGCTTTAGTGTGTTGCAATCAACAAGCAAAGAAGTTTGGTTTTCTCGTGTTGATTTCTGGGACACTGCGCACCAGAAATAACTTCTGATGCAGAGAGATTCAGGAGAGAAGCTCAGATAGCAAATGCATCCCCCCCCTTTTTTTTTATCTAGTCCCAGCCCAAAATAGGGAAGTTGCCAATTTTTTTATTTTTAACAAAATCAACAAAAATGTGAAAAAGGAAAAAGAACAAGCAAGAAATTGTGTTGGTGGGGCCAGCAGTTCTAACACTCCAGCAGATAAAGTAGCCTTAGGCGAGTTAACATCTCCTCTGTAAGCCCCAGCTCAAGGACAGAATTTGCAAGGATAACTCTCACCTTTTAAAAACTATTATCAGCATGCTTAATTCAAAAGCCCTTTGGCTCAGAGGCTTCCAAAGTGCTGATAATCAGTGCAATGGAGAATCGAGAGGAAGACTGGCTTGTTGCAATAAAATAAAACAAAAAATCGAATGTGTGTGTAGCTCTGCCTGCAGTGATTAAGGAGCACACCTATTTAATGGGTGACATTTAACTAGAAAACCAACTCCGCCGGAGGTTTAAGGGGGGAGAGGGGTGTTTCCACACACAACCAAGCACTGTTGGGTTAGCTGAAAATCCACCGAGTGGCAAGCAGCCAGAAGAAACAGATGCTCCTCCATCCGTATGCCCACTCGGCCTCACTGGGGCTGTATTCCCCCAGTAGTTACTGGTTACCGAACCATGAATGGTCTCTTTGTGCGTGGAAAAATTGCCCTCAAATTCTGACTTCGGCACTGGGAACTTTCAAGGTGAACAGAAAAGGAATCCATGTTTCTAATGAGGAAACAGTCAAAGGCATTTCAGCAACTCCAGTTGAGAGAAATTGGAAGTTGGGGGGGGGGGGGGTTGTTTTTTTAAAAAAATCTGTTTATCATCTCCCACAGACATAGGATTAACACCTTGTTCACATCCTGACAGTAACATTATTTCAGGGAAAGAGCACAAAGGGTTCACTGTTCCGTGTTTTGTTTTGTTTTCTACCTCAGAAAAATCCAGGGTATGTAATTAACGTCAGGGGACCCTGGAACATTTGTATAGTAAAGTTTTCGCGCCGGACCCCGAAAGCGCCGATTTTAATTAAGAAGTTAGCACCCAGAACAGCAAACAAGAACTAGTTATATGAGAATGAATTGTCAGAGGACCGAAGGAAGCATGACTAAGGTTTGTAGGATCACTAGGGCAATCAATAGCGAGGGAAGTGAGAAGGGCTGCAGTTCAGGAATCGAAGTCCCAGCTTCAACCCCCAGTATGCCCTCTTTGAAACCCTGGGGAGCTGCTGTCAGTCAGTATAGACAATACTAACCTAGGTGGACTGGAGGAATGACTTGGTATAAGCCAGCTTCTATGTTCCTATGGGGACGTGGGTGGCACTGTGGGTTTAACCACAGAGCCTAGGACTTGCCGATCAGAAGATCGGTGGTTCGAATCCCCACAACGGGGTGAGCTCCCGTTGCTCAGTCCCTGCTCCTGCCTACCTAGCAGTTCGAAAGCACAAAAGTGCAAGTAGATCAATAGGTACCGCTCCAGCGGGAAGGTAAACGGCGTTTCCGTGTGCTGCTCTGGTTTGCCAGAAGCGGCTTAGTCATGCTGGCCACATGACCCAGAAGCTGTACGCCGGCTCCCTCGGCCAATAAAGCGAGATGAGCGCCGCAACCCCAGAGTCAGTCACGACTGGACCTAATGTTCAGGGGTCCCTGTACCTTTACCTATGTTCCTATGAGAGGTCCAACCTGCAAGGAAGACCCAAGACGGCACTCCTCTTTCGAAACCAGTAACTGACTGACTGTATCGGGATGACAGGAGAGGACAGCTCAAATAAATACATAAAGGGGCACAAAATACAACATCTTGCTCAACACAGAGTTATGACAACTCTTTCATGGAAAGCCAAAACTGTTTCGTCTTCCGCATCGTCACAAAATAGTGACTTGGCTTTTTCCAATAACTGTTTTTTCTTGGAAGAACTGGAAACGAGAATCACTCTTGCATAAAAGCTTTAATGTGTTTTGCAACGGATTGTCCTCTAGAACAGGATCCGCAACGTTTTTTGAGGCCAGGCTGGTCTACTCCCCGGCAGACCTCTTGGTGGGCCGGAGCATGCACGCCCGCGCGTGCGCTCAAGCTATTTCCGGTGCTCTTCCGACCGGGAAGTCGGTCCCTGCAGTGAGAAAAAAAATGGTGGCATGGGGGGGGGCAGCATGGAATTTCCACGCCAATCCATGGAACGGCCGTGGGCTGGTTCCAGGAAGGCCCATGGGCCTTAGGTTCCCAACCTCTGCTCTAGAAGCATTGAGACCTCCTCATCTCCATTAGTTGACTGCATAGAACCAAGTCTAGTGGCTCAGGTGATCATTAAGAAGATGCTGAAACAGACTATATGGAACTGACTGGGAGAATCCGGGACCAGAGAGAAGAGGCGGTGGAAGAAGATTGGAAGAAGTTTAAAGAATATTTGAAAAAATATGTTAATATTTAAATCTTAGAATAGCTTTGGAAGTGGATATAGGCTGTGGGGTTAGAAGTAGAAGGTAGTGTATTTTAAAATAGTATTATATGCAAGGGATAAAATGTGAAGATTTTTATGGTAAAAGTAAGTGTGATAAAAATGGTTAAAAATTATGATATATGTAAACTGCTAAAGATGAGGTAAAATGAAGATCAGAGAGGGGGCACTTGGGGAAGCTCACCTAACAATGTTTAGAAAAAAATTAGGATAAGACAAGAATTTGTTTGTATTGTTTGTGTTTTTTCTGTTTGTGTTGTTTATTTGTGTTATAAAATGAATAAAAAAAATGGAGGGGGGAGAAGATGCTGAAACAGGGGGTGCAGGAGGGATTTTGTGTGGGGAGATGTGTGGACCTAGAAACTTAGTCCCTATGGTCATCTGTTTGTTGAGTGCGTTCCACGCTCTTTTCGAGACAGAATAACACAGACTTAACTTACAGGGCCATGCTAAGGATGCCGACTAGTAAATTTGTGGGAAGTGCTTTGAACACTTGAAAGCACTGTACTAATGTATCAGTGCCACTTTTACTGTAATCATATTAATGCAATAATGTTTGCAGAGGGACTGAAGCCCAGACTGATGCCACTGCCTTCCCTGACACCCCCCCCCCCAACTCTGCTTACACTTCCGCAGCAACATTTAGTCCAAAAGCTATGCAGCTGCCTTCAAGTCAAAACCTGTTCGTTGCTTCGGGTGCCAAGTTAAAACACAGGCCCATCCGTGTTAAATACTGAACAGCACACCTGAAATGATTTTACAGCACAAAGTGGGTGGGGGTGGAATAGAGAGAAGTTCACGTACAGTATTGGTATCCAGTGATTTCTCCGTAACATCAAGCTGTTCTCCCTTGGCACTGAACCAAACACGTCAATGAATCAAAGAAATATTTACTAGTAAAGGAGACTCAGGAATACGTACAAGTTCATGAGGCTGTGGTGAAGTCATAGAACCACAAGATCTTAAGAGTTGGAAGGGACCCAAGGGTCATCTAGTCCAACCCCCCCCCCGCGCGCGCAATGAAGGAATCTCAGGTAAAGCATCCATGACAGATGGCCACCCAACCTCTGCTTAGAAACCTCCAAGGAAGGAGAGACCACCTCTCATGGGAGTCTGTTCCACTGCCAACAGAAAGTTCTTTCTGATGTTTAGTCGGAACCTCCTTTCTTGTAACTCGCAGCCACGGGTTCGAATCCTACCCTCCAGAGCAGGAGAAAACAAGTCTGCTCCCTCTTCCATGTGACATATATTTGAAGATGACTATCCTATCTCCTCTTTTCCAGGCTAAACATGCACAGCTCCTTCAAGTGTTCCTTACAGGATGAATAAAAATCAATGTTTTTTAAAAAAATAAATCAGATTTTTTAATTTAAATTGATTTTTTGGATTTAAATTGGATTTTTAAAATAAAATGCTTTTGGAGGAAAAAAATCTTTCTAAAGATAGTTTTCTATTTAAGTTATTTAAGATAGTTTTCTATTTAAGTCCAAAGGCTATTCATCAGGAAATAAAGATTTGTTTTAAGTTTTTCATGTGTGCTGAAACTCAGTCTAAGTTGGGGTTTTTTTAAAAAAAAATACATTTGCTATAATGTTCTTGTTTTAGCTAAATAAATTGTTTAAATTGTTATTCAGGAAATGATTATTTTTCTCCTTCCAATAAAGCACAGCAGAAAAGTTGTCCTAATATAAACAGTTAACTTATTAAACCTCACAATAATTTCACAATGATCTATGTATTTCTAACAGTATAACCAAATCAAGTAATTTTTTGATATAACTGTAAAAACTACTCTGAAAATTTATTTAAACCAAATCCACCCTTGTAAGGCTGAGTTTGCAGGCTCTTGATCATCTCTGGAGAGGAGGTGTGTCTCCATGGCCATCTGGAAACGTGAAAGCTGACTCAGGGAAAAAACTGCATTGTTAACAGCAAGGTTAAGTGGCCCAGCCCTAACTGATGTCACACTAGGGAGTAAGAAGCTGGTGGCTGATTCTGCTATCTGGGTTGCTTATAAATAAGAAGGGAGGTGTCTGGGGGCAGTACAAAGTTGATGGGGTGGCATCGCTCCTCTGACCCTAATACAGTGGCCTCTGCCGCAGCAACACCTGGCAGGTGTTTCCATGAGGAGAAAAGCACCAGCTGAGCAAGAATAAGAGCAAAGAGCAGGGAACAAACCGAACCATTTAGTAGAGTGGTACCTCTGGCACAAGGAGAAGGGGGCGACAGAGGACGAGATGGTTGGATAGTGTTTTCGAGGTTACCAGCATGAGTCTGACCAAACTGCGGGAAGTAGTGGAGGACAGAGGTGCCTGGCGTGCTCTGGTCCATGGGGTCACGAAGAGTCGGACACGACTAAACAACTAAACAACAAAACAAACCTCTGGATGCGAACGGGATCCGTTCCGGAGCCCCGTTCGCATCCTGAAGCGAACGCAACTTGCGTCTGCACGTGTGCAGGTCGTGATTCACCGCTTCTGCGCATGCCGTCATTTTGACCATCTGCGCATGCGGCGAAAACCGGAAGTAACATTTTCCGTTACTTCCGGGTCACCGCAAAGCGCAACCCGAAAATGCTCAACCTGAAGCAACTTCAACCCGAGGTATGACTGTAGGCAGACTAAGGCCCAGGGGCCGGATCCGGCCCAATCGCCTTCTAAATCCGGCCTGCGGATGGTCCGGGAATCAATGTGTTTTTACATGAGTAGAATGTGTGCTTTTATTTAAAATGCATCTCTGGGTTTGTGGGGCATAGGAATTCGTTCATTTTTTTCTCTCCCAAAATATAGTCCAGCCCACCGCATGGTCTGAGGGACAGCGGACCACCCCACGGTTGGAAAAGGTTGCTAACCCCTGATTTAGTACCTTTCCTACTTCCTGGCCTCTGCACGTGGGCACCGACAACGCACTGCGCTTCGGAATCCGGGGAGCCCGGATCAAGGCCCAAGCTTTCTCCAATGACCTCAGCGCGCAGCCAGCTCAGAAATGAAGCGTCCGTCGAACGAAATGAAAGGCTGCTATTCTCAAAACCCCTCAATATCCATTTGTTTCCTCAAACAGATGGGAGGGGAGGAGGGGGGGAGGCTGGCAAATTCTTTCCAGTGAATCCCAGAGTCACCACCAACCAACCCGCCACCCCCACCCCGGCCGAAAAAAAGGCCTGCTTTTTTTAAAGCCCCGTTGATGGAGTCGCAAGTGCTGCCTCATGTTCCAGGGAAGCCCTCCAGGCCTCTGCAGACAGCTGCGCAGATCCTCTCTCGCTAAGGAAATGCCCTCATGCTGAATGAATTCTGAGCCACTTTTTTCCACTGCCTCGAAGGAGAAAACAGAAAACAAAAACAGGCCTCAGCGCTCAGAATTTCACATCTTAGTATTTCTTACTGCGGCGTCAAACGCTCGAAAGGCACATTATGGGAACTGCTGGCTGCAGGCTTCACTTATTTTCATTATTTTTTTTGGTGGGGGGGCACTATTAAGGGTGAAAGGTTACTGCCAACATTAAGATAACTTGGGGAGGGGAGAGAAAAAAAGTCTTAGCTAAGATGTTTGAAGACGCGGCCAATGTGCTTTTTCTTTCTTCAGTAAGAAAAATGTGCTTTGCATCCACTTCACTTCAACACCGCCCTGACATTCCCATTAATTCATCACATAACAAAGCTATCTGAAGGCTTCTCTCAATACCAGGCCCAGCCGGAATAGGCCGAGGAATCCATCTGCCCATCCCTCTCCCCAATGATCCAGCTTCCCACCGGTCACCAAAAGTCCCCCCAGACAATTCACTGGTGGCATCCCTTATGGCAGGGGTCAGCAACCTAAGGTCTAAATCAGCGCGGAGCAGAGCAGGGACCGCCTTCTGCAACGCTGGCCGGCTTCCCATTGGCTGCAGGAAGCTCTTGCAGCCAATGGGAAGCTGCACACGCCTCCTCTGTGCCGGAAATAGCGTTTGCGCATGCGCGTGCATGCTCCGCCCCACCGCGGCATCTGTGGGACCGTGAACCGGCTCAAGCCACAAAAACTTTGCCGACCCCTGCCTTATGGTATCGTCCCTCGACTGATCCAAGCCCTCGCCAGCTTCCACTGAGGTCAGGGTGGGAAAGGGGACACTGCCCCTCCTCCAACCCAGGTTCCCAGAATTCTGCACCCACCACCCTGTTTCTTCCCTCTTTGTCAAGCCTGCCAGCCCAAGCCCAACAGCCAAACTCAACATGCCATGTGCTGTTTCAAGGAGAACCAAGTCCAGCCTCACAACTTTGGGTAGCGCCTGGAACAGCGTCAACGTTTTCTTCAATGCTGGGTTTCTGTTTCAGCATGTTAACAACTGCATGCCAGTCTCGGAAATGCAACCTTGGCCCCCTCGGCCTCCCCCCGCCCCCCACAAAAGGGTACTTCCAACATGTCGGATTCAATTCCTTTGGCTACTGACGAGTGCACATTTTGCTTACATAGGTAAAGGTAAAGGGACCCCTGACCATTAGGGCCAGTCGTGACCGACTCTGGGGTTGCGGTGCTCATCTCGCTTTACTGGCCGAGGGAGCTGGCGTACAGCTTCCGGGTCTTGTGGCCAGCATGACTAAGCCGCTTCTGGCGAATCAGAGCAGTGCACTGAAACGCCGTTCACCTTCCCGCCGGAGCGGTACCTATTTATCTACTTGCACTGTGATGTGCTTTCGAACTGCTAGGTTGGCAGGAGCAGGGACCGAGCAACGGGAGCTAACCCCCGTCGCAGGGATTCGAACCGCCAACCTTCTGATCAGCAAGTCCTAGGCTCTGTGGTTTAACCCACAGCACCACCTGCGTCCCTATTGCTTACATAATTGGCTGCAATTCATTCTGCACCACTTTAACAGGAGCAAGTGTTTTCACTAAAATGTAGAACAGAGAGACAGACAGACAGTACACATATAAACACCTTGCAGTGTCGGAGCTCTCATAGCTGGCTAGCCCTTCATTAGCCATTTGCAAAGCCAAGAGAATGTGCACCAAGGCAGCCAAGGGAAATATAAGGAAATCGTTACACAGCACGCAGCTCCCAAAGAACCGAGCCCCCTGCCTCAGCTTCCTCAAACTCAGCTTGGGCTTCCAGCCATAGCAGCAGAAGAGGAGCCTGCAGGATCAGGCCAAAGGTCCATGTAGCCCAGCACCCTGGTTTCGTTGTAGGCAACCAGGTGTGGCCACAGGAAATCAGCCAGATGCCATGGGCAAGAAGGACCTGAGAGCAGCAGGTCTCTGTGGTGTCCGGCCGGCAGCTGGCATTCAGTGGAACTGCAGGCAGCCAGCAACACCTGTGGCTTCTGAAGTTTCACAGCAGCCGTCACCCACTTTCAAACCTTATTATTATTTTCTTTTTTAAAAAAAACAAAGAATAAGCACAGATTCTCAGGAGTCTACCGATCACCACCTTTCATGCTCCTTTACGCTCTGGCTAAACTACTGCAGCATCCACACTGCCCTGCTTACAGGCAAAAACGAAACATCATCGTGCTGCATTCGAAGTAGCTGGTGTGTGTGTGCGTCTGTGTGTGTGTGGAATTAATTCAGATGCTGTAGTTCTGGCGTCATGTCTTCCCATGTGCATGACTCATCAGCTGATCTTGTGAACTCATTAGACGTGCTTTCAATTGAAGCCTTCGAGCTCCTTTGTTGTCCGCTTAAAACTGATGACTTCACAGCTCTCGCCTCTCTCCCCCCCAGCAGCTACCAGCTCATGTTTCTTAATGAGCAATGGAGTAACCTTAACAAGGTCCATCTGCGTTCAAGGGGATTAAAGGCCTTTATTAAGACATCCTTACCCCCGAAGCAGCTTCCTGTCCTTTATTGCCATGAGAGAAAAGTGCAAAGCAGAGAAATCAATTGAGGGGGTGCCAAAGAAGCCAGATTTGGAAACAAGCCCAATGGGGTGGGAGGGGGGGGGCTATATTCAGGATGCAAACTGCTTAGGAACGGCACAGCCAGTTTAAAACGGTTCCGAATCGTAACCGCAGGATGATGGGGTGGTTGTTGTTTTTAAGGCAGGCTGCGTAAATGAGCAAGCCATGGTATTAGAAATATTGTTCTCTGCTTTTATGTAGGCTGCTCATCCACAGAGTTGTTAGAGACGGGGGGGGGGGGGGGGAAGCATGCAAGGTTCTCCCCACCCCACCCCACCCGCAATGTGTGCAAGTACAGCCCACAAACTGATATGAATGGCAAAGTTGGGGAAGCTGGGATTGTTCAGTTGATAGAGCGCGAGGATCTTCATCTCAAGAGTCGTGCGTTCGAGCCCCACATTGGTCAAAATATTGCATTGCAGGGGGTTGGAATAATAATAATAATAATAATAATAATAATAATAATAATAATAATTTATACCCTGCCCATCTGGCTGAGTTTCCCTAGCCACTCTGGGTGGCTTCCAACAGAATATTAAAATACAAAAACCTATTAAACATTAAAAGCTTCCCTAAAAAGGGCTGCCTTCAGATGTCTTCTAAAAGTCTGGTAGTTCTTTTTCTCTTTTGACATCTGTTGGGGGGGCGTTCCACAGGGCGGGTGCCACTACTGAGAAGGCCCTCTGCCTGGTCCGTGTACCTTGACTTCCCGCAGTGAGGGAACCGCCAGAAGGCCCTCGGTGCTGGACCTCAGTGTCCGGGCAGAACGATGAGGGTGGAGACACTCCTTCAGGTATACTGGACCGAGGCCGTTTAGGAATAGAGGACCACTGGGGTCCCTTGCAACTCTATGGCTCTAAGTGCTTAGAAAAACAGAGGCTCCATTGTAGTTCAGCGGCAGAGTAGATCTCCTGCTCAGTACACGACAGAAGGTGCACTTGCATACAAGCAAGGGAGGAATGTTTTATTAAAGCAGGTGAGCAATTCTGACTCAGCAGGAAGAGCCAAACACAGTTCAGGGCTCTCGCAAGGTGAAGGAATAACAGAGGTAAGTCTGGTCCAAGGTTCACAAGTCTGCGGTCAGTAACAAGGACTTCAAAGCTGCACAGTTGCTCCAACAACCACCCCATGATGAGGGAGGGAGTTGGGTAAGGTAAGGCAACCGCTCATGCTGCAAAAGGTCCCCCCCACCCCCAATTAAGATGCTGCAGAACAGAATATTCATTACCGCGGATAATGAATTAGGCCTCATCTGCACTAGTCATTAAAAGCAGTGTCATGTCACTTTAAGCAGTTGTGCCTTATCCCAAAAAATTCCAGGAGCTGTAGTTTGTTCGTGGTGTTGTGAGAGTTGTTAGGAGGCCCCATTCCTTCCCACAAATCCCTGGGAAGGAGGATTGGTTGTTAAACCACCCTGGGAACTGTGGTTCTGGGCAGTGTTAGAAACTGAGATATGAAAGCTAGGAGCTAAATGGCACCTTAAACCTAGGTTATGGGTGCAACAATGGAATGTCAAGGCACAGAGGGGGAGTGGGTGGCGCTGTGGGCTAAATCACTGAGCCTCTTGGCTTGCCAATCGGAAGGTCGGCGGTTCGAATCCCCGTGACGGAGTGAGCGCTCGTTGCTCTGTCCCAGCTTCTGCCAACCTACACCAGTGCAAGTAGATAAATAGGTACCACTGCGGTGGGAAGGTAAATGGCGTTTCTGTGCCCTCTGGCTTCCATCACGGTGTTCTGTTGTGCCAGAAGCGGTTTAGTCATGCTGGCCACATGACCCAGAAAGCTGGCTCCCTCAGCTGGAAAAGCGTGATGAGCACCGCACTCCATAGTTGCCTTTGACTGGACTTAACCGTCCAGGGGTCCTTTACCTAAGCACAATTTTTTAATAACAAGGATACAAAGCTGAAAATGAATGAACTGCCACCAAAATATTATGTTCGTTTTTCACCTGGTATAGTCCTTCCCCTGCCCAGCCCCCTAATATTCTTCAGAGGGTCTCTTCTCCAGTCTTCAAGAGAGTAGCTGGAAGTGGGGAGGCAGAAAAAGACCCTCCTTTCCTTCTACTCTGCAGCTTTAATCTGAAATCTTAGGCACACAGCTCAGAAACTGCTCGCGCTAATGAAATTCCCTGTTGCAAAATGCAGTGGGAGTTTTGGACACTGGTTCTGGGAAGGAAATAGGGGCGCCCCAACAACTCTCACCACCCGTAACAAATTACAGCACCCAGGGCTCTTTGGGGGAAGCTAAGACTGTTTCGAAATGATAGGACACTGCTTTAAAGGGATGGTGCAGATAAGGCTTACGTCAGGGATAGGCAAACTCCGGCACTCCAGATGTTTGGGACTACAATTCCCATCATGCCTAGCTAGCAGGACCAGTGGTCAGGGATGATGGGAATTGTAGTCCCAAACATCTGGAGGGCCGGAATTTGCCTATGCCTGGCTTATGTCAAGACAGACACGAAACACTCACTGGTCTAACATAGCTTCCCCAAACTGGAGCCCTCCATATGTTTTGGGGGCTCCCAGCTACCTTCAAACCCAGGTTATAGTTCAAAAAACCATGAGCTGTACTTCAAGACACCAATTTACAGATGGCTGGTCTAATGACTCCTGGGAGGGTTGGGTTGGTTTCCTCGGCATTTCGAAACTGAGCAGAAACGCGAAAGATCAGAATCACGGGACACACAGCCCAAGAATGTTACCAGGTGGTAGTCCTTTTGAACCACAATTATAAATAGCAAACCCCTATCCCGGTTCACAGTTTCTTATCTAGCTTAAATGGCTGTCCCATTTGGGAAGCTGTTCATTGGCAGATGAAGCACAGCTCCGCCTAAGCCCCATCACATGGTTTCTAAAGTCGTAGGGTTATAGGCATCCCCCCAACACTCCCACCGCTTCATGTTCCAGCAGCTTTGCAGCATCAGTAATGCCAAGGCTGCGATTCATAATCAGATTACTCAAATGCCAACCACCTGAAGTCAGTCACGCTTCACTTGCTTCCTGCGTGAAATACCAATAAAGCCGAAGTTGTGTTTCCCAAGATATTTATACCGCAGGTGGGAGTTGCGCATCTAACTACCGTTTCTCATTTTCAAGACTCTAGGAAGAGCAGGTGCTAACTGCTCTGTTCAGATGCAGAATGCATACCTACAACCTCTGTGGCAGGGGTAGGCAACCTAAGGCCCAGGGGTCAGATCCAGCCCAATCACCTTCTCAAGCCGGCCCACGGACGGTCCGGGAATCAGCGTGTTTTTACATGAGTAGAATGTGTCCTTTTATTTAAAACGTACCTCTGGGTTATGTGTGGGGCCTGCCTGGTGTTTTTACATGAGTGGAATGTGTGCTTTTATGTAAAATGCATCTCTGGGTTATTTGTGGGGCATAGGAATTCGTTCATCCCCCCCCCCCCAAAAAAATATAGTCCGGCCCACCACATGGTCTGAGGGACAGTGGACGCGGCCCTGCGCTGAAAAAGGTTGCTGACCCCTGCTCTATGGGAAGATCAAGTATTTTAAAAATGACACCAACCAGGTTGACCATGCCTAATAGTGCTTAGAAAATGCAGCACAAATGCACAGAAATGTTGCACGTTTTAAAAATGTTTAACATAGGAAACTGCCTTTTACCGAAGTCAGACCATTGGTGTGGTGTTGACAACAGCCAGCAGCTGACGAGAGTCATTCAAACTATTTTATTGAAGTTCCATGTTTCGTACAGTTGTGGTTTCTTTAGGCCTGCCCCCCCCCCCCGGTGGTGTTCTAGACAGGAGAACCTGGAGACGTAAGACAACCTAGAACCTTCTACATGCCTCTACCACTGATCCACACCCCCTCCCCATAACCACTTGCAGGGAGTGCTCCTTGCACCTGCATGTTCTTGCAACCACAATCTCAAGCAGACTTGCTTACAAAAGAAACACAGGCTGAATCTCAGCTGAATACCAACCCATGGCTTTGCCTGGCATGGGGTGAGGTAAAAAAAAGCCCATCGTATTACACAAGAGACCTGCAACAAAATGTTGCAGCGGAGACTGCTGCTGCTCAGGGACCCAGCTGTCAACCAGTATTCCACAGCCAAGTCTTAGGAATTTTTCCTAAAGGGTTTTTGGTTTTTCTTTGCTTATGCTTCTGTTAAGTCTGCTCATACCACTCCTTTTGTGTCATTTTGGGCGCACGGGATGCACTTTTTAGGCACCAAGTCCAACCAAAACAGCTGAGCGCTTTACATTTTGCCTTGGGGATTATGTCAAAGCCAGAACAACCTGAAGTCAAACACTTCAGCGTTATGCATACAAAACCAGAGCAAGCACTAACTGAAGAAGACCTGCTCAAAATAAACATTAGAATCATAGAATTTAAGAATGAGTTGGAAGGGGCCCTGGGGTCATTTATTCCAACCCCCTGCAATGCAGGAATCTCAGCTGAATAATCCATGACAGGTGGCCATCCATTTTGGAATTTTCAAATATCAAAACACTCTAGGTGAAGAAGGGTCACTTTTTCTTAAAGGAAGATAAATACTTCCAGCCATTCAGACACAACAAGGCAAATCAACCAAGTCAGAAACCTAGTATCACCGTTTTATACCTCAAATCACCACTTTCGACAATCAACTCTGAGTAGCTTTTTTAACGTCACCTTCCAGTCACCAAAACATACTGCGCAAGCATCTGATAAAAGTATCTAGGAGCCGTCACCGCCCCCCCAAAAAAAATCTTCTGAAGACTGGTCATTGTTCAGAAATAATAGTTAAATTTGGAACGATTTTGATGGCCAGGGAAAGCATATGGTTATACTTTTTGGTCTGTATTTTTTGAATCTTCACCATAGCCAGTTTTGCACCCCAAAAGCAGAAGAGGATGTGAATGTAAAAGCCCAAAATCGAAGAAATCTATTTATACCAATGATTCGGAAAGTACCGCCAACAGTATGCAAAGCAGAACTGCTAAGTTCATAAACCAGCAGAGTTACAGAATTTGAGGGACATTCACAAGTGTTTCTAACAAGCCTTGACACTCCTCCTCATAAATCTTTTGAAAAGGTCAGGTTTGCCATTGAAATTATGTGCCCTACAATTGCTCGTGCTAAGGATCTCCTTAATATGACAACAAGGGGAATCCCAGCTGAGCTGCCTCACGTCAGGCCTCCGGGTTACATTTTGGGTGGTATTATCTTCTGACATACTCCAAACGCATATCAGCCAAACTCTTTTGCGCTGTGTGCATCCATTTGGACATTCAACCAAGGCCGGAGTTAAATCCTACATCTTAACTATAAAATACTGGAGAAATCCAGCATCAAACATAGAAGCAAGATCCTACATTTCTTAAATAAACTGGTGGGGTGAGGGATAATTTGGTTCTGGGGTTTTGTTTTGAGACACAGCATTCAGTTCCCTCTCCCCTCCAACGCTTCCTTGTTAATTTTTTATCTCCTCTCTCCTCCAAGCAGTTCAGAAATGGTGAACATGGCTTTTCCTCAGCATGACATCTTATCCTCACAATCAGTGTTCGAAATTAGCAATTTCGAAATGACACCTGGCTTTCAACCACTTGCAACCAAGTGGAGTCTCCACCATCTGGTAGATGCCTTGGACTGTTTTCGCACATTAATACCACAACCTGTAGAATTCTACCCATTATATTTTATCTGCACAATCGGAATGAGTTTCAGAAACCAAAATGCTTTTTCTGTGCAGTCTGAACAGGAGCGGTGAACGTTACTGTTACATCGTTGTAGCCTGTCTTCTTCACTTGCCCTGCTCACAGTGGTGAAGAATATTCTGACCAGGGTGGATAAAAAATTAATGATTTTTTTAAAAATCAATTTTTTTAAATTTAAATCAGATTTTTAAAAAATTTAAATTGGATTTTTAAAATAAAACGCTTTTGGAGGAAAAATCTTTCTAAAGATAGTTTTCTGTTTAAGTTACATTATAGTCCAAAGGCTATTCATCAAGAAATAAGGATTTGTTTTAAGTTTTTCATGGGTGCTGAAACTCAATCTAAGGTTTTAATTATTATTCTTTAACCACATCAGTTAACCAACATAGATACATATGCTATAATGTTATTGTTTTAGTTAAATAAATTGTTTAAATTGTTATTAAGGAAATGATTATCTTTCTCCATCCAATAAAGTACAGCAGAAAAGTTGTCCAAATAGTTAACTTATTAAACCTCACAATAATTTCATAACTACAGTCATACCTTGGAAGTCGAACAGAATCCGTTCCAGAAGTCCATTTGACTTCCAAAATGTTTGACTTCCAAAGTGTGGCTTCTGATTGGCTGCAAGAGCTTCCTGCAGCCAATCAGAAGCCCGGTCGGACATTCAGCTTCCAAAAGAACGCTCAAATCCGGAACACTCAATTCCAGTTTTCGATCCTTCGGGAGCCAGAACATTCAACTCCCAAGGCATTCAGGAGCCGAGGTACAACTGTATCTGTCTATGTCATTCCAAAAATGAAACTTTCATCTGGTTGTAAATACAGTGGTACCTAGGGTTAAGTACTTAATTCATTCCGGAGGTCTGATCTTAACCTGAAACTGTTCTTAACCTGAAGCACCACTTTAGGTAATGGGGCCTCCTGCTGCCGCCGCGCCGCCGGAGCCCGATTTCTGTTCTTATCCTGAAGCAAAGTTCTTAACCTGAAGCACTATTTCTGGGTTAGTGGAGTGTGTAACCTGAAGCGTATGTAACCTGAAGCATATGTAACCCGAGGTACCACTGTATTAAGATTACACCAGCAAGAATGAGTCTTTTCTGTAAATGATTTAAATCAAGTCTTAATGACCAGTGATTTAAATTGATTTGATTTAAATCAAATCCACCCCAATTCTGACATTATGAATGGTCTGTGTCACCATAGATATGAGGACCATCCCTGGATCAAGTGACTTTTCCTTTTTAAGTTCTCCAAGCTTTTAACCTAGTTCAAGGTGGTCATCTGAACTAGCCAGAAGTTTAACTGAGAATCAATCAGAGCCAGTCTATCTTTTGAAAAATAAAAATTTAGAGCCGTCTTGCTCCAAAATGGCAACTCGACCTCCTATTTTGGCGACTTCAGCCTTGGTTTAAGGAGCCATTTGGCGCCTAGCTTATATATCCTGAGTTTCTAACTGCTCGCAACCACCCTAGAAGATAAGATTAGGCCGAGGAACAGTGATTAGCCTAAGGTGAGCTTCATGTCTTAAGTCATAGTGGAGAGTTTTGACCAAACGTGATCCACCTGGAGGAGGACCGGCATGCCACTCCAGTATCCCTCCCAAGAAAACTCCATGGAGAAAGACAACAAGCATGTTCTCCCATAGAATGGTCAAATTCCTCCATTACGTACCCATTTTTATTCTAAAGACCGGCATTAAGTCACCTGCAACCTGAAGCGGTCCACCCTGGTCTCGTCCTTGCACACCTGGTACACCTTGAGTACAAAACAGTTCACAATAGTTCTGTATGATGCCAACATCCTTCCTCCTCCTCCTGCTGATGTAACTTCAAAATCGTTCCTCCCCCTGCACGCACAGGAAATAGCGTGGAGGCCGCTCCAGGCTAAAAAGGGTTTTTTGGAAATCAGGAAGTTGGTTTTTGTTGTCGAACACAAGTGGAAGTGACAGGGTCACAAAGCTCATTTGTCATTTGGTGGCCCAAGGCAAGGGAGGGGGGCAGGACCTGAGGTCCTCTTTGTATCTGAGAGGAGAAGGGTCGACCAAAGAGACCTTAAATTAAGCAAGTCAGTCAGGGGAAGTGTACAAGAGACGGAAAAGTCATTTTTATTATCCAGTCAGCCCCCATCTTAAAATGAAAAGGTACCGGGAGGGAGGGAGGTTTCATGTGCCTCTGGCTTTAGTAGCTGAAAGTATCTGCCAAGTTCTGTATGCCTAGCATTTAGGAAATCGTTTCCTTCCTCCGCCACCTTAAATATATTTCTCAAAAATACACACATTTTAAGAACGGCGGAGAGGAGTTAGGAACACAGGAGGAAGATGCCTTCCCACTAAGTCAGACTATCGGCTAATCTAGTTCAGTATTGTTTACACAGGCTGGCAGCAGCTCTCCAGGGTCTTGTCAGACACCTTTTCCTCTTCACCACAGATGCCAAAAATTAACCACAGAGCTACAGCAGTTCTCAAGCCTCACGAGAATACTTCCTCGAGTTTGAGCACAGAAAGGCAATCTACTTTTGAGGGCAATGTCACATTCCCAAAACACTTTATTGGTCCGATTCAGTCACAGTCTGGCTATCTGGGACATGCCTGAGTTCTGGTATGTTCCACCCTCTCCCCGCAAAAAAAAACCAACCCTTCCTGGTCCATGCTAAACATAATTTGTTGTCATATTTGAACTGGGTAATCTATGGCTGAGGCTCCAATACTTTGGCCACCTCATGAGAAGAGAAGACTCCCTGGAAAAGACCCTGATGTTGGGAAAGATGGAGGGCACAAGGAGAAGGGGATGACAGAGGATGAGATGGTTGGACAGTGTTCTTGAAGCTACGAACATGGGTTTGACCAAACTGCGGGAGGCAGTGGAAGACAGGAGTGCCTGGCGTGCTCTGGTCCATGGGGTCACAAAGAGTCGGACACGACTAAACGACTAAACAACAACAACAATCTATGGCTACTACAAATAATGGCCTGCATTCAAAACAGAACTTAGCTGAAGGACCCCTTCTACAGATGTATCTAAGGCAAGCCTTACGATCTTCTGAAGCTGTTCTTTGGGTGCTGCATGGAACAAGTCCCTTTAGGGCGAAAGGATCTTCTCGGTGGTGGCACCCCAATTATAGAATGCTTTCCTGACAACAGCTCACATAGCCTTTTTATGTTGTAATTTTATGTTGCGAACCATGTTGAGATTTACAGATGAAGGGCTGTATATATTGATGGTGATGATGATGATGATGCTCTATTGTCAATTAGATGCTGGGTCTTTCTGTTTTCCCAGGCTTCTCCACCTGCTCCAGTCCTAACCTTTTCATCTCAGCTACTTTTCATGCTGCAGTTATGCATTTTTGCTGTTGGCCTGTTTACGTATTTTCAGCTTGCTTCTAACCTTGTTGTAAGCCACCCAAACGCCCAAACTATGGCTTCCCCGCTGCTGCCTTTGAAGCAAATTCTGCAGTAGACTTCGGCAGCTTGATTCGAGAAGCCTGACGGGTCTCAGTCACAGCAAACTCAATCATATCAGCGCCTGCATTCACAGGGCACAAGCGCATCGCAAAGCGTTTTGGAAAGCAACAAAGGAAGACAGACAGGCCCGTGCCCCCAAGGGGTTTAACAGCTATATTTTGACAGCAGTGGAGAACACAAATGAGGTAGAGGGAAGAAATGTGACAGGCGCGCATCATAATACTTGACACACTCTTGACAACGCTAAAAGCTTTTACAGTTTTACGGTGGGTGGGGAAACAGAGCTAGAGAGAGCATGTGGCTTTAAATCATGTGATCAGCCCTGTGCTGGCCAGGGATGGTGGGAATTGCAGCCCTAATCCCAAACAGCTGGAGGGCACCAGGTTGGCAAACACTGTAAGAGAGTTTATGCAAGAGCCAAGAAAGAACCTTACAGCTCATTTTCTGCCAGGTTGTGGCGACACCTCACCAATCGCCCCCACCCAAATGACATCTACAGCTATCAAACCCTATGTCCAGGGAAACACATTTCAGATCTGAGAGTAAAGGTAAAGGTAAAGGAACCCCTGACCATTAGGTCCAGTCGTGACCGACTCTGGGGTTGCGGCGCTCATCTCGCTTTATTGGCCGAGGGAGCCGGTGTACAGCTTCCGGGTCATGTGGCCAGCATGACTAAGCCGCTTCTGGCGAACCAGAGCAGTGCACGGAAACACTGTTTACCTTCCCGCTGGAGCGGTACCTATTTATCTACTTGCACTTTGATGTGCTTTCGAGCTGCTAGGTTGGCAGGAGCAGGGACCGAGCAACGGGAGCTCACCCCATCGAGGGGATTCGAACCGCCGACCTTCTGATCGGCAAGTCCTAGGCTCTGTGGTTTAACCCACAGCACCAAAACAAGTAAGCAAACAAACAGGAAGACTTGGGAGGTGCAGATTTTCAAAAAAAAGTCTTTTGATTCAAGATCAATGGAAGCATAGGAAACTTGCCCACCTAGGATTTTGGGGCATCTCACAGCAAGACTGCCATGTGCCAGGTACAGATCAGCTTTGTACATGCAGCCGCTCGAAAGCAGGGCAGGTGTAGAGCAGCACAATAAAGCCCAATCTGTGCCAAAGCCTGCATGTGACCTCAACATGCATGCACACCTCTCTACGGGCTGACATGCCCAGATGTCAACAGGCTCTGAAAACCACAGCTGCTACAGGATGAGGCAGTCATGCGACTCGGGGCTCACTCTGTGTCAGCTAGGGAAGAGGGAGGGAGTGCTCTGCCTTCTTCCTGCGCAGGGTCGTTTCTGGATTAATTAATACACTGCACTCCACATGGGTTGCCACAAAGCCTGAGCGTTATCCACGCTTTTTCTGCTTACCGCCTTGGCATTAAAAACACTGCTTTTGTTATTCGAGGAATGTTAAAAAGCCTATTAGCCAGACACTTTCACAACACAGATATGCAGGCATTGTGCAACTGCTGATTCCGAAGAAATATTTCACATCATGAGCTCAAAGGGTGATGTAAAGGCGGCTTTCAGTTTCAGGACTTTCAGTGCACTTTGGGCTACAGAAACCCCCAAATTTCAGTTTCTTCTCTTGCTGCGGCGTTGCCTTGAATCTGACACAGCCACGAGGGCTCAGGCAGCTTTATATATAGAAGCTAGCATTTTGCAAGTATGCGGTGTGCTCCTGGCTGACACTGGGAACGGTTGTCGTTATTAATGTATTTTTAGATGCATTTTTTGCAGCGTGTCTTTCCGAAACTGACACCAGCATATGGCTGGCAGACAATTTGCATAAGAATAGTTCACTGCACTGCCTTTATAAGCATGCAGCGTCCCGGCAGAAAATGATATTATTTATAGACTTCAGCTCTCTCTTGCACATGCTGAATGTTTGCAAAGCTTTAAAATGATAAATTTTGTAAAAATGCAAACCGGCTGGAGGAAACAGTAGCAGAGTATTGTAGTGGAGATGAATAGGCTGTCACACGAGTCCTTGATTCATCCACTCGGAAGCAGCCGTTTCAGTGGGACTTGCAGGTTTATATATTTATTATTAATTTGCAGAGATCACAGTAGAGGGCAGTCGGCCCAATTACCTTTACGCAAAAGCATCTTGAATTGAAATAAATGGGACGTCTCCTCAGGGTTCCAAAAATATGTCTATATTTATTTGTAAGAAAAAAAGTGGATGTACTTTTCTCCCTCTGACAAGAAGGGTTCACTCCACCTCTTTTGCATTAAGGCTAATCTACTTTATAATGTATGGGTAGGCAAACTAAGGCCCGGGGGGCCAGATCCGACCCAATCGCCTTCTAAATCCGGCCCACGGATGGTCCAGGAATCAGCATGTTTTTACATGTGTGCTTTTATTTAAAATGCATCTCTGGGTTATTTGTGTGGCATAGGAATCCATTCATTACCCCCCCCCCCAAAAAAAAATAGTCCGGCCCCCAACAATATCTGAGGGACAGTGGACTGGCCTCCTGCTGAAAATGTTTGCTGACCCGTGTTAGAATGTATAGTCCATTACAAAGCACGCATATCCTTTTTCCAGCGTTCGAAATTCGCCAAGCACATTTTGCACCTGGCTATTGTGTATCTGAGGGACGCGGGTGGCGCTGTGGGTAAAAGCCTCAGTGCCTAGGGCTTGCCGATCGAAAGGTCGGCGGTTCGAATCCCCGCGGCGGGGTGCGCTCCCGTTGTTCGGTCCCAGCGCCTGCCAACCTAGCAGTTCGAAAGCACCCTCGGGTGCAAGTAGATAAATAGGGACCGCTTACTAGCGGGAAGGTAAACGGCGTTTCCGTGTGCGGCTCTGGCTCGCCAGAGCAGCGATGTCACGCTGGCCACGTGACCCGGAAGTGTCTCCGGACAGCGCTGGCCCCTGGCCTCTTGAGTGAGATGGGCGCACAACCCTAGAGTCTGTCAAGACTGGCCCGTACGGGCAGGGGTACCTTTACCTTTACTATTGTGTATCTGAAGAAGTGTGCATGCACACGAAAGCTCATACCAATAACAAACTTAGTTGGTCTCTGAGGTGCTACTGGAAGGAATTTATTTATTCCCTGGGCGAGAGCATTCTACAGACGGGGAGCCACTGCAGACAAGGCACACGAAGGAGGGTCTCAGAAGATGATCTCAGGGACTGGGTAGGTTCATATGGGAAGAGAGGGTCCTTAAAGTATTGATGTATTGCATCTAGCTTATATATCTGAGTTTCTAACACCGCCCTTTTCTAATACAGTAGTTTGCGACTGGACTCTTGAAATGCTCCACCCCATTTGGAAGCAGAACGGGGGGGTTGGGAAACTATGTTGGCAGCCAGGCAATTATTTCACATTCTGGATCTAGTGTCATTTGAGGGGCAGGCAATGGCAGTAGAAAAGTTGGGGAATATTCAGAGAAAATTATTTGAAAGCGGCCTTCTGGAGGAGGGGCAAGAAGAAAAACCTCAGAAATTCTCAGCAGGAATTTCTGAAGGTTTGTGAGTACATCTTTTACAAGATTAAGTAAGCACACCTTTAGGAAATAGGAGTGGCACAGATGCAAACCACACATATTGGGGGGATGATGACAACAACGACATCATTTGTATTTTCTATCTGCACCCCCAGGTTTCTGACCACATATACAGGCCCAGCTCTTTTTGCCAAATCACTTATATTTATTTACACACACACACACACACACACACACACACACACACACACACTATTAAAAAAATCGAAGTGGTGTGCAACAAAACACACACACAATAAAAACCACATAAAAACCAAGATCACAGATCACCCACAAAAAGGGGGGGGTTACCCTTTAAACCCCCATCATCCATACTGAGCAGATCTGAGGGGAGTTGGGAGTCCAAACTGTCTGGAGCAGACTTTGTCGACCTTGCCCCCCCCCCCCCCGGCCGAGGTTGTTGGACTACATCTCCCATCATTCCTAGCCGGCGTGGCCAGGGATGCTGGGAGTTGTAGTCCAACAACATAAGTTGAGAAAGAGTGATCTGGAGAGCACAACATTGTCCCTCTACACTGGGGTTTAGCCGGTGTTAATGCTGAAGAAACATGGGAAGAAGCACAGAGCATTTGGGGGATTCTCCTGTCCGCAAGTAGAAGGTGAATATGAAGCACGGGGAGCAAAACGGCATAATAAATGCAGACAAGGGATTCCTAGAAAGCTGGCATGTCTGCCACTCAGCAACAGCCAGCAGTGGAGCATCAGAAAAGTTAGTACGGGCAGGAATTAAAGACAACTGCTCACTGTTCGGGCCAATTAGTTCAACACAATTGGTTAACATAATATGTTTTTTGTCTTTCACAGAGATTTCCTCTGTTACACAAAGTGTCATTCTTTATTACAAGCCAGTGGAATAATTGCGTAACATTGTGCCAAATTAACATTTTGGCATGCTTTTTTAGTCAGAAAGAATTTTTATCATAACGGTACTCAGATACCATTTTAGGCATTTGAAATTGAGTGATTTTTTTTGGGGGGGGGGGACTGCATTATATTAAGAACAACCAACATCTTAGGTTAGTGTTAACCTATGACTGGTCAGAAAAATACATATTATCAATACATCAGACAATCGTGTATTTAAAGTATTGTTAGAAAGGCATGAAAGAGATGTGCTAGGGCTGCAATCCTTTAAAGACTTACTTGGGAGTAAGCTGTGCACTGAATTCAATGGGACTTCTTTCTGAGTAGAAGTGGACAGAATTGCACTGTTAACACTCATTACAAAAACATCCACACACAGATACTAGTTATCTGCCCTGAAACAAGCTGCACTTTAAACAGTGGATGGTTTTAAAAATGATTTATATTTTGATACCAATGTTAGGGCTGTGCCAGATCTTCGAATGTTTTCTTTTTTGACCATTTGAAGGCAGCGGGACGCAGAGCAAAGTCAAAGGATGTGGAATGTGAAACAAAATTATCTTTCAAATAAAGCAAATTGGTGGCATCAAGCAATACTGATATTCCTACTGAATCCTGCAGTAGTTAATAAAATCATACACAAGCCTCCACTTTGCAGGAACAGTGCAAGGGCCAGATTTAGAGGGGAGGGCAAGTTACGGCTGGGCTCTAGGTTAGGCTTTCAGAGAAGAATATTCTTTTTTGGGGGAACAAAGTGTTGAGCATGCATGTTTCCGTCGGGTTCCCATACTCCATCATTAAACTAGCAGAAGGGAAGTTTGTCAGTGAGGAATCAATCCTGAAATAATTATGCAAGGTGTGTTTAATTGCTGCAAAATATGCTGATCCCACTGAAAGCAAACCCACGAGACTTGAAAGCCCGTCTTGTCGATCTCACTGGAGAGCCAAGGAATTTCAGCTCTGTAGGGAAGAAGACAACAGCTGATGTTCCACAATTTCTTTTTAATTAGTTCAACACACTTCAAGGAAGTAAGGTTTTTAGCTCTTCTTCTTCTTCACATGGAAGGAAAGCGTCTGTCTGAAATACATCTCTGGCTGCTGGAAAGTTTCAAACATGAAGGCAAGTCAACTAAATCCAGCCTGGTAGTTAAGATCACTGAAATGTTTTCCCAAAGAAAATTTTCCAAGACAAAAATATAAATTAACAGTAAAAGAAACTACCACCTTTGCTTTAAATACACACACATCACTATGTTTGTTTTTCTCTCCTGATGTAGAAGCATCCAAACAAACAGGCTCCATACCTTGCCATTACAGTGGTACCTCAGGTTACATACGCTTCAGGTTACATACGCTTCAGGTTACAGACTCCGCTAACCCAGAAGTAGTGCTTCAGGTTAAGAACTTTGCTTCAGGATGAGAACAGAAATCGTGCTCCGGCGGCACGGCAGCAGGAGGAGGCTCCATTAGCTAAAGTGGTGCTTCAGGTTAAGAACAGTTTCAGGTTAAGTACAGACCTCTGTAATGAATTAAGTACTTAACCCGAGGTACCACTGTAATTCAGCCCCATTGCCAATGCCCTGGCTATCTACATGGCACAGAAGGCAGCTCCCTGTGGTCCAATCTCACCACATTTGCACAGTGCACCACATAAGCAGAGTTTTCTGCAGCAGGCCAGTGGCCCGTCTGTTCCAGCATCCTCTTCTCACAGTGGCCAACCAGATGCCATTTGGAAATCTTCATGCAGTACCTGAATGCAACAACCCACAACCACACCACCTTGTGTGATTCCCAGCAAATTATATTCATAGCCATACTGTCTCCAACCGTGGAGGAAGAACAGGGGCATCGAGCAAATTTCAGAGAGTCTCCTTGTGTTGTGGTTTCTTTTCCACACATGCCTTTTCTTCGCATCCATCATCGATTCCGCTGCTGCTGTTAACAATCAGCGCAGAAGGCTCCAATTACTTAATCCTGGAGCCTGTCTCCTATGGCATCGTTCTAGGCGCTGCAATTTGGGTTTGCAACAGGATGCTGAACTAAATCGGCCGCTGAACTAAATGAGCAGCTCTTTTTATATTCTTAAAAAAGTTTGCTGTTGGGTTTAAAGCCACACAAGTTGGGAGGCCATCACTGCTTACTGGGGCAGTGAGTTCCACAGTTTAACCACGTGCCTTGTGAAGAACTACCGTATTTTTCACTCTATAGGATGTACCCGACCATAGGACACACCGAGTTTTAGAGGGGGAGGACAAAAAAAATTCTCTCCCTCTCTGCGCAGCGCCGCTTCAGCAAAGCGGCAGGAGAAACGGAGTCCCTTCCATTTCTCTTCCCGCTTCGCTGAAGGGGCGCCGCGCAGAGAGGGAAAGCTGTGCAGCGCCTCTACAGCAAAGCGAAGCCTCCGGAGCACGGTGGGAGCTCCTGCTGCGCTTCGGAGGCTTCACGTTGCTTTCGCTGAAGCCATGGAGCCTGCATTCGCTCCATAAGACTCACACACATTTCCCCTTAACTTTTGGAGGGGGGAAAGTGTGTCTTATAGAGTGAAAAATACGGTACAGTGGTGCCCCACAAGACGAACGCCTCGCAAGACGGAAAACACGCTAGACGAAAGGGTTTTCCGTTTTGGAGGCGCTTCGCAAAACGAATTTCCCTATGGGCTTCCTTCGCAAGACGGAAGCCCATAGGGAAATCTCCGGGACAGCGGGGAAGCGCAGCACGTCTTCCCCACTGTCCTCGGACCTCCTCCGAAGCCTGGCGGCGGGGCGGAGAGACCTCCTCCCGCTGCCAGCCTTCGTTTCTCCGCTATCCCGGACGGCTTTTGAAGGCAGGCGGGGGGGGGGGGAGTAAAGACTTTCGCCCCCGCCGGCCTTCAGAAGAGGTCCAGGACCTCTTCTGAAGGCCGGCGGGGGGCAAAAGTCTTTGCTCCCCCCTGCCTGCCTTCCCGGGGGCTTTTAAATCGCCCCGGGACAGCGGAGAAGTCCTCCGCTGTCCCGGGGTTTTTTAAAATGTTGGCGGGCGGCAGCGGAGGCTTCGCTCCCGCCCGCCAGCATTTTAAGATCGCCCCGGACAGCGGAAAAGTCTCCGCTGTCCCGGGGTTTTTTTAAATGCTGGGGGGTGGGAAGAAAAGCCCTTGTCCCCGGACCTGGTCTGAAGTTGGTTTCCATAGGAACGCATTGATTGATTTTCAATGCATTCCTATGGGAAACCGTGCTTCGTAAGACGGAAAAATCGCAAGACGACAAAACTTGCGGAACGAATTAATTTCGTCTTGCGAGGCACCACTGTACTTTCTTTTCCGTTCCCTAAATCCTCCAATATTCAGGTTCACAGGATGTACACGAGTTCTAATGTTATGAGGCAGGACTGAGGGGGGCATTGGCGTTTATCCACTTTTCCCATGCCTTGCATTATTTTATAAACTTTGGTCATGTTGCCTCGTACTAGCCTTTTCTCTAAACTGAAAAGTCCCAACACAAGGCAAATCTTGAGATGGGTTACGCAGTCCCTGTTAGTGCCTTCCAGGAAGACAGCAGTGCTAGCCTGCTTCTGCAAAAACAGAGTCTTGTACCACCTTAATAGACTAATCAACTTTATTGCAGCACAAGCTTTTGGGGGACTCTGATCCATGAAAGCTTGTGCCACGATAAATGTGCTAATTTTTAAGGTGTTACAAGACTCTGTTGTTATTGCTACATAAAGCGTCCACAAAGCAGACCTGTGGGAAATTAAATTCATGAGTCTGTCTCCTGGTTAACACAGCATTTTATTTTTTTTAAAAAACGAACACTCGGCTCACTGCCACCATTGATAACGGTTTCTTTCAGGACCGCATTCCCCCTATCACATTAGGAGGTAAAAGAAATATATGTTTTTTCCTCGGGTTAAAAACTTCGCCAAATACTGTTAAAACCCTCAAATGCGCAAGATTACTACTTTGGCGTATATTCTCCAGTTGTTAGATTAATTGCTGACTCTAGTCCTGGCCTTAACACCTTAAACCGTTAGCTAAATTTCTGCGCAAGTTATTTGTCCTTGTCAGTACTGAAACACTCAGAAGCTCTTCCAAACAACCTGCAGAACAGTAAAGATGATAAAAGGGAAGGACAATTAAGAGTCACGATACCTGCTTTGGCCAAGTCAACTTGTTGATGTCTACGGGGGAACCCGATATACTGAAGCAACTTGCCCCAATATTGTTCAAACCACCAGTAATATTTGTAGTGTTGTAAATAGAGACAGCTGGTCTTTAAAACTGGAAGAATAGCGTATGCAAATTGGATGTAAACAGTGAGGGGGGAGAGGAATGATGGATAGCCTGGGAGAGTGAAGGAAGAAAAGAGACTCTTCTAGCACTAGGCAGAATGCTTGAGCAACAGCTTATGCATAAAACCCTCCCAGACTACTTTGTGTTTCCCATTCTAAATACAGCAACAGAAGCAGCCTAGAAGCTCACTCCAAACACACATCCAAGCTCCAAGAAGCACTGTAAGAATGAACTATGCTGCATTATTTGAGAGGATATGGTTTGTGGTGCAAAATCTTGCTTTTCTGCCTTTCAAGCAGCTCAGAAGCAAACAGCAGTAAGCGTCCCTCTTGCAGAAAGCAATACATTTTCTCAAAACAAGAGCCAGTCAAAAATCCCGGACAGCAGCAGATTTTTCGCTTGGGCCTTTTAACGGATATGGAGAAGGACAACTCCCTCTGCAACGCTGGACCCGCTTTTACAAATGGGCATCTCCCATAACGGAGACTTTTGGATGCCCCACTGGTATCTGCTTAAAAGGCAATGCAAGGAAGCTCAAGAGGTGAGAAGATTCTTGGCCGCCACACCCAACCCTGAGTTGGCCTGCAGCCCAAACTGGACGCCTGGAAGTTTCACTAGGCAGTTGGCAAACGGAGAGTAAGGAGCAATGAATCAAGACACAAAAAGGCACATGCATTCCCTCCACCCTTTTTGCTGCTCTGCCCCATGTGAAAAGATGGAGGGTGGGACATTTCTGCTCTCTGGTGCTGCCTTTCCCAGATAGGGAAGAGGAGAAAGGAGCTTGCAAAACCAATGGCTACAGGAGCAGAGAGTAAGTCGCTTCGAGTTCCTCCTCCGGCCCAAGATGCTGGAGCAGCAACACAGAGGGGCGTTGAGAGAAGCCAGCCGAAGCCAGGCTGTAAACAGAGAGCGTGAGAATATGGGATCCAGGAAGAAAACAAATCACAGTGCATTGCTCTAATCAAAACAGACTGAGGAGGCATCTACTAACACCAGCTTAGCTGACTAAAGATGCGCTCTCATGCCTGTGGAGTCCCAGACCTTTTCAGCCATGAAATCAGCTGGCTTACTGCTTTTGTGTTCCTCTCATGTGGCTCCTTCCTAGCCTTGAAGTCCAAATTGCACCCATATCTGCAGTCATGGACAAAACGCGGTCTAAAAATGAGCACCAGAAGATATTCAAGAGCTCCCAATTCGTCAGGATGCCTTTATAGCGCATCCAGCTTGGTTCAGTCTGCTTAATGGTACCACCTAGGTTTCCTATTTCTGAGGCTGAAGAAATCAAGAAATTATGATATCGAGTTTGGCTGTTCGCTAAATAGGCATCATATAGCAGCCTCTGAAAGCGTCAAAAGTTCCTGGGCGAACTTATCCCACGACTGCAAAGATAGCAGAACCTTTATGGTTGCTATTGTTGTGGTGTAGTAACAATTACACCATAATAGAGAGACTCCATCAGGCAAGCCTCCTTCCACCTGCCTTGCCCCACCCTCTAGTCTCGGCTTCTCAATTCGTATTGTATTATTTTAAGTACTGTGGCTTGCCGTTGTTTTATTGATAATAGTTTAGAAATTATTTATTGTAACAGTTGAATGGATTTCTGTTTAACTTTTATATGTTATTGTTATTTTATACTATTCTAATGATTGTTGAATGTTACTTTTTGATGTAGGTTGCCTATTTTTAAGTTATGTTTTATCATCACATTTTTGTATTGCATTAGATTGTTACAAGATGTACATTTTTTGTTTCTTCAGCGTGTAAACCGCCTTGACAGAAAGACGGTATACAAATTAAAAATGATGAAATGATATTTCAAAAAGAGATATCAGAGGCAGGAATAAGCTGCTTTCACAATGACAAAAATTCCTATGCCAGTGATCTGGTGCAGGGATGAGAGCAATTGAACTTATTCATAAATGAAGGGGGAGTTATAGACCAAATTACTGAGGTTTGTTTCATACTGGGTGAACAGGCCACATGCAGCAAATCACATTTGAAGGGTACAGTGATGCATGCTGGGCCAAAACCTCCTAATTTCATATATGCACACTCATAGAATCATAGAATTCGAGGGCTGGAAGGGACTCCTAGGGGTCATCTAGTACAACCCCCTGCAATGGAGGTATCCGTACACGGATGGGGTCTGATTAGGCTGCCTCCCATTTTCAGTGTTCTTCTCTCTGCCCTCCTCCCCCACTGAAAAAATACTGTGGGTGTCCATGCTGCTACAAAATTTACATCCAAAGAATATTTTGAGACTGCGGTGGATTGACAGCTCAAAGAAAAGTCAACCCAGTAGCAAGACACCTTTTTTTTAATAATAATAAAAAAGCCAACATAATTTCAGTGTTACAAAAGCGACTGACAAAAAAATCACCAGAATTGTGATTCTGTCCTATTGGTGACATTGCATTTTTAATACTCCATCTCAAAGTACATATTTGGGGAGGGGGCAATCAAACAGAGAGTTAGAGCATCTTCCCTGCAAATGCATGATAAAATTTGGGTTATTTTAGTCGGGGGGGGGGGGGAGCAACCAAAGGAGAAGCGTGATAAAAGTTATACAGAATTGTTGTGGTTGTTTAGTCATTTAGTCGTGTCCGACTCTTCGTGACCCCATGGACCAGAGCACGCCAGGCACTGCTGTCTTCAAATTCTATTCATATAGAATTATGAATGACAAGAGGGTGGATGGATATTTTTCTCCCTCTCTTACTGTAATACTTGTAAGCAGCTTAGACAAACGGGAAAGATTTCACATAAGGACAAACTTTGGGAAATCAGTATCACAAAATGGTGAGAATGATTGCCTTAGATGGCCTTCAAAACAGGATGAGCCAGGTTAATTGAGGTTAGGTCCAGCCATGGCTATGAGATCCAATAGCCAATGGGAAAAGGGCAGAACCAATGGTCTGACCAGGAGGTAGCTTTCATCAACCTAGTGCTGTCCAGGACCTCCAACTCTCATCAGCCTCAGCCAGCAGGTTGGTGAAGGACGTTATAAGGCATCTTCTCCAGTCGCCTTCATAGAATCCTAAAATTGTAGTATTGGAAAGAACCCCAGGGCGGGCCCAAACCAGCAACCTTCTGGTTAACACCCATAGGCACTGACCGATTGTGGCACAAGTGGGCATCTGTTTATGTGGTTCCTGGAAGGAGCTGGCTGGACAGTGCTGGCAACCGGATACTGGATTAAATGCCTGTCCTGATACAACCGAGCTCTTAAATTATAACCTGGCGACACACACACACACACACACACACCCAGGCTGGCTGTTATGCATACAGGTCCTATTTACCAGCCACTTTGCAGAGCGTCAATACAATATTGACTTGTGTGCATTACATAATTCTATTAATATTTGCCCAGAGTATAAGAGCAGGCTCAGATCACGTTGCAGTCCAAAAGGGGGAAATAAATCAAAGGATGGAAGAAGAACCTGAAAACATGGTTTGACGCAATTGAAAACAGAAAAAGAATCAAGCTGAACGAATTAGAAGTGTTGTGAAATACAGTATTCGGGGAGCGGGGCGGAGGTGGATAAACGGAATGTTGCTCCTTTAACAGCATGGTTCCCTTCTTCGTGACTCGGTGCCGGACAGACCCATGGCTGCCCCACTGCGCTGCTAGAAATTCATGTGACCGTTCCTTCCGCACCTCGCTAATTCCATTCAAAGGGAAACAGTGGGGCGCTCAGCACAGCAGGAAGAGAACCAGAGGCTGCATTCGTTACCGCAATTAGCGAGGAGGCGAGAAGCAAGTTTTCTGCAGTGATGACACCCTAGCAGAGCTCCACAGCGAGGTCTACGTTCTCCTCAAAACTCCTGCCGGGCTGCTTCTCTCAAACAAGTCAACTATGGCCCCTCCATGCCACATTCTGCAACCGGCTATGGCGGGCCACCTTTTTATACCAGATATTCAGGGCTCTTCCAACAGTGCTTTTGCAGCATGGACACCCCTCCAGGTCAGTTGCCACCTCTGCCACACACCACTCTAGATACAAGTAGGCACAGGCAGAAGATATTTGCCAATGGGACCCTCCTACTTTTGCCACAGAGTGCCAGACCTACCCCTCAGACCCCACATCTCAGTAGAAAGGAAGCCAATTCCAAATGGCAGAGTTGGGAGTAGTGTGTGTGTGTGTGTGTGTGTGTGTGTGTGTGTGTGTGTGTGTGTTGGGGGGTGCCCTTGCTCATCTCACACCTCAAGCCACTGCACGTTTGTGTCTCTCTCTCCCTCAAGGACCAACTTGGAGCAAGGGGAGAGGAACGCAATTCCAGTTCCCGCTCTCCCAAGGAAATGAACTCCATTAGAATCTCGTTCCCACCAGGCATGATGGGATATGTAGTCCTGCATGCTCTCCTCAATGGGACTGCAGTGCTCGGCTGAGGAGCAGCTGGTCTTTGCTGCATCCCATTTCACAGGTAAGTTTGGAAGACCTTTGGGGGGGGGTACAGCAGTGGCGAATGTGGTAGTGGGCAATTTTAAGAGCCCGCAAGTGTTTTTTGCATTCAATAAATTGAATACTGTAGCAGTTTGTAAGAAAAGCAGATCAGACTATGTGCTGCCAAAAACTCCCTTATTAGATACGGAGTTAAGCAGCATAGCAGTACTTTTTTCCACCCTGCAAAGAACCTCTAATTTCAGTCTTCTTAGCTTCCTATTCTCCTTTCCTCAATTTATAAAAGCTGAAGGAATGCTTACAAAGGGTTACTTCTCCCCTCCCCCCCCCCTTCTGAAGGGTAATGACCTTTCTCTTTAAAATCACATGGTAAAAAAACAACAACAGAAGCTCACAAATAAGCTTTAAGGAAGGAAGGACGGATGAATGAAAGAACAGAACAGTCAGCTCAGATAGGCACTGTAAAAACAAAAGATTTTGGTCAGCGTCAGAAAAATTGTGCAATAGCACAGTAACTGGAGGAAAACGAAACTCTTAGGCAGGAACTTTTACCAGAGCTGAAGTTGCTTCCAGATGACTTGCTTATTGACCAGTCATCCCAATTTGTTTGCACAAACTTTGTGAGAAGTTTATATTGTGTTGCCTATTTGCTGAACATACATTCAGTACAATTTGTTGACAACATTACAAAGCCGTCTCAAGCAATTGTTACCCCGTGCTTTCCGGTGCGATTTCTCATTACTTTCCTTACTTCAAAAAGTCTTGTGTTTTCCTCTTTTTTTAATAAGCAGATTTGTTGCACAACCTGAGTTTGCAGAGATGTGACTGAATCCTATCTGCAAAATAGGATGAGCCCCTTCTGCCACAGGCAGAAAATAAGCCTACACCCTATGTAACCTCACAGCGACTGTGCGTAATTAAGAGAGGTTGGCATTTACGAAGACTATCAGAGGTGACGAGGGAATAATTCATTCCCCTAGAACACCTAGAATCTATAGTTATAAAGAACACCTAAAGCTTTCTTTCTGCATTATCTTGAATATACCCAAGAGCAGGCATTGCAAACCTTGACACCCGTCCTCTGCACACACAAACTCAAGTTTCTCTCTCGGCTCTCCCACCCAGGGTTGCCGATGATGACATTGTCAGGGGCCAATGCACACTTTCCTGCATGCTGTAAAAAGACTCACCTGCTAACCACAGCAGCGATAGCTACCTGTGGCCATCCAGATGCTGTTTGCGACTACCACCAGCCCTCAGCCAGCATGGCCAATGGTCAGGGATGGTGAGAGTTTTAGTCCAACATCTGGAGGGCTGAAATTAGCTGTCCCTGCTCTTATAGACCAAGCAAAGTCACAGGAACAGGCAAATCCTGGTTAGTTGTCAGCCAATTGCATCCAGAACCAGATCCTGTGTTAAGTAACTGTTGTCAATAACCCAGATTTCAGAGCTTTGAATGCCAGTTAACATTATACAGACTATTTTCCAAAGAAGCCCAGAAGTTAAGCTGAAAGCCAATTCACAGTTTAGAAGCAGCTGCAATGGTGCAGTGATTTCCAATAACTTCTCTCTCACTTGCACCTCTTAAGGTTATTATTCCGAACCACATTAACTGCTGCTTAAACTATCAGACTCATCCCTTTTGGTTCTTTTACCCATGTGGCTCCCTTGGGCTCTCTTTTTTCCCCCTAGCAGGGTTGCATAACTTATACAAACAGATCCATTTCCTGTCTGCTGCGCCAAGCAATTTAGCAGACCTTGATGATCCTGCTGAGATCACTTTGGGAGGGGAAAACATGAAACCAAAAAAAGAGGAAAGAAACTTGGCTGTCAGGAGGCCGTGCACTTCAAAGTGCATTTTAAACAAAAATAGGAAATCAGGTTTACCAGACCTTATATTTTCCCCCTCCTTTCAAGGCTACATTTCCAGAAAAGTGCATTGCCTTATCAGGAAGACCTGGGCCATTTGCTGTGTCTCTTAGCTCACGGAATCGGTTTGAAGTGAGTCACAAGAAGCATTCTCAGGTTTACTTAACCAGCACAAACAAGGCACTGGAGCTGAAGTCATGAACTGCTGGTTATCACAGTTAGCATTAATAAACAGGTCAAGTCAGCAAAAAGCGAAGCCTGCTAAAAGAGTTTGTGGCATAGCACATAAGACACCAACTTCATTCTCAACTATATCCAAGCAAGCCAGTAAGTTATGCCAACAGCTTTGCGTGTCGAGGTCCCCAAGCCACCCCCAAATGAATTCACACTTCACACGGGAATTTTTGTGTAAGGTTTTTGGCATAATTTTGGCCACAACTTTATTAAAATACAAAATGTGAGTGGTTGCTTAGGCATTGGTTGCGCCACTCTGTCCCCGCCCAGGGACAGAACTGACATCCGCAAACCTGCAAAGTCAGTAAGGGAAAATATTTTATGGGGAGTAGATGGAGCTGGGTGCCAGAACCTCACCTCTCCCCAAGTGCTCCCAGGGGCTCTTGTGTGGCCCCAGCCCCCTTGACAGGGGTGCGGACAAAAGCATGGTGAGCCCCTGGATTCCTTTAACGGAATACCCTTGAGGCAGCAGCATTGGAGGGGCAGGCACAGCCAATCCTTACCCCTCCACCAACCAATTTTCTAAAACCAATGCCTAACCGCAACCTTACAGGTTGTGACGATTTGCTACGCAGTAGGCAAAACCCAAAGGGCACCAGCCAAGCAGCCAAATGGACAAAATTCCCACCAGGCCCCTGCCCCAAAAGCAGACGACCCCATGACAGGCATAGCAAGGTCAAACGCGAAAGCCCTAAAATTAGGGAGAGTGGGTGGGTGATCCGATGCGCGCAGCGAAAATAGGAAGCTCAACGCTGCACGCAGAGAATATATAACCTAAGGCTGTCAATCAATAATTGGCAACATCAAACTCTCCCCAACAACAAGAGGAGCCCAATCACAATGGTGGACATCCAAACTAACCCGCCCGGCAACAGCGAGGTATCTTGTTAACCCCACTGCAACCAGTGCTCTCCATGAAGGAGAACACGCTTTGCCATCACCTCTTCCATTCCCCTGAGTTTTAGAATGCCTTCTTTTTATTGCAAAAGAAATAACAGCCCATTTATTGTTGCCCATTTCACAACTTAGAGGCACAATTTGCGTGCATGATGTATCGCTGTCATACAAGACAATAAATTTGAATGCGTGGTTCTGACTGCAATCACTCACAGAGTTAACAGGCACGGAAATGTTGCAAAAGTCCCTGTTCTTAAAAAAAGAAAAAACATTTAACGCAAAGGTGGCCATGCAGCTCAGTGTTGATCATTGAAGGTGAACCATTTGTTTTACCTGTGGGACACCGGGAACCCATCTCAGGGCCTAGTTGGGCCTTCCCTTGCTAGCAGCCAGAATTGATCTAGCCTATCTCAGATACAGGATCAAGCTCTTCTGACTAAGCTCTTCTGGTTAGAGTAACTAAGGACAGGGGGCTGGGCACAAAAGTGCCAAGATAAGCTTCAGGGTGGATTTGATTTAAATCACAATTTAAATCACTAGTCAGTAAGACTTGATTTAAATCATTTTTTTACAGAAAGACTCATTCTTGCTAGTATAATCTTAATATTTACAACGAGGTGAAGGTTTCATTTTTGGAATAATAAATTTTCAGAGTAATTTTTACAATTATATCAAAAATTACTGATTTGATTATACTGTTAGAAATTCATAAACAGATAATTATGAAATTATTGTGAGGTTTATTAATGTTTATATTTGAGCAACTTTTCTGCGGTACTTTATTGGAAGGAGAAAAATAATCATTTCCTTAATGACAATTTAAACATTTTATTTAACTAAAACAATAACATTATAGCATATGTATCCATGTTTGTTAACTGCTGTTAAAAAAACCATAGACTGAGTTTTAGCACACATGAAAAACTTAAAACAAATCCTTATTTCCTGATGAATAGCCTTTGGACTATAATGTAACTTAAATAGAAAACTATCTTTAGAAAGATTTTTCCTCCAAAAGCATTTTATTTTAAAAATCTGATTTTTATTTTTATTTTAATCACTGATTTTTATCCACCCTGATAATATTAGGTCTTATAATCTCCGAATGGAGAACTACATAACCCTTAGCCCAAGTGACCTTAGAAATTGGATTTTTGATCTGGATGCCAACCAAAACAGAGCATCCATCATTGGTGCCTGCTACTCTACTTGGTACCCCCAAATTAAGAGCCATCACTCAAGGCCTCCTTACCTTGAGACACTGACCTTCTCACAACTACGCAGGGCCTTTGTAGAACTAAGATTTCAACAGATGCCCTCGGCATATTTAGAGGGGAGATACCGGGGAATTGCCCATACGGATCGCAAATGTAGACATGGATGCAATCAGGTAAGAGGACCTCACACACTACCTGCTGATTTCCCCCCTGTATGCGACGCCCAGATGAAAATTTATACAGTGGTACCTCTGGTTACGTACTTAATTCATTCCGGAGGTCTGTTCTTAACCTGAAGCACTACTTTAGCTAATGGGGCCTCTCGCTGCCGCTGCGCCGCCAGAGCACGATTTCTGTTCTCATCCTGAAAGCAAAGTTCTTAACCTGAGGTACTATTTCTGGGTTAGTGGAGTCTGTAACCTGAAGCGTATGTAACCTGAAGCGTATGTAACCTGAGGTACCACTGTATTGCCAATTCTTAATTGGCTTCCAGGTCAATTCGCACAGGAAGTGACAGTGAAACTCCTAGCAGATGAACATCTGTATATTACACACCAGGTAGCCAAATTCGCACTGGCAGCCAAGAAGCTCCGTTCCAGCTATGTGAATGCACTTCAATCTCAAGTCTTAACGTTGTAAATTTCGTTTTTGTGTTGTAAACTGCTACAGGTTGCGTGTTATGATTTTAGACGAAAGTTTTATTTTATTCTCCGTCGTCCATTGTAAAGGCCTTTTGGCTATATGCAATAAAAATTGATTGATTGATTCCAGCTGTTGAACAGAGTAGACAGCCTGAGAAAAAGGCCACCCTAAACCTGGCAGTCACCTGCCCTCTGCTGCTCTGGGCGATTCTCCTGGATATACTGTTTAAGTTTTATATTTGCAGGGTTGGAAACTGAACTCACCCCTTTTTATGATGTGCCCGCAAAGACCTTATCAGCGGCTGCCCCATTCCAGCGTTCCTTATACAGAAAAACTGGTGCGGAGGAGATGAATTTTTGATGGCAAGGAAAAACAGATGCATCAGCTAGGAATTTCTCTGCTTTCGTAGCAGCGGCACATACGCATTTTTAAGTATCTCCTAGAGCATATGGCAAATTGTTTAGCGATAAATGATTATTCATAAGAAACGTTTTTATGTTTAATAATGTAAAGCTACTGCGATTCTGCTTGTATCACAAGCTTGCCACTTTAAGTTGGCTTGGTTCAGGAAAGACAGCCTATAAATATTTAAAATAAATGTGCTCTACCTGCAACTTTAAGGTTACATAGGAAATGATTATTTACCTATCGTTTCAGGTTGCACACATACGAACACACACATACAGTTAAACACGTGATGATGTGGTCTTGACTATGCTACCACTCAGTGAATTTGTAACTGGCTGACTGACCGAACCCAAAGGGTGCTCATCAATGGTTCCTCTTCATCCTGGAGAAGAGTGACTAGTGGGGTGCCACAGGGTTCTGTCTTGGGCCCGGTCTTATTCAACATCTTTATCAATGACTTGGATGATGGACTCAAGGGCATCCTGATCAAATCTGCAGATGACACCAAACTGGGAGGGGTGGCTAACACCCCAGAGGACTGGATCACACTTCAAAACGACCTTGACAGATTAGAGAACTGGGCCAAAACAAACAAGATGACCTTTAACAGGGAGAAATGTAAAGTATTGCACTTGGGCAAAAAAAATTAGAGGCACAAATACAAGATGGGGGACACCTGGCTTGAGAGCAGTACATGTGAAAAGGATCTAGGAGTCTTGGTTGACCACAAACTTGACATGAGCCAACAGTGTGACGCGGCAGCTAAAAAAGCCAATGCAATTCTGGGCCTCATCAATAGGAGTATAGCATCTAGATCAAGGGAAGTAATAGTGCCACTGTATTCTGCTCTGGTCAGACCTCACCTGGAGTACTGTGTCCAGTTCTGGGCACCACAGTTCAAGAAGGACACTGACAAACTGGAACGTGTCCAGAGGAGGGCAACCAAAATGGTCAAAGGCCTGGAAACGATGCCTTATGAGGAACGGCTAAGGGAGCTGGGCATGTTTAGCCTGGAGAAGAGGAGGTTAAGGGGTGATATGATAGCCATGTTCAAATATATAAAAGGATGTCATATAGAGGAGGGAGAAAGGTTGTTTTCTGCTGCTCCAGAGAAGCGGACACGGAGCAATGGATCCAAACTACAAGAAAGAAGATTCCACCTAAACATGAGGAAGAACTTCCTGACAGTAAGAGCTGTTCGACAGTGGAATTTGCTGCCAAGGCGTGTGGTGGAGTCTCCTTCTTTGGAGGTCTTTAAGCAGAGGCTTGACAACCATATGTCAGGAGTGCTCTGATGGTGTTTCCTGCTTGGCAGGGGGTTGGACTCGATGGCCCTTGTGGTCTATTCCAACTCTATGATTCTATTCTATGATTCTATGATGCTTTGCCCAGTTAAGAAATGGTGGTGAAATCCTGTGGGGTTTCTTTTGCTGTGGGTCCCTCCCCGACTTTAATAAAGAAAGTACAATGAACAACATTATTACACTTATAATTAACCAGCACCCCCCATATGTACCATTAGAAAACTACATAAACCACTAGACTTTTGTGAATGAAGCCGCAACATATTGAACGCTGACAAAACCAGATTTAACCATGAGCTCCTCTCCTGTTAAAATGATTTAACGCCCTAATGCAATAACAGTTCTGTTCCACTGCTCCACAAACATCTAATAGAATACCTATTAACACAGCATGGTTCAAGCCCCAGAAGGAACATCTGCTGCTATTTGCACAGTAAGCTAAATTGTCCCCAACAGGATTGCACAATACAGCATGGGATGGCATCATAATATCACCTTGGAACTAAATGCATTTTTTATATATCAAATTTCAACCCACTAAATGCATGTGCACAGCACACAAGTACAGAGACAAGATGACTAAAAGCAGCCGACCAGGAATCTTACAATCACATGCAATCCGCTCTCTCCAGCTTAAACTGGGCATCCACCCCCAAGCAGTGTTCTCTTCCAAATGGGACCGATATGTTTTATTCAGCCACAGTTTACAGTGCTTAGCACACACAAGAATGCTTGCACAACTTGTGACCCGCCAAGCTGAACCATGTATTGTCGCCTTCAAAGCCCCACCCCCACCCCACTCTCTTTGTTGTTGTTGTGTAGTCGTTTAGTCGTGTCCGACTCTTCGTGACCTGTTTTCCCCTGCCTCCCACAGTTTGGTCAAACTCACGCTGGTAGCTTTGAGAACACTGTCCAACCATCTGGTCCTCTGTCGTCCCCTTCTCCTTGTGCCCTCCATCTTTGGAAAAGACCCTGATGTTGGGAGTCTTCTCTTCTCATGAGGTGGCCAAAGTACTGGAGCCTCAGCTTCACGATCTGTCCTTCCAGTGAGCACTCAGGGCTGATTTCCTTCAGAATGGATAGGTTTGATCTTCTTGCAGTCCATGGGACTCTCAAGAGTCTCCTCCAGCACCATAATTCAAGAGCATCAATTCTTTGGCGACCAGCCTTCTTTACGGTCCAGCTCTCACTTCCATACATCACTACTGGGAAAACCATAGCTTTTACTATACGGACCTTTGTTGGCAAGGTGATGTCTCTGCTTTTTAAGATGCTGTCTAGGTTTGTCATTGCTTTTCTCCCAAGAAGCAGGCGTCTTTTAATTTCATGTCTGCTGTCAGCATCTGCAGTGATCATGGAGCCCCAGAAAGTAAAATCTCTCACTACCTCCATTTCTTCCCCTTCTGCTTGCCAGGAGGTGATGGGACCAGTGGCCATTATCTTAGTTTTTTTGATCACAGCATTTGCAGGCAGGAAGAATGCAAGTTATGTTTGGGTTTTTGCTGTCCTCTTTTTAAGGGCCTGCTGCTGGTGGCCCCAGGCTACTGCATTTGGCTCGGCAGGTCACAAGCATCCGCCATATCAACCTGTTGCACGATGATGTTTGCGCCAGGCATCCTTCTCTGGGGCAGGTGTTCCAAAGACAGGAGCCTATTAAAGAGAAGTCTCATTCTCTAGTCACTCCCTCCGGTTGGATGACCCTAAGGATCTCTTCCAATGCTACAATTCCATGATTCTATTAAATAACAATATCGGGGATGAACAACATACCGGGGATGAACAACTTAATGTCGGCTGAGATTCTTAACACAATATATACTCTGGTGCCGTTTGAGTCATTTTTCTAAGTGCCTCTCCTCCTGGGGATTCTTCACAGTTTTGAACTTTCTAGCATTTTAATAGGATTGTCTTTCTTAACAGCAAAGTGGATAGTGCATTGTTTTCATTAGCAGTAACCTAATCTGGAAGGAGACCGAGGCAAGCATTGCTGTGGTCATATCTGTCTTTTCCAAGAAGGGCTGCAGCCCAGTACTGCCTTGAGCTATTGCTTCTTCTTCTCCCTATTTTTTCCTCTTTCCTTTCTTTTCCTGAGCCAACACCCCGCCCCCTGCTTCTTCCTGCACATCAATATTGGTGTGCAAACGAGCACACAGACAAAATCAAATTCTTCTTCTTTTTTACAGTTTGCAGGGCTACGCATCTGATCGGAGGCATCACGAGCCAGGGTCTTCCCCCTCCCCGAGTGTCCATGACTTATAACGTTTTGCAGATTTCAGCAAGTGGGCGGGACAGAGGGGGTGAGTGGATTGGTAAACAGTTCTGCAGAATTTGCAGATTGCACAAGGAGCTGGGGACGAGGCTACGTGGGCGGAGAAGAAAAGCAGCCGGGTGGACAGTGCACTTCAGAAAGCGAATCCCCAAAGTTGCACGCTGCAGTCTGTGCGAAAACAAATGGGGCTTAACATTTTTGAGCAATAATAATAATAATAATAATAATAATAATAATAATAATAATAATTTATTTATACCCCGCCCAACTGGCCGGGCTTCCCCAGCCACTCTGGGTGGCTTCCAACAAAATATTAAAATACCGTAATGCATCAAACATTAAAAGCTTCCCTAAACAGGGCTGCCTTCAGGTGTCTTCTAAAAGTCTGGTAGTTGTTGTTCTCTTTGACATCTGGTGGGAGGGCTTTCCACAGAGCGGGCGCCACTACTGAGAAGGCCCTCTGCCTGGTTCCCTGTAACTTGGCTTCTCGCAGTGAGGGAACCGCCAGAAGGCCCTCGGCGCTGGACCTCAGTGTCCGGGTAGAACGATGGGGGTGGAGACACTCCTTCAGGTATACTGGACCGAGGCCGTTTAGGGCTTTAAAGGTCAGCACCAACACTTTGAATTGTGCTCAGAATTGGGAGCCAATGTAGGTCTTTCAAGACCGGTGTTATGTGGTCTCGGCGGCTGCTCCCAACCAGTCTAGCTGCCACATTCTGGATTAGTTGTAGTTTCCAGGTCACCTTCAAAGGTAGCCCCACATAGAGTGCATTGCAGTAGTCCAAGCGGGAGATAACCAGAGCATGCACCACTCTGGCGAGACAGTCTGCGGGCAGGGAGGGTCTCAGCCTGCGTACCAGGTGGAGCTGGTAGACAGCTGCCCTGGATACAGCAAGGGGGTATATGTCCCTGTTATTAGGAAAGGTGAGGGTGGCCTGCCTCGAGGCAGCACATTTTATGACACAGCAACATACCCCCATTTCCGTTTGGAAAAACAGGGGGACGCTTTCAATATCCCAACATTAGAGCATGCAAACACACAACTGCCCTTCACAGGAACTGACTTTGGTTGTAAAGGTTTTGTTTCTCCAGCTTCTACCACGATGTTTGCCACGCTGCACAGAAACTTAAAAGCGCAGGCTATTCTGTCATAAAGAGATTGCAATCGAGAACAGTTGTGGCATTCAGAAACACAAGCCCCTCCGGCCACATCCGGTCCACGAAGGTTTGGCCTGGCCTGGCTGGCGTTTATCAGGTAAAGCTCCTTTCCTTATCATGTTTTGTCTCTCCACCTCAGGAAACAGGCCATCTCTGCAGTTATTAGAACAGAAGCAAGGATATCACACAGGTGAAGTGGAGTGAGAGGGAGAGGAACCAGTCCAGGGAAAAGGAGAAAACAGTCCTCAGACAGTGCCCAAGAAATATTACAGTGGTACCTCGGGTTAAGAACTTAATTCGTTCTGGAGGTCCATTCTTAACCTGAAACTGTTCTTAACCTGAGACACCACTTTAGCTAATGGAGCCTCCCACTGCCGCCATGCCACCACCGCGCGATTTCTGTTCTCATCCTGAAGCAAAGTTCTTAACCTGAGGTACTATTTCTGGGTTAGCGGAGTCTGTAACCTGAAGCGTCTGTAACCTGAAGCGTCTGTAACCCAAGGTACCACTGTAAATGTTTCCAAAGAGGGTGCGTACACAATATATATTTAAAGAACCCACCTCCCCAAATAATCTGGGGAAACTGGTTTGGCAAGAGCACTGGGAGTTGTAGTTCCACGAGAGGCAAACTACAGTTCCCAGGACTCTCTTGTGGAGAGGTGCTTTAAATGTATGGTGTGTACGCAGCCCTGGCCAGCTGCTCTTGAAAGTTTCTTGAAGGGCCATAAACCCTCCCAGGTTTATTTCTGTGCAGAAGAGACCATCTGATGAAGTGAGCTTCAACCACAACAAATCTTTCAGGGGACTTTTAGATGCCACAAAACTCTGCAGACTTTTAAGGAACAACACAGCTGACTGAGGACCGGTCCACTGAGTGGATGTCTTCCTCAGAGGTAACTTCCTTTCCTAGAAGGAACTGCTCAAGATACAATGATGACACAACCCCTGCTGACCTTTGAGGTTTATTCTCTCAGTCGCTTGTAGCATTCAAATGGGAGAACCCTGCGTGACACCCCCCGTAACCTCATGCTTTTCATAGAATCCTAGAGTTGGAAGGGACCCAAGGGTCATCTAGTCCAACCCACTGCAATGCAGGAATCCTGGTTCTTTCGAGGAAGAGGAAAGCAAGCTGCAGGGAGCACAGATAAGGCCTGTTGCTGAATCTGCTCTGTATCATCTACCCCTGATTTAGTCCTGCAAATGCAGGTACCAACACCTTTACAAAGGTACACGGGAGTGAGAATTCTAATGCCGCGTTAGTCATGAAGCACTATGAAGTTTAAATTCCTCACAATAAACTGACAGATGGAGATCAGCAGTGTTACTACAGTAGTTTTAGGGCTGGATAGATGGCTTCTTATTATTGCTGTATTTTCTTGTACTGCGTTTTATCTAATACCTGGGAGACCCCATTCAATTATCGCCTTTAGTAGAAGTACGTTCTGTTTCTAGCAAAGACAGGGCCTTTGTGGTGGTGGCCCTCTGATCTTGGAATTCCCTCCCAAAGAAGGTACAACTGGTGCCAATGTCGCATACTTTTTGGCAACAGATGAAAACCTACCTATTGCCCAGGCATTTTTGTACATTCTATTAATTTCATTTGTTCCAGACAGCTCTTTTGCTTGTTTTTTAGATTCTAGTGTGTTTCTATCTTGCTATATCTTTATTAAGTTTATTTTCTGGTTTTTAATTTTTCGATATGCTAGGAGCAAATTCCCTTTTATTCACACTTTTGTACACATACAACAAATGCACCCTGGAACCCACTTTGAGAGGGTTTTTTACCCTTAACAAAGGCGCCTCCCAGAGATTTTGCAATTAAAAAAAAATAAGGTGGCTGTAACGGCCGATAGGATATTTACCGGTAAATGATTCTGAACCAATCAACTGCAAGTACAGTACAGTGGAACCTTGGTTTACAACCATAACCCATTCCGGAGGTCCGTTTGTAAACCAAAACAGGTTGTAACCCAAGGCGCACTTTCGCCAATGGGGCCTCCCAAAAAAAAAATTTGTTCGTAATCCCCCCCAAAATGGGTTGTAATCCAAAAAAAAGGTTGCAAACCGGGACACGCACTTCTGGGTTTGATGTGTTTGTAATCCAAAACGTATGCAAACCAAGATACATGCAAACCAAGGCACCACTGTACTGCAAAGCTGGAACCAGTTCTAATGCATATATATACCCAAGGCAGAGAAGGAACAGAAGGGTTGGTTATAGACCTTCTGTGTGCATTGGGCAACGATATTTTAATACAAGGCATGCTGCCCTGAGCCTACCGGACAGGATAGAAGACAAGTTTAAGAACAGTGAGGCTGCAATCCTATGCATGCTTACCTGGGAAGTAAGTCACTCTGAACACAGTGAGACTCCCTTAGAAATAGACATACTGTACAGTGGTACCTCGGGTTAAGAACATAATTCATTCTGAAGGTCCGTTCTTAACCTGAAACTGTTCTTAACCTGAAGCACCACTTTAGCTAATGGGGCCTCCTGGTGTAGCTGGAGCATGATTTCTGTTCTCATCCTGAAGCAAAGTTCTTAATCCGAGGTACTATTTCTGGGTTAGTGGAGTCTGTAACCTGAAGCGTATGTAACCTGAAGCGTATGTAACCTGAAGCGTATGTAACCCGAGGTACCACTGCATACAGAATTGTGCTAGTCTGCAGGCATAAATCTTAGACAAGAAACAGTTGGCAGTGGGTGAAACAAGCAATCATCCCACAGAGACCTCCTCCTTGTCATTTCACCTTCGCTCATGGCAGCATTTTAAAGGCAAGGAGCGCCTCTATATGCAACGCCTTTATTCCGTGATAACACCTTCCACGGCTACACAACTATAACATGCAAGAGCTTCCTTGGAAGAAGAAGAAGAAGAAGAAGTCTGGCTTTTAAAAACAAAGTATTTCCTAATCGTCTTGCCAGTGCATGACACCAGTTTGCAAGAACTCCCCTCCTGAACTCTACAGATGACTCAGTGGAAACTAGCATACGAAAATCTTGCCGTCATCTGACCCCCGGCATCGGAACAAACCTCTCACCTTTTTGCTAAGAGTCGCAAACTGTTGTCCCAACTATGATCAAACAGATGGGTTTTCCAACAGTCTGAATCCACTCTGAATGAAACTGTTTCACTCAGAAAAATCTCCTGAACTAACAGTGCAGGAGAACCCCTTTTTCGCCCCGAGGGCCACCTTCCAGGAAGCATATTCCAGCAATGGATGGGCAAGAGGCAAAAAGAAGGCGGAGCAGCAACGAATCTGAGTGTTACTTACAATCGTAGAATTGCAAAGTTGGAAGGGAGTCCGAAGGTCAACTAGTCCAACCCCCTGCAATGCAGGAATCTTTTGCCCAATGTGTAGCTTGAACCCATAACCCTGAGATGATACGTCTAGCCTAGTGTCTACAACCCTCTCTCCATCCATGCAACCTTGAGGCATTATCAAGAGTTCAAGGACACAGGGGGTCAGACTAGATGACCCTCGGGTCCCTCCCCACCCTACAATTCTGTGATTTCAGCCAGGCCAAAACACGCAGGGAAGACACGAAGCAAGGCGAGTGATTGGTGTGACATTCCTGCTCTATAGCTTTAAAACCACAGAATATAATCCACAGTGGGTCTGCTATTCCCAATCAGAACGTGGGGCGCTTTTCCTGAAACTCCTGCTCGTCTAAAGTGGAGGGTTCAAAGAAGCTTCCCCAATACAGGACTTTTCCTCCACTGCCCATATTCCCTCAAAATATGCAGCTGCAGGGGCCAAGGGTGTCTGCAGAGTACTGTAATTTAACAGCCCTATAATGGGGTTTAAGAGACATTCTTCCCAAAGCTGCTTGCAAAATGCACAATGAGTTACCATTTGAGCACGTCTACTTTGGGTGGTGCTGTGGGTTAAACCACAGAGCCTAGGACTTGCCGATCAGAAGGTCGGCGGTTCGAATCCCCGCGACGGGTATGAGCTCCCGTTGCTCAGTCCCTGTTCCTGCCAACCTAGCAGTTCGAAAGCGTGTCAAAGTGCAAGTAGATAAATAGGTACCACTCCGGTGGGAAGGTAAACGGCGTTTCTGTGCGCTGCTCTGGTTCGCCAGAAGCGGCTTAGTCATGCTGGCCACATGACCCGGAAGCTGTACGCCGGCTCCCTCGGCCAATAAAGCAAGATGAGTGCCGCAACCCCAGAGTCAGCCACGACTGGCTCTAATGGTCAGGGGTCCCTTTACCTTGTAAGACTACCAAAAGCCATCACAGGAACAACAGCCCACATCATGCCATTTCTGCAGCTCGGTTGACCATGAGCCATAGCAGCTGAAGGTCGGGCAGACTTAAGGTGTGTGCAACGTGTCTGTTCCATTAACTGCAGCTAAAGGTCACTGGTCCAAATCTCTCTAGGCCTTGATACCAACAGTACCTTTACCTGATCTAGAAATCTATTTTTATCTGCCTTGTTATACGATGAGCTTCTAGGTCTCTTCCCTTTTTCTCCCCCTGCCATTTTCCCATTCCACCTAAACACCAATCCCACAATGACGACTGCATAGTCTCACCACCAAACCATGGTTTACTGTTGCATTTTAATTCAGCAACCTTGGCATGTCACAGACCCTCGCTTTTTGTGCCCCCTAGAAGCGAGACTGATCTAATTCACAGTACCACTGAGGGCAACCGTCATTAAGGACTGTAAGGCACTTTTCCATTTGCGTAGTATTATATAGCTAGAAAGTAGTAAATGTCACTTCGCTGTGACGGTTAAAATGTGTGCACACAAGCACATATACCCCACCCCACCCCCGTTTCTTTGAGATCTGCAGCACTGCCAAAATCAAATTCTTGTCGGTTTTTGTCCAACAGCAGTTCCTAGGCAGTGGGAACGAGCCAGTAAAATCTGCCCAGCTTGCCAAGAAAACAACGGCTGCTATACTACAAACAGACTCAGGTAAACATTGGTTCTCTCCAACTCCTGAGGCCCAAAGGAGCTTATAGGACAGAGATCGCCAATATGACATCCGTGGGTGCTTGAGTGACCTTAAAAAGCCTTCCTTGTCCCCTCCCCACCGAAAACAGGCCTGAAAGAAGCATTCCACCGTTCTGGTGTATTCTAGATTTCTGCATAACTATGTTACCCTCATTTATGTCTCATTTCCATACACAACCCAGCCTGGTACAAGGAATTCCCTCAAAGTGGGACCAAGACCCACCTGCTGGGTCCTGAGAGCTCTAGAAGTCATTTGCAAGAACTGAAATTTGAGTGCTGACTAACTTTAAGAGGCTTTCAGAAACACAGAAATGCATCCAGTACCAGAAGAAATTAATAATAATAATAATAATAATAATAATAATAATAATAATAATAATATATACCCCACCCATCTGACTGGGTTGCCCCAGCCCCTCTGGGCAGCTTCCAATATAAACTACATAAATTGAAAAGTGGCATTCATTTTAAATTATCATGCAACATTTTCCAATTTATCTCATAATGCTGCTACTTGAACATTAGCCCATATGTCACAAGCGTAGTCCTATTAATCTAATACAGCAAAGACGCATCGATGCTTGTTGCGGCACCCTGCTGGGGCTTAGGCTTTAACGGACACAGTTTCAGACACCCTATTAGCAAAATCGCAGAACAAACACACTTGGAACAGCCGTTCTGATCTTTAAAAACCTCTGACACTACACAGGTGAGCAATTCATCCTTGCAAATCGTTGCCTTCAGTGCAATGTCCTTAGAGAACTCTGCTTCCCTGTGGAAGGCAGCAAACTGCCTGGTTCTTCCCACCGGACTTCACCGACTCCGTTTACACACACACTTTGTTTGCTCCGACTGCAATAAACTGTAGGCCCCACCAATTCCCATTAAACCTGCATTGCTGATACACACCCGGATCCTATATAAACCAATCACTTAAGCTTTACACCTCCTTGAAGCATTTTGCTGCCTGGAGCAGACATCCCACCAACTTTCTAGGACCAGCATTTAAAAGCCTTGAGCTGCGCCATTCAGACCCCGGTTTGCCAAGTAAACAATTTCAGCACTTGGGTGCTTCAGAGGATATTCTAGGACTGAGCACACCTTTCAACGCACCTTGGGCAGCCTCACACTGGTTCTGCATCAGAATGCGCCAATCTTCCCCTGCAAACTCCATTCTGTCTTTTGCAGGATCTTGTTCGCAAGACCAGCCAGGAACACCCCCCCCTTTCCCCAGAAAAGCTGGAAAGCCATTGCTATCAAAAACAAGCAACCCATTAAGAATATCTCCAGCACCGACCCCCCCCCCCTTTTAAGTGAACACAGCTTGCATGGAAGGAAATGCACCCCATGCCCAGGTATCTCTCATTCATTTAATGCACGTTTAATTCACAAGAAGTTCCTGGGAGGTGATGCCCAGCACAGAACTCACTGTTTACAGCAGAACTGACTTCCATATAAATGTGCTTTCAGCTGCTGCTTGAATGTTTTCTCCTGGGTGGTGTTACAAATTCAAGAACAAATGCACTTTCAAGCCATCTTTCTTTCTCGCTATCCGGTACTCTGAATAATTTACTGCTCTCGCAAATAAGACACATAGACAGCAGCTTCTTAAAAAGAAAAAGGGGGGAAAAGCCATCCACCAAATTCCGGGGAGTAAGAAAGAGAGAATGTTGAAAGACTTTATCTGTTTTCAAATAGAGGGACATTCCTGCCTGTAGATGGCCTGTTATCATTGTACATCTATCAGCTCCTATTTCCCCTTTGTTGTTTGAAAAGCTCCTCTCTTCCCACATACCTTTGGTCTCTAGGGGCAGATCGCACAGTGACACTAAACCTCAGCCATAAACAAGCAAGCTTTTGATACGCTAGACTCCTATTAGAAAGAATACTATATAGCTGGTACAACGTGAGAGAGAACTTGAAAAAATGAGTGCCAGGATTTCTGTCAAGGTTTTTCACAACCGTGCATTACTGCTGGGATGGAGATATCCAACACAGCTCATACACCATTTCTGCTCAGTTAGAGAGGAAATTCCAAGGTAAATTGTGGCTTTTATTCAGTAAGTTCTAGTCCCATACTAAAAGAACGGCAAAACTTTTGCAGGCTTTCGTATTTTGGACCCCCCCCCTTTACCTTCCCTACGAACCTGCCACTTAACTTAAAAATTATATCTAGTTTAGGCTTTTAACTTTCAAAATGACTTTGGCACACATTAAGAAAAATAAGCATTACACAATACTCGTTTTGCACAATTACAAACAACTGGGTAATGACAATATGGCAAGGCAAATGCTTACAGAGGGAAAGCATTAATCACGTAATAGGTACAATTAAACAACCCATTTGCTCCGTTAAATGTTTAGGTTTCTAATAAGATTTTAATGAGAACTCTCCCCAGCGAAGTCTCCTATCGATACCTTGATAGGCATTTCCTGGTGCAAGCGACGTCTTTTCAGATGTTACTTTCCACACAGATCACAGCACAACCACCAGTTTTACTGAAATAAATGGATTTCACATCCAAGTCATGAGTTTAGGGTCATGGATGCCAAGCTACAACCTACCAGAACAATGACTCATGAATTCCTATGAATTCTGAGTAGGAGTTGCAGTGTTCAGTTACTGCTGTCGTTCCTCAAACCTGGAACATTTCCCCCTTCTACTCCCTTCATCGGAACTTCCCTTCCAAATAACCACAACCCAGTATTCCTCATGGTGCAAAAAGTAATATATCAAAATCTTCAATATCCAAAAAATATGCCCTAAACTGAGAACATGCATTTTAACCACTTAATGTTAAAAACAACAACAACAAAAACACAGTTCACTTCAACTCTCAAAACTAGCAGGTATAGCCAGTGGGATTTCAGACTTTCTCCTTTCAGCATCAACTCATCTACAGAGACATCTCTGCATGTGGTAGAAGGCATGCATGTTCTCTGTGCACATAGTTCTCTGGCGAAGTCTGTTGAGCATCTCCAATCCCTTCCATCAGAGATGAGAAAGTTGTAGCTCTTAGGATCTCCCACCATCCTTCATCTGTGCTGGCCGTGCCGGCAGTGACTGAGAACCGAATTGTCCTTCTCATCCTTTCCTGTTTTTTGCAAATAGACACAGGACGTTATTGCTTAACTCGAGTGTCATAGCTGTGGCTTCCCTTATCAACTGGGAGACGGAAGCGGGCAAATTTCTCAATGAAAAATTGGGTAGAATACTACCTGAACGTTCTGCCTTGTATCTCTGGACCGACCAGGCCTAGCAACTTTTTTTAAAGGACTATACCCTGAGCATCCTGACTAGTTAATGGCACAAATGGGCTACTATGCCAGAATACATGCACGGCAGAGGAAACAAATCATTTTTAGGGGGGAGAGCACAGACCCTTCTTTAAATGAATGGTATAACTTATCTCTGGCAAACTGTGCTAGCTTGCAAAACAACTACAAGACGTAAAAGGTTCACTATGGCAACTGATTTTGCAGGGGGGAGGTGCTGTTTTTTTCACATTTATGAATCAGCAGAACAGAGGAGGAGGTGGCCTGCCACCCACTTATGGCAACCTCTGAAAAGGGCCACTGGATTAATGAAGGATAATGTCTTCAAAGAACAGGCGGGTTATTCATTACAGATGCCTCTTTGCATATAGCTTCCGCCATCTCTGCGTCATGTGATGCTATTTGTTTATTTGCTTACTTACTCTGACATTTATAAAATACTTGCTCAAAAATATCAACAAGCAGTGCACAAGTCCAACTATATGCATGACTGAAATACAAAAAAAACCACAATTAAAAATCAAATATGCACAAAAAGCATCATGCAAAACAAAGGTAAAGACTGAATTGTGTGTCCGCACAGGCTTGCTGAAACAAAGAAGTATTCAGCAGGCCTATAAAACAGTACAGTGAGGCAGGGAGTTCCAGAGATCATGTGCTGGCACACTAAAATATTGGCTTCATTAAGTAGATGGTAAAAATACACATTAGAAGAAACTGACCAATCCCAGCTAGATGGCAGCCCTACTACCAAACTCCTTTGCCCTCCTGTAAGATGTGCCAAGAGGAAACCCCAGTTCTAAAATACTAAGAGTAGAGTCTCAAAAAAGAGCAACTGTGTCCCTTGGGCACACCCACAAAACTACCGTATTTACTCGAATGTCATGCACACCTTTTTTGTCCAAAATATGTTGCGGAAATCAGGGTGTGATTCGATGGCGCGTTTACATTCACCACCGAATTCTTTCCTTTTTGGGGGTTCAAGGTTTTGAAAACCGAGTTGCGCATGAGATCTGATGGCGCATTACGTTCGAGTAAATACAATACTCCAAATTTCACCGAACGCCACCGCTCATCTGGCCTCCATAAAGCAGGACATTTATGCCTGCAGTTCAGCCTATAAACATTTCAGGTATGGGCTTGGAAAACTTTATAAAAGAAATGTCTCATCACTATCCCAGCAATGACCTCAGATCGGTGGATGAGCTCACCCATTTTAAAAATGGCAAGTGAATCAGTTTCCATGAGAGACCAGACATGAGCTATGTTCGAAGCGCAAGCTATGCAACCACACCAGTTATTGGGCTGATTATGCATAGAACTTCTGGATTGCTCTCTGTAGCTTTCTGCCAGGAGAGGACTGTGACCAAGAAGACGATGGCGCAGGCAGGAAGGAACATCAACAACACTGCCCAGAAAATACTGTCAGAAACCATCTTGTTCTCTTGGGAGAGGAAAGACTTCCATGATTCCACTATCTCCATCATAATTATTTAGCCAGAAAAAACTAGCAATGATAAGCAAGCAGATACTGTGCTAAAGCAATCCAAATTCAAGTTGAATTCTGTGATGCATGGATTCCTCTTCTGCTTTTAAAAACATAGGAAGTTGCCTCCTGCAGGTCTAGTCACTGATGCGTCAAGAACAAACCTCGGTTTACAGCTCATGGTTCGTCTGGATTGAGACAAACCACAGACTTGGATGACACGCTACGCCAAACCATGGTGTAGAGCATAGCAGTAGCAGCAAAGGTGATGCAAACAATCCACAATCTCCTCTCCAGGAGCCTGCCTACTTGAGCTGAGCCATGCAAACTGAGCCAGTGTATTTAAAGCAGGGGTCGGCAAGGTTTACCTCGCCTGGGCCAGTTCACTCCAGCGGAGATCCCTCCATGGGTCGGATCGCGCCCATCCGCGATTTCCAGCGTCTGCATCTGCGCAAATGCAATTTCTGGTGCCGCAGAAGCAAGTCCCCACTGTGACGGTTTAGCGCAGCGTGTGGGGACTTGCCAAGCAGGCGGCTCAGTTCAGGGGCGGCTCAGAGGCCAGTTAAATGACCCCTGTGGGTCGCTTGTGGCCCATGGGCCTTAGGTTGCCGACCCCTGATTTAAAGAATGGAAAGCTATTATGCCAAATATCTAATTGCCTCAGGAACACAAGAGTCACACAAGCTACAGGTGCACAAGACAGGCTCTTTTTTTGAAGCAGTCGTCCGATTCCCTTTTATAATCGTGCACTTTATAGCCCAAGACTGGGAAAGCCTGTTTTTAATTGCTAGGGGAGCTGTGGTGTAAAAATTAAATACACACTTAAAAGCAAATCAAACTAGGGTTCATTATCTTTAGCCATCAATTTCTAATCTGTGCATTGTCCATACGACAATGAGGAAAGGCTGGCTGTTATCTTCTGAAATTAACATGGCTTTCCCACAAACCAGAGTACTGAGAGGGGTTTTGAAATTTGCTGAGTGCAGCAAAACAGTTCTTATTGGCAGTAGCTCAGTGGCTGGACGTCGGCTGTGAATGCAGAAGATCCCGGCTTCAGCCTTCAGGTAGGGGTGGGAATGTCCCTTGGCTGAAATCCCGGTAGGCAACACTAAGATAGATGCACCCGTGGTCTTTCTTTAAAGCTTCATATGGTCAATAAATGGCAAAGTAATCCTTCCTTTAAACCAAAACATGAAGGGAAATTGAAACGGAATGCATTCAGTCAAGGAATGATGACCAAGGTATGGGGAAGAGGTAATTTCTACCCTAGGCACCACATTTTTAGGTGCCTGGATTTTTTCCCTAGCCTTTGATTACTACTTCATACGATATAAATACACACTCAAGCCTTGTTAACCTCTTTGGCCTTGTCTCTGCCCTGTATCATTTTGGCTACTTGTTTACACTGAACCACCCCCAGGAGAGAGAAAAGAAAGGAAGAGGATGAGACCCACAAACCCCATTTCACTTGGCCTTGTTATTAGCCACTTTGAGACTCCTTAGGGTAGTGATAAAGCGGGATATCTAATCCAAACTCTTCTTCTTCATCATCATCTCAGAAGCTATGTGCACGACAAGGGATGGTATGCCCTTGCGGCAAGTTAAAAAATGAATTCCCTAATGAATAATTGGAAAAGTTCCCTGAGCTTACAAGCTTTAGTGGAGTGAATTAGACAGCTTTTTTCTGCCCCGTGCAAAATAAATTAAGCAACAGCACCATTACAGGAATGATTCTGCGAAGCAGCCACCCACAAGTATTATGGGAGAATATTCTAACGATGACAAGATGCCACTTATTATTATTATTATTATTTTAATCAAAACACCTCCTGTCTGCCTCCCACAAATATGCTTCCTGGGGTCCACACAAGAGCTGACTAATCTGCAAGTTCCCACCCCTCAGCCCCAGAATCCACCTTTTTGGAAATAATAATAATAATCCACAGAACAGTCTTCTCCCTGCCAAAGAAAACGAACGTCCATTTCCTACCCTCAATTCTTCCTACAAAGAGGGAAATAGTCATTAGCACTGAATATTAGGCTAGAACCCTTCACCACATGCCAGTTTTCTACAGGAGGGTTGTGTCAAGGCCTAAAAGCAGGCATAGGTAAACTTGGCCCTCCAGATGTTTTGGCACTACAACTCCCATCATCCCTAGCTAACAGGACCAGTGGTCAGGGATGATGGGAGTTGTAGCCCCAAAACATCTGGAGGGCCGAGTCTGCCTATGCCTGCCTAAGAACATGGTTGGTAAACTAAGGCCCAGGGGACGGTCCAGGAATCAGTGTGTTTTTACATGAGTAGAATGTGCGCTTTTATTTAAAATGCATCTCTGGGTTATTTGTGGGGCATAGGAATTTGTTCATATTTTTTTTCAAAATATAGTCCGGCCCCCCCACAAGGCCTGAGGGACGGTGGACCGGCCCCCTGCTGAAAAAGTTTGCTGACCCCGCCTAAGAGGAAACGGGGTTGAAAGGGAGAACCTGGTAGAGAATCCGTGTTTCACAGGCCTCAGGCCTTCATATATCTGTAAAACAGGTTTTATTTATTTTTCATACGGAAGAACACTCAGTAATGCTGCTGCCCCCTCGCCCAGCAACAGTATGAAGACCAAAGCCATAAGAAAAAAGTCAGGCCACAAACATCCCACTAACATCAACAACTGGTCACAGCTAGACATTTAAATCAGTGTCATGTTATCACTCATAGGTTCCCTCAAAGAATCATGGGAACTGTAGTTGTCTAAGGGCACCGGGACTTAGCTCTGCAAGGAGCAAGCTACAGTTCCCAGGAGTATCTGGAGGAAGCTGTGACTGCTAAAGTGATATAAATGTGTTTTAAACAGGTGGTGCCCAGGATCATCTGAGAAAAAACTTTGCCTTTTTGGCTTCATTCTACTTCATCCTAGTGTAATTACACCAGATTCCCTCCATTTCCTGCTTCTTGTTGCAACTGCACTTCCCATACCCCTCTGAAATGAACGGAAGGCTTGAAAAAGATGCTCTGTCTGAAGAAACACGGTCCGTTTAGCAGCGATTTCCCCATTCCTCCTTGTTTTATCTCGCTGGGCATATATTGCTGTTATGCTTGGGAAATCTGAGGCAGGCAGATTATCTTATCCCCACAGTCACTCAGCAAAGTCAGGATCTGAATTCACTTCCAGGCCCAACTCTACAGATCTTTAAGCGAATCCCCTAGTGTGCAGATCTAACCAGTGAGGAACTGCAAAGCGCACTCAGCGGAGGCCTCTCCGGTAGGAAGGAAATCAGTGGTAAAAATTCCAAACATTCCAAGCTGCACCTAGAATTACCACTTCTGCATGAGAGATCAGTGCTGAGCAGACATGATACAAAGGAGATGGTTGGGGAACCTTTTTAGGATTGGCACAGCGCATACTTTGCATCCAGAAAGATTTGGGTTCAACGCCCCCCCAAAAAAACCTCCAACCTGCAACCCCAGAAAGATGTAGCAGTCAGCTGGCCTTCCAACTGACAGCCTGATCCCAGGTGAGTCACGACAGCACTGGCACTCCTATACAAAAATATACTGTAAAAAAAAACGAAAGAAATTGGTCCCCAAATGCATGTTTGGTTTGAAGGTGGGTCTTAGGTCTGAAAATGCCAAAGACTGCAAAGCTCAATGGTCTGACTCAATATAAGCCAGCCACACACTTCTGCAGCCAGAGTAATCAGTTCCAAACACCATTTCCCCCAGGTTTCAAACAGGGCCCCCCCCTCCACAATTTTTTTTTTGAGAAGCACATTCTTGACACTTGAGTCTTCTCTTCCTCCTCCTCCGCCCCCTCCTTTGCTACAGCCTTCCCCTTCCATCCCACAGACAAGATCTCAACTGTACAAACGCCAGAAGATAACTGCTGGCGGAAAAGAAAAGAAAAATGAGAGAGAAAAGGGGTGCAATTAAAAGATTCTGCCTTCAGAGAAAGCGCTCCCCCCCAACTCTTTGGCCTTGGTCCGAGCGAATTTCTCTTTGACGGAATGGCAAAGCACATCATCAGAGGGGCAAAAATAAATAAAAGTAAGAGCTAATTAAGTGAAACGTTTTAAAGGATGGGGAGGGAGGGAGAAGCAAGAGTTTTTGCTTCGCAAAGTTTTTCTTCTCCTCCTCCCTCCTTCTTCCAGCGTTCCATTTCCTGGTAATGTGCCATTTTGTTCGAAGGGGGTGGGTGGCGGTAGGAGAAGAGAGCGTCTGGCACGGGAAATCAAAAGTTTCCAGATATATTTTTTTTAATTTCCCCCCTCCTTTCTCCGCCCCCCCGCTCCGTTTGCCAGTGGCGTCAGCAAGGAAGGGAGGGGCCTGGTGGGAGGACGGGCTGGAGGAGAGACGTCTGCGTGTGTCTCGGTCTCTTTTCTCCAACGTGCCCCCTGGATCCAGACATTTTGGAAAGGCTTCGGCTCGCCTTCCCAAAGCGCAAAAATTAATAACAAACACCGGGGCGGGGGGGGGGGGGGACCGGGTAGCCTCTGGCTGCGTTGCAACGACAGGAAGGAGCAGCAGCAGCGCTGGCTGGTTTGCCTCTACCTGAAGGGTATCAAAACCTCCTCCCTCCAAAGGCATCATCCAGAAGGGGGCTGCTAGGCAGTGCGCGACGCTGGCGCGCAGCGGAGGAACCCCGGGCCAAACCTTCGCCTTTGCGCGGGCCGGATTCCATTCCCCCGTCTGGCCCTCCCCGCTTTGCTCACGCGCAACACAACCCCCCTCCCAGGTCGTTGGCAGGGAGGGGCACAGTTTGCATTCACGCACAAACATATAAGATCCCATATGGAGACAAGGAAAATCCCATTTTTACGCTTCCCAACGGGTGTTGGGTGTGTTGTTGATTTTTTATTTTTTGCATTGAAACCTGCGTTGCTTCGTTGCTTTTAAAAATATATATATTTTAAATAATGCGATCCTTTAAGTTTGATGTGGATTGAGGGCAAGCCGGGAGGCCGGAGATGGAAGCCCCTGTTTAAAGCACACGATAGGAAGTGCGCCCAAGCAAAAGGGCGGGCAGCCGGGCAGAAAGGCAGCGGCGAGGAGCCTGTCTGGATTGCTAGGTTATGATGGTGTGTCTGTCTCCCTCTCTCGCCTTCCCAGTAAAAAAAATAAAAATGCACACACACACACACACACACACGAAATCGTATTGCAGCTCCAGCACTCAGGCTGGCTCCCTTACAGATGGGCTCCGGCACCAGCAGCAAACCGTTTTCTTCCCTCCTCCATTCCACGCAACCAGACCCACAAAATATATATATATATATCAGGCGCCCGCGTCTCCGCCGCTAACCCTTTGCATCCAAGGCCTCGTTCCCAAGCCAAATTCCAGGAAATGGGCGGGGGGGGGGGGGAGAGCGAGAGAAGGAATGGACTTCTCCTGCCACTCTGAATTTGCAACGGCGAGGAAATCGGTGCCCAACCAAAAGCACCCGGAGAGAAACGCATTCTTTTTCCACCTCTCCAAAAACAGAGTCTACTTCGCATTCTCTTCTTCTGCTTCCCCCACCCCAGCAAACATTTATCCCCTAAAAAAAATAAAGAACTGAGCAAGCCTTGAGTCCCTCATTGCTCCTTCCAGAGAGTTTGCGTAGGCAAGGACCCGAAAGTACTGGAAAAAATAGTGGTGTAACTTAAACGAGGAGTAATTGGGCAATGAGGCGGCGAGGGAGAGAGGGGCGCACGGATCGGAGAGATCCTAAGGCGCCGCGAAAGGAGCGAACTGGAAAGAGAGAAAACCCAAAACTTTCCGGAGATCCCTCATTGCCCCTTCTCTCCGGGGAGCCCTTGCCCCCCCCCTTTACTCCCCACCGCCTTCCCGATCCCGACCCCGAAGGCAAGCCCAGGCTAGACGCATCCTTTTGAGCACACACACCGTTCACACTCGGGGAGTTTCCACTTCGGAAACAAAAGGAATCCGGATTGGGAAGAGGCGTGGGGGGGGGGGGCGTAGCAAAACCCACTCGGAGTAGTAAAAGGCAGAGAGGTGTTGGGGGGGCGGGGGAGAGAGAAGCTCCAGTATTTCCGAGTTATATTAAACTCGGCGTCTTTATTTTTTAAATTGCAATCAGAATACAAGCCCCGGAGCGAATCTTTTCTTTGCATTTGCAAACCGGGGCGGGAGGGGAGGGAAATCCGCCTCTCGCTTGGCATTTTCTAGCCGGGGGGGGGAATTGATACGGGGGTGTGTGGAAAGGAGAGAAAGACGCCTAATAAGAGCAGCCTTTTCGCTTACCTTGTGTTGGAAACGGGGGCTCGGGGGTGCTGTCTTGGAGAGAATGGCCCTGCTCGTTCTTCGGAAGAGGGAGGCGGGCGGGCAAGTCCGGTAAATCCCCGGGCTGTGTGGCTGGGCGGGCAGGCGAGCGAGCTGGAATAACTACCAGTAGGGTTTGGTGGGGGATTCCGCCATGTCAATGATGTCGGACCACATGGGGATTTGTGACCAGCCCACATACCATACAGTCTGGATTAGAAGCTACTGTGGGAAAGGAGAGGGGGAGGGAAAAAAAGAAATCAGCTGAGGAGGGAGGCGGGCGCAGAAAAACCAGAGCCTGGAGGAGGAAAAGAAGAGGGTGGGGAGGGAGAGGGGGGGGGAGAGGCACTTTGCAAATTTATTAACCGCCTTGCGTTAAAAAATAAAGCACGGAGGGTTTTTTTCCCCTCCAGCAAGACTGAGGAGTTAAAAAAAATTACAGTAAGATGATGATGCTAAGAGCAAGCGACTATACCCAGACTGCCATCTCCAACATACTTTGCTCAAGAGTAAACCCTACTGGGACACACTTTGCAGAGCCTTACTGAACTTGGGGAAGGGCGCTTGCTTCATAGGATGGGGTTGAAATGCTACTAACCCTTTCCCGGAGAGTCACCTCACCAGCACCGCTGGACTCGCTTGCTCTCGAGTAAGAGCGCACAGGTCCGAGCTGCGTGCCTGCGTGCCAATGCACTCTTTTTTTCCTTTTTTTTTTGAGGGGGGGGTTGCACTATTTCCCCCCTTTTTTGAGGGGGGGGTTTCTCAGTCTGTACAAGCGTGCATTGGATCAGACTGCGAAGAAGTGGAAGGAGGCTGAAGGGGGCGCCTCTGAACACACGCCCCCCCCCGCGCATTCTCCCAGGATGCGCTAATTCATTCCTCTCCCATTCATCCGCCACTCACCCCACACCCCGTTTGCGGTTTGTTACCCCGCAATAATCCCCCCCGAGGGCACATAAAACAAAATCAATTAATAACAGTTTAGTTATGCTGCGCCTTAACATTAATCTCACCCGCCCATCCATGCTGGAGACAGAACGAGGATACAGAATAATTGCCCCAACAACTGCAAGTTGAAAACCAAGTTGGTCATTTCTTCCAAAATAACACACGAGTTTTGTGCGTGTAACGCAGCAATCTTAGTTATGCCTGTTCATTCACTATGTTCAAAGAAACAGTTTATTCTCAACTGGAAGTATGGATTGGGTAGCATATTTTATTTTTTAAAAACCCATAAGTGGGTTTTTTTAACAATGCCATCCTATACACTCAGAAGTAAGTCCTACTGAGTTCAATGCGGCTTACTCCCGCATAAGTGGATACAGAATTCCTGCGTTTAAAAAAAAAAAACCATGACTCAGTATATATGGAATGTCTGCAATGCTCCCGTTACATAGTTTTTTCTTTGAAATTAAAAGAAACTGCAACATAGTGTGTTTGTTCTTAACCATACTCTTTTAAATAATAAATCAAAAAGCTGTCCTGAGAAGTCACCCCTCCTGCTCCCAGATGTGTGGGGGTGGGACTGGGACAGTTTCCTGGGAAAGGCACTCTGAACATGCTTAGGAGCAGCCCTCTTATCCCAGCGCATCCCAGCTGTGCCTTGGCATTCGGAACAGTGTCCAGGAGGCCTGTAACATCCACCAACAAAATAATATGAAGCAGCTGTTACATTGGTATGACACAATGGAAGTCTGTCCACACTCTCATCCCATGCAAACAACTGGGAGCCATATGAAAATGGGCATTTCAAAAGGTTTCGAAACCAGTTTGGCTGCCTTAGCCACCATGCAAAATACAAACACAGATTGGGGGTCTTTTTATTTTGTTTTAGAGTTGCCATTTCCACTGCTTGTGAGAAGCCAAATCCACACTGAATCCTTTCTGAAGGGCATGCGCACTTTGAGTGAGATGGATCTCATGAAGAAGGATACCAGAACCCACAGAAATTCATGCCATAGTAACGCAAAGGTTCACGCCATCTTGTATTTATTAGTACTGCAATATCCTTTGTTGGTTTTTTGCTGCGACCGACACACATGGCTGGGTGCCCCTCAGGCAAATTATATAATCACACAGATCTTTATTTTAAATTTGTTGCTTTTTAAATGAGTGTTGTGGAAGGTGTTCAGCACGTGAAAGTGAATGCAGGAATATTTTAACTCTGGCCTGAGGAAAAGCCCGCCATGCAAATTCAAAACTTTGCATGCTTTTCTCCCCAACAGAAGATAAGCAATTGCAGTATTTTGTCTCACCTATTGGTATGTCCTATCTAGCACCAATGCAGCAAAACCACAGTGCAGCACCTAGATCAAAGGACTGTATATCCTCCGTGTGTCTGTTGTTAGCACACAACTCGACACAGAAATCAAAAGCATTCTCAAAACCTCAACTTCCTCCTCGTTTCATATATCAAATTGTTAACGGAGCAAGTTTTCTGAAGTTTCAAATTAATCAAAGGATAAAGAAATGAGTAAGTTCCTAGCCATCACATAAAAAACTTTTAAGAAGTCTCTGGATGAGATCCCAGAACCCAGGCTGGAGGGCGGGGATTATGACCTCCATTACTCAGAGAGCGAGGTCACAGTGACTTGTGCGCAGCTGACTTTCTCTTCCTTTTGCCTGGCAAAAGAAAGAAAAAAAATAAGCCATTTACACAACAAGGCAGATTTTCCAGCATTCACCTTTCATTCAGATTACGTAATTTACAAAGGAAAGAGATTGAAAATTTGGTTTGGCACAATTTATACATGTGCCCTATTGGCATCAAATTACACTCGGTTTCATCCAGAGCTATTTTTCTAGAAAAAGAGGTGTCAGAACTCACCATGAACGCCACCCTTGTTCTCTTATAATGGCAAGGGCACCCATCTGAGAGGTGCCAGAACTCAGTTCCGGTGAGTTCTGACTGAAAAAAACCCCTGATGATATCAGAATATTTGATAAATAGGTACCACTCCGGCGGGAAGGTAAACGGCATTTCCGTGCGCTGCTCTGGTTTGCCAGAAATGGCTTAGTCATGCTGGCCACATGACCCAGAAGCTGTACGCCGGCTCCCTCGGCCAATAAAGCGAGATGAGCGCCGCAACCCCAGAGTCAGTCATAACTGGACCTAATGGTCAGGGGTCCCTTTACCTTTACCTATACTTTATGAAACCCATGCCTAAAACATACTTAAAAATTGGTTGTTGTCAAACATATATTTTAAAAGTTTTAATTTGTTATAAACTTTTTATAATTACACAATTACATGCAGAAGCGCATGTCTGGGTGATCTAGGAATACTGCAGATTAATTTTAGGGGTCCGAGATGGTGAGTTGGGTTTCTTTAAGGTGCAGACCTCAAATCAAAATCAATGCCTCCCCATAAACCTATAAACCCCTATAAACTTTTTACTTGTCTTTTTACATTTCCCTCTACAATTACTAAGAAATTCTTCCTGAAAACCATATTTATAATGTTCCCGATGGTGTATGTGGTTGAATATATTGTTGTTATTACTTATTAATCACTTGCTACCTAAAAAAAGTTTCCAAGTGACTTCACCACATAAATGCATTAAACCATAAAAAATGAAGCACAGTCATATAAAACATATTTCTTTTTATAATTCAAGCACACACACTGACAGCACTATGAGCATTCAATTATCACAATATATCACACACTCCATTTTTAAAAAAACACATTCCTTTATCCACAGTATTCATGGAACTTTGAAGTGTCAGGCATAGCCCTATTGGCTTTAGCCCAAACGTAGCAGAGTTTTCCTGCACAGCGAAGAAGCTAGTTGCGGCAGTAATGACTAGTCAGCTAGACTCAGAAGAACTATTTACAGGATTTATTAAAAGGAAAAAATAAAACCAGCAGAGTTTCTGCATACAAAACAAAGCAAAATAAATCCTCTCTTTCTCTCTCTCTCTCAAAACCATACACAGCACTTCTACTCCTAACAACACCTCACTTCAAACTGAGCTAGCAATCCCTTGATAACAGAGCAGAGTGCTGGTCGTTAACCAATCAGAGTGAGTAGTTTCTAGGTCAAGCAGACCTGGGCTTTCTGCCAAGAGTAAATTGACACCAGCCTGAGTTAATTGTGCGAAGCTAGAATCTGCAAGTTTCCCACGAGAACCAATTAACAGAAACTGAACACCCCCTCACAGATTCTGCTGAACAATTAACATCAAATACACCTATGTAGGAGATCATTTTTCCAGCAAACCTAAACCCTTGCACATTCGCTTGTTCTTTATCTTTGCCAATGGTTTAGTTAACACATCTGCTACATTTTCTTCACTTGATACATAAGTACAGGTGATTACATTGTCTTGTACACAGCAACGTACATTTTGGTATTTTACAGAGATATGTTTAGAACGTGATTTGAAACCCTCTGTTTTACTTAAGGTTATACAAGCTTGATTATCAATGTAAACTCGTACTGGTTCTCCACAATTTACATTTAAATCTGCTAACAAATGCTTGAAATAAATCACCTCGTTGCACAATTCACTCAATGCGGCGTACTCTGATTCCGTTGATGACACACTTACAACGTCTTGCTTGCGTGACCGCCAGCTGATTAAAGCTCCACCGGCCATTATGACTAGTCCTGTGACAGATTTTCTATCCGGCAAATTTCCCCAGTCACTATCACAGTAGCAACTCAACATTTCATCCTCTGAAGAATTTAATTGTAACATATAGCCAATTGTCTGTTTGAGATATCTCAGAACTTGTTTTACCCCTTTCCAGGCATTTAGTGTGGGTTTTGAGACCAATCTACTTAATATGCCTACTGCATAACTAATATCAGGTCTGGACCACTGTGCTAGATACAATAAACTTCCAATTACAGAGTGATATACATCAGGATGTTCAAATTCAGGACTCTCATCTACATGAAGTGTTTTTATGAAACCTGGATCCATAGGCACCACTGCCCCTTTGCAATCCTGCATCCTGTATGTAGTCAGTAGTTGTTTAACTTTGTTCTGCTGACTAATTAGGCAGCTGCCATCTTGGGCCCAGCACACTTCCAACCCTACATATGTCCTAACCGGGCCTAAGTCTTTCACTTTGAACTTACTGGACAATTGCTTGGCAAACCTTTTAGTTTGTTTATCTGTTTTGCAGGCATACAAAACATCATCTACATAAATCAGACAAAACTCTTGATCACTGCCTGTACCACGTACATAAACACAATTGTCAGCTGTACTCTGCTTGAAACCAAATGACACTAAGGCCTCATGGAAACATTTGTTCCAAGATCTTGCAGCCTGTTTGAGACCGTATAGAGCTTTGTTTAATTTCAACACTCTATTGGAACCTGTCTCATAACCAGGCGGTTCGGCTAGATACAGGTCTTCTGATATTGACGCATGTAAATATGCAGTCTGGATGTCAAAATGGTTTAACAGGAGTTTTCTCTTTGCTCCAAGTGTTAAAATCAGCCTTACACTGTCTCCCTTAGCAGTAGGGGAAAAAATCTCGTCATAATCTTTTCCAGGCCTCTGAGAGTATCCTTGAGCCACTAAACGAGCTTTGTATTTGTACTCTCCTGTCACCAGAGGTTTAAGTTTGTACACCCACCTGCAGCCTACAATCTTTGCCCCCTCAGGCGCTGCTACTGGTGTAAAAACCTTGTGCTCATTCAGAGAGGACATCTCTTCCTCCATTGCCTGTTTCCAGCGCTCTGCCTCCTCTTTTGGTAACTTTAACACCTCCTGAAAACTCTTGGGTTCTGCAATCACACTAAACACATTTGCAGTATCAGGAGAAAAACGCACCGGAGGCACTCCTTTGTTTTGTCTTTTAGATCTTCTGGGAGAAAATTTTTCTTCTGACCGACTTTCCTCCTCAGAACTGCGACCTCTCTTTTGTTGCTTAGCCACTGGTCTCTGGCTAACTTCACTTTCCTGAGAGCTCTTATCTGAACTTTCCTCCCCCTCAGACTCTGACTCCCTGTGTTTACCTTCAGAGTCATGAAGCTCCTGGGAAGGTTCAAACCAAACCTCAGTATTGGCATGTAGTCTCTCCCAGCCACTATGTTCACAAAAACTGGCATTCCTGGAGATCACAATGCCATTTGTCCCTTCAGCAAAACGGAAACCTTTTCCCAGCTCCTGGTAACCCACAAACACTAACTGTTTGGTCTTAGGATCTCCCTTCTTCCTCATTTGTTTCGGAATTAATACCCAGGCTTTTGATCCAAACACATGCAAATGGTCAATTTTGGGTTTTTTCTGAAACAATTTAAAGTACGGGGTTGTACCTATTGTTTGATGAAAGAGCCTGTTTTGGAGATAACACGCGGTGAGCATGCTCTCCCCCCAATAAGACATGGGCAAATCAGCATCATCAAGCATGGCAAACATCATGTCTTGTAAAGATCTGTTTTTCCGCTCTGCAACGCCATTCTCCTCTGGGGAAAAAACGTTCGTTTTTCTATGCCCAATGCCACGCTTCTGTAACCAATCTCTAAAGGCATTTGACATAAATTCGCCACCTCTGTCCGTCTGAATCCTTTTGAGTTTAATGGACAGAAATCTTTCCACAGATGCCACCCAGCCTTTAAACTTAGTGAACACGTCACCCTTATTCTTCATGGGAAAAACCCAGGAGTAACGCGTGGCGTCATCCACAATTGTTAGTGAAAAGCGCGATCCACCCCTGCTTACAGCAAATGGACCAATTACGTCCATGTGAACCAGCTGTAGCGGTGCCTCACTAACTCTGTCACTTCTGGGGTAAGAGACTCTGTGGGTTTTAACCTTTTTACAAACGTTACAATCAAGGTACTTGTTACAACTCTTTAAATTACCCCCATCAGCCAATTCAGACATTTTTAGTACACTTTTCCAGCAAGCATGCCCCATTTTCCTATGCAATAAGTGCACACAGTTGTCATGTATAGCTTTGTTATTCACTGCAGGCTGAGATTTACTGACTACTGCTGCAACTTGAGATCCTGCTTTAAGCCAAAACAAGCCTCCCTCTGACTTAGCAGTGCCTAAAATCTCACCAGCCTTCTTAATAATGCAACTGTCTCCTTCAAAATACACTTTAAACCCAGCTTTTAGCAAACAATCTACAGACATCAGATTGCTCCTTAATGACGGCACACAAAGTACATTTTGCAGGCATTCACGAAGACAAGGAACAAAAACTGCACCCCCCGAAATCACTTCGGAAGTACTTCCGTCTGCTAGAGCCACCTGGCTGCGCTGTGCTGAGTTCTTGGAAACAAACAATTCATCTGTATTTACGATGTGGCGAGATGCTCCCGAATCGACCACCCAGACCGCTTGTTTCTCATCAGCACTCTTGACCTCGCCGGTCACCAGCTGAGCCGACTGTTTTTGTTTGAAGAATTTCTTTTTCCGCTGCTGCTGCTGATCTCGTCTCTGCTCCTGCACCGGCAACTGAGACTTGACCAACTCCGGACATTGTCGTTTTAGATGCGCTGAAGACCCACATCGGAAACAACGCCTAACAGCAAACGCTGACTCCTCACTGGTACGCTGCTTTTGCTTCACCTCTGGCACGGCATGAGAACTCCTTCCAAACCGCCCGCCTGTAGAAGCCTCTGCAGCCAACGACCTTTCTTGCCGCTTCTGCCATTCTTCAATCAAACGCCCAGTAACGTAACTGACTGATAAATCATGCTCCTGCATGCCTTCTAGAGACAAAACTAAATTATCCCAGCTTTCCGGGAGAGAACTCAAAATAATAGCCACCTTCTCCTGCTGGTCTAACGGACAGTCTCTTTCCTGTAGCGCAGCAAACTTTAACTGTAAACTGTGTAGGTGTTCCTGCATTGTAACCCCAGGCTGTAACATTGCCTTGTACAATGCCTTGCGAATGAACAGCTTGGAAACCGCTGTCTCACACACATGGAGTTCTTTAAGTGCTTGCCACACACCTCTAGCTGTCTTGATTCCCCTCACATACGGCAACTGGGAATCTTCCAGCCCCAAGACAATTGTGGCCCTTGCTCTTTGGTCTTTATCGAGGTCTTCATCATCAGGCTTCGCAGGAAACTTACTCACCACTTGCCAGAGACGATCCCTCTGCAGCACTGCCTGCATGCGTTCCGACCACAGCAAGTAATTGGAGTCATTCAGACGCTCAAAAGCCATCTGAACTGGTTGTGAGGCCATCTTGAGAGCGATGTCCCTGGAACCCGGAACCAGCTACTCACGACCACCGAGAGAGAAAACAGGAACCACAGCACCCAGCACTCACACGCTGCAGCTGTTGTCCTTGTGTCCGCTGCGTCACCAGCTCACCACAGTCAGGAACCAGCCAGAGTCCATCTGCTGCACCAGCAGGAACAACAACTTCTGGAACTACTGGAACCAACGCCGTTGATGCTGACACCACCGCAACTCAGGCTGGCAGCACAATGCCCATAACCTCATGGAACTTTGAAGTGTCAGGCATAGCCCTATTGGCTTTAGCCCAAACGTAGCAGAGTTTTCCTGCACAGCGAAGAAGCTAGTTGCGGCAGTAATGACTAGTCAGCTAGACTCAGAAGAACTATTTACAGGATTTATTAAAAGGAAAAAATAAAACCAGCAGAGTTTCTGCATACAAAACAAAGCAAAATAAATCCTCTCTTTCTCTCTCTCTCTCAAAACCATACACAGCACTTCTACTCCTAACAACACCTCACTTCAAACTGAGCTAGCAATCCCTTGATAACAGAGCAGAGTGCTGGTCGTTAACCAATCAGAGAGAGTAGTTTCTAGGTCAAGCAGACCTGGGCTTTCTGCCAAGAGTAAATTGACACCAGCCTGAGTTAATTGTGCGAAGCTAGAATCTGCAAGTTTCCCACGAGAACCAATTAACAGAAACTGAACAAGTATATTAGTCAATCTTCCAAAATTCACTAACTCCCAACTCTTCAAAATCCAATAATCTAGGGTGGTTCTTACTTTTTCCATTTGAAACAGATGATCACAGGTGCTACTGTTAATAAATGGATTACAATTCATCTATCTTCCATCAATACTATCTGCCAGACATATCATATATAGTTATACCTTTGGTTTTGTTCATTGTAACTGTCCCAAAAGACTTGGATTTGGGGCAGGACCATAATATACGGGCCATATTGCCAAATGCTCTTCGGCATCTCATAAAAACTATAATAGGTTGTGCAGGGGGATCAGTCAGAAGGATAACCATGGGACCCTTCCAGGCATGTGATTCTGTATTCTTGGGATTTAGAATCTCAAAACATCAGATGCTGAACCAGCCCAACCAGTTCCTTTATTTGACTAAAGGCCTTATTAATCGCTCAGCTAAAGACCCTATTGGGACACGGATGGCGCTGTGGTATAAACCACAGAGTCTAGGACTTGCCGATCAGAAGGTTGGCGGTTTGAATCCTGCGACAGGGTGAGCTCCCGTTGCTCGGACCCTGCTCCTGCCAACCTAGCAGTTCGAAAGCACATCCAAGTGCAAGTAGATAAACAGGTACCACTCCGGCGGGAAGGTAAACGGCGTTTCCGTGCGCTGCTCTGGTTCGCCAGAAGCGGCTTAGTCATGCTGGCTACAAGACCCGGAAAAACTGTCTGTGGACAAACGTTGGCTCCCTCGGCCAGTAAAGCGAGATGAGCGCCGCAACCCCAGAGTTGTTCACGACTGGACTTAACTGTCAGGGGGCCTTTACCTTTTTAAGGACCCTATTTGCACGGCTAAAGGGGTGGGCCATGTGTTGCCATAGCAACAACTAAGTGATGGTGATCTTCAAGAAGGGGGGTGGGCATTTCCCCCACTTTCTCACCTGGCTGGATGTCATGACATCCTAGGATGAGATCAATAGGCCCAAGGGGGCGGTGTGTGTGTGAGAGAGTTTTTGGCTAATGCTGGAAGCTGGTGTCACAGTGTCTTGTCTTGCTCTGCTGTGAACCCAAATCTATGGCCTGGCGATCAGGGGAGGACTTTGGTCGTTCCAGTCTCAGCAGTGCTCTGTATGAGGCCAAAATTTGGTGTGCACCCCACCTCTCATCTTCCGTTTTGCTCAATTCATAGTTGTCATAGTTGTGGGGCCCTGCAGTCCCTGCTAGGCTAGGCATTCAGTGGGTCATGCTGCTCTCAATCTGCCTCTGTGGGGATCCCCTGGGACCCTGATGGGAAGGCAGAATTTGTTAAAGAGTGTTAATGTGTGAACGCTTCCATTCTTTGCTCTGGATGGGTATCTGTTTAAACAAAATCATATGTTTTGAAGACACATCCAGGTAAGGACCCAAACTGAGAGCCAGTGCGGTGTAGTGGTTAAGAGTGGTAGTCTCGTAATCTGGGGAACCAGGTTCGATTCCCCGCTCCTCCACATGCAGCTGCTGGGTGACATTGGGCTAGTCACACTTCTCTGAAGTCTCTCAGCCTCACTCACCTCACAGAGTGTTTGTTGTGGGGGAGGAAGGGAAAGGAGAATGTTAGCCGCTTTTAGACTCCTTAAGGGGAGTGAAAGGCGGGATATCAAATCCAAACTCTTCTTCTTCTTCTTCAAACCCCCATGGTCTCTCACTGCTCAGAGATCGGGGTACATACAACAAAGCATTTTTTTGTTTCTGTGTATACCCAGTTAACCCCTGAAGGTGAAAAAATGCCTTAAGAAAATATTTGTGCTTGAAGTTCGTTGGGAAACATGTTGCCACGGCCATTTCCATACCTCTGGGTCTATTTCCAATCCCCAATATCCCGCTTGTTCTGGCATGTGTTCCTGGAAGTGCCTTGTATTATAGCATATAATTTGCACAAAATATAATTTTGTGTCTGCCTTTTAGAAATTAAGCTTTCAAACCCTATTATCTCTTGTATTGAGCCATGTTTTGTCACTAACCAATTAGGCGTACGTCTCATTTGCAAATATTGAAAGGGTTGTGAGCGATATCCTGCCATTTTACTGCTGATTCCACTATAGGTTTTAAACGAGCCGTGCAGTTCAGACAGCCGGTTATCAAACCATGGTGGAAGATGTCCTAGCAGGGACTTAGCTTTAATTTCCTCATAGTAAGAAACCGCGCCAGATTTCATTGCCTTTTCTATTTGCTCCAAATGTTGTACACATTTTGAACGCTCTTTGTTAAGCTTACTGCAGGACCAGAAACAGCCAGGGCAATGGGAGACTGCTGCACTGCCACCCTCTCACCAGCAGGATTGCTGTCGCTTACTGGGAGAGGGCGGGACAGGAAGGTGGCAAAGTAGGGCACTGCACAGACACACTGGCAAAGCAAATATGGAATGGCTGGCACAATGGGGCCCCTCCTTGCTCCCACCTCATCCCACTAAATGGCAGCACATCATTGCCCCAACCACTCCTGTGCCCAAGTGTAGATTTCCGCGGGTAAATTACGTTGCCATTTTTCACAATCACTTCATTCAAGCATCGTTTGGTAATTCATTTGGGCTGCCTTCCTCTTACGAAACGGAACTTTGCCCTCCTCTCCTTTTCAGCCCCCTGTGTGCTTTCGGAAATCAGCTTCCAAGGGTTGTGTGGGGCTCTAGAGTTTGGGGCAAGGGGTGACAGGAGGCGAAGGAGATGTTGTGTTGTGCAAGCCCCGTGACTTTGCTGTTTTGTTTTGCTCATTGCCCATCGCTCTGCGTAGCAGAGAAATTCCATAACTCACTTTTTTTTTGCACATATTTGTATTAATTTGGGAGACCCCCCAAAATGTTTTGAAGCAGTTGGGTACTTCCCAGTCCATCGAATGCTGAGGAGATGCAGTAGTGGCTGCCGTTCATTCCACCAAATGGAAGATTAAGCTGGATTTTAAAGTAAACTTGAAAATACCTTATCATGCAGTGGGTTTTTCTTTGTATACAAACACAAAAAATGTAATGTTCTTCTACTGGGTCATAAAATGGACAGCAGCTGGGCCTACCACAAGGCCAATAAAGACTTGTAAAGGCACCAGAGGAACAGAAAATAATGATTAAGCCTCTGTACGCATTACCCTTTACTCTGGCTGAAGTGAACTCCTACTGGTGTTGTAGTCGTGATGTTAGCCGCAATCTATATCTATCCTGTAGTTTCAGGAGAAAGACTGCCGTTTGATGCATTTCCCCTCAAAACAGCTTCCACCTGGTCGGAAATCATAAGCCACATTCCCTTAGCAGTCAAGCTAAGGTGTGTACCTTTGACACAGCCATTGCACATGCACGTAGGACATTTTCGTGCATAGGAGTTTGTTGCAGGCGCAGGGAAACTAAATAGGTAATGCACATCGGCTGAAGACATCCCCATCCTCTCTCTGGTGTGTACAGCAGCACGCAAAATGTGCATTGAAAAGCAGTGGGGTGTTAAAATGACCTCACTGAACTTTAAGCCACCACTACTGCAGTGTTTCTCAAAACTTTTTTCTCTGGGCCACACTTCCAGAATATAAAATTGCCCATGCCACATTGAATATTTTATTGATAAGAAATACACTGGGAAACAAAAACAAACAACTCCCAGCAGTGCTTGGTTTAAAACATAGAACACAACTACTTTACAATATGATCATGATCATCCATAAAGTATATAACAGTGCAGCCACATAAGAACATGAATCATTCCCGAAATATAATTAGGAACAAACCTCTTACATATGTACCTTAAGTATTTATACAGACTCAATGAGAGGTGTGAGCTTGCTTTTGCCGGGTAATCTCATTTATATTAGGTCTAATTTGAGACAAACGAGCTCTCATCTCCTCATTAACACAAAGAAGTCTTTCTCTTTTCTGAACTTTCGTATTTGTCAGAGTCGAAAATCCCTGTTCACAACAATATGATGTGGGGAATTGTAGAAGAATAGCCCATGCTCTTGAAGGCATGGATATTATTTCTAGTTGTGTACGTGTGTGTGTGTGTGTGTGTGTGTGTGTGTGTGTGTGTCTGTACGCAGATAGATTAGATGATAGATGATAGATAGATGATAGATAGATGATAGATGATAGATAGATAGATAGATATAGATAGATAGATGATAGATAGATAGATAGATAGATCAGTGTTTCCCAACCGGTGTTCCGCGGCACACTGGTGTGCCGTGAGACCTTGCCTGGTGTGCCGTGGGAGGGAGGCGGGAGAGGCGGCGCCCGAGATCGCTTCTCCCCACCGCCCCTTGCTTCAAAAGAGGTCCGGGGACAGCGGGAAGCGCTTCGCGCTGCCCCCGGACCTCTTTTGAAGCAAGGCTTTGCGGGGAGAAGCGATCTCCCCGCAGCCCCTTGCTTCAAAAGAGGTCCGGGGGCAGCGGGAAGCGCAGCGCTTCTTCCCCGCTGCCCCCGGACCTCTTTTGAAGCAAGGGGCTGCGGGGAGATCGCTTCTCCCGCTGCTCCAAAGCGGGGCGGGGGGGGGCGGGAACACCTGCCCCAGCCGCCCCGCTTCGGAACGCTGCTCCGAAGCGGGGCGGGGGGGCGGGAACACCTGCCCCAGCCGCCCCGCTTCGGAACGCTGCTCCGAAACGGGGCGGGGGGGCGGGAACCTCTCACCCCGCCGCCGGGCATCGGAACGAGGTCCTGGACCTCTTCTGAAGGCAGGCGGGGGCAAAAGTCTTTGCTCCCCCCGCCTGCCTTCCCGGGACAGCGGAGACTTCTCCGCTGCCCCGGGCGATCTTAAAATGCTGGCGGGCGGGAGCGAAGCGTTCGCTGCCGACCCCCAGCATTTTAAAATCTCCTCGGGGCAGCGGAGACTTCGCTCCCGCCCGCCAGCATTTTAGAATCGCCCCGGGACAGCAGGGGCTTTTAAAATGCTGGCGGTCGGCAGCAAAGCCCTCCTGTCCCCGGAGCTTGCGGGGCGGGAGGTGGGAAGAAGGGCTTTTCTTCCCACCGCCAGCCTTCAGAACAGCCTTCTGTAGGCTGGCAGTGGGAAGAAAAGCCCTTGTTCCCCCCCCCCCCCAGCCTTCAGAAGAGGTCGGGGGACAGACTGTCCCCGGACCTGGTCTGAAGGCGGTTTCCCTAGGAACGCATTAATTGATTTTCAATGCATTCCTATGGGAAACCGTGCATCGCAAGACGAAAAACTCGCAAGACGAAGAGACTTGCGGAACGAATTAATTTCGTCTTGCGAGGCACCACTGTACTTTTTATATAGTCAATATAGGCACAGAGTTAATTTTTTTAACATTTTCTAATGGTGGTGTGCCTCGAGATTTTTTTCATGAAAGAAGTGTGCCTTTGCCCAAAAAAGGTTGGGAAACACTGAGATAGATGATAGATAGATGATAGATAGATAGATAGATAGATAGATGATAGATAGATAGATAGATGATAGATAGATAGATAGATAGATAGATAGATAGATAGATAGATGATAGATGATATAGATAGATAGATAGATAGATAGATAGATAGATAGATAGATAGATAGATGATAGAGTGGTACCTCGGGTTAAGTACTTAATTCGTTCCGGAGGTCTGTTCTTAACCTGAAACTGTTCTTAACCTGAAGACCACTTTAGCTAATGGGGCCTCCTGCTGCTGCCGCGCCGGCAGAGCCCAATTTCTATTCTTATCCTGAAGCAAAGTTCTTAACCTGAAGCACTATTTCTGGGTTAGCGGAGTCTGTAACCTGAAGCGTATGTGACCTGAAGTGTATGTAACCCAAGGTACCACTGTAGATATAGATAGATGACAGATAGATAGACTACTTTACTATACTATACTATACTATACTATACTATACTATACTATACTATACTATACTAAAATGTTCAACTGTTTCTTTGATTGTCCTTGAATCTTCCTCACCTGCCACACCAATGAGGCATATCACACACAGCCAAAAAGTGCAACCCTATACGTACATGCTTACCCAGAAGTGAGTTCCAGTGAGTTTCAACGCGGCTTATTCCTAGTTTAGTATTTACAGGAATGTAGTCTATAAAAGTTATGGGTTACGTAGGCTGCAATCCTAATCCCATTTACTTGAGAATAAGCTCCACCAAATTCAATAGTGCCAGCTCTTATATATATATATGGCTAAGATCAGTTTAAATATTTCAGATTGGTACTCAATAGGAGCTTCCCATCACTACAGATCTAGTTAATTCGCTATTGGATTTTGAATTCCCACCTTGCAGTTCCATGAAAATTATGCGCAGGTGAAGAAAGGTGATAGAGAGAAGTTCTTATCCCTTGCAGTGCTAGATCCCAGGGCACCCGAGGAAACTGACTGGCGGAAGCTAAAAGCAAGTACTTCTTCACAAGATGCATAACCAGTTTATGGAACTCACAAAGATGTGGTAGTGGTCGCTAGCTTAGATGACTTCAAACAGGATTAGACACTCATGGGCCTTTCTATGGCCAGCCTATCAGCCCTATATGGAAGGCATGGGGAGAGGATTTCAACCAGCATAGTCCCAGGGTCTTACTCACTACATCACTGGGGCAAGATGTCAGGGAGAGGGAGCCACTGGCCTGAGATCTGCTGTGCTGCAGTGCAACCCACACAATGGCCAGAGAAGGTATTGCATCTCATTAGTCCACTTCCGGCCCACAGATCCCTGATCTGGAGTCCAGAGGAAATAGTTTGCGGCTGGCCATTTTGGAAAACAAGTTGCTAGAAAGAATGGAGCTTTAGACTGGTCCAGTAGGCCTCTCCTCCTGCGTGCCAGTCAGTCATTTTAAGGGGTGGGGGTTATCCTCCCCCTGTGTTTCAGACCTAATGCTTGAGGAGCATTAGGTCTGAAACACAGGGGGAGGACATCTGGACCACTTGCTGGTTCTACCTACTCGGGGGACTCTTCTTATAAACAATTAAGTGGCTTTAGAAACGAGCTGTATGGAAGTAAGAGCTGTATGGAAGCGAGAGCTAGACCATAAAGAAGGCTGATCGCCAAAAAATTGATGCTTTTGAATTATGGTGCTGGAGGAGACTCTTGAGAGTCCCATGGACTGCAAGAAGATCAAACCTATCCATTCTGAAGGAAATCAGCCCTGAGTGTTCACTGGAAGGACAGATCCTGAAGCTGAGGCTCCAATACTTTGGCTACCTCATGAGAAGAGAAGACACTGATGGAAAGACCCTGATGTTGGGAAAGATGGAGGGCACAAGGAGAAGGGGACGACAGAGGCCGAGATTGTTGGACAGTGTTCTCGAAGCTACCAGCATGAGTTTGACCAAACTGTGGGAGGCAGTGGAAGACAGGAGTGCCTGGCGTGCTCTGGTCCATGGGCTCACGAAGAGTCAGACACGACTAAACAACAACAACAACAAGAAACAAGCTGCCGAAATCACACACAATAAAAGCCTTTGTGTATACAAAGAGGAAATCGGCTTTCAACATGCTACAGTGAGCTTTGCTACCATTATCATGAAGGATGTAAAGCAACTGCAACAAGTGCTCTTAAAACAGGTGGTCAACTTCTTTTGCCCTGAGGGCCACAGTCCCTTCTGGGCAATGTTCCAAGGGCCACATGCCAGTGCTGTGTTTGGCCCCGTTGCAAGCATGAGCGGGCACACTGGATGTCTAATTCTACCTTTGTATGTTAGGCTAGTTTCCACGCAAACCTCTCTAACCCTCTGAGGGTTATTGAAGGGGCAAATGACTGCCCCTTCTGTCCAATTTGTCAGCACAAAAGAAAATTATGTCACCACTGAATGAACAATCTCCCGATATATCCTTGTCCTGGTTTTCTAGCGCAATTAGGCTGTTAGCACTTAATGCACTTTTGCAAGTAAACTTCCCATCACATGGTTTCTGATTCACCGAAATGACGAAGGGAACATTTTAATTAGCTGAGGTGCTGCCTTTTGCTCTCCTTGGGATGTACAGTTTCCAAACTTTAAAAACCAACAACAACAACAATATTATGCCACCATGGCGCCAGCGTGAACCAAAGCACTGCAAACCTTTAAAGTGCAATTTATTGCAAGTCTGCTTTTGATCAGAAATGGAGGCAGTGAGAGGTTTTACTTTCTTGGGCTCCATGATCACTGCAGATGGTGACAGCAGTCACAAAATTAAAAGACGCCTGCTTCTTGGGAGAAAAGCAATGACAAACCTAGACAGCATCTTAAAAAGCAGAGACATCATCTTGCCAACAAAGGTCCGTATCGTTAAAGCTATGGTTTTCCCAGTAGTGATGTATGGAAGTGAGAGCTGGACCATAAAGAAGTCTGATCGCCGAAGAATTGATGCTTTTGAATTATGGTGCTGGAGGAGACTCTTGAGAGTCCCATGGACTGCAAGAAGATCAAACCTATCCATTCTTAAGGAAATCAGCCCTGAGTGCTCACTGGAAGGACAGATCCTGAAGCTGAGGCGCCAAAACTTTGGCCACCTCATGAGAAGAGAAGACTCCCTGGAAAAGACCCTGATGTTGGGAAAGATGGAGGGCACAAGGAGAAGGGGACAACAGAGAACGAGATGGCTGGATAGTGTTATTGAAGCTACCAACATGAGTTTGACCAAACTGCGGGAGGCAGTGAAAGACAGAAGTGCCTGGCGTGCTCTGGTCCACGGGGTCACGAAGGGTCGGACACGACTAAACAACAACAACAACTTTTCTAGGAAAAAAGAGGTGCCAGAACTCACTGTGAACACCTCTCTTGTTCTCTTACCATGGCAATGGTGCCAACCTGAGAGGTGCTGGAACTGGAGTTTCAGCTGGAAAAAAAGCCCTGGCTTTAATCATATTTACCACAGATAGGTGGAAACCGAACCCCTGTGCAACCGAGATGAGAATCGACAACTAGGTAAATATCTCAACTCGGCTATGAAGCAAGTTTTCATTGCAAGTTGCATGCAACGCCACAGTGATTATACTGTTGAAATGAAATGAAAAGAAATACCCAAGCTGGATGGGTCTCTGGCATGGAGAGTTATAGAACTCTGGATGCATCCTTTCGTGATAATGGTAAAGGATCCATAAAAAGCTTTCTGGAGGCAGGAGGTATGAAAATGCTGTTCAGCAAGGGGCTGCTCTAGAGTTTTGTTCAGGGATGGGGAGCCTGTGGGCCTCTAGGCATTGCTGGACTACAGCTCCCATCATCCCACACCTTCGGGAACACTGGCTAGGGCTGATGGGAAATCATAGGAACACGAGAGTCTGCCCTCTGCTGAGACAGGCCATTGGTCTATCTAGCTCAGAACTGCCTATACTTGACTGACAGCGGGGTTTTGAGATAGGAATGGCCCTACCTGGAGATGCCAGGAATTGAACCAAGGACCTATGCCTACAAAACAGGGCTAAGACCCTCCCCAGAGCAAGATATGGAGCGCCACAGGTTCCCCAACTTTGCTCCAGGCACTTCAGTAGCAGCAAGAGGATTGCTGTTTACTAATTTTTCTTCCTTCTGGGAGCACATTTCCAAGACTGATGGCTAGTTTCATTTATTTAGGAACGGGATGTTGAGACACATCTATTACTTTTCGTGCAATATGGGTACAGTGGTACCTCGGGATGCGAACGGGATCCGTTCCGGAGCCCTGTTTGCATCCCGAATGGAATGTAAGACGCGACAGCGCATCTGTGCATGCGTGGGTCGCATTTCGCCGCTTATGCGCATGGCATCATTTTGACCGTCTGCGCATGCGTGAGCGGCAAAACCTGGAAGTAACATGCTCCGTTACTTCTGGGTCGCCGTGGGGCGCAACCTGAAAATACTTATCCTGAAGCATATTTATCCCGAGGTATGACTGTACTTGTGCCCTTTGCGTCAGATTGTGCCCCTGGTCAATCCTCCGTTTCCCAAATGTTGTGACTGCTGAATTGAGCACTGAGTTGGCAGCTGCAGGTGCACCCAAGGGTTAGACAGCTCAGGTTCACAGCTCAGAGCTGACGACTGAGCATGAAGACGGCCATTGCACCTGAGGCAGTTGGACAGCACACCCCAGAGGACCTTCCCAGGGCCTATAGGGCCAGAGACTAGACCTTCATAGACATCTCTCCCCGAAGAAACAGGTGCCTCCCACAACACTTCACAAGTCCCCTGGCGGAGGGGGCATATCAGGCGAGAGACTATAGAACAAAGGAGGAATGCTGTCGTCAGGCCAGAGCTGGCCCTTTAAGGCACAGAAGTTCTCTCAAGGGGGTGGAGCCTGGAGGAGGTGGTCTAGACTTGCAGTGTTTCCCAACCTTGTGCCTCCAGCTGTTTTTGGCCTACAATTCCCATCATCCCTTGCCACTGGTCTTGCTAGTCAGGGATGATGGGAGTTGTAGGCCAAAAACATCTGGAGGCACAAGGTTGGGAAACACTGGTCTAGAGAGACATAAGCTGAAAAGGCATCAGTCTGCTCCCAAACTTTGCCAGAGCAAGTTGCTGACTTGGAGCTGCCTATGAGCTTCCAGCCTTGCGGCTTTATCTGTAGCATCAGACACCGGACCAGAATACAACACTAAGCATTTTTAAGGCTGCCACAGTAAGAAGCAAGGGCCATGAAACACATTGAAAAGGCCTGCACATATAAAAATATATACAGAATCATCCTAAAAGCACTCTATTACCTTATCGAGTCCATTTCCAGTGCATCCCAGCAGTGGTGAAGTTGAGCAAAAGGTAGACGTGACTAGATGGAGTGCACAGACTCCAGATGACGAATATCTTGCAGTGGAATCCAAAATTGTCATGGTGACTAAGCCCTGCAGAGGTAGGACACGGAAAGAACGGTATGAATCAGCCTTGAGCCTTGGCTGGAAAAGGAAAAGACTCACTGGATGGGTAAATGCAACATCTAACTCAACAACACTTCAATATCCAGCAAAAATCAAATAAGCCCTGCAATGAGACTGCCTTCATTCCTGTCATTACTTTTAAAGCATCCCTCCCCTCCATTTCTTTTTATGCTGGTGGCCAATTACATTTATTAGTTCTCCCTAGCAACACACATCCACAACACACACAGACAGACACACACACACACACACACACACACACAGAGAGAGAGAGAGAGAGAGAGAGAGAGAGAGAGAGAGAGAGAGAGAACAAATTGTACTAGACAAATAGATAGCAAATAATATACAAGATAGAGGAAGGAATTAGCAGCTTATTTAATGAGGTGACTGAAATAGTCATTTTGAGACACCTGTATTTTTTGAATTTATTAGTGAAGGGTTTACAGGTGAAATAACTGCATGCTCTTCCCCTGTTTCCCCCTGCCCCCACTTTCCTCATGCTGAATGTTAAGGTTGCAATCTCTTTGGGGCAGGGACCTCTCCTGCTCGCCTTGCACATCACCACCGGGGCCATTCCTAGGCCTCAGGTGTGGGCCCTGAAATTTCAAGGTCTGGGATGTTCCCGACCCGGCAACACTAGTCATCGGCGTCAAGGCAAGAGTCAACTGGTCGGCTTCTGTGCCTTGGAATGGAAAGATCTGCCATGTTGTGTAGCAATTCTGTAACAACCAGCAATTCTGACCAGTCTGTGAACAAGTTAGCATAGCTGGCAATTTTGAAACCTCAGGTTTTCGTGCCTAGCAAATCTTTATTTTAATTTTGTTCTGACGAAATTGCAGGCCACATTCCTTTAGCCCTATAGATTTGCTTTTGTCTTCTCTGCACAGAAGATTTAAGTTCAGACGACCTCCCCCATCAGAAGTATAGGATCTTGGCATAAGAATGCTATGAGCCTTTTTAAGGACAGGAAAGGGCTTCATTTAGAATAGCTTCCACCAGCATAATTTCCACATTCTGTACTGACTCTCTACAGGATCCCATAAGGGACAAACTAGGAGCGTGCACATCACGTCACAGCAGAAATAAACGACAATTGCTTGCCTGGTTAAATATAAACACAGGTTTCCAGAAGTGTGCTCACCACAGCCTAGTCATATTTTTCCCTCCAGCTTTGTTTCCATGAAACAGCTGGAGATGAAAACTATAATACTAATCTTACCCAGTTGCTCCTGGTAATATTGTACATTCAGGAAATTCATAATTAGGCATTTATATCCTCACCGTTTCCCCTCCGGCACTTTGCGACTTTCTCCATTTGCCTTTTCTTTGCCGTTAGAAATTCAGTCGAGAGGGAAGGCGACGAGATGCAAACTACAGAGAAGCTTAACAACCTCTGCTAATTTTAAACAACGGTTCCAATATAATTTTATCCAAACATGTCCCCCTCCATTTCTGGCCATTTTTAATGCACTCATTCCCCACTTAGACAAATGTGTCTCCTCTGTTCTTTCTCTTGCTCAAGAATTACTTAAATATATTTATTTCAGCTGGAGTCTTACGTCTTTCACAGGTATTTATTAGGTGAAGGCTTTTTTTCCTGGTATGAAGATGCTGATTTCCTGCTTGCTGTTAGATCAGAGATGGGGAACCTGAGGTCCAGAGGCCAGGCCTCTCTCTCTGGGCCTCGAAACTCTTCCCAGAGCACCCCCTCACCAGCCCTGATTTGAACCCTCCTAGGATGTTATTGCCAGGCTAGAACTTGTCCTATGTGACCTCTGATCACACTTCTTAACTTGCCTGGATAGAGGATGGAGAGGAATGACTGGGTGTGAAGAAACAAAGGTAACATTCACATTATTTGCTCTGCCCACTGTTTATGTGGCCCCTGGGGTGACAATGGTCCTCCACCCTTGTGTTAGGCGCACCGGAGCACTCACCCAGGAAGAAAGATGACCATTCTGCTTGCATTGATTTGTATCCCTCCAAACCCACACCTGACATCCCTCACAATAGCTGAATAATTCAGATAGAACTTCTAGACCAGGCTTCCTCAACCTTGGCCCTCCAGATGTTTTTGGCCTACAACTCCCATGATCTCCAGCTAGCAGGACCAGTGGTCAGGGATGCTAGGAATTGTAGTCTCAAAACATCAGGAGGGCCGAGGTTGAGGAAGCCTGTTCTAGACGCTCAGAACAGTCTTACAGTCCCCTACAACGATCACTAAGAAAACTGCCTACTGGAGAGACACGATATCTGGAAGAACAACAAAACAAAAGTGTTTTGGGGATGAGGAGCCCTTCAGATGTGAGACAGGGAATACACAGTTCAGATCTCATCTCTGTCCTGAACTCACAATGCGACCTCAACTCTTCCATCTGTAAAATGGGGAGAATAAATAATATTGTTTTTCATTATCATAGTGTCATAGAATTGTAGAAATGGAATGGAAGGATTATGAAGTATAACCCCCTGAAATGCAGGAATATGCAGCCATCCCATACAGGGATCGAACCTGCAACCTTGGCATTAACAGCACTGTTCTCTAACCAACTGAGCTATGGTGAATCAGCCTATAAAACCGGGGTGGGGTGGGGTGGACCTTTAGGGGCCAATGAGCAAGATCTTTATTTCCCCTCACCCACTTGCCCCAACACTGACAGGTGGGCAGGAACACCTGTCAATCATTTGTTGTTAGAATTACCTCAGGTGATTGACACATGTAAAAGGCAGCTCACAAGAGTGGGGGGGAGATTTTTATTTATTTATTAAATTTGTCTACCATCCTTCATCCATAGATCTCAGAGCACTTCACAACGTAAAAATACAATATAAAAACACAGAATACAAAAAAAAGAACCCTCACAAACCAATCACACACACACACACACACACACACACACACCCTGTTTCCCAAAATATGTGGTAGTCAAAATATGGGGGGGGGGGGGAGACAACAAGTCAACCATTCTGAGACCTCGCTTTAAAGTAGGAGGAAAGTTGAAAAACAACAGTTGCAAGATAGTCATCTGCATAATTTCCATGCACAATGTTTTGGCTGCATGTTGTTTAGTTGTTTAGTCGTGTCCGACTCTTCGCAACCCCATGGAGAAGAGTACGCCAGGCACTCCTGTCTTCCACTGCCTCCCACAGTTTGGTCAAACTCATGCTGGTAGCTTCGAGAACACTGCCCAACCATCTCATCTTCTGTCGTCCCCTTCTCCTTGTGCCCTCCATCTTTCCCAACATCAGGGTCTTTTCCAGGGAGTCTTCTCTTCTCATGAGGTGGCCAAAGTATTGGAGCCTCAGCTTCAGGATCTGTCCTTCCAGGGAGCACTCAGGGCTGATTTCCTTCAGAATGGATTGGTTTGATCTTCTTGCAGTCCATGGGACTCTCAAGAGTCTCCTCCAGCACCATAATTCAAAAGCATCCATTCTTCAGCAATCAGCCTTCTTTATGGTCCAGCTCTCACTTCCATACATCACTACTGGGAAAACCATAGCTTTAACTATACGGACCTTTGGTGGCAAGGTGATGTCTCTGCGCTTTTTTTTTTTTTGGCTGCATATTAAGGTGGAATAAAGAGCCAGCCCTACCATTAGCCAGAGCACAGCAGCTGCCTCAAGCAGCCTACTTTGGATGTCATGAAAAGGCAGCAAATGGTTAGTAAGGCAACTCTATGACCAAACCAGACATATAACTGCACTTTCCTTTAGCTCATCCTTCCGCAACCTGATACTTTCCAGATGTTTCAACTGCACATCCTGTTAGCCAATGAGCAGTAGGGTCCAAAACATCTGCCATGTTGGCTGGGACTGCAAAATATTTGGAAGCCACCAGATTAGGAAAGGCTGCTCTAGCTGGCATGCCTAAATTCTGATGGCAAACTGTTCCTCAGCAACACAGTTCAGGAATCCGGGATTAGTCTGGGATCATAAAGAAGCGGTCCAAAAATACATGTAATAATCACATGCAAATAATCTTCAACAAACGTCACACAAGCCATAAACCACTCCAATAATTTGCACAGCAATTCAGTGCAATTTACAGCGCCGTATCAGTCAAGAAACATAGTAGGGGAACAAATTATTCCTAGTTTGAAGTGCCCTCAGTGAAACTTTATCCTTGTTAGTGGGAAACATCTGTGCTTCATCCAGACATTAAAGGAGGACACTGATCGTTTCCCCCCATCCCTAATAATTTGCCAAGTTCATTTTTGTCTCCTGAGCACAGCTTAAACCTTACAGGGTGAAGATACAAATTGCAATATATCCTACCCTGAATGATATTTCTAACATTGCATTCGTTTAGAGGGTCCTGTAGATCCAGGGCACGTTAGAGCCTGCTCAAGACAACGATGTATAGAAGGTTACATGCACTGAGGGTTTAATGGGTCAGTTCAACATAAGCGTTAAATTAAACCGAATCAACAGCAAACGATAGTTATACTGCAATTTAGGGTGGGGATAGATTTTCGGATATCTACAAATCTCCTCCCGTTAACATGTGGAAGGAGGCTCATAGTCATTGACTCTGCCTGGTCAGGAGAAGGTGGAAATGCATTCATATCACAGTTACTCTGTTAAGTCTAATAATTTTATTCACTTAAACTGGAAATTCTTGTACTCATTACAGTGGAACCTCGGTTGTTGAACGCTTTGGAAGTCAAACGTTTCGGCTTTCGAACGCTGACAACTCAGTAGTGAATGCTTCCGTTTTCAAACGTACCTCGGAAGTCAAACAGCTTCCAAGGCGCATTTCTCCATTTTTTCAATGGATTCTGCATTGCACCCCGGTTGTCGAACGTTTCAGAAGTCAAACGATCTTCCGCAACAGATTACTTTCGACAACCGAGGTTCCACTGTACAATGTGTTTAAATTTGATTGGCTGGTAACTGGCAACAAGGAAGGCACATGACAGAGATGTAGAAAGAAAAAGGTTTTCCTCCCTCTCTCATAATATTGGAATCTGAGAACCTCTAATGAAGCTGAATATTGGAAGACCCGGAACAAGCGAAAATACTTCTTCACACAGTGCATAATTAAAACTAAGGAAATGCCTTTGAGTCTGAAGGCAGGGACCGTTTTAACACTGTTTTTTGTATGTCATTCTGAAAGGCTTTTTGGCTAATGGGTGAGGAATAAACTCCACAAATAAATAAGATACACAATTCTAATTCAGCCATCCTTCATTATTTCAATATATGTCCCCAGTCACTCTGGGCGGCTCCCAACAGAATATTAAACAGAATACAACTTCAAACATTAAAAACTTCCCAAAACATCAGATTTGGCCTTCTGTCTCTGTAAGAGAACAGATGCGTTTATTTTCATATTTTTTTTTAAAAAATGCTCTTTTTCTGCCACAAGTGGACATATTTGGGGCTTGTGGCCAGTTCCTGAGCCCTGGTGCAGCTGCTCACAGGACACACTAGGAATCCGGTTCCAGAATCCCGGAACAAGAGAGGCACCAGAAGCCTCACACTGCCAGTTGTTGCTTCCCTGCCGCAATGCAAAAGAGTCTGAAAGAACATTGCAAATCAGGGAGAGCTTGAATCAAGGGCTGCTGCTCCATGGAAGAACATCTGCTTTGCATGCAGAAATGTTCCAGGTTCAATCTCTGGCACAGTTCAAACTATTATGTGCCTTTTGCTTACCTGGATGGATGATAGAGAAGGGCGTGCAACTGTTCTGCAGTGTAAAAGAAGGCTGATCGCCGAAGAATTGATGCTTTTGAATTATGGTGCTGGAGGAGACTCTTGAGAGTCCCATGGACTGCAAGAAGATCAAAACTCTCCATTCTGAAGGAAATCAGCCCTGAGTGCTCACTGGAAGGACAGATCCTGAAGCTGAGGCTCCAATACTTTGGCCACCTCATGAGAAGAGAAGACTCCCTGGAAAAGACCCTGATGTTGGGAAAGATGGAGGGCACAAGGAGAAGGGGACGACAGAGGATGAGATGGTTGGACAGTGTTCCCGAAGCTACCAGCATGAGTTTGACCAAACTGCGGGAGGCAGTGGAAGACAGGAGTGCCTGGCGTGCTCTGGTCCATGGGGTCACGAAGAATTGGACACGACTAAACAACAACAACAACTAGCATTACAACCAGGAAAACGAACACTATAAACCCCACATCTGAATGCAGCCCACATTTGTGCAAGATTGCAGCCTGAGGCTTCCGCAAGTGAAGGAAGAGTCGGAGACAATGGAAAATGGAGCTCAGTACCACTAGCCATAGGCAAACTACAATGAGCATGGTCCTTAACATTTCTACGTCTTTGTCTGTGGTGTAAAAGCCCTTGTTGCGCAAGCTCTCCCTTGGGAGGCCCTCCGGGCCCCACAGTTGTATAACTTCGGCTGCATAGCAAACATCTGCCTTTGAGGATCTGCCTATCTTGAGCATTGATTGAATTTACTGATTTCCCCGACGCTTAAAAAAAAGGTCCCTTGTAACATTCTGTGCTTTTTGACCTGTTCTTTAAAAATTCATTCTGAATTTATTTTTCTTTTTTAGCTCTGCTAGCGAAAGAAAGTCATGATAAAATAAGTTTGATAAATTATCTACCAGCACTAGCAGTGCAAAGCTTCACTTTGGCTAAAACCACGCAGGACTTCTCAATATCGGAGAGAGAGAGTGTGTTATGAAAGATAACAAATGCAAGTTATGTTAACTAATAGCCAAAATTGGCCCAAGCCTATGTACTTACAGGAAACTTAAAGCAGGAACAACAAGCACTTCTCAGGCTCTTTACAATGTGTCCCTCAGCTATGAGATTTAATTCTGATAATCCTCCAAAAAATCAAGGAAGAAGGAAATTAATAGTTCCAGAGAAACTATTATCTTGGCTTCTGCAAACATTGGCTACGAATGTTTGTTAGTGCAACAGCTTTAGCTCAGTGGAGCTGGAAGCCTCCTTCAGTCTTGGTCAGGTTCTTTCAGACAATCCAGTAGTTGAGCAACGCTTTATACCCCAGGGCAGTTTTCCTTCCAAGCATTTCCATCACTACGCAAGGGATTTCTGCAACAAAGCACATGCTTCTTTTTTTTAAAGGCTTCACTTAATGTCCCGTCCCCCGCGCCCCGCTTACTGCATGTGTTCTTAAATATTTTTTTTAATGGAACGTTTAAGGAAACAGCTGTCCTGTGCATTCATGAGATCCTGTTAGAATCCACCTGCACTGTGGTCCCCCTCCCGCATCTACTGTAACCCTCCCCCCTCTCTCTCCATCCCAGGGGATTATTAACTTTCGTCTTGTTTACTCCAGGGAAAGCGCCTTAAGCAAACTGAAAGATGGCCAATCTACTTTCAACTAACATGAAAGCTGTCTGCAGGAGACACCTGGACCTGATCCCAGTTGCTACCTGTCTGGACCTGATTTCAGACCTAACAATGACAAGAGATGCCTTCCCCAGTCTTGATTCTGCAAACGCAACTCATACTCTGGCTAGCTCCTGACATTCTCTATATGAACCCAAACCACCCATCTTCCTATATTGGGTATCTTCAACCTTTGTTGTTGTTTAGTCGTTTAGTCGTGTCCAACTCCGTGACCCCATGGAACAGAGCACGCCAGGCACTCCTATCTTCCACTGCCTCCCGCAGTTTGGTCAAACTCATGCTGGTAGCTTCGAGAACACTGTCCAACCATCTCGTCCTCTGTCGTCCCCTTCTCCTTGTGCCCTCCATCTTTCCCAGCATCAGGGTCTTTTCCAGGGAGTCTTCTCTTCTCATGTGGTGGCCAAAATATTGGAGCCTCAGCTTCAGGATCTGTCCTTCCGGTGAGCACTCAGGGCTGATTTCCTTCAGAATGGATCGGTTTGATCTTCTTGCAGCCCATGGGACTCTCAAGAGTCTCCTCCAGCACCATAATTCAAAAGCATCAATTCCACAGTGATAAGCCTTCTTTATGGTCCAGCTCACAATTCCATACATCACTACGGGAAAAACCATGGCTTTAACTATACGGACCTTTGATGGCAAGGTGATGTCTCTACTTTTTAAGATGCTGTCTAGGTTTGTCATTGCTTTTCTCCCAAGAAGCAGGCGTCTTTTAATTTCGTGGCCATCCGCAGTGATCATGGAGCCCAAGAAAGTAAAATCTCTCACTGCCTCCATTTCTTCCCCTTCTTTTTTTTTTTTTTTTAAATATATTTATTAAAATTTTCATATAAAACATGCATTTGAAAAACACAACTCATCATTGTCCATTTAACATCTCTCAATTGTTACATAGGACTCCCCCACACCTCCCGCGTACACTTGCATCATTATTAAATTAATTTCAAACAAATTATCATTTTACTCATAATCTTAATTTTAGTTAGCATATAATTCATCCTTAAATCTAATTTAGTGATAGACAGTTATTTTCTGCTCTGGCATCCGGTTCAACACTCAACCAAATTACAATATTTTTGTAAGTAAATCTTAAATTTCTTCCAGTCTTCTTCCATCCTTTCTTCTCCCTGGTCTCGAATTCTGCCGGTCATCTCAGCTAGCTGCATATAGTCCATCAGCTGCATCTGCCATTCTTCCACAGTGGGTAGCTTCTGAGTTTTCCAATTCTTGGCAATCAATATTCTTGCTGCTGTTGTTGCATACATAAAGAATGTTCTGTCCTTTTTTAACACACTCTGGCCGACGATACCCAAGAGGAAGGCCTCTGGTTTCTTAGTAAAGGTGTATTTAAACACCTTTTTTAATTCATTATATATTGTCTCCCAGAAGGCCTTCACTCTAGGGCAGGTCCACCAGAGGTGAAAAAATGTTCCTTCATTTTCCTTACATTTCCAACATTTACTATCAGACGAATGGTATATTTTGGCTAATTTAACAGGGGTCATGTACCATCTATACATCATTTTCATCACATTTTCCTTCAACGCATTACATGCAGTGAAGTTCAGCCCAGAGGTCCACAACCTTTCCCAATCTTCAAACATAATATTGTGCCCAATGTCCTGGGCCCATTTTATCATTGTTGATTTTACCATTTCGTCTTGTGTGTTCCATTTCAGCAGCAAGTTATACATTTTTGAAAGTACTTTAGTCTTAGGTTCTAACAGTTCAGTTTCTAACTTTAACTTTTCCACTTGGAATCCTAACTTTTTGTCATTTTTAAACACTTCTTTAATCTGAGCATAGTGTAACCAGTCTCGCACTTTATCTCTCATCTTCTCTAAACTCTGCAATTTCCAATTGTCACCATCTTTTTCTATTATCTCCCAGTATTTTGGCCAATTGGCCTCCATATTGGCTCTTTTTCGAGCCTTGGCCTCCAGGGGTGACAGCCACCTCGGAGTTTTACTCTCCAATAAGTCTTTGTATTTTATCCAGACATTAAAAACTGATTTTCTGACAATATGGTTCTTAAAGGCCTTATTTATCTTAGCTTTGTCATACCATAAATAAGCATGCCATCCAAACGCATTATTAAAGCCTTCCAAGTCCAAGACATCCGTATCTTCAAGAAGTAACCAGTCTTTTAGCCAGCAGAACGCTGCAGCTTCATAATACAACTTTAAGTCTGGCAGGGCAAAGCCCCCTCTTTCTTTCACATCTGTTAGTATTTTAAATTTGATTCTGGGCTTTTTGCCCTGCCAGACAAATTTAGAGATATCTTTCTGCCACTTCCGAAAACACTCTGTCTTGTCTACAATCTGTAGTGTCTGAAACAAAAATAACATTTTTGGCAATACATTCATCTTGATGGCAGCTATTCGGCCTAACAAAGAAAGTTTTAGTCTTGACCAACTATCCAAGTCTCTCTTGATTTCTGACCAACATTTTTCATAGTTATCTTTAAATAAACTCAGATTTTTTGCTGTTATGTTTACCCCCAAATATTTAACTTTCTTAACCATATTTAGTTCTGTCTCTTTCTGAAGCTGTTCCAGCTCAGTATCTGTCAAGTTCTTTCCCAAAACCTTGGTTTTTTGCTTATTTAACTTAAATCCTGCCACTCGACCAAAGTTTTGAATCAGTTGTAATACTCTTTTCATACTAGATTCCGGCTCCTGTAGTGTCAAAACTAGGTCATCTGCAAAAGCTTTAAGTTTATATTGTTTCGCTCCGACCTGGATCCCTTCCACCAACCGGTCCCCCCTAATCATATTCAGGAGCACTTCCAGAACCGAAATAAACAGTAATGGGGAAATCGGGCAACCTTGTCGTGTACCTTTTTCAATTTTGAACCCTTCTGTAACCATATTGTTAACTATCAGTTTAGCCTTTTGTTCTGAGTATATTGCCTCAATCCCATTTTCAAACCCCCGTCCCACTCCCATTTCTTTTAAATTCCCCTTCATAAATTTCCAGGATATGTTGTCAAAGGCTTTCTCCGCGTCTATGAAAATTAGAACTGCTTTAGTGTTTATGTTTGTTTGCAAAAGTTCCAATATGTCTATAATGTTCCTTGTGTTTGCAAACATGTGTCTGCCCGGGAGGAAGCCTGCCTGGTCTTTATGGATTATCTCACTTAAAACTTTCTTAAATCTTCGTGCCAAAACATCTGCAAATATTTTGTAATCCACATTTAAAAGGGAGATGGGACGGTAGTTCTTAAGTTGTGTCTTTTCAGTTTCCAACTTTGGTATCAATGTGATAAATGCTTCCTTCCACGATTCAGGCGCCTTCTTCCCCTCCATTATTTCATTACTGACCTCCAACAATGGTTGTATCAAATAGTCCTTCAATATCTTGTAGTAGTTAGAGGTCAGTCCATCTGGCCCTGGTGATTTGCCCTGTTTCAAACTCTGGATGGCCTGCTCAATCTCTTGTCGCGTTATTTTACTATTCAGAATTGATCTATTTTCTTCTGACAGCTTTGCTAATCCATTTTTCTCCAAAAATTGTGTAATCTCTGCTTCATCTTGTGGCCCTTGAGTGTATAACTTTTTGAAATACCTCTGGAAGCACTTTCTAATCTCTCCCGGGTTCTGGATGTTCCTTCCTTCAACCTCTAAGTTTGTTACTGTATTCAGTCTTTGTCTCCTTTTCAACTGCCAAGCTAGCAGTTTCCCACATTTATTAGCCGACTCAAAGGTTTTTTGTTTCATTGTTTTGATCTTCCATTCTATTTCCTGATTTATCAGTTTAGAATATTGTGCCTGATGAAGTTTAATTTCTCTCAGAATCGGTTGGGACTTCGGGTTAGATCTTAACTTCTTCTCCAACTCTTCGATTCTTTCCAAAATTTTGTCTTTCTTTTCATTTTGCAATCTTTTCTTTAAAGAATTCTGTTGAATCAAGAACCCTCTCATCACAGCTTTGCTTGCATCCCAGATAGTTCTTTTTTCCACCGTGGTGCTCAAATTAATCTCGAAGTAGTCCTTTAAAGTTTTTTGGGCCTTCTTTACGATTCTTTGGTCTCTAAACAGGCCATCATTCATCTTCCATCTAAAGGAGCCGGTTGGGATCAGTGTCATGTCCATTCTCAAAGCGTTATGGTCGGAGCATGTTTTGGGGCAGATTTCCACCTTCCTCACCTTAGGTGCCAGACTTCTAGTTATCCATATTTGGTCGATTCGTGTCCAGGTCAATTGGGCTTCAGAAAAGAATGTTCCTTCTCTCCCCAAGGGGTTTCTCACTCTCCAAATGTCAATCCAGTCCATATTGTCAGTCATTTCAAAAAAAGTCTTAGGTAGTCTTCCTTCTTTGGTAATGTTTTGGTTCTGTGACTTATCCATATTTGTTGATACGACCCCATTCATGTCCCCCATCATAATGACGTTGTTATAGTCCAGATAATCCAGCATGGTCTCATGCAACTTCTTGTAAAAGTCCGATTTTCCTTCATTTGGAGCATAAATTCCTAATATCAAAATTTTTTCTCCTTGGTATTGTACTTCTATTGCGAGGATTCTTCCACTTTCGTCTTTAAAGAGAAATTTTGGTGAAAGGCTCTCTTTTGCATAGATCACTACACCTCTCTTTTTAACTGTATCCGATGATATAAATTCTTGACCAAGCCTTTTGTTTATTAACACCTTTCTGTGGAGCCTAATCACATGTGTTTCTTGTAAACATATAATGTCCAATTGTTCCTTTTTTAAAATATGAAAAATTTTAGACCTTTTTTCGGGGCTGTTACAGCCATTTATGTTCCAGCTCAAAAGCTGCAGAGACATCCTGGATAAATCTGGTTATTCTTTCTGGGGTGGTACCTTGTTCTCCGGTCCTTGAGGATCCGAGGGGGCGGGCTCCCCTGGAGGTTCTGGCGCTGGCAATCCAAGTCCTTTGTGGAGGTCTTCTCCGTGTGCTCCCAGAAACTTGTCTCTATCTTCCACTGTTTTGATTTTGATCTTTCTCCCTCTGTAGGTAAAGGATAATCCTTGTGGGAACTCCCACCTGAATATAATTGCGTTGCTTCTTAACAATCTTGCCAATTCCGTGTAGTTAGATCTGAGGTCCAGCAACTGTTTAGGAATATCCTTGTAGATTTCAATTCTCTTGCCCAAAATGTCTAGTGACTTTTCGTAGTGCAGGCCCAAAATCTTGTCCCTTTCCTCCTTTGATCTCAGTGTTATCAAACAGTCTCTGGGCTTCTCTATCCTTCTGACTCTGCCAAGCCTAAAAGCAGATACTATTTTAAAGTCTTTTTCCTCTAACTTCCAAAACTTGGCAAATTCCTTAGTTAGAAATTCAATAAAATTATCTTCTTCCACCTCTGGTATTGACCGTATCCTCAAGTTGGTCTCCCTGTTTCGCAGTTCTGTCATCGAAAAGTAAATCTGATGTTCTCCAACTTGTTTACTGAGTGGTCTTACTTCTTTCTCAAGTTCCTCCAATCTTTGACTAGTATCTTCAGCCAGTTTCCGATTTTCACCTACAGCCTCCTTTAATTCTCCAATAGACTGGGCATTCTGTGCAACTTGTCCAGTCAACTTATTCAAGCTTTCTGTGTTCTGTTCAATTTTAGCTGTATGCAAATCAGCCTTCTTGTCCAAAGCCTCTAGTTTCTCCAAAATTTTCTCCAAGACAGAGCTACTTGTCCCTGAAGCCATATCTTCCAGGTGCAACTCCTCTGTCTCGCCCTCCCCTGCCTGTATTAGGGAGGCCGCCTCTATGTCTGGAGGCAAAGTGGAAGGCAAGGCCGGCACAGATGATCTACGCTGTGAGGCTGCAGATAAAGTCAAAGTTGTTTGTTTAGTTCTTCCTCTTCTCCTTGCGCCACTCATTCCAAAGTTATCTGTAATCCAAGGTCAATCCAAGTTGTTCCCATGAGAAAGTGAAGCCCCAGATACAATAGTCAAACAGAGGCCAGGAAAGGGAAAGTAAAACAAAGTCACTGCTGTAAGACCAAAATCCTCTAGAGGGAGTTTAATGCATCTTCAGGGGAAAAGATCAAATCCAAGTCAAACTTATAAATTTAATTCCATGTCCATCAGCCTCCACAATGTATTATTTTTAGCAGAGTAAACTTAAAGCAAAACAGTGTTTCTAGCAGTGCCTTGACTGCAACAGTTTCAAAGTATCCAGTTCCAGCTCAGAATGTTTCAAAACCTAAATTCAGTGTATCCAAAGTTGCAGACTGGTGCTCAGCCAGGCAGCTCCAGCACCAGAGGTTCTCATTTATTTTGTAATCCACTAGTGCAACAGAAGAAGGATATCCTTGCACCCCAATATCACCAAAAAAGACAGTAGCTCAAAGTCTTTCACTCAAAAATCTGCTTTAGCAGGGTGCCAGCAGTTGTTTAACACATAACTTTTTGTCTCCACTCCTCCTGCTCTTTGCTTAAGGTTCAGTATAGCGGGAGGCGGGCTTCCTGCTTGTCCTCACTCCGTTTTCAGCCAAATTTCAACTTTTTAAAAAAAGTTTTAAAAGTTTCAGAAAGTTCTCAAAAAGTTTCAGAAAGTTGTCAAGAGTTTCAGAAAGTTCTCAAAGTCCAAATTTACTCACGGGTTGTAGTTTCCAAAGTTCAGAAAGTTGCAGGAAGAAAGGACAGCGCTGACCGGCAACAGCAATGCGGCTTCACTTCGCTGCTTGCGGAACGACCCACAGCGCCGCTACCCCCTCCGCGATCCGGAGCCCCTTACGGGGTCCCTTCAACGTTTTGGGGGCTGCTTTTGGCGCCCGCCGGGTCCCAAGACCACAGGCTTCTGCCACCTGTGGTTTTCCTAATTGGGTCTCCGCTTTGCCGTAGCGGACGACCCGTTTGCAGCGGAGCTCCCTTCTCCCTACTCGGAGAAGGCAGCCATTACCGGTCGCGCCGCCTCCGGAAGTCCCCATTTCTTCCCCTTCTATTTGCCAGGAGGTGATGGGACCAGTGGCCATGATCTTCTTTTTTTTTGATGTTGAGCTTCAGACCATATTTTGCACTCTCCTCCTTCACCCTCATTAAAAGGTTCTTTAATTCCACCTCACTTTCTGCCATCAAGGTTGTGTCATCTGCATATCTGAGGTTGTTGAAATTTCTTCCGGCGATCTTAATTCCGGCTTGGGATTCATCCAGCCCAGCCTTTCACATGATGAATTCTGCATATAAGTTAAATAAGCAGGGGGACAATATACAGCCTTGCCGTACTCCTTTCCCAATTTTGAACCAATCTGTTGTTCCATATCCAGTTCTAACTGTAGCTTCTTGTCCCAGATAGAGATTTCTCAGGAGACAGATGAGGTGATCAGGCACTCCCATTTCTTTAAGAACTTCACATAGGATTCTCCAAATGTTTTGGCCTACAACTCCAATCAAGCCAAGCCAGCATGACCCATCCACACAAAGGATGGAGCAGTAGTCCAGAACATTGGAAGAGGCTATCCTAGGCAGGGAAAGGCAAGGGAAACAACAGCAAAATGGGAGGTGGGGTAAACCTTATTTTTGCATTAGTCTTCCCAAAAGCTGGTACCCACGATGGATCTTTTTGGGGATGGTGCCGAGGTGATGCAATGCCATCCCTTGGAGATCTGTTGTGCCTCTTTAAACACTGAGATGTCCCTTTAGCATACCGAAAACTGTTTTGTTTCAGCAAGCCTTTGGCTCTTGAGTTTTTATCATGATGCAGCATCTAGTATTTTAATCTGTGCAGCTGTCTTTGTTTTCACAATTATTTTTATAGTGCCATCCTATGCATATCTACTAAGAACTAAGCCCGGTTGAGTTCAATGGGTATCGCGGCTTTAGGACACAACCCTATATACCCTGATGTGGAAATCTTAGTCAACCCAATGGTAAACAGGTACAGAATATTTAATTGTGTAGGTTGCTTTGTGCATCCAAGAACAGAAAAGCAGGGTGAAATTGACGCATGAGACAGAAACTATTCTTTCTCTGACATTCTATACAGTATTCTTAATTTAGTGAACTGATGGGTATGTGCTCAGACATGACTTTCCTGGTACCACCTATACCAAAGAGGCTTCAGGTGCAAGAAAATACCCACGTCCTCCTTTTCTTTGCTCTCCCTCGCATTCCCAGGTAGGACAGGGACAGACACCCCTCTGAAACTTTCCAGAGCCACTGTCAATCAATGTAGACCAGACGTCACCAACCTGGTGTGAGCCAAGTGTCTTGGACTATGACATCCATTGGCTCCAGCCAGTGCAACTGGCATAGACAATAGTGACCCAGATGGACCGCTGGTCTTTTTGGTAGAGACCTTTAAAAGTATGAGAAAGCTTCACCTGAGTTCTGGAAATGTATACATCCATATATAACGGTGAGCTGATTTACTTCATATCAAGAGATCTGAATATAGATGCTAACCTGGTAATTGAAGCTATAAACTATCCAAATTCTCACAGGGGTGCATATTCTCTGCATCAGGGTTGAGGTACATCTGGAGAGTAATTGAATCTTCCACCTGCCATTTAACTGTTCCAAGGTTAAAGACTATTTCAGTCTTCAACAACAAAGGCTGACTAAGCGCCAATATCCTTTTCTAGAAGGGCAGAGCTTAAGTATATCACTGAATTAACTGTCCGGAGATTATCTTGAAGTCTGACTCACCAAGTATGACACAGAAAAAGCAATTGGAGATGTTCAAAAATATCTTTTCATTGTGCGAGGGTTTTTTTTTTAAGCATCTCTGGATTTTTCCATCAACAGTTTTGTCATCTCCCTGAAAATGGAGTAAAATTACCAGTCTTATAAAAGTGGTGCTGATCTCGTTGGATAATATGATAAGTTCAACATTTAGAATTGCGATATGAAATTCAAGGTGGACGTGGAGCGTTCTGATCTGCCAAAACAGCTCTGGCAGTTCTGAGGGAAGGTAAAATTATTTTGATGTCTATGGAAATGTCAAATGTGTGTTTTCAAGTCCTGCAGTCAAAACAAGAGGAGAAACCTAGCTTTGAAGAAATGTCAACTTTTGGGTAGTGCCCGTATTTGCATAAATGACAAATCTAGTTCTTTGGAACATTTTTCTTTCTTTTTTGAAGAATATTGTTGATATTTGACATTGATATTGCAGTGTGACCCAGAACAAAAGCCTTGGCCTGTACATCTTAATAGAAAGAGCCACAGAGAAGAGGCAAAACCAAAGACATGCACAACTGAAGAACAATTCTTATTTTGAATTTGTTTAATGTGAATACAGTCTTCATTATTATTGCTGCAACTTCCTTTCTAGCAGATATTCAAAATGTGCGCCAGTTGATTTCCTGCTAGTTATGTAGCATAAGAGGGACGTGGGTGGCGCTGTGGGTTAAACCACAGAGCCTAGGACTTGCCGATCAGAAGGTCAGCGGTTTGAATCCCCGCGACGGGGTGAGTTCCCATTGCTTGGTCCCTGCTCCTGCCAACCTAGCAGTTTGAAAGCACGTCAAAGTACAAGTAGATAAATAGGTACCACTCCAGCTTGAAGGTAAATGGCGTTTCCATGCAGAGCTCTGGTTCACCAGAAGCGGCTTAGTCATGCTGGCCACAAGCTGTACGCCGGCTCCCTCAACCAATAAAGCGAGATGAGCGTCACAACCCCAGAGTCGGTCATGACTGGACCTAATGCTCAGGGGTCCCTTTACCTTTACCTATGTAGCATAAGGAGGCTGCTAAAATTAATTTTTAGGTTCCACCGCAGAAGCTGAAGGAAAAGTGGACTTTTAAAAATGCATATAACAAAATACCAATTTGTTTCTCTAGAGTGAACTGGAACAGGTTTTAAAAATGCTTTCCTAGTTTTCTTGTGGGAGGCATCAGCAACCTGGCAGTCTATAGCCTATATCAAGGTTGCCCCGGAACTGTTGAGTTTTTCAATGCCTGATTTGATTTGGATATAATAAAAAATAGCCTACAATAAAGATTTAGTACGTTATGATTCCTTTTTCTGCTGAAACAAATTGTGCTGCCTTCTTTTTTGTTATTTTATGAAAATCACATAAATAAATACAAAAACAGATCTGGCAGATGCTCGCCTTTAGACCTGTCATACTTTCATCAACAAGCATTATGGCTTCCAGCAACATCTGCAACTTCACTATGTTTTAAAACTTTTGGTGCCAAACCATCTCTTGTTACTTTGCCAAATCTCATAATATGGAGCACAGGCTGGAATGAGATAAGCATGCATACATTATAAGCACTTGTTTATACAGCTTTAAGACTACAACACCCATGTGAGGTGCGACTGCGAGAGAATACTCCCAAGTTAGAATAACTGTGGGTGGAAGCAGCTATATGGCTGCTAAATCTACAATGTACAGTGGTACCTTGGGTTACATACGCTTCAGGTTACATATGCTTCAGGTTACATACTCCACTAATCCAGAAATAGTGCTTCAGGTTAAGAACTTTGCTTCAGGATGAGAACAGAAATCGCGCAGCGGCAGCAGGAGCCCCATTAGCTAAAGTGGTGCTTCAGGTTAAGAACAGTTTCAGGTTAAGAACGGACCTCCAGAACGAATTAGGTACTTAACCCGAGGTACCATTGTACTACATAATGGAGGAGCAAAAACACGTGTATAAAATCTAGCTCATTTGGAAGAGCGTGAGTCTCTTATCAGGGCCATGGGTTTGAGGTCCCTCTTGGGCAAAAGATTCCTGTATTGCAGGAAGACAGAAGTGCCTGGCGTGCTCTGGTCCATGGGGTCACGAAGAGTTGGACACGACTAAACGACTAAACAACAAATTGCAGGGGGTTGGACTAGATGACCCTCATGGTCCCTTCCAACTCTACAATTCTGTGAATCGTTGATTCTAATGAATTTATGAAACAGAAAATTTATTGTGAAATGAAGAACTTGAATTAAAGGAAAGAATGAAAGTGCATCATTTGTACATCCATGTATATCTTTGCAGTCAGGAAGGCTAGGCTAGAAACACTTTGTCAGTATTCAGAAACACTTAATGCCATAATAGTTTACTGGGCACTTTGAAGCTATTTGTCCTATGCAGGTAAACTTTATTTCTTCCAGTGATTTGCAGTCAATATGCAACCGGTGACACGCTAGCTGACTGCTAATCTTTGATGTCCTTTTTTTATATAGATGGTTGAAACAGTCTCAGCAACAACAGGACTTCAGGGTATAAAGTTACAATTTGTCCTGTAGTCTGATTAGTAATGTTTCCAAAAATTTATGGGCTGTATTCACCTAACCTTTTGCATAGGTTCAAAAATTAGCACTAGCACAAGGGGATTTCTCCCCAAAACATGGGGATTGCTCTGCAAAACAACTGCAAATCTTTGGCGCCAGTTTGGAAAGGATCCCAGATTTCAGGGTTTGTAGATAATGAAGCTCAATCTTTGGGCATATTTGAAATTTAGGGAGTGCATTGCAGCAGGAGAAAAGGTTCTGTTGTAATTGGTTGGAACATTCAATTAATTAAGACTGCTTTGACTATAACCCTCCGGCTTACATTACCAGTAGATGTGCTTTAAACCTGCTCTCTGTTCTTTGCATTCCCAATAACATTAACTGGCTAATGTGTGTATTTTAAAATAATTTTAAGGGTGTCATACCTCTAATACATCATCTTAATGAAACTTTCCTTCGACTTTGCATCTATCAACTGATTTATAGTCACTTTATGAACGTTTGTCCATTATTACAATATGTACATGTTTATTCTTTGTAAGCTGCTTTGAGATCCAGATAAGGTGAAATGAAGGGTACACATCTTTAAAAATAAAGAAATATATTTTCATATTAAGCTTCTCTTCTGATTTTTTTATATCTATAATCGGGAATCTTTAACTTTAAAATAATCACACAAATTTCTGACAGTGCAACTTCCTGTGATTTTGCTGCTTAACAAAATATTTTTGAAGGTTATTGCTTATATATATATATATATATAATTTAAACATTTTTAAAAAACCTTCTCTATATAGGATTGGCTTCAGACGGCTCAAGGGTTGGAAAACTCAAAACCCTCCTACATTTCTCCAATGAAAATAGGGACGTCCTAAGGAAAAGCGCAACATTCTGAGGTCAAATCAGAAATTGGGATGGCTTTTGTAAAACCAGGACCGTCCTTGGAAAATAGGGACACTTGGAGGGTCTGTATTCATAAATCCACAGTCCAAATTAGAATGATTTCTGGCAACGTTAAATCATAGTGAAGTGATTCCAGAAACACAAGTTGAAACCTGCATCTTCCCCTCATACTTTCATAATTGTTCTGCATATGACATTATTTAACAATGTTTCATTTGGTATCTTTTCCCCACTAGCCAGATCCAAAAGGACAAAGGGATTTCTAAAGCAACTCAACAATTATTCTCTGAGCCGCCAAGGGTGCCAGATTTGCATGTCGAGGTCCCCAAGCCACCCCCCCCAAATAATTTTTAAGGTTTTTGGCACAATTTTGGCCACAACTTTATTAAAATACATAATGTGAGTGGTTGCGTAGGCATTGGTTACGACTATCTGTCCCCCTACCCAGGGACAGAACTGACTTCCGGATTCCAGCGAAAGCCAGTAAGGGAAAACAATATTGGGGAGAGAATGGGGCTGTGCACCATACCGTCACCCCTCTCCACATGCTCCCAGGGGCTTGCACGGCCCTAGCCCCTTGCCAGGGATACGGACAAATGTATGGCAAACCCCTGGATTCCTTTAACGGAATTCTTTTGCAGCAGCAGCACTGGAGGGGCAGGCACAGCCAATCCTTACCCCTCCACCAACCAAATTTTAAACAATGCCTAACCGCAACCTTACAAGTTGTGACAATTTGCTATGCAGTTTTGGGATGCAGGTAGCGCAGTGGGTTAAACCACAGAGCCTAGGGCTTGCCGATCAGAAGGTTGGCGGTTCGAATCCCCGCGATAGGGTGAGCTCCTGTTGTTTGGTCCCTACTCCTGCCAACCTAGCAGTTCAAAAGCACGTCAAAATGCAAGTAGATAAATAGGTACCACTCCGGTGGGAAGGTAAACGGTGTTTCCGTGCGCTGCTCTAGTTTGCCAGAAGTGGCTTAGTCATACTGGCCACATGACCCGGAAGCTGTACACCGGCTCCCCCAGCCAATAAAGCAATGGTCAGGGGTCCCTTTACCTTTAGGCGAAAACAAAATGGCACCAGCCAATCTGCCAAATGGACAAAATTCCTACCAGGCCCCTGCCCCAAAAGCAGACGACCCCATGACAGGCATAGCAAGGTCAAACACAACAGCCCTAAATTAGGGAAGGAGGGCGGGCGATCTGATGCACGCAGCAAAAGAGACTGAAAAAAGCTGCGTGCCAAGAATATATAACCTTCAGCCAACCCTGTAAATGGTACCATCAAAATCTCCCCAACAACCCAAATTGGCCCAGTCAGAGTCATGGCCATCCAAACAGTCCCGCCCAGTAACCAAGAGGGGGTGTCCTGTTAGACCCCATGAAGGAGAACACGCTTTGTTGAAATCACAGCAAGGTTTTCATTGCCACAGGCTGCTCTGAATCAGGAAGTTTTCTTCTTGTCAGTATTCAGAAACCATTCTGCAAATACTAGGCCACTCAGAAGGGAAATGCATACAAGCTGAATACTGAGAAGAGGAAAACTTCCTGATCCAGAGCAGCATGGGGCTCTAAAAGGGACACGTCTATCGTGAGACGTGTTATGTCACCATGGCGTTCAAACACAAAAATACATAAAAAGGCATGTAAGGATGATTAGGTGCCCTTTTTGGAGCAGGAAAAGCCATCACAAATGTGCACTGAATTCTCCCTGCCTAGGGTTGCCAAAGGACGCAGGTGGCGCTGTGGGTTACACCACAGAGCCTAGGACCTGCCGATCAGAAGGTCAACGGTTCGAATCCCCATGACGGGGTGAGCTCCCGTTGCTCGGTCCCTGCTCCTGCCAACCTAGCAGTTCGAAAGCACGTCAGAGTGCAAGTAGATAAATAGGTACTGCTCCGGCGGGAAGGTAAATGGCGTTTCCATGCGCTGCTCTGGTTTCGCCAGAAGCGGCTTAGTCATGCTGGCCACATGACCCGGAAGCTCTACGCAGGCTCCCTCAGTCAATAAAGCGAGATGAGCGCCACAACCCCAGAGTCGGTCACGACTGGACCTAATGGTCAGGCGTCCCTTTACCTTTCTTAAGGTTGCCAAAATTTAGTTTTGCAAAAAATAATAATTTGAATATAGTTTTTGAACCATTTTTAAGGAAGTTCAGCAAAATCTAGGCTTCTGACATGGGTTGCCATACTTCTGGATTTTCCAGGACATTCCAGCAATTTCCGCCCAGACACTGCTTCTGCCATTTTCTGGCTATTTCCAGGAATTTCCGGACGTATGGCAACTCTACCCCCTGCCCCAAAGAAAGCTAAAGTGGGTAGGGAGGACCTTTGATGCTGGGAAAACGTTAGGTGCTCTCCTTCCCACCCCTTCTCTGTTCTCAGTTGACCTCACTGGCTGCAGCTTTTCCTGCTGTAAAAAGCTATCCTTAGCTACATGCTTATCATCACATGTGTGTTGCACTGCAGCATGTAGTTTGGGGTCCGACGCACGAAGAAGCGCGGGCAAACTCTGTCGGCTCTGCATCTGCCAGCCGTTCTGAGCCTTTAATTTTTCAGGAATGCTTTCAAGTTATATTTAGGGGAGCTAAATTCGGGATAACTAGAGTGCCGAGCACATTGTATATAGGAGCGCTTTACCATTCTTGTTTCGCAAAGCGCACGTCCCACACCAAATCCAGGGGGCACACGAGTTTTCGCCAACAAATATCAACCACTATTCTCTGACTTGGCTGGTGGCACTTTGAAGGAAGACCAGACAGGTCTCTGTAACGTATTTTCTTGAAAACGATGTTTGGGTTAGAGCAGAATTAGACACTTTCCTTAGTTTAGGCCAAGAAAAGTTTTCTTGCCTTATGAGGGACTACATTTTTGACAGCTAGTTTCCAGACATCTTGGCTCTGAGATAGTTTGCATTTGGCATTAGCCATCCTGTTTTTTTATTTTTTGGTATTGCTTTGGTGTCGAAGGGCCAAATTACACTGCCGTGAAATGTGTTACATCGGCCTATTTTTAAAACAGTGTTAAGCCGTCTGGTCCCCGCCCTTGAGACCAACAGCAAAGAACAAACCAAGCAAAGGCCCAATGGTAAGATTTGCTCTATTTAAAGGGAGAAGAGCTACCAGCAGGAATATTATCATCGTTTATTAATCACTTGTGAAAAAGCTGCACGAAGCTTGTGCAGCGAAACTTCTCCGTCTCTTTTGTTTGTTGTTTTTATGTTGTGCACTGCTTAGATATATAAATAGTGATGATAAAATAAATATTTATTTATGCTTTAAAATAAATAAATAGTAATGTTGGTAAGCTGCCGAATCTTTCCCTGCAAACGATAGCTTAGAGAAGCATTCTTAGGATGCATTCTAATTTGCAGAGCAACTTCCCTTACCCTAGGCAGAAAGGTGGTTTCTTTGCAAAAGTGTTGCGAAAAGTAGCTTTTTTAAGGACGCCACCAAAATTGCTAAGTTTTTTTAAGCTAAACCCGAAAGCTGTTGAGTTGGGTTTCCCCCCCACAAAAACACGCTTTTTCGATTGACTTGCTTAAGATCCAGGACAAAGCGCCGCCTTTCGGAAATTCTCCCCAGACATCAATTCCGCCTTTGACATCCCAATAATGTCTGGGGAAACCGGACGTATGGCAGCCCTATGAAAAGGGTTCCTCGGGGTACAATTTTTTTAAAAACACATGCACAAACACACAGAAACAGAAAACAGATAATCAGATCAAACCATTTATCTTATTTAGACTCCTGGGAACTTGTTTGGGTGTCTCGTTTTTGAGGGAAAGCTCAACGTCCAGGAAATCATTAGCAAAGTTTCTTGAGACCTCTCCTTATCACCAGACAAGGAGACACTGGGTTCATAAACTCAGTGTTTAGTTTTTTTTAAAAAAAGACTGCTACTATCGCAAAGTTTATAATGAGAAAAAGGCAGCTGGCATAAAGGCATGCCTTTCAGGGGCCCTTCCTCTCTCCTTCTCCCCAATTATTTCTGGAACATTTGCTCTGCGATCCCACATCGAGGGAGTATTCACACTGAACTCCCGGTCCGCGCTCAGATAAATAGTGCCGAGTGTTTACTGGCCTAGGTTCAACATGACTTAATCCAGCGTTAAAAGAGATGCAAAGACACCTTGGGTCGAGTCACAAAGTATTTTTAGAGAGAACATTTGCCTTGTTGGGCTGAACGAATCTTCTCCGCTGATGCCTCTGAGGCTTAAAGTAATAATTAGGGCAAGCCGTTCGCGTCGGAGGCATTAGCACTCTGGACTTCTAAGGGAAAGGCAACTTCTGTGAGTGAGCGTTGGCTGTGCTCGGGTTTGGATGGCAAGCGCAGGTGCCAGGAAGCCAACACACACATTTCAGAGGCCTCCCTCGAAAGATAATGGACCCACAGTGCTGCCTCGATTGGATACTGGCGCAGATGGCAAAGCAAACAGCAAACAGGAAAAGAAAGGTTAAACTAAGATTAAGCATATTGCTGCAGTCAAGGATGTGCGGCTCATCTGAGAATCTAACCTCCCCCCCCCCTACTTTTGATTTTTGTTGTTGTTGTTGGAAAGCGAGTTGGAAAGCTGGTCTAAAACAAATAACACATAGTCAACTTTTTGTATTCTGCAAGGGGAGTGGCTCAAAATCCTCCTGTGCTTGTTGCATTACATTCCTTCTTGCCGATTGCATTTATATAACACCCTTTATAGATGTGCACATAATTATGCCCTTTTCCTCCCTCCTATAAAACCAAAGAAAACAGGATAATAGGAAGAGATCAGGATGTTACTGGACAACAGGACTCACGCTGGCTCTATAGCATGTCCTCCCACATGTTCTGGAAGTTCATTTTCTGGAGATGTAAGCAATACTAACTGTTATGTACTGAAGTTCTCACCCTGGGCCAGCAGGGGGATACTGTAGATAGTTATGCAAATAAGGGCTCGAAAGTGACGTTCAGTGATTGGATAGTTTTAGAAAATTGTTACAGTTACGTTGTACTGGAGCTCTATATAAGCAGGCTGACTGAACCCTTCAGTTCAGTTCTGTTCTGGCCTGTGAATAAACAAGAGCGGTTTGAAGAATCACTGTGTCGTCTGATATGTTCACCCACAACCTAACACTAACATGCTTCAGAAGCTCATGGTGCACCAGTCTCCTAGGTGAAGACCTTGAATTAACCTTCAGCTCTGCACACCTTGCCAATTTTTGCCCTCTCCTATCACCTTCTCTAACCTTTCCTTGACTCCCTTTCACCTTTCCATGACTGCCATTCTGACATCGCCTCCAGACTGTCAGTATTTTGTGGCAGAGATGGAAGGGCACACCAGAAATTTAGATTTCCGCAATTTAAGTGGATTAAGGCACTCTGTTGCCCTGATGCAACAAATCTACATTAAAAGAAGACTTTTTGCGGTTAGGGAAGTGACTGGGAAGTACACGGAAAAGTGTGGGATGAATGATTAATGGGAAGACATATAAACAGTGCACAAACAAATCAGGATAGACAGTCGTTGTCATATACCGTAAACTCCCCACAAACCAATCAGGATGCTCAATGAAGACTAGACATAGTCTGAACTCCAGGTAAGCTTTGTGCAAACCAATCAAAATGAATACTCAGTAACATGGATGTCAGGGAACTGCCATCGGAAAGACAGGAGGTGCAAAGGCTCACTGAGGTTGAGAGAGACGTAGCAGCTGAAGAGGGAACCAGTAGGGGGAGATCAGGAACTCCAAGGGAAAGTGAGTCGGAGGGATGGCTCAGAGACGCTTCCAGCGAAAACAGTGGGGAGGTCTCAGGACCTCCTATAGGGACACCCACTCCTCGCCGGAAACTGTCACGCCGAGAGTCCAGGAGACGTGTTTCCGTTAAGGAGCTTTTATGTTGGAAACGATTCCGAAAGCAACCACTTTCGGATTCTGCTAGCAATTGACGCAGCCATGCTGGAGGGGCTCCGTCACAGGCAGAGGTTTGAAAACCTGATCAAACTCTGAGGGACTTGCATTTTACGCACAAGCAGCTCATCATCCCATCACAGCAATCCGAAAGTCACCGAAAGCCAGCTTGTGCAGGGAGAGGCATCATGAGCGACCCAGCCGGAACCGGAGGAGCAGGAGCAGCTGGAGGGGGTCCAAGCCTGGAAGAAAGGTACAGGGCGTTGGAAATCCAGCTTGCCATGCAAACGGCGAGGCTTGAGGAGAGGAGGGCTCAGGATGCAGAGAAGGGAAAGGAGAAAACCACCCCGCTCGCCAGAAAGGTGCCAGGATTGGTGCAGAAATTCGGGGGGGATCCCAGAAACTATCATGCCTTTAGAACAGAGATGCAATACGCTCTCAACCTGCAGTTTGATGACTTCCCCGACGAGGAATCGCGAGTGGCTTTTGTAATTGGCCATCTCGAATCGGGGGCGAAGGACTGGGTTAGACCCCTGATGGCAGTGAATAATGAGATCCTAAAGGACACGAGGAAGTTTTTTCGTGCCATGGACCTGATGTTTTCCAGCGACATTGAGCAGGGAGTGGTGCGAAGGCAGTTAATGGCTTGCAAACAGGGGAGCCGATCTGTCCGTGAGTACTGGACTGAGTTTACTATGTTGATTCATAAATTGGGGTGGGACCTATCGGCGGAACCCATCCAGATGCTTTTCGAAGAGGGGCTTTCTTCAGCCGTTAAAGATGAACTTTCCCGGGGGCCCAGGGCGGAGTCTATGGATCAGCTGACCAAATCCGCGCTGGCCATAGGAGCGCGCCAGGAAGCGAGGGCTTTGGAAAGGCGGGAAGGGAAAGGAGAACGTTGGAGGGATTTCCGCATTCCAGACATTCCAGAGCCACCTTTCCCGCCGGCAGAGCCGATGGAAGTTGGAACAGCGCGGGCGCACGCAGTTTCAAATCCCAGTGAAGGGCGGAAGAAGGAGGGAAAGAGCGCCAAGAAATGTTATCTCTGCCAACAGCCAGGGCACTTTGCCAGAGTCTGCCCACAAAGAAAGGAATGGCAAGGGATGGCAGGAGCTGTTGGGGAAAAGGAGGAGGAAAGCAAGGAGCAAGTAAAAGCCAACGCCTGGCTGCCACCGTCGGGGCACAGCAGCCAGGCCAAAGAGCAGTGAAAGTGCCCACGCCAGAACCTCCCAGACCTGCTTTAGTGATAGAGGTGTTGCTAGAGCTGCCAAACGGACACCCACTACAGATCAAGGCGCTTTTGGATTCAGGCAGCTCCTGTAATTTCATGAGTAAGGAGTTTGCAGCTGAGCACCAGATACAGACCATCCCTTTAAGTAACCCCTTGCAGGTGACCACGATTGACGGCAGAGAGCTGTTGGGAGGAGAAGTTAGCCAACAGACTGTCCCGATGATAATGAGGGTGGCAAGGCACACCGAACGGATAGCGTTTAATGTGGCCACCTTGGGAGGAGCTCCCATCATTTTGGGGATGAGCTGGCTGGCGCTACACGATCCGCTAGTGGGCTGGCATCAGAGGGTGGTCTCCTTTGGGTCAGCGCATTGCCTAGAACACTGCAAGCAGGGGAAGGTTCCGGGAGGAGCCAGAGTCACCCTAGCCGGGATGGAAGTAATGGATAAAGGGAAGGTGCCCCCGCAATACGCAGATCTGAGCAACGTATTCAGCGAAAGGGAAGCAGACAAACTGCCGCCGCATAGACCCTTTGACTGTCAAATCAACCTACTCCCTGGGGCCCAACTCCCAGTGGGCAAGCTGTACGCCATGTCAGACAGGGAGATGCAGGAGTTGAGGGAGTTCATTGACAAAAACCTGAAGCGAGGTTTCATCAGAGAGTCCAGAGCGGTGGGGGGCAGCCCAGTGTTTTTTGTGGACAAAAAAAACACAGATAAGCCGAGACTTGTAGTGGACTTTAGGGCCCTGAATGCAGTGTCGGAACCCCTGGCCTTTCCTATGCCCCGAATTGATGACATTTTGACCAGGGTGAGGAAGGGGAAGATTTTTACAAAACTGGACCTGCGGGGGGCGTACAATCTGATACGCATAAGGAAGGGGGATGAATGGAAGACCACCATGTTCACCCCTCTGGGAGCCTTTGAATACCTCGTTATGCCCTTCGGTCTACAAGCGGGCTCGGCGTGCTTTCAAGCTTTTATGAACCACGTCCTGGGACCTTTGCTCTACAAGAATTGTGTGGCCTTTTTAGACGACGTGTTGGTGTATTCGGAGAATGAGGAGCAGCATGTGAGGGACGTTCGAGAAGTGTTGGGCAGACTGCAAGCCAACCAGCTGTGGGTGAAACTGGAGAAGTGCCAGTTTCATACCAAGGAGGTGGAATTCCTGGGGTACCGCTTGTCAGACAAAGGATTGGCCATGGATCCAGGCAAGGTCCAAGCGGTACTGGAATGGAAGACACCGAAGACCAAGAAGGATGTGCAAAGATTCCTGGGGTTTGGGAACTTTTATCGGAAGTTCATCAAGAACTTTGCACACTTGACGGCGCCCATCACCGACTGCCTCAGCAGCAAGAAGAAATTTGTTTGGACGGCGGAGGCGGAGCGAGCTTTTGAAGAACTGAAAAGGGCTTTCGCCTCGGATGAACAACTTCTGCATGTGGACTTACGAAAGCCCATGAGAGTGGAAACCGATGCGTCCGACCGGGCGATCGGGGCGGTACTTCTTCAACCGGGGAGGAATACGTCGGAGTGGAGACCGTGTGCCTTCTTCTCGAGGAAGCTGAATAAATCCGAGAGGAACTACACGGTATATGACAGGGAACTACTCGCCATTCACGAAGCGTTCCGGAGGTGGAGACATTTATTAATTGGGGCACAACACAAGGTGCAAGTGTGCACCGACCACAAGAATTTAGAGTATTGGAGAACAGCTCGAGTGCTCAACCAACGACAAGTGAGATGGGCACAGGAATTCTCCAAATTCCACTTTGAAATTTGTTATGTGCCAGGCCCAGAAAACGTCAGGGCGGACGCTCTCTCACGCAAACCAGAGTATTTGGAGGGGGAGGGGGCAATCGAAGAGAGACATGTCATCCCTGAAGACCGCTGGGTGTGTGGGGCGGCGCTGGTGGGGCAACGAGAACTGGTAGAGGAAACGGAAAATGATGAATATGCCCAGGATAAGCTCAGAGGTCTCAGGGGGGAGGGCGAGAAACCCGGAGGTTTTTGAGGAAAGAAATGGGGCATTGTATTACAAAGGGGCACTGTATATACCAGAAGGTGAATTGAGGGGGAGAGTACTCAAGCAGTTGCACGATAGCCCCACGGCGGGACATTTTGGGCAACACAAGACCATGTGGTTGGTTACCAGGGAATTTTGGTGGCCCAAGGTGAGGGAAGATGTAAAGGAGTATGTAAGAGGGTGTGACCAATGTCAGCGAGCCAAAGGGGAAAGAAGGGCGCCGGCAGGGTTATTAGAACCATTACCCACACCAGAACGGCCTTGGGAAGCGGTATCAATAGATTTTATGACAGATCTGCCGAAGTCCAAGGGGAAAACAGCCATCATGGTAGTAGTAGACCTGTTAACTAAGATGTGTCACTTTGTAGCATGCTCACATGCAGTCACGGCGGAAGAAACAGCGAAGTTGTTTGTAGAACACATCTTTAGGTTGCACGGAGCTCCCTTGAGGGTGATCTCAGACCGCGGCAAACAATTTACTTCCAGGTTCTGGAGGAAGCTCATGAGCTTGCTGCACGTGGAAGTCAATTTTTCGACTGCCCGGCACCCTGAAACCAACGGGCAGGCGGAAAGAGCAAATGGCATCCTCCAACAATATCTGAGGTGTTATGTCAATGACAGAGAGAACGATTGGGTCGAAAAGTTGGCGCTGGCAGAATTTGCCTACAATAATGCGGAGAATGTGTCCACAGGGATGAGCCCCTTTTTGGCTAATTACGGGTGTCACCCCAGGGCATTTCCAGGGGATGGAGGGGAGAGATGGAGCGTTCCAGCGGCCGAACATTTTGTAGAAGAGATGGAAGCGATCCATCATCAGCTCCAGCTCAACTTAGAAAGGGCCAAGGCACAATATAAGAAGCAGGCAGACAAGAACAGAAGGGAAGGTGAAACCATAAGGGTGGGGAATCAGGTGTGGCTGTCAACCCAAGGGTTGCCGTTCAAAGGGGGTTGTAAGAAATTAAGACCCAAAAGATTGGGACCCTTTGAGGTCATTCAGCAGATCAACCCAGTGGCTTTCAAACTCCGGTTACCCAACCACATGAAATTGCACCCAGTGTTCCACAGGTCGTTACTGTCACCCTACAGGGGGGGACGTGAAGGGGAGCACGCCAGGGGACCAGCCTTGGAAGAAAGGGAACGCAGCAATCATGTAGCAGAAATCCTCGATTCTAGGTGGAAGGGAAATCAGGTGGAGTATTTGGTGGCGTGGGAAGGGGAACCGGAGTCAGAAAACACCTGGGTGACTGCAGGGGAGGTCAATGACGAGGTTTTAACAGAAACGTTCCACCAAAGATTCCCGAGGAAACCACAGCCGGTAGCAAGGTTTAGGAGGGAGTATTTCGGCACCACCGACGAGGAAGAGGAACTGGAAGGATTCGCGGAGTCGGAGTTGGAAGAGGGAATGGACTCCGATGACGAGGAGTACCGAGAGACCAGGGACAGCAACAAGTGGAGGGAAGTGTTCGAAACTTCGGACAATGAGGAAGGTTCTTTCAGGGGTTTTACCTCCTCACAGCCTGTAGGGGAGGAGACGGGAGGGGGTGAAGGGGGCCCTGGAGGGGAGGTGGATGTCAGGGAACTGCCATCGGAAAGACAGGAGGTGCAAAGGCTCACTGAGGTTGAGAGAGACGTAGCAGCTGAAGAGGGAACCAGTAGGGGGAGATCAGGAACTCCAAGGGAAAGTGAGTCGGAGGGATGGCTCAGAGACGCTTCCAGCGAAAACAGTGGGGAGGTCTCAGGACCTCCTATAGGGACACCCACTCCTCGCCGGAAACTGTCATGCCGAGAGTCCAGGAGACGTGTTTCCGTTAAGGAGCTTTTATGTTGGAAACGATTCCGAAAGCAACCACTTTCGGATTCTGCTAGCGATTGACGCAGCCATGCTGGAGGGGCTCCGTCACAGGCAGAGGTTTGAAAACCTGATCAAACTCTGAGGGACTTGCATTTTACGCACAAGCAGCTCATCATCCCATCACAATGGAGAAACCATGATACCCTTAAATCCTAACCCCAGGTCTGAAACCTGTTTGGAATAGTCAATGAAAGGCAAGGATTTATCACTCAGTTGCAAACCTCCCTTTCCCCTAGGAGACTGGATTTGTAGGAGGTACAACAGATAAACGGTTTCTGGGTCTCTAGCATGGAAGAACCCTAAACATTTTTTTTTTGAAATGTACTGAAAGACTTTCAAGTTTCCAGAGAAAAGGTACCAGATCTCCTGAAGGGGAAAAGCAAAGAGACAAACAGACAGAGCAAGGTATTAGATTATGAGGGAGAACTTCACGTGTTGGACTGTCATTCAATGGATCTCTGCATTCCTTACTTAAATGAAAACATGAAGCATGATTGTTTCTAGCGATGGAGACCCTTTCTCCAAGAGAACTGGAGTCGGTGGTCACCACTCAAGGCCTCTTAACAGCACATTTAAGGAGCATCTCCATCCCCAAAGTTGAGCCCAGACACTGAGGTCCAGCGCCGAGGGCCTTCTGGCGGTTCCCTCACTGCGAGAAGCAAAGTTACAGGGAACCAGGCAGAGGGCCTTCTTGGTGGTGGCCCTGTGGAACGCCCTCCCATCAGATGTCAAGGAAAGAAACAACTGACTTTTAGAAGACATCTGAAGGCAGCCATGTTTAGGGAAGTTTTTAATGTTTGAAGTTTTGTTCTGTTTTTAGTGTTCTGTTGGGAGCCGCCCAGAGTGGCTGGGGAAACCCAGCCAGATGGGCGGGGTATAAATAATAAAATTATTATTATTATTTACTCCAAAGAAATTGTTGTGCTTAATGGGACTTGCTGCTTAGTAAGTATGCTGGTCTACGCATGTGGCTGTGCAATCATTCCTGCAAAATCTACAGCTGCCTCTATCTATGCAGAAAAATTACATCAAGTAATGCAGAGATGGTAGAGTGGACTGTATCCATTCAGAAAGCAGGTGAGTGATCACATTGTTGAAAAAGTCCCTGCAAGTAGAAAACCCTGCACAGTGGGCCCTGGGATCTAGTAACTCCCTGATGCCCTTGTTTTCTTTTTGCATGGGGATTTTTAGAAGGGGGAGGAAATTCAGAAGTACTACCAGCACCCTGCAGTGCTGTTGTTTTTTCTCACAACCACAATAAAGTAAGACCTGCTGAGGTAAGAACCTTCCCGCCAGAGGGAGTTTTGCCAATTGCCTTTCAAACCTGAGAGTCAGCCATGTCTGTATATGACCCTGATGAGTAATATGCACACATAATGATTAAAATGAAGACCATCGTTAGGCATTATCGATCCATAAAGTTTTATTATGGCAACTAATAATACAGAAATGTTGCTCTCTGCCCTGTTCCTTGAGCTATAAATGCACCTTTAATGACTGGAGCAAGATTGTGAAATATTATCTCATACAGCATTATCGTAAAGGGGAAACAATCAAATCCTATAACCACGACCACATACCGTACCACTTATTTTTCATTAGGACTCATCAGTAGAACATTGCCTTATATTTCCTTGGCCTTATACTGTTACAACCTGCTTCAGGCTGAAATTAACATTTCGTTCCTCAGCAGCATCTTATATTTCAATTTTCAGTGGAAAAACACATTACGTCAATTGCCTCATGGCACGGCAGGTGCCATTCTCATTGTGGAGGTTAGCTGCTAATTACTTGCCGTATTTCAACAACAGGGCCTTGAACCCGTCCCATGCACACTCGGCACAATCAACCGTGAACATAAATTAGTAACCATTTGGAATACCCGACTGTACGAAAAATATGGTGATTCGGGTTAAGCCGAGAAGGGAATTACCGCTGGCCAAAGCTTTCTTAAGCCACAAAAAGCTCACACCCCTTTTGGCAATCCTGCTAGGGGCTCAGAAGGTGCTGGAAGAATTGGTGATGCAGTCTCAGAGCCGTGCTACCTGCAGCAGAGACTCTTCGGTGTACATTCCCTTCCCTAGCACCAGGAGATTGAGCTCAGTGATGTGAGCCTCTCTGCAGCCCCAATCAGATGTTGTTTACGCAATCTCTCCTGGGAGAGTATTCTGCAACATGCGACTGGTGTCACGAAATGCCCAGCTTAATAATAATAATAATAATTTTATTATTTATTTATACCCCGTCCACTCTGGGTGGCTTCCAACACATATAAAAACATAATAAAGCATTACACATTGAAAAGCTTACCTATACAGAGCTGCCTTCAGATGTCTTCTAAAAGTCAGATAGTTGTTTATTTCCTTGACACCTGATGGGAGGGCGTTCCACAGGGCGGGTGCCACTACCAAGAAGGCCCTCTGCCTGGTTCCCTGTAACTTCACTTCTTACAGTGAGGGACAGGATACAAATAATAGGGGTGAGGTACAAATAATAAAATTATTATTATACTATTAACATTTCCACAGTTCAAACCATGCTCAGGGCGGCTTACAACATGAAAGAAAAGCACAAACCATAAATAAAACATTAAAAAAAATACACAGCCAAACTGAACCATTTCCACATAAATCACAACAAGATATCGATGTTAAATTGCATTGATGAGAAAATACAAGGGAATCCTCATCAGGACATGAGTGGGGATTTTCCCACCCCACCCCACCCCACCCCCAGCCGTGCCTCCAATACCCGTCCTAAACAGTCAGACCAGGTCAATGGCATCAAAAGCAACTGAGGGAATAGAGTAACACGGTTACTCTCTCATAATAAAAGTTGTCCATCAGGGTGATCATGGAGGAGTCAGTCCCCAAACCAAGCTAACATCTCATCTAAACTTGCTGTGATGGCCTGAGACTCGGGCTCGGACTTGGAACCAGAGAAGACTCAGTCTGCACTGGATCCTTTGCCTCAGGCATCATCTGAACCAAGTCTGGGGCCTGATCCTGAAGAGTCCCAGTCTGCACAGGTTCCCCTGCAACAAACACCAGCTGGGCAGAGTCAGGGGCCTGAGCCTGCCCTGGCTCCAGATGCGGGGATTACCTCGTTGCCTTCAGCTGGGCCATCACTTACAGCTGCTCCACTACCAGTTGGGTCAGGAGAGGCTGAGGCGGCCTCTGGGTCTAGTAACCCACCAACGTCTCCCGAGCTGCAGAGACTAAGGTCTGAGAGAAGGAGAGACCTGAGTACTCTCAGGAGAAGTGCTTGCCTTCGGGCGAAACAGAGAGGTGAGTCGCTGGGGGATCAGGACTGGCCGCTACCCCAACAAAGATAAAAGGCTGTCGGACCCTGCCCCAGGTTGCGGGAGCAACATTGCTGTATGCTAAATCCTGTACCTGTCCTTGCCTTGTGTTCTGCCTTGGCCCTGTCGGACTGACTCCTAAAGGAACCCTTGGATTCTGGTCCAGTCCTGGACCGCGTTTCACGGGTTACCCCTGGGCCCAGCACACTTGCAATCCAAGGCACCATGCTGGCTTTGCCAAGGAAGCAAGGCCTCTCTTCTCTGAAACAAGGCTCCTGAATTGGCTGTTTTTTCAAGGGCTGGAAGGACCTCTTTTTTGGTGACACAGCGCACAGAGCTGGAGTTTCAAAATTCCACCAAGGTGCTTGGATACAGTGCATAGGAATAAAACCTTCAAGGCCTGCCCTATGCCATTTGTCAAGAGGGCATGATTATATACTTAACTCAGGTCACTATCTTTCATTCAGGTCACATTTAAGGTCAGTGGCAAAGTTGAGGTCGCCTGCTTGGGCAATTTGAACTGCACCTGACCTGCGGATAAACAGGGTGATTTAGTATCTTTTGGAAGGACTTGCATCAGTCTTCACCTGCACAAATATATGCTCTAGTGAGAGACAAAAATGCTGTTTTTGAAAGAACAAGAAAGAAAGAAACGTCGGGTTCATTTGTCTATATTGCAACAGCTGTAGAACGCTGTTTACCCATGCTGGTTCACCAAACAGTTCACAGTAATAAAACCAGACTTATTATCCTTACAATGCTAGATCGAGAATACTAGGTGTCATCAGGACTGGCCCTGCCATTGGGCAAAGTGTGGTAGCTGCCTCAGGAGATGCTAAGGGGTGGTAATGGTAGTAGTTTCCCTCACCATTCTCCATAGGTCCTCTGCACCTCCTAAGCCAGTCTGCTGGTGGAGGAAGTTGCCCCATTGCCAGAGCTGAAATAAGATTCAACTCCTAGTCTGATTGAATTGTGCACATGGACTGAGAGATGCCATCTTGTCCTTTGCCCCAGGCAGCGAAATGTCTTGGGCTGGACCTGAACAGTATTGTTGTTGTTGTTGTTATTAACACTTTTCTGAGAAAGGACTGAAAAAAAGGTGTAAAATTGTAAAATGATACTAAAGCAATATAAATTTTAAAATTTGCAAATAAAATAGACCTGTGGGAATATCGGCGTCTAAACCTGATAAAATTCAAAGTGAGGGATATAATACCAGAAAATATAAGCACCACACACGTGCAGCACAAGGCTATGTACTCAGAAGTAAGCCACACTGGATCATACCTTCCAACATTTCTCTGATAAAAATAGGGATGTCCTATTCAATAAAAATAAAAATAACATTTTTATACCCCACCTATCTTACTGGGTTGCCCCAGTCACCTTCCAACATATTTTAAAATATAATAAAACATCAATCATTTAAAAACTTCCCTATACAGGCTACCTTCAGATGTCTTCTAAAGGTTGTATAGTTTCTTATGTCCTGGTCTCGGGGGTTGCTAAACTCCAGATCCTCCAGCATTTCTCCAGTGAAAATAGGGATGTCCTAAGCAAAAGCAGGATATTCTAGGATCAAATCAGAAACTGGGATGGCTTCTGTAGATCCTGGACTGTTCCTGGAAAATAGGGACACTTGGAGGGTCTGCTGTATTCAATGGGGCTTGCTGCTTATTTTTAGAGGATGATTGTTATTACCATCAATCCATGCATTGCCTTCTAAACAACAGTCTCAAAGGCAAGGTACACTACCCTGGCAGGAGCTCCTCTGATGAAGACCAAAGCCTGCAAGTAGAAATTTAGAGTCCCTCCAGACGGGTGAGTTATTGCAAGTATATTCTGCAACCTGTTCCTGACCACAATAATGGTCCATTAGTGGTGGTTTTTTTTCTGCTTTCGTTTGTTCTGCAATGCTTCCTCAATGTTACCACATTACTGCTGTGCGGAAGGGCTATAGCACAACAAAAGCAGGGCAAAAATAAAACCCGAACATTTGTGGCATAACAAAAGTTGCGGAATTTCAGCAGGAAGTTACGGGATGTACAGTGGTTGGAAGTGAAGCAGCGTGACCACCCCAAAGACTTTTTTAGGTGTAAAGAGTATCAAAAGTGGGATCACATGTGATCATCTCAATATCATCATGAACACAGATGGCCACGAATGTGTAATAAACATAATTTCTTAAGGAAGATATATGTACCCCCCCCCCCACTTTTTTTAAAAAAGCATAATCCAAAGGTGTTTTTAAATAACCCTCTAAAAACGAAATGCCGTTTACTGTATCTCCCCACCCGATTCTGCAAGTCCCTCTTTCTGAGCAGCCTCTGGCAACGAATTCAAGTAAGCTGAAAGAGCAGCAGTAGCAGAGTTTTGCCTCCTCTGCGAACATGCTGGCGATGTCTCCTCCAGGCTATAAAGCTCATCCTCTCTCTGCAAAGTGGCAAGTTTGAAAGCTATCAAACAAATGCCACACACCATTGTTTATCTTGTCATGCAACCTCCTAATCACAGACCTCTCCCAAGCGCTGGGCAGATAACAAGGACAGTATCAGCCCTGTCATTATTGTGGGAAGTAATCCGCTACAGATTGAAGAGTTCACATAAACCACAGCGGCAGTGGTTCATGCGCCTCCTTGTAAAAGGGATTGCAGAGGCTTATCTATCCTTAAGGATTAAATTTGATTATGGGCAAGATCTGTGTTTTGGGAGGGCAGCTTTGCTGAGTCGACAGCTCTGTTGGGCTGGGTTCTTCCTACGAGCACCATGTGTTTAAAAGTGGATAGCGCTCATGTGCAGAGCTTGTGCATGTGTTGCATTACCCCTGGGACAGGATCCAAGGAGCTTGCATGAGGGAACAGTGGGAGATGCCTTATACCAAGTCAGATTACGAGCCCTTCAACACTTCTTCTTGTTGTTGTTTAGTCATTTAGTTGTGTCCGACTCTTTGTGACCCCATGGACCAGAGCACGCCAGGCACTTCTGTCTTCCACTGCCTCCCAGAGTTTGGTCAAACTCATGCTGGTTGCTTCGAGAACACCGTCCAACCATCTCGTCCTCTGTCGTCCCCTTCTCCTTGTGCCCTCCATCTTTCCCAACATCAGGGTCTTTTCCAGGGAGTCTTCTCTTCTCATGAGGTGGCCAAAGTATTGGAGCCTCAGCTTCAGGATCTGTCCTTCTAGTGAGCACTCAGGGCTGGTTTCCTTCAGAATGGATAGGTTTGTTCTTCTTGCAGTCCATGGGACTCTCAAGAGTCTCCTCCAGCACCATAATTCAAAAGCATAAATTCTTCGGCGATCAGCCTTCTTTATGGTCCAAATTGGTCCATTTCAGTTTCTCCCGATTTCTAATTTTTCTAGGCTTATCTTCAGTTCTGCACATTTCCTCATCAGTTTGCATTTTTTTTAAAAAAAAAATGAGGCACACATTTGCATGAAGTTTCCCCTAATGTAAAGTCTTCTTGTATATTATTTTCATGGATATATACATTTTAATGCACACTTTACCCCAGTAAATGCATCTTTGTGTATAGTACTTGGCTAGAGAACTGCACTGCGAAATTTGAAGTGTGAATATCAGAGGATGACGCTGTTTCAGTTCACTTATTGTTTCAGAAAGTGCGATTTAGGTAGGCTTACCTTTAAATGCAAACTGAATCCTAATTTCTTATTCCAGCAACTTCATTCAGCATGCTCTATCTGCTCCTTCATACCCTCCAACATTTCTCCGATGAAAATAGGGCCGCCCCGTTCCACAATGGCAATTTTACTATTTATACCCCACACATCTTACTGAGTTGCTCCAGCCACTCCAGGCAACTTCCAATATATATAAAAACATATTGAAACAATAAACATTCAAGAAAACCTTTCCTATACAGAATTGCCTTCAGGCGGCTTAGAGGGGGGTCAGATAACTCCATACCCTCCAACATTTCTCCAATGAAAATAAAAATGTTCTAGGAATAATGTTGTCAGTTTGTGAAATGTGAGCATTAAGAACTAATGTTCTGAAGGAGCATCTCCATCCCCATCGTTCTGCCAGGATGCTGAGGTCCAGCGCCAAGGGCCTTCTGGCGGTTCCCTCATTGCGAGAAGCAAAGCTACAGGGAAGCAGGCAGAGGGCCTTCTCGGTAGTGGCGCCCGCCCTGTGGAACGCCCTCCCACCAGATGTCAAAGAGATAAAAAACTACCTGACATTCAGAAGACATCAAGTACCTGTATTTGCTGCTCTGTCATAAATTTCTTCACCACTTTCGATGTGTGACGGGGGACTAGGTCCTGCTGCAATATCCCAGTACCGTCGGGACACCTCTTTTCCAGCTCTGGAATAACTCTCCTTCGTAGAACCTCAATATATTGTGGCGAGCACATCATTCCTTCTATTGGCTGCAGGCTTCTGACACCCTAATGATCAACTGACTTTTCGTGTTTGTTTTGAGTACAGGATTACAAGTAAGATTGAAAACATGCTTTGTTTCAGTTAATTTGCACAAGGTTGTAAATCAATCTTTCTACCTCCCTAATTTCTTTAAATTAACAAGGCTTTCTCATATTATTTAGAGTTATGTACACGGGTGGCGCTGTGGGTTAAACCACACAGCCTAGGGGTTGCCGATCAGAAGGTCGGCAGTTCGAATCCCCGCAACGGTGTGAGCTCCCGTTGCTCGATCCCTGCTCCTGCCAACCTAGCAGTTCGAAAGCATGTCAAAGTGCAAGTAGATAAATAGGTACCGCTCCGGCGGGAAGGTAAACGGCATTTCCGTGTGCTGCTCTGGTTCACCAGAAGCGGCTTTGTCATGCTGGCCACATGACCCGGAAACTGTATGCCGGCTCCCTTGGCCAATAAAGTGAGATGAGCGCCACAACCCCAGAGTTGTCCACGACTGGACCTAATGGTTCCTTTACCTTTACATGGGATTCTTACATGTTTGCCCATTAAAATCCTTGGCACCGTAATCCTATGCACACTTACTTCTGGGTAAACATGCCTTGGATAGGCAACATTTTAAGTGGACAGAAGTACCACTTGCTTGTATTTCCTAATGCCCCATTTGTATAGAATACCTGGAATAGCTGCATGCGGACAAAGCTTTCAACATATTATATAGAGTCTATATAGACTCTATATAGACATCTATATAGAGTGCATAATTTTCTGCAACTGCTCGTCCGTGGTTGGAATTCCAGCTTGAGAAAAAGAGAGAGGAGAGACTAGCTTCATAAGGCTGGAACTGGACCTGAAGATAATACGTTCCAGCTCCCTGTCCTAGGGCAACCAGCACATTCTCTCCTTCCCCTTTCTCATCCATTTAAGTCACATCCTTCGGATTACAGCATGCCACAGGGGGAAAAACCAGAAACGAACAAAGCGGCTCAGGCCTCTGGAGTTCAAAGAGCAAAATGATAGCCATTGTTTTGAAGCTGGGTTATCGGCCACACGTGGTGGCGTTCTTACTTTTTGAAATACACAATCCCGCACCACCTCCACCCCACCAAAAAAAAACCCTCACAGAGTTTTAGGATTATAAAATGCCAACCATTGCAGTTGTGTCAGAGGTCAGCGAAGTTAAAGCAGGCTATGCCCACCCCCTCAACCCCAGTGGAAGTGTGAACTTTCCCTGTTGGTTTTAATGAAGTGTTAACTGCAAACTGAGTCATTTGCAACTTCACATTGAGGGCCAATTCACACATGAAGATCCGTTTTGGGATGTTTTAGACACTGCCTTATAAAAATATGAGCTTTAGATTTTTCTTTGTTTTGCTTTCTGCCGCTTTTAATAAATGTGTAATTTATTTATTGCTGTAAGTCACTTTGAGTAACTTTAGTAAAGGGGAAAAAAGGGTGACTAATAAGTTTAATAAAATAATAATAGTAATAATGCCTTTGTCTTTGTTCATGGAGTTTTCTTGGCAGGAATACTATGGTTTTCCCAGTAGTGATGTATGGAAGTGAGAGCTGGACCATAAAGAAGGCTGGTTGCCAAAGAATTGATGCTTTTGAATTCTGGTGCTGGAGGAGACTCTTGAGAGTCCCATGGACTGCAAGAAGATCAAACCTATCCATTCTTAAGGAAATCAGCCCTGAGTGCTCACTTGAAGGACAGATCGTGAAGCTGAGGCTCCAATACTTTGGCCACCTCATGAGAAGAGAAGACTCCCTGGAAAAGACCCTGATGTTGGGAAAGATGGAGGGCACAAGGAGAAGGGGACGAAAGAGGACGAGATGGTTGGATAGTGTTCTTGAAGCTACCAGCATGAGTGTGACCAAACTGTGGGAGGCAGTGGAAGACAGGAGTGCCTGGCGTGCTCTGGTCCATGGGGTCGCGAAGAGTCGGACACGACTAAATGACTAAACAACAACAACAATAATTAATAATGCCACTGCTTGGGGGCTTGCAGCAGTGTGTGTGGACTATCTCCATTAAAAAGAATCTAGTGCCTTGAGTAATATTTGGTTATTTGATAACTCTGTTAGGGATGTGGGTGGTTGAGAACCAGGAACCTCATCGTCTAGCTCACAGTCTGGCTCAAGTCTAATGTAGTATTACTCAGGTCTAGCATAGCAGTTTGGACTGTGCACATCCAAGCATTGCTTTTGTGCTGAAAAGAAGACAGCTATGCACCACCGACAATAACTGGCACACAATGTGAGGAATCTGGCTTGGGCAGGCCTACTATAAACACCAAAAGCTTGTTATCCTGCCTGCTATGCTACAGGCACAAGCACAGGGATCCTGTCTGGAGGCTAGATTGGTCACTGTTATCAATGTGGACAGGGAGGGAACTACGAAACTAGATTTTCAGGAGCAGTTTGCACAGGCGAAACCGAGATCCATTGTAGTTCAAGGGTGGATAATATTTTTCAGCCTTCTTGCTGGGCAGACATCCGGAAACCACATGCCAGGGGTGGCTGGGGCCAGAGGCAAAGGGCAAAACAATGGCTATGGCAGACTGGTTTTACACAAACTCGTGCACCCCTCCCTACCCATCCAGAGAAGCAAATGGCTTTATCAGAGACCAAGAACACATTCCGTCCGGCCAGGCAAAAACATTCAGGGAGGTTCTGAATGCAGAGCTAAGGAGGGGTGTGGCCTAAGGAGGGGTGTGGCCTAGGGAGAGTGGGCGGAGCTAGGGAGGGTATTTAGCCTGAGGCAAAACCTGAGGCCCATATTTAGCCCTCAGGTCTGAGGTTCCTCATTTATACTGGGAGTTCATGAAGCATTGGCCACTGGTTGAAGGGAGTTTGTTCGCTTGACCTGCAGTGTCTTAATGGTGTCAGATGGATAGATACAACTGATTATTATCCCATGATCTTGTTTGCTACCTTAGGTGAGGAGAGTGTCCACTCCTTGGGGCTACTGACACTATGCAGCAAACAGCAGTGAACCGATCATATTTGGAAGAAAAGGTCTTTCACTTTCTCGCCTTTCCTGTGGGCTCGAAAATCCCAGTGTTTCTAGGATTCCTTTCCCATTGCTTCACCCTGACCTTGGTTTTTATCAGTTAATTGGAGCCGCTCTGCTGTCGCTTCCTCTTCCTAGACAGCAGCTCATTATTTTCAGGTAATTAGCTATAGCACCTGGTGAAACTGCCCCATCTCTGAAGGAAAACAACATTCCTTTTATGAAATGGCTCCCTTTCATTTATTTATTTTAAAAAACTGACAATGTCTGAAGCTTTCCCCATGCAGAAAGGCCCTTCGCTCAAGCAGGCAAACAAAAGTATTTCAGTTTTATAGAGCTCCTTGTTTTCTCCAAACAAAGAAAGAACGATTGACAGCTCCAGAGCAAGCAAGGACATTAAACCATGGTTTGAAATTGGCTTGATATCCTGGTTTCTTCTGAAGAGGTTCAACATAGTTTGGATGCTTAACAGAGGCCTTCTTGGTTAGTTAGTTTGCTGGCTGGTGTGAAGGGAGGAACGAAGCGGCTGCATGTGCAAGCAGATCTGTACAAAATGTGGAAACAACATGGAACAATGTTGATTTCCTACTATTCCACCTCAAAACATCAGTGGTTAGAATGTCAGACCAGGACATGGGAGACCAGGGTTCAAATCTCCACTCATCCATGGGGCTCAATTGGTGCCTTTGGGGTAGTCACCGCTTCTCGGCCTAACTTCACATGTTAATTGTGAGAATAAGATGGGGAAAAGGAGAACCATGGATGCCATCTTGAGCTCTTTGGAAGAATTAATAATAATTAATAATAATAATAATAATAATAATAATAATAATAATAATAATAATATGCAATCATAAATAAAACAATTCAAAACTCCAAAACCCAGTGATAAATTCAGATAAATGACCATTTTTAAGACTCCTCAACATGTATTGGTTTGCCCACAACCGCTACTAAAGCCAGAAGGTTGGTACAAATCAACTCTCTGGGCATCCATCCCTAGGGCAGCATTTTAAAAACCACAGGTGTAATCAACACACCTTCAAAAATCCATGTGGGTTGAAGCCACACATTAGTAACATGTAGAAAATAAAGGTTATTGCTATGCCATTTGCTACTTTAGAACGCTGACAGGTTTGCTTTCACCGATGCAAAATGTTCCCACAACTAAGGCCCAGAAGCACAACCACATACCACTGCTGTGGCACAAGGAACACACACTCAAGTCTCATAAATGCAGCCACAAACTGCCGCAGGTGAGGAAACAGCCAGTCACAAGTATCTCTGTGGCCAAGGGGACTTTAAGACAACTGGCAGGATTCAACAAGTAATTAAATCCAGCAAAAGCACCACGAAGCTTTCTTTGTTGGCGGATGTAGAAAGTAACTACATAACCAACAAGAGAACGAATGCCAGCTTTCTTTATTGCATATTGTAGCTCTTGCTACACCTTCACTGGTGCCCTCCAGCTGTTTCAGCTCTTAGCTCCCATCAGCCACAGCCAGCAGGTAAGCAAAGACTGGCTTATTGCTCACCTGAGGCCAGGGCAGTCACCAGAAGAGGACACAAATTTGTGTGAGATAGGCACGTGCTAATTCATATGCACAGATGCAGATTTAGAAGTCATATAATTTAAAGAGGTGTTCATTCCTTCCCTCTCACCACAGCGGAAAGGACCGTGAACAGGGGACCCTTCCAGGCTGATGTTCTGACAATCGCAGGGGGCTGATGTGTGCCTGCTTGGTTCTCAGTTTAAAAAACCGAAAACTTCCCAGCTGAACTCTCAAAGCAGTTTACAGGGAGATAATTTAAACCAGCGAACCCTTCTAAAAATACAAAGCCATAACATTCTAAATTGCTAAGCACATTAAAAAGAACAGTCTTTTTATGACTTGTTACTTGGCCTTATTGTGCAAGACAACAAAACAAGCTGTTTGGTGGCATCTGCCTCTCAGTTGCCAATGCCAAAGCATAGTTTCTCTGTGCCCCTTCTCCCCTTCTACATAAATCTTTGCCTGTCTTGAGAAAAAGGAGGATAGTTTGGTGTCCTTCAGTTTCCTTCATAGAAACTACTCCTTACATTTCTGGCTGGCTGATTGGTATTTATTGCTCATTCCCCCCCACAAAAAAAGGCAGTGCAGAATGCATATATATATATATATGTCTTTTAAGCACCATTCTCAATCACTGGGATCGAGTGCTCTTTTCCCCAACACACTCTGGAGACCAGAGGCTTAATTCATTTACTAGCATAAATACTATCAGCAGGGCTGACCCACCCTGACCGTGGTTTTCCCCCCAAAGGTCCTTGCTCCGGCCTCCTGCTCCCAGTCAGATATCACAGTTTGTTAGCTCCTAGTGCTTGCGTACAGGAAATGTTAGCAGGAACTAAGGAACCCAGAAACTAACAGTCCCCGAGAAACCATGTTGCACAGGGAGATACTCTGTGTCTCACAAGCCTAAGTCAGAATTTCTTGTACAGTGGTACCTCAGGTTAAGTACTTAATTCGTTCCGGAGGTCCATACTTAACCTGAATCTGTTCTTAACCTGAAGCACCACTTTAGCTAATGGGGCCTCCTGGTGCTGCCGCGCCGCCGGAGCACGATTTCTGTTCTCATCCTGAAGCAAAGTTCTTAACCCGAGGTAAGATTTCTGGGTTAGCGGAGTCTGTAACCTGAAGCGTATGTAACCTGAGGTACCACTGTACTAGCTCTCAATATTGAAAGAAGGCCTAGGTGAGCAGCTCACTGTTCAACATGTTCCTTGTTTTGTTCCCATAGGGCAGTTTGGATGAACTCTTCAGGGTTTGCTGTGGAACAGAGGAGGAGCTACCACTCTTCCTCACACCAACCCTCTCTGCGTGGATAAGATGCCTGGGTTTGGCTTCCGCACATAAAATCCAGCGCAGGCGGCCCTCAGTAGTATGGTTGCCCCCGCCGTAAACATCAGTGATTTGACTGCCTGGTTGAGGTTTATATGTGCCAGATTTTGGATGTGTAGCTCAGGTCTGGATTTGGCACTCATACTTAGGCATCTCGCAAGCTCTTACAAGGTCTGGACTGTCTGTATGGATATGGGGGAATACCATATTTTTCGCTCTATAAGACGCACCAGACCACAAGACGCACCTAGTTTTTGGAGGAGGAAAACAAGAAAAAAAATATATTCTGAATCTCAGAAGCCAGAACAGCAAGATTTCTGAAAGCAGCAATCCCTCTTGCTGTTCTGGCTTCTGGGATAGCTGTGCAGCATGCATTCCCTCCATAAGACGCACAGACATTTCCCCTTACTTTTTAGGAGGCGAAAAACGAGTCTTATAGAGCAAAAAATACGGTAAGTAAACATTGTCAAACACAATCCACAAATTAATATCTTGATTTGTTCTTTTTTTGTGGTGGGCTGACAGCCCAGGCAACCCCCTGCCCAGTGCTTGGGCCCTGTCTATTCCTCTCCATGCCTGAAAATGATTCTGAGCACACAGAGTCCTTGAGCAAGTTACTGCATTGCATTCCAGTCTTGGACCGATGAGATTCCTGAATCACACCCTGAATTCCCTGACTGCAGCTTGGATTTCAAGCATATGTGATTTTGCATTTGGGACCTAATAAATATATAGATAGATGCGTAGCCAAAGGCTTAGTTCAAGGTACTGACTGTGATCTGCGAAATGCCTAGATGGCTGGTGGCCAATGTTTCCGAGAGAATTTCCTTCCCTGCGTTCTGTCACGATGTCTGAAGCAGCAATACGAAGCATAGTAACTTAGAAGCAAAATCCCTGAAATCCATGGGAGTAACGATGGGTGGCAGCGATGGCAGGAGTATTGGCTCTATCCAACCCACACAGTGCTGGTATCCCTGTAAAAAATTAGAGAGGGTTCTAGGATCAGGGGTAGGGAGTGTTTTTCAGCCTGAAGATCGCATTCCTATATTGCCAATCTTTCAGGGTCCAAAGTGGGTGGGGTCAGAGCCAAAACAGTGAAGCAACAAGTGTGACTCTTGCCTTCCTACATAGGCCACATTCCAGCCAGGTAAAAGCATACTGTCACGGTCTGGTTCATGGGCGATCGAAGTCCCAGCTGGGGACGTCGGGACCAGGGGCAAGATGGCGGGAGCAGGAACGTAAGTCCAGAAGCCAGGAGTCAGAAAGCCAAGAGTCCAAGGGTCAGAGAGCAGAGAGTCAAGAAGCCAAGGGGCTGAGGGTCACGAAGCAAGGAGTCACAAAGTCAGGGGTCCGAGGATCAAGAAGCAAGGAGTCAAACGCAGCAAGGCAGGAAGTGTGTTGCTGTGGCAAAGAGCCGGAGGGAAATTCTGACCTTATATCCCTTCCCGGCTCTTGCCACCAGGTGCTATGAGTTACCAATCGGCCTCACCTGTGTGGCCTTGCCTCTTCAGAACAAACTTAGGAAGGCCCCAGTCCTGCAAAGTCCTATTGGTCACAGGGCCTGGCTCCTGCATGCACACCTGACACATACCCTCCAAGTGCCCCGATTGTCCAGGGACAGTCCCAGAACCACAAAAGCCACCCCAGCTTCTGATTTGATCCCGGGAATGTCCCTATTTCCCTGCCAGTGCCGTCGCTGCCGAGCTCAGGGAGAAGGATGAGCTGACATTTGTCCCAAGCGATGGCCCTTCTTCTGATAGGAAATGCTCTGTGGAGGGGATGGACAAAAAATATGGGGGATAGAGAAGGGCGAGTTGGGGGGGGGCGGAGTGAGGAATGTCCCTATTTTCATCTGAGGAATGTTGGAGATAGGGGGTATGACATAGGGAGTGCATCAAATGTGAGGCCTAATCACACACACACACACACACACACACACACACACACACACACACACCCTTCATGCTCTAGATTCTCATATAATACTTTGCTTATTTGGAGTTTGAGGTTCGTTCTTGGTTCCTGCCAAGCCAGAAGCACTGTGAAAGCAAGATCCAGAGCAAGCCAGGTAGAAGGCTTGTGCTGGGAACTGGAGGGAGAGAAGGAGGGCAACTCTATTGGTTCTTCTGGAACCTCTCAAGCAGCTTAACCGCGTGTTTTTAGGTCACCGATTCCTGATACAGTGGTACCTCTGGTTACAAACTTAATTCGTTCCAGAGGTCCGTTCTTAACCTGAAACTGTTCTTAACCTGAAGCACCACTTTAGCTAATGGGGCCTCCTGCTGCTGCCGCACCGCCGGAGCACAATTTCTGTTCTCATCCTGAAGCAAAGTTCTTAACCCGAGGTACTATTTCAGGGTTAGCGGAGTCTGTAACCTGAAACGTATGTAACCCGAGGTACCACTGTACTTGGCACCGCCTTACAATTCTGGATCCTAATGTTTCCAGCCATTCACATCTCAGCTGGATCCCCTTCAGTTGTCTTCTTCCAACTTATGAGGGCTATGACCTAAATGGAAGCATATACTTCAAACAAAATAAATATGTACTGTATGTGCAGTGGGTCTTTCGCATATGCTACGCCATAGGCATGTATGGGAGATGCTTATCTCAATTTATGCACAATCACGCTACACCCATGTACAGTCCTACTTGTTAGGTATAATCACACCATCTAGTCCTTTTGTTTAATTTTATATATATATACACACACAAACAAACATGTTCACACACACAAATGAAGAAATACAGTAAGCCCACAACTTACACAAGGGTTATGTTCCAGGTATCACACCTAAAAACAAAATTGTGTATAGTCCAAACCCATTGGGTTCAATGATGGGTGGGATTGCCAAAGTAATTTCCTAGAAACTCCACCCCCTTTCTGCCCTCTTTTTAATTTTTTTTATTGCCACACACATAAAACTGAATACGCACAAGTTAAATGTGTACAAGTTGTGGGCTTACTGTATTCCCTCTTCCATTAATAATTTTACGAACTGAAATACCGAATTAGAGACTTATTAAAAGAAAAGCCCTCCTCGCTCTCACCCCTCCAAAAATATAGCAACACCCATGGGCGCCGCCAGCAATGATCCGTAGCGACACATTTCGGACGCGTGGGAGAGAATCTTGAGCAGATAACCAACTTGCAAATTCTATATAGACCCAGTGGAAGGCGGGAGATGGGAGTCCTGTTTCTTGTTAGTTGCTGCCCTGATAACTGCTCGGGGAAAGGCAAGTACGTATTGTAAACAGAAGAGTGTCGCTATAGCAACGCGGCCGTTCAACTTTTAACTCCTCAAAACAGAAGTAATTAGTTCTCTCAGCTTTGTATTTCTGCATTTTCGTACCAGCAAAAGATTGCGCTGCGCACTCCCTCAGCTAGACATGTCCTGGCGGTTAGGATCCAGCTGGGCTCAGATGTCCAGAGAGCATCTTGTCATTAAAACACCAGGAAATGCTCCCCCAGCCCCTCACACACTTCTTTTAAGTACTGGGGAAGGAGGACAAGACTAATGTCTCATATTCACTGCTCTTTATAGTTGTTTAAAAACACACTCCCCATACTGCTTCAAAGGACAGCGCCTACTGACCTTAGATATTTTAGGTGTGTTGGGTCCTTACGAGGTTCCCACCTGGCTTGTTGTAAATCACCCCAATAAAAGACACACACACACACACACACACACACACACACACACACCCTTTGCAGAAAGTGTGTGTGTAGGGCTCATGCTCCATGCTAGCCAATGTGTACTCTTAAACTGGCGTACGTTTAAACGGGACTGACCGTTTTGATCTGTGGCCAAGTCCACCTCAAAGGCTCAGGGCGAAGCACAAACACACATGGATAAAACAAAGCCAACGCAGATAAATATCTAGCAAGCGTTAGAACGACTACACCCACATTCAGGTTCCACAACGGCAACAAAACATTGAATGAGATATTATCAACGTCCGGCATACATTTGGGTAAGTTAACCAAGGTGGGTTTGCAGAATGCGGAAACGGTGTGGCACAATGTGGAATTTGAGGCAGAACGTGAAACCCGAATCATTTCACTTTTGGTTTTCTAAAGGCAAGACAGGTAAAAATGGGTTGGACTAGAGAGAAAGTACACAGATCACTGGCCTGTCCTTTGTGCAATGTTCTAGCCATGCAAAGCTTTCAAAACACCCACATCTCTCAATCTAGGCAAACAGCTCCAGAACACCTTCCAGCCAGGCAAAGCAACTCAAGGAGCTCATGTAGCTTTTGCTAATAAAGATTTAACTCCAGCTTGAAGGCTGCGGTTGACTGCCGGCTTGCTCTTTGACACTTGGGTAGCATCAGCTACCAAGTCTACTGCCCCCAAACTGCCATGTTCAAATTGGTGCCAAAGCCTTTACAGCTACAATCTGTACTTAGTGTTTTCCAATCTATGCTTATGAAACAGGGATGAGGGGGACCGGTGGCTCTGCAGATGTTGTTGGAGTACAGCTCCCATTGTCCCTGACCATGGCCTGTGCTGGCTGAGTCCTGCAACATCTTGGGTGGGTGTGGCGATTAGGACACAGATTCCCCATCACTGTCACAAAGCAATTGAAAACTCTGCCTGTTGTTTTCTAAGGTCACTAGTATACGGAGACACACAATACATGCCACAGGTCACGACAGGAGGAGAAATGGCAGCTGGGATTGTTGATAGAGGGCGAGAGATGCTGGCAACCCAATACTTTTCTCCTTCTAAGCAAGACCACCAAAGCCAGAATCCGTTCGGAGGAGGCGAAGCCAGCCCGGATAAAGTAAGCATTGACCCCGATTCCTCATACCAACAATCTGAAGCAAATCCAAAGCAAACTTTTCATTTGTGTCCTCAAATATTCCGTCCTGTTATTTTAGTATATTTTGCATAGCTCTGCACTTTCTGGTTTTGGCCTGAACTTTTATTTTCTACGAAAAAGTCAGTATACAAGTGCAGACAGACTAAAAGCAGGAGGCTCTAGTGAAATATGGACATAGAGCTGAGACACCTTGCCTTCGCACACAGGTCTCCTTTGAGTGCTTCACGCCAGGCTGTTCTTTCCAGGCTGCTGTACCTGCCTCCTCTCACGTACTTCATCACCGGACTGCAGTGCTGCTGCCGAGATGCCCTTCCCAGTAGCTGTTCCAACTACCATCTTACTACAGCAACCATTGACAACCAGGCACCCTCCAGGCATTTGGGATTACAGTTTCCATCAATCTCAGCCAGCACAGCCATGTTGGAGAAAAATGATTTACCAAAAAAATACACTCCTGACCAGGGAGGAGCATGCAAGGTTCCTATTTATTTTTAACCGAGAGAGAGACTTATACACTGAAATTTCAGCGTTTTGTAATAACTATACACGCACAAACACAAAATGGAAACCACATACCAAATTAAAACCACAGATCATCAGCTAACTTATTCCCAGGAAATGCTTGGTTGTTACTGAATGTCCCTTCTGTTAGGAGAGACACATCAGGAGAGGGATACCAGCATTTCCACATCTGCTGCTGCAAAACCTCAGTTCTTCCAGTTATCTCCAACATACTACATATACCTGCAGGAGTGTCTCTACCTCCATTGTTCAGCCTGGACACTAAGGTCCAGCTCCGAGGGCCTTCTTGCAGTTCGCTCACTGCAAGAAGTGAGGTTACAGGGAACCAGGCAGAGGGCCTTCTCAGTAGTGGTGCCCGCCCTGTGGAAGACCCTCCCATCAGATGTCAAAGAGATAAACAACTACCTGACATTCAGAAGACATCTGAAGGCAGCCCTGTTCAGGGAAGTTTTTTATGTGTTTTTAATCTTTGGATTGGAAGCCACCCAGAGTGGCTGGGGAAACCCAGCCAGATGGGTGGGGTATAAATAATAAATTATTATTATTATTAAAAGGTAAAGGGACCCCTGACCATCAGGTCCAGTCGCGAACGACTCTAGGGTTGCGGCGCTCATCTCGCTTTATTGGCTGAGAGAGCCGGCATACAGCTTCCGGGTCCTGTGGCCAGCATGACCAAGCCGCTTCTGGCGAACCAGAGCAGCGCACGGAAACGCCGTTTACCTATTTATCTACTTGCACTTTGACATGCTTTCGAATTGGTAGGTGGGCAGGAGCAGGGACCGAGCTACGGGAGCTCACAGCGTCACAGGGATTTGAACCGCCGACCTTCTGATCAGCAAGCCCTAGGCTCAGTGGTTTAGACCACAGTGCCACCCTTGTCCCTCTACTATTATTATTATTATTACTACTCATCTACCAATGTAGGTTCTCTTTCTGCATTTACAATGATCATACCATGTGGTTAATGAATTGACTGTGTTGACAGACACCTGTTGTCATTCATCTAGAAGGAAAGTGAATGGAAGCTGGCTACAGTGGTACCTCGGGTTACATACGCTTCAGGTTACAGACTCCGCTAACCCAGAAATAGTGCTTCAGGTTAAGAACTTTGCTTCAGGATGAGAACAGAAATCACGTGGTGGTGGCGTGGCGGCAGCAGGAGGCCCCATTAGCTAAAGTGGTGCTTCAGGTTAAGAACAGTTTCAGGTTAAGAAGGGACCTCCGGAACGAATTAAGTACTTAACCCGAGGTACCACTGTACAAAATAGGGGGAGCTGTTCAACAGTGGAACAAACTCCCTTGGGAGGTTGTGGACTCTCCTTCCTTGGAGGTTTCTAAACAGACGTTGGGTGGCCATCTGTCATGGATGCTTCAGCTGAGGTTCCTGCATTGCAGAGGGTTAGACTAGATGGCCCTTGGGTTCCTTCCAACTCTATGAATCTATGATTCTAGGGATCTCTGAGGCCCCCTGGCACTATTACGTACTTGCTTAAGTGAGTGAGTGAAGGAGCTGAAAGGTGGCTTGTCCATCCCACCCAATGTCAAACTCTCCTCTCTCCCTGTACTTTGCTTCTGCCAAAGCTAGGCTATGCATCTGTGCAGCTTCACCCAACAGAACTACAGCCCTATAGTCCAGAAAAGAGAAACATGCTAAGTGGGGGGAACTGCCAAATGTTTTCGAGACCCGTCAGAGGCTGGATCAAGAGAGGAAGAGAAATTGCTTAAGAAAAACAAACCCATTCTTGGCCCAGAAACCCAGCACTCAATAAGGAAATTGGCAGTGCCAGTCTTGGCCTCAGGGGCAAGGCCCAGCTGCCTAAAGAAATGGTATCATAGCTTATTTGGCTTCCTGTAACCCAAAACCAAAAACAGAAAAAAGGATCACTCCGTGTCACGTCCTGCACCGTGCAATGATAATTTGTTCTTTCTGAAATTCTCCATTTCCCTAAGCACAGGCTTCCCCTAAATACGTATTTTATCCACATTGCCTAAGTCAGGGCTGCGTACGCACTGTACATCATAAGGCACATTTAAAGTATGTTCCCCCAAAGAATCCTGGGAGCTGAAATTTGTTAAGGATGCTGGGAACTGTAGCTCTGTGGAAGTAAACTATAGCTCCCATGATTTGGGAGTGGGTTTGGGGAATGTGCCTTAAATGTGTAGTCATGTGCAGTGCTTTTTTTCTAAAAAAATGTTTAGGGGTACTTTCATTTTTGACTCAAGAAAATGACCATTTTATAGTTCAAACTGGGAAAAATAAATACAGTAAATGGCCAAAAGTACAAAGATTCACAAAATGTTTAGGGGTATGCGCACCCCCTGAAAAAAAAAGCACTGGTTGTGTGTTTGCAGCCCAAGTGTCTCATATTTGAAAGCAGGGTTATTTTATTTCTTTTCTCTGCTTGTTCTAGAACAGATATTTCCTATTAGTAATGGGGTTTCTTTATTCAATAGGATATCATCTCCTCAAGCAGGGAAGTGACCTGCCTTTTACAAACAAAATAGAGCTTCTGTTCTTTTTAAAAGCTACATTCTTGTTGATCTGTCCCAAAATTCCTAGATGATGTATGTATGTAAATATGTCCTAGGTAAAAGTATACTTCAAAATCTTAAAGAAAATAAAGCCAACCTTGTAAAAACAAAACCTCTTTAGTTATGGTGTCAGAAATTTGTTCAGTGTTGACATTTAACAGTCAGTGTTAACATTGTAATAGACCTAGTGCCAAGGGTCAGAAATCCTTGTATCGCGAAGCTTTGTTTTTGACATGTACACCCATAGCCCAGTAAATGTCATTTAGCCAGAAATGAGGATGACATTTGGACGTTTATTGGGGGAACTGCTAGCTTTGACGTCTAGTAGTAAATGTCAGAATCGTCTGATATTTCCCTCTGGGTCTATTAAAATCTCACAACCACAAAGTTTGTAATGCAAATACCCCCTTGCAGGTCAACTTCTGAACCATTATTCTGTTCAGCTCCCAGGCATTTGAGACTAGGCTGCACATGAGAATTCATACATCGGACTTCCGAGAAGACGGAAGACGGAAGACACTGATCTGTTAATCAGCTGGAATCAATAAAGTGAATTCCCAAGGACTCTCTCAGGGTAGCAATAGATGAGGTAACATATTGCTTTTACGATTTCTGATTTATTCCTACTCTAGTGACAACTTACAGCCTGTCTAAGGCTGCAGTGCAAAGCATAATCACCAGGCAGCAAACTCCACTGAACTCAGCAGCTCAATGCAGAGGAAATATATTTAGGGTTTGGGCTATGGTCAGGTTAGGTTTATGGAATTTATGCATCACTTCCCACTAAAAAAAATATTTAAAAAATCTGAAAGTGATTTTCAGCTGAGTGAAAGATGCAGTAATGAAAACCACACAAACCTATTTAAAGCAGATTTAACAATACAATAGAATTATTTTGCTGTTGGTTTTAATTGTTTGAAACTGTTTTCACAAAACATAAAAGCCACTACCGGAAAGCAAAGGAATACAGGGCATGCTTAGCACTCATTTCCGTGCTATTTGATTCCTGGGGGGGGGGGGGGATCCAATTGCAGCCCCCTTAACCCGGAAATTACAGGAGTAAAGTGATGAAAGTTGAAAACTCACCGCTTGGCACCCCTGTATACAGTTCTTTCCTGCTGTTTTCATGGGGGAACAGAAGCACAAATGGGCAGAGAGGGTGGGGGGCCAGTGACGTTGTGCACTAACGTTCATGGTTGTGCCACACCATCCCCACTGATATGAATGAAATTCCGTGTGCCATGCCGGCATAGGGGGCCAGAAAGCCACAGTTCCATAACACGGCAGGAAAGTAACGTCAGAGGACAGGACAGAAGCACTAGCATTATAACCAGGGAAATGAATGCAGTACCCCCACGTCTGAATGCACCCCGAGTTTAGATAGCTTTAGTTCAATCTGCTCAGTTTTCCTCACAGTTCAAACTTGGGAGAGCACCCTGCAACCCAACTAGCCAATGGACCTTAGCAGATACTGAAAGTACGTTCCATAAATGGTCACATGACTTCTGACTGAAATATACTCGGAGTCGAGAGTGGATTTCATGCTCTTTATTCAGCTGATAGTGATGAGGAGGAATGGAAGTTCCCCCACAATATCTGCTTTATATACATTATTTACACAATGGGCCCCACGTGATTGGCTAATTCCAGGATTCTCCTGTAGGCCAATCAGGTTGTGGATTCACTTCCACCTGGAGCTGGATTGGTTGGCTCCTGCGGACCAATCATACTGCTGCATTGTTCTCGGACCAATCGGACTGCTGCATTTTGGATCCTATTCAACTCAGTACATAACACTGACCATAATAAACCATTTGCTCCAATGACATTTCCCCCAACCCATCCCATGCACCAACTGGGGAGTTTCTTTTGGGGGGTAGTTACTTACTGAATGTGGATTTTGTTGTATCTGCCCCCCCCCCCCGAAATTGGTGACCCCTGAACTTTTAGCAACACAGGATTCATTGTTGTCAGAGACTCCTATGATCCTGGGAGATGGCATCTGAATGGAGACAGTATTAGCATATGGACTGACATCATTTTTAAAAAACACTCAGGTGAAGCTAGATCTGCTTTTTGAGATGGAGCAGTACACGTTCCGTTCGCCCTTTATCTCCTCTCCATTTTACCCACTGTTGCCCTTTTCCAATTTGCTTTTGCCCTCCCCCAAATCCAGAGGCTCTGGGCTGTCTGTGTGACTGCTTTGACCTTGGCTTGCCTTCCTGCCACAAATTCTCCAGGAAACTGCCATTTTTCGCACAGTGCTGTTATCTGTCCCATTGAAACCAGGAGGGCTTTGTGAAGGAGTGAGAGCCAGATAGGCAAATATTTGCATTATGTCTATGTGACTCCAAGGGAGATAAAGCTCGTCTTTTCAATTAAAAAACCCCATGCCCCCTTCTTGGACTCTACGGTGTCTTAGGAACACTGGCACACTTAGCAACAAACACTTGCATTATCTCTCGCTCCTATACCTGGAGTCCGTCACATTGGCTTGACATACTTGAAAGATAAGCGCTAGAAACAACTCTTAAGGAAGGAAATGAAGCCGGGGCAGCAAATATAGCCTCCCAAATACAGCCTCCCCAAAATATGCAATGGAAGATGTAAAGTTGAAAACACTGAGGCAGGAGCTCCTTGACATGTGCAGAAACTCTAGCGTGAACATGGAGTTCGCCCATGTATGAGAGGGACTCCCTATTCATTGTAATACCAGGAGAGCTTTGCATGAATATACCGTATTGTGTGGTGTTGCTCCACAATGGCAGAGGGCCTTCTCAGCAGTGGCTCCCCCCTCCTTGTGCAACGCCCTCCCATCAAATGTCAAGGAACTACGCAACTTTTAGAAGACACCTGAAGGCAGCCCTGTATCGGGAAGTTTTTAATGTTTGACGTTTTATTATTTTTTATATTTTGCTGGAAGCCGTCCAGGATAGCTGGGGAAACCCTGCCAGATGTACTGAGCTGAATCGACTCCAGGTATCTTTCAGGTGGGGTATAAATAAAATGACGAAGAAGATGATGAATGGGAAAGCTCATGTGCACATTAGAGAGTCATGTGAAGCCATAGTCATAATTTTTAATCTGGTCCCTGCGAAAGGAAGATGATTCTGGTGGGCAAACCAAAGTTAACTTTCTACTTTTGCAAGGTGGAGATACTGCTTGTTCCCTTCAAAAAAATAGGAAAAGACTAGTTTAGAATTAACCACCACTCATTAGGGGTCCTGGGACACGGGTGGCGCTGTGGGTTAAACCACAGAGCCTAGGGCTTGCCGATCAGAAGATCGGCAGTTCAAATCCCTGCGATGGGGTGAGCGCCAGTTGCTCGGTCCCAGCTCCTGCCAACCTAGCAGTTTGAAAGCACGTCAAAGTGCAAGTAGATAAATAGGTACCGCTCTGGCAGGAAGGTAAACAGCGTTTCTGTGCACTGCTCTGGCTCACCAGAAGTGGCTTAGTCATGCTGGCCACATGACCCGGAAGCTGTCTGTGGACAAACGCCGGCTCCCTCGGCCTGTAGAGCGAGATGAGCGCCGCAACCCCAGAGTCGTCCGTGACTGGACCTAATGGTCAGGCGTCCCTTTACCTTTACATTTGGGGTCCATTGTTTTTCCTGTTCTTTTGCTGTTGCTTTTGAGCTTCTTCTTTTTAAAAACAAATAAAGCTGTGCCTGCACAGGTAAGCCTATACCTTTGTGGATGCCCACTCAGAGGGAAAACTCTGGGAAGGCCATTCACAGGTGAAGAAAAAGAGGACAAGCAAACAGACTGCCAGTATTTTGTGGGAGTGATTCAATCACACACCATACATTTGTAGAGGATTAAAGTGCTTTGTCGTGCAACAAATCCACTGGGGGGGGGAATTCAAGTCTTAGAAATGAACAGATGATTACCTGGAAGGTGTCTGTACACCCCACAAGCAACCGATGGTAAATGCAGGATGAATGCTCGTTGTCGCATAACCGCCCTGAAATCAAATGAGAACGAAGGCACAAGGAAGGCCAAACATAGCCTTAACTTTGTGCTGGTGATACAGGATGAGGAAGGGACGCGGCTGGCACTGTGGTCTAAACCACTGAGCCTCTTGTGCTTGCTGATCAGAAGTTTGGCAGTTCGAATCCCCACAGCGGAGTGAGCTCCCATTGCTCTGGCCCAGCTCCTGCCAACCTAGCCGTTCAAAAGCACGTCAAAGTGCCAGTAGATAAATAGGTACTTCTGCGGCGGGAAGGTAAACAGCATTTCCGTGCGCTCTGGCTTCCGTCACAGTATTCCGTTGCGCCAGAAGTGGTTCAGTCATGCTGGCCATGTGATCCAGAAAGCTGTCTGTGGACAAATGCCGGCGCCCTCAGCCTGAAAGCAAGATGAGCGCCGCAACCCCTTAGTCACCCTTGACTGGACTTAACTGTCCAGGGGCCCTTTACCTTTTTTTTAAAGGATGAGGGCTTAATAAGTCTGGACTATGGAGAGGCTCCTGTGCAAGATCTGAAGCCTCACAAAGGCGGGTCTTTCATCCCCCCCCCCCCCAATTTTTAAAATTAATTTTCCAAAAAAATTAAAACAAACAAACAAACAAACATCCTATTTGTAATTAAACCAATCTTGGTAACATTGTTAAGTGACTTCCTCAAATCCCCCTGGTTGAATTTCATTATATATCATTTTAACAGTTTTCCAAAATCTATCTTCTCAAAGAAAAATTATCTTGACCACTTAACATCTTTCATTCCTTCTAATCTAGCTTTAAACCTCTTAATTCCTATCCTTACATATTTAAGTCCTAAGCCTATCTCGTATTTGCAAGCTTTTCCAATTAGGTTATCTTAACGTATTTAGCTAAACAGTCTTTAAATTTTATCCATTCTTCCTGGTACTCCTCCTCCTTCTGGTTGTGGACTCTTCTAGTCAGGTCGGCTAGCTCCGAAAAATCCCTCATCTTCATCTGCCAATCTTCCACTGTTGGTACTTCTTGTCTTTTCCAATTCTTCGCTAACAAAATTCTTTGTTGTGGCATACAAAAATAATTGAACATTTTTCTTGGGCAATTCCAAACCTGTTATTCCAAGAAGAAAGGCCTCTGGTTTCTTAATAAATGTATATTTCAACATTTTCCCCAATACGTTATAAATCTTCTCCCAGAAGTCTTTCACCTTGGGGCAGGTTCACCACATATGATAAAAGGTACCCTCTTTTTCTTTACATTTCCAACATAGATTATCACTGTTGTGGTATATCTTTGCTAATTTTACAGGAGTCAAATACCATCTACACATCATTTTCATTATATTTTCCTTTAACACTGTACATGCAGTGAACTTGATCCCTTTCTTCCACAATCTTTCCCAGTCTTCAAACATTATACAAAGGCGGGTCTTTCAAGCACATAGTTATGATGCACAGCCTGTCTGCCTGCGTCCTCCCTACGATTAGTAGTCCATGAAACGGACATGGATGTCGCCCTTCAGAATCCTTCAGAATCTACACATGCCTTTTTCGGGCAGTAATCACCCCATTATCATCACTGACAGGAGTGATAAATCTGTCAGCATCTGGGCCTGGCCAACTTTTCCTCCCCCAACCCCTGCACTAGGAGAAGCTAACTTTTGCCGAAGCCTCAAGGCACAAAAAAGAGCTGTTTTCTAAAACTCGGCTTCCTGATCCTGGCAGAATAATAGCAGGCGCACCAGCCCGCCCAGAGATCTGTGGGGATGAATCCCAATCAGCCGTCAAAGGCTATTACCGCAAACATGTTGCTGAAATCGAAAACCCAGCTGGTCAGAAGGGCTGTGGGAAGTACCAAATGATTGATCTGCATTGCGTGGGGTGGGGTGGGGGGCAGCTAGTGGGCAGTGCAGAGTTTGGGACCCTGAGCTGATTGGGTGGGATTCTGTGAGTGCTCATCTCTCCGTGGGGCCAGCACCAGGCTGCAGGGGGTCCATGGCATGGGGCTGTCAGGAGCTCAGCCTACACTCGAGTAGGACCCTGGCAGAGACACATGCCCGACTGGCATGTTCTCTCTCTCCTGGTCAATATTTCGGGAGCTTCATAAGCTTTCTTCAGCCTGAACATCACAGCGACCGATGCCACCGGCACACTTAGGGATCCACAGAGTTTGCGCATCATGCGTAACGGACCTCAGCAACTCGGCATTTTGGCTAACCTACTTTATTTACATATAAACACACAGGGAGCACTGCAACGTGGCTCCCTCTCTCTCTAGCAAAGAGAAAAAGAAGAAAGCACAATAGTCCCACCTCATGGAACACAGCAACACAAACATCCTGTTTCCGTCACTTCCTGCTCTGTGGAGTCAAAACATACACCGTCATGTGATAGACAAAAATCCCATGACTGCAATCATGGAGCAGGAATTCTAACAGGGGCTGCCGATTCCTGCCCCTCCAGCCAAGTTAATGTCTTTCTCAGTGGTGGCTGTTATCCATTTGGAGTGGGAGGGTGGAGACGGGGGCGAAAATGACAAGCAGAACCAACTAATTCTAGTTTTTGTCCCCATCCTCCTCCCTGCTGAGTTGTGTAAGGGCAATACTGAGTCGAAGGAGGAGGAAGCTGATTAAAAAGAAAAGCTGGCAGGTAGAGACTGGCTGAAGGAAGACTGGGGTTGTGGGGCCAGTGCCCAATTCACCCAAGTTCTACCTATAGTCTTGTCCCTACTGGGACTGTGTATCTATAAAATCTATTCATTTTATATATCTATGACACTACTGGGACTGTAGAAGTATAAGGATGTAGATTTTATGGAGCTATCTGGTGGGGTATTGCAGACCCTCCAAGTGTACCTGTTTTCCAGGGTTTCTCATTTGATCCCGGAATATCCCGCTTTTTCTTGGGACGTCCCTATTTTCATTGGAGAAATGTCGGAGGGTATGAAGTTATGTGACACCACACACCCCGAGCCAAGGAGATAAGTACCGCATTTACTCGAGTCTAATGTGCCGTCAAATCTAATGTGCACCTCAGTTTTCAGAACCTTGATACAAAGAAAAAAAGGTATTTGCTGATACCTTTTTTGTGTGCTATCGAATCTAATGCACACCTTAATTTTCACAATGTAATTTGGCCAAAAAAGGTGAGCATTAGATTCGAGTAAATATGGTAAATGTACAACTTTTTATCTGAAGGCAGCCCTGTATAGGGAAGTTGTTGGTTTTGTTTTAATGTTTTGTGTTTTGTTATGGAATAGGATGTCCCTATTTTCACCAGAGAAATGTTGGATGGTATGGCACTGCATTCTGGGTCATTAAACAGCTACCACAGATGACAGCCAAGCTTGACTCCCATTCAGAAGTGGCAGCGCCGTCATTCCACAACTGAAATAGCTCTGGACCGGGGTGGTTTGTCCTATTTTGCCGTTTGAGGTGAAACAGGAACATGCCACTCTCCCCACCCACTGCCGCCCCAACCCCCTTGTTGCTGTGCCACTGCCACCCTTCTGTGACCAGCCTGGGGGCACAATAAGTTCCCAGCAAGATCTCGTCGAAGTTTCACGAGACTTGGCAGAGCAGGGCTACTTCCCGACCTGGCTGAGCTCTGGTGCTGGGCCTGCCTCTCAGCTCATTGTCTCTGTGTGCGCTGAAGGCGAAACAGCAAACATTTCCTATGGGATTGTTGCGCCTTGAACATTGGAGGAGCTTATTAATTGAAAAAAGAAGCATTGTAGCTTTTCCTGTTCACTCACAGCAGAGATTTTACTACTAGTCAGCAACAGAACAATCAAGGAAAGGAAGGAAAAGAGGCCATGACCTGGATACTTAACTTCCCGGCACCTAAACGGACAGCAGCTAAAGTTGACACTTCAGCCCTAAGCCAAATGAGTGGCGCCACTGAAATTCAGTAATATGTGGCCTGAATGTGCAAGGTAGATGAAATATACTCAGAGTCGAGAGTGGATTTCATGCTCTTTATTCAGCTCATAGTGGTGAGGAGGAATGGAAGTTTCCCCAAAGTATCTGCTTTATATACATTCTTTACACAATGGACCCCCACGTGATTGGCTAATTTCGGGATTCTCCTGCAAGCCAATCAGGTTGTGGATTCACTTCCATCTGCAGCTGGATTGGGTGGCTCCTGCAGACCAATCAGAATGCTGCATTCTGAATCCTATTGTTCTAGGACCAATCAGACTGCTGCATTTTAGATAGCCACTCCCGACCTAAGGAGGGGGGGTGGTGGTTTACGGGCTCACGCCCCAGACTACATTCTTGCGGGGCTGGCGCCAGCCCCGCGGGACTCAGGGATTCCCCAGTCTGATTATTATTCATTATCCCACAGCGCCGGCCAATCGGCTGGCGCTAGGGGCGGGCTTACAATAGGGCACTTAAGGTCGGGGAAGCCCTGGCTCGCCCCTTTTCTTTCTTTGGGGGCTCTCTGTAATCCATCCGGCTTTTCCCCTCTCCCCCCTGAGCTGATGGCAGTTCCCTGACACAGTACTTCTGGGTTTGGGTGGGTCTGTAACCCGGAAAAACGCAACCTGAAGCGTCTGTAACCCAAGGTATGACTGTATAGCAAATAGGCAGCCATTTTCCTGAATTCCTTCTTTCCCAAACCCCTTCTCATTTCATGCGGTGTAGCAGTTAGAGTGTTGAGCCTGGGTGACCTGAGTTCACATCTGCACTCAACCATGAAGCTCCCTAGGAGACCTTGAGCCACATACCCTCTCTTATCTTAACCTTCCTCACAGGGTTGTTGTTGGGATAAGATAGGGAGGAGGCACAAAGCATGTACGCCACCTTTAGCTCCTCAGAGAGAAGTTGGTATATAAGTGTAACACTAAATAAGGAAAATATACAGAGGATGGGACTGGGGCCTGCAGCAGCAGGTTAGGAACGGTTAACCCTTCTTAACCCATGAAAGATGCCATTGTCAATCTCTTTTCATCAGGATTTTTTTTTTAAACAAGAACAGCAACAACTTCCAGGTCTAACACACCCTGAACACTTTCTGATTAAAGCTTGTTTAAATAATACACAAGCAGCATTTTGTTGGTTGCTACTAGGTTTCTGGGTGTTTTGGGTTTTTTTAACGGTAAGCTAAGCTTTAGGAAATAATATTGGTTTTGCCACTGGCGTCACAAAGCTGCAAAGTTGTGTTTGTTTACTCATGTGTATGTCTGAGCCGGGCTTTCTGATTTAATGCTGCAAATTAGCAGGCCTGAAGTTTGAAGCGTCCCTTTATCCACAAAGCAGGATTGATGATGAAAGGAACAGCCCCAGCTTTTATGCCCACCCTGCTGCCACAGAAGTGACTCACAGGAAGCAGTCCTGCAGGATGCTAAACCGCCATCAGCTGGTAATATCTCTCGGTCAGCCATGCTGAATCCCAAGCTCAATCCAAACAAACAGCCCACAGGGTAAGGCACCTTAATTAATTTTCCACAATTAAAACGTTTAAAGACCTTTCCAATGCCACTTCTGTTTCTCTAACTCACAGCCAACGTGCATTGGGGCGGAAGGGCGGGCGATTAATCCTCACTGGGGTTCAATTAATTTGCCGCTTCGAAAACAAAAACACACTGTAAAGAGGGATGCAGAGGGTAGGATCTCTCTCTCTCTCTCTCTCTCTCTCTCACACACACACACACACACACACACACACACACACACACACACACTTTCTACTCTAAGACTTTTGGCAGGGGGACAGCTAACATCTTTTCCATGGTATTGGGATCATAAGGCACACATAAATCAAAGTAGTTCTCCAGGCCGGCTCAACCATTAGGCAAAGTGAAACAGCTACCTCAGGGAACAGATTTCACCTCCACCTCCTAAGCTAGCCTGCTGCCTCTTGGGGCAGTGGAAGCAACTCACTGTCCCCTGCCAGTCCAGCTGGATTCTATACAGTGGTACCTCAGGTTACAGATGCTTCAGGTTACAGACACTTCAGGTTACAGACTCCGCTAACCCAGAAATAGTACCTCGGGTTAAGAACTTTGCTTCAGGATGAGAACAGAAATCGTGCAGCAGCAGCGGGAGGCCCCATTAGTTAAAGTGGTACCTCAGGTTAAGAACAGTTTCAGTTTAAGAACAGACCTCCAGAACGAATTAAGTTCTTAACCCGAGGTAATGTGGAATGAGAGGGGGCCACCTATCCTTTGTCTCACGCAGCAAAAGTGTGGCATTTGGCAAACTTTTTCGCAGAGGAGCCCTGTTGGAATGAAAAACCGTGACGAAGTTAAGTCTGTTAATTTAAATGAGCCTACTCTGTGTGATGCTAAGTTGAAGGCTCTGGAAACCAAGCCTTATGAGGAACGGTTGAAGGAATGTTTAGTCTGGAAAACGAGGAGACTGAAAGGAGATATGATAGCCATCTTCAAATATCTGAAGGGCTGTCACATGGAAGAGGGAATGCACTTGTTTTCTCCTGCTCTTGTAACCAATGGCTTCAAGTTACAAGAAAGGAGATTCCGACTCGACATCAGGAAGAACCTTCTGACAGTAAGAGCTTGTTCAACAGTGGAACAGTCTCCCACAAGAGATGGTGGACTCTCCTTTCTTGGAGGGTTGTAAGCAGAGGTTGGATGTCCATGTGTCATGGATGCTTTAACTGAGATTCCTGCATTGCAAGGGGGTTGGATGAGATGATCTTTGGGTCCCTTCCAATTCTTGAGATTCTATGATTATGACCCAAAATGTCTTTTGGATCTTTTTACTTTCTTGGGCTCCATGATCACTGCAGATGGTGACAGCAGCCACGAAATTAAAAGACGCCTGCTTCTTGGGAGAAAAGCAGTGACAAACCTAGACAGCATCTTAAAAAGTAGAGACATCACCTTGCCAATAAAGGTCCGTATAGTTAAAGCTATGGTTTCCCCAGTAGTGATGTATGGAAGTGAGAGCTGGACCATAAAGAAGGCTGATCGCCGAAGAATTGATGCTTTTGAATTCTGGTGCTGGAGGAGACTCTTGCGAGTCTCATGGACTGCAAGAAGATCAAACCTCTCCATTCTGAAGGAAATCAGCCCTGAGTGCTCACTGGAAGGACAGATCCTGAAGCTGAGGCTCCAATACTTTGGCCACCTCATGAGAAGAGAAGACTCCCTGGAAAAGACCCTGATGTTGGGAAAGATGGAGGGCACAAGGAGAAGGGGATGACAGAGGACAAGATGGTTGGACAGTGTTCTCAAAGCTACTAACATGAGTTTGACCAAACTGCGGGAGTCAGTGGAAGACAGAAGTGCCTGGCATGCTCTGGTCCATGGGGTCACGAAGAGTCAGACACGACTAAACGACTAAACAACAAGGACCACCCTGCAGGAGCTCTGTAATGTGACTATCCATTTAAGACATTTTTGGTAACACCCACCAGTATTCCACGCAACCCTCTCCCCTTGTGTGGGGACTGGAGCAACTTTAGCTAAAGGCCTTGCATACAGAGAGTCCTAGGCTCAGGGCACTTCCAGGCTGTTGCTTGTTTTTTCAAGTCGGATTGAATCACGTGCTGGAAAATTCAGGTTGCAAAATTACAGTTGATTGAAAGGTCTTGTGCAACGAACCTGCTTCCTGGAAAGATTGGCCTTTTTGAGATAAGGATAGTGGGGCAGGGGGAATTGCACCGGAAAGCGTGGGATAGCATTGTTTGATGCAACAGGGTCTAATCCCTGCCCCCAAACAAATCAAGGCGCTTGCCGAATAGCTAGTTTTGTCTAATCTTCTTGCAATCAGGATGAATGCTTTGATAAACAGGTCACCTGGAAATGTCCTCCCGCCTCTCAGTCCTTGAAAATATCAAGTAGCATAGCGCTGGGGGACCTGCAGCACTCCAATATCCCTGACATTGGCCACACTGGTTGGAGTTGAGGGGTTTGGAGATGTCTGAAAGGCCACAGGTTTCCCATCACTGAGGGAGGCTTGAGCCCAGAGTGGCTGGGGAGACTCAGCCAGATGGGCGGGGTATAAATAATAAATTATTATTATTATTATTATTATTATTATTATTATTATTATTATTATCATGCCATTGTAGAAATGGGTTTATTTCCTGTTACAGTGGTACCTCCGGTTACGTACATAATTCGTTCCGGAGGTCCGTTCTTAACCCGAAACTCTTCTTAACCTGAAGCACCACTTTAGCTAATTTGGCCTCCCGTTGCCACCGCACGATTTCTGCTCTCATCCTGAAGCAAAGTTCTTAACCTGAGGTACTATTTCTGGGTTAGCGGAGTCTGTAACCTGAAGCGTATGTAACCCGAGGTACCACTGTAGTTTCATGGGTTTGTAATTGTTTACATTTCTATCTTACTTTTTTATTGCAGCCCACTCTGGTAACTTAGGCAGTTTATAAATCTGGAAATGCAATAAAAATGGGGAAAGACCCTAGAGAACCACTGCCAGTCCGAGTAGACAACATTAGGCTAGATGCATGACTAGTCTGACCTAGCATAAGGCAGCTCCCATTGTTTCTTCCCATTCCTGTCTTGCAGAGGGCTGGACTGGATGACCCTTGGGGTATCTTCCAGGACCGCAATTCTATGATTCTGTGGCAAAGTTCTGCTACCTGAGCTGTTTAAAACAAACAAACAAACAAACAAACAAACAAACAAACACGGTGCTTCTAGACAGCCTGTTTGCCGAAAATTCATCCCAACTGCTTTGCAAAGTTGCCTATTTAGTGAGCATTCACATCTTGATTTGTTTACAGGGAGGTTAGTCAGTGTTGCATCTAGCACGTTCCATCCCATGCTTTTCCAGTGCATTTTCCTGTCGCTTTCCTCATCGCCCCCCCAAAAAATCCAGTCTCTTGCAGAAGTTGGGGTTGTTTGTTTGTTCAAGACCTCCTAATCAGCTAACATGCCTGCTTCTTGGGAGAAAAGCAATGACAAACCTAGACAGCATCTTAAAAAGCAGAGACATCACCTTGCCAACAAAGGTCCGTATAGTTAAAGCTATGGTTTTCCCAGTAGTGATGTATGGAAGTGAGAGCTGGACCATAAAGAAGGCTGATCGCTGAAGAATTGATGCTTTTGAATTATGGTGCTGGAGGAGACTCTTGAGAGTCCCATGGACTGCAAGAAGATCAAAGCGATCCATTCTTAAGGAAATCAGCCCTGAGTGCTCACTGGAAGGACAGATCCTGAAGCTGAGGCTCCAATACTTTGGCCACCTCATGAGAAGAGAAGACTCCCTGGAAAAGACCCTGATGTTGGGAAAGATGGAGGGCACAAGGAGAAGGGGATGACATGGTTGGACAGTGTTCTTGAAGCTACCAGCATGAGTCTGACCAAACTGCGGGAGGCAGTGGAAGACAGGAGTGCCTGGCGTGCTCTGGTCCATGGGGTCACGAAGAGTCAGACACGACTAAACAACAAAAACAAATCAGCTGCCATTGTGCAACCTGAATTTGGAGCGAAGTAATTGAATCCCAGCCAAAAATAGTGATGGCAAAACCGGTATTTTTTCCCTAAGTGTAGTTTAGCGTCTGTGCAACGAGGACAGAGAAACGTATTTCTCCTTCTCTCATACCACTAGAATTCAATCTAATGAAGCTGAATGTTGGAAGATTTCAGCAGAGCATATTTGAGCAATGGAATTCGCTCCCCTGGGAAACAGTGATGACCACCAACTTTGGATGGCTTTAAGAAAGGTCTAGACAAATTTGAGGAGAGGGCTATCAATGGCTTCCAGCCATGATGGCTATGCTCTGCCTCCACAGTTGGCACCAGCACTGCTTCCGAATAGCTGGAAACCACAGGAGGGAAGAGTGCTCTTGTGCCCATTTTCTGTTCCTTCATTTCCTACAAGCGCCTGGTTGTCTGCTGTGAGAGTAGGATCCTGGACAAGATGAGCCATTGGCATGATCCAGCAAGCTATTCCTATGTTATTAACCAGCGGCAATCTTTAAGACCCCAGAAAGCCAGGCAATAGATTGTGTTGGACGCAAGACCCCAAGAGATATGTCAGCTTTTAGTGTGGGTGTTGCAAAGAAGTTGAAATAAAAAAATTAAGGTCTTATATATATATATATAATGGGACGCGGGTGGCACTGTGGGTTAAACCAGAGCCTCGGGCTTGCCGATCAGAAGGTCGGCGGTTCGAATCCCCGTGACGGGGTGAGCTCCCGTTGCTCGGTCCCTGCTCCTGCCAACCTAGCAGTTCGAACGCACGTCAAAGTGCAAGTAGATAAATAGGTACTGCTCCAGCGGGAAGGTAAACGGCGTTTCCGTGTGCTGTTCTGGTTCGCCAGAAGTGGCTTAGTCATGTTGGCCACATGACCCGGAAGCTGTACACCCACGCCCTCAGCCAATAAAGCGAGATGAGCGCCGCAACCCCAGAGTCGGCCACGACTGGACCTAATGGTCAGGGGTCCCTTTACCTTTATATATATAATAAATGTTCATAAATGTACCAACCAAGCACGTACATAGATATGTGGACCACTTGTCAGGAGCAGCACAGGAAGACCGTCCTGAAACCATTTTGACTCCCCAACTGACCAAATGTTTTTTCTGCAAGGAGGGAGGGGGTGTGGGAACCTTTGCATTGTCTCAGGAATTGGGTAATCACCATCTCAAAGGAATGGGCAGACTACCAGGAAAGGCAATCAAGGCATTATCAGATAACCTGGCAGACAGGAAAAACAGCAACATTCAAATTTCTGTTGTAGACTGCCTTTTGTGTGATGTATGTATGATGTATGGAGGCAGTGGCGTAGCGTGGGGGGTGCAGGGGGGGCCGGCCGCACCGGGCGCAACATCTGGGTTTAGGGCAAATCCACGGGTTAGAGGGCGCAAATCCACGGGTTAGGGGGCGCAAATCCACGGGTTAGGGGGCGCAATTTACTTGCCTTGCCCCGGGTGCTGACAACCCACGCTACGCCACTGTATGGAGGGGTGGTCTTGAGCTACAGGGCAGGGAATTTGAAATGTCTATATAAGGGCAGGCACACCTTGGTTCTGGGTCCTCCTCCGTCCTTCTGTGTGTGAGGGGAGCACCCTGTTGCAACAGTTCAATAAAGATCAGGCTTACTAGCTGCTTTGCTTCTCAATATTCTCTGGTTGGCCTCTGTTATTTGCTCCGACCAATGGAGAACCTACAAAGGACTCTATAAAGGGCTCTTGTATACCCCATAAGGGAATAAGGGCAGATTTTGTTTACAACAAAGCTAAACTGCACTTAGGGAATAATATTGGTTCTGTTCTTCATTAGCAGGAATTTAAAACTCTGAGTCAGCAAAGCCTGTTTGTAAGCAATGCCCTGACCTAATATAAGGCTGCTTCCTATATTCCTGGATAAACTATCCAACCACTTTAAAACCTGACACTGCAAACAATAAGAGGGGAGGAGGAATGCAAAGCAGCCGAGGAAAACAGTTCTCTGTCCTATTAAATCATCAACCTTTGGCTTGAGGACTGTGCTTAATGCAGCAAAAACTCCCCGTTGAAAGCCCTGGCCTCAAATTCTACACAGAAAGGGCAAGAGAAATTTTCCATCCTGTTGATGTGGCAGACAGTCTAAAGAACATTATATATGATCTCAGAACCGCCCAGCAGTGTCACAATTCTGGCTTTTGTTCATTATCAGCTTGGTTTCCTAAGCCTTGCAATTTATAATGCACTCCAAAGGACTATACTTCAATCCCATAGAATCACAGAGTTGGAAGGGATCCTGAGAGTCATCTAGTCCAACCCTCTGCAATGCAGGAATTTCAATGAACAGGTCACTACAAATATAGGCTGTGTGCAAGCCTAACTGTGAAAGGGATTAGCCTGCCAAAACTTGACAGGTGAAATTGCTGCTTCCCTAGAGCTTCTTCACACATTATACGGAAACACAGGTTCAAGCTGTCTCTACACACGTACAAGTCTCTGTGTGAAAGACTGTACACTTTTTTGATTTGTACAGCTCATCTGCAGTGTGCTCAGGTGTACCCAAACTGTACACTTATTGAGTAGTGCACCTGAATCATTATGAATGTACAGCTCAATTGATTTGTGTCCATGTTGTATACCTGTTAGGGGTAGTACCTCAGGATGGGGACATGTTGTTCTGAGGTAGTCTGTCCACCTTTGGTCCTGCTCCACACTCAGCTCTCACCTGTGGCTCCTAGAAGCTAACAACATGCAACATCAGCCGCAACCAGGAAATAGCTTTGACTGGCTGACTAAACCAGGTGAGGGCAGCCGATGGGTCTCAAACCCTCAGAGAGTTAGGGATTTCCCCTGCAGGCAAATACAGGCTCTGGCGGGTTGAGGGGACGAGACCAATAGTAGGTTCAACGGTCAACCAGGTGGTTTCTGCACGTACTGGAGAGGGAAATGAGGGACAAATGGGGCTCATCAACCTCGGAACATAGTTCATCTAAGAGAAGGAAGAGTCCAATCCTAGATAGAGATAGATGATAGATGATGAGATAGATAGATAGATAGATAGATAGATAGATAGATAGATATGGATAGATAATTTATTTCGGTCGGAGACCAGCTTATAAAACACACTTGGGGGTATAATCCCAGAAGGAAAACAAACATTTAAAACAATGTACAACAATAAATTTAAAATTTATAAATGCGATAAGCGTATAGACACTTAACACTTTAAGATAAGCTACCGGAGAGAGATGACCCAGAGTTACCCATGGAACCGAGTTTGGGGATTTTCTTAAGGAACTAGCTTGGGTTAGGGGATGGTCTGCGCCTACAGATCTGTACACAGAATCTGGCAACCATCCGGGTCGCCTTATGATCTTTGCCTAACAGGAAAAGGTCAAATTTTTGCTTTTCCGGGAGGTCAGCGAGCCTCGACTCCGATCCTAAACCTCCGCTGCTGAAATATACTCGGAGTCGAGAGTGGATTTCATGCTCTTTATTTAGCTCATAGTGGTGAGGAGGAATGGAAGTTCCCCCAGAATGTCTGCTGTATATACATTCTTTACACAATGGGCCCCCACGTGATTGGCTAATTCTGGGATTCTCCTGCAGGCCAATCAGGTTGCGGATTCACTTCCACCTGGAGCTGGATTGGGTGGCTCCTGTGGACCAATCAGACTGCTGCATTCTGGATCCTATTGTTCTAGGACCAATCAGACTGCTGCATTTTGGATCCTATTCAACTCAATACATAACAGCTGCCTGTTCAGGAGAAGAAAAGGCTAAGGAATAAACCGTACACAAATCCAGAGTGGAGTCCCTAAGGCAGTTGGGGGGCACCTTGCACACCTCCTTCTGGCAACTTCTACAGCTAAACTGGTGCCAAACATATTGCTCTTTCCTTTGGACCACATTAGCAAGGCCGAGAGTGGGGTCTTGTCATCTGCGCAGTCCAGGACCTCCATACACACTGCCCAGGCTTGCCCCCTGGGGAGGTCCCTTTGGCGCTGCTAACACAGTGGTTTGACGTCACCCCCGGAGGCGCACTCCATTGTCTATTGAGTCAGCCAGTTACCAACAACAACACCCCTCAGATCACTGCTATCTGACCACACTATCAGAGGACTCTTACAGACAGAGAAAACAAGAAGATGGACATCATATACCTGAGGACCTTTGTTTAACTCGGAGATAATCAGCTTAACTGTTCAACATGAACAAACAGAACAATTATCAGATCAACTTGCATGACACTTGTTTTTTATCTTTGTCCCCCTCCACCACCCCCCAAATTCTTTACTTCCCCTTGTCCCAAATAAAATGCCATAAATTTATTTTTTATCTTTTCCTCCCACTATCTATTGCAAGTAAATTTATTTACCCTCCCTCCCTTACTTTTTGGCTGAACATTTAGGTTCGGAACGGACATGATGTAGGACATCTGTGATTAAATTCCCTCCTTCAAAGCTCAACCTGTGATACAATTCCACCCTTCTCAGCTAAACTTTAAACTTCAAAGCAGCCATGGTGGGGTGGGGGGGTGATCTTAGGCTAGATCTAGAGGGTCATGATGGACATGTTGCGGGAAATCCATGATTCAATTCCCCCCCCCTTTAAACGAAACTTTAAACCATTGGGAAGGCAGGTGATTGGATCAAGACTGGGGGAGTGGAGAGGGGTTAAGCCTCACTTTATTTGCCATTTTCCTGGTCAAAATCACTCCTTTCCTAAAGCTCCTAATCAGCCCTACCTTTGAGCTCCTCACAGCTTGATGAGAAAGACAGTTTCAATCAAGGTAATGGCATGGGGAGGGGGAGGATTTAACCCCCCCCCCCACTTTAGCCCCAATCCAGCTCAGTCTCCCACAGTAGCAACTGCTTTTATTATTATTACTTATTTTGAAAATTGGGAGATCCAATCATAGCTCTCCAGTGTCACATCCATACCAACTCTTAAGTTATCAGATCGTTTACATTAACTTGCTTGTGTTTTAGAAGGCAGCAGCAGCAGCAACAACAATGCATAAAAGCACCGTGTCTTTTAAAACTGGGGTCAACAGATGTAAACCACAATAAAACTTTGTTTAAAAATGAATTGGAATTGTTTTGCCCATGTCTGCAGCACGCCAGTTTGCAGTAATCCTTACAATCATGCAGCTGCCACACATTTATAGATCAACCCTTATGTTTTTGGCCTACAACTCCCATCATCCCGGACCACTGGTCCTGTGAGCTAGGGATCATGGGAGTTGTAGGCCAAAAACATCTGGGGACCCAAGGTTGAGAAAGGCTGGCGTAGATGAACTTTGCTGAGAATAGTAATATATTCTTCTTCTTCTTCTTCTTCTTCTTCTTCTTATTATTAACTGAAACAACCAACCCATCGTGTCAAATCGTGGCTTCCTGCAGGCCTTCATTCAGTGGTAAGCACTCTGGCCAAACATACGGCAAAAAGACTGAAGTGTTTTGGAGGCTACGGTACTCTGTTTAATATATCTGTACGTGTCTCTATATTAAGAATAGCCAAAATGGTGCTCTCAGGATGTTGTGGACTGCAACTTCCATCACCCATGACCATTAGCCAAGCTGCCCAGGGCTGATGGGAGTTGTAGTCCATACCATGTTAGCTACACCTGGGCAAATGCATATGTGTACAGTAACAAAAATCAACCAACAATTAACAAATTTTCTAAATACTGCCATTGTTTTCTGTTAACCTAATATAATATGCTCTGGTCCATGGGGTCACGAAGAGTCAGACACGACTAAACGACTAAACAACAAAATATAATTAAGAGCCTAAATACTGAGACTCTGTGAAAATATTCCTAGGCAGGCTGTAGTATCCTTTCCCGGACATTACCGGGATATCAAAGGCGGAACTGACGAATTTCCGAAAGGTTGCGCTTTGTCCTGGCAAGTCAATCGAAAAATTGTGGGTTGTTTTGGCATTTTTGTATTTAAAAAAAACCTCAACAACTTCTGGGTCTTCAATTTTGTGGTGTCCTGGTTTTTACTTTTGGAAATAGTTTTATACAAGTGTTAATAGATGGCCCACTTAATATAATGTGTTCCAACCATTACTTTGACTTTAGAATTCCTATCATGCTTGCCTCAGGATGAAATCATGTGAGCACAATTGTTGCTGCATACCTCACATGGTGGCCTTAATTTATTATTATTTTCCACACAGGGTCTTCCTGTTATCCTCTCAACAGAGCCCCCTGAGACAGATTACTGTGGACACAAAGGTTATGCAGTGAGTTTCATGGCTTCTCTTATGGCTTGCACATTTTGGGGGCTGTGTACAAAATATGGTCTGAAGCTCAACATCAAAAAAACAAAGATCATGGCCACTGGTCCCATCACCTCCTGGCAAATAGAAGGGGAAGAAATGGAGGCAGTGAGAGATTTTACATTCTTGGGCTCCATGATCACTGCAGATGGTGACAGCAGCCACGAAATTAAAAGACGCCTGCTTCTTGGGAGAAGGGCAATGACAGGCCTAGACAGCATCTTGAGAAGTAGAGACGTCACCTTGCCAACAAAGGTCCGTATAGTTAAAGCCATGGTTTTCCCAGTAGTGATGTATGGAAGTGAGAGCTGGACCATAAAGAAGGCTGATCGCCGAAGAATTGATGCTTTTGAATTATGGTGCTGGAGGAGACTCTTGAGAGTCCCATGGGCTGCAAGAAGATCAAATGCATCCATTCTTAAGGAAATCAGCCCTGAGTGCTCACTGGAAGGACAGATCGTGAAGCTGAGGCTCCAGTACTTTGGCCACCTCATGAGAAGAGAAGACTCCCTGGAGAAGACACTGATGCTGGGAAAGATGGAGGGCACAAGGAGAAGGGGGCGACAGAGGACGAGATGGTTGGATAGTGATTTCGAGGTTACCAGCATGAGTTTGACCAAACTGCGGGAGGTAGCGGAGGACAGAGGTGCCTGGCGTGCTCTGGTCCATGGGGTCACGAAGAGTCGGACACGACTAAATGACTAAACAACAACAACAAATGTACACATTATAACTTTAAAGCACATTCAAAGCACATTTCCCCCCTCAAAGAATTCTGGGTACTGTAGTTTGTTAAGGGCTGCTGGGAACTGTAAGTCTGTGAGGGGCAAACTACAATGCGCAGAATTCTCTGAGGGGGGAAATGTGTTTCGAATGTGCCTTAAAGGCACAGTGTGTACGTAAAGGAGTGTGTTGACCTAATATAAATTGACCTTTCCGCTCAGAGAAAAGAAAACAAGAGGTCGTTGCTCATTTGTAGATGCCAAATAATTATAAATTAGCCCAAAGCGTAACGCACAGAAAACAAGACAATAAAGTTAAACTGCAAGGCTAGTTCAGTTTATCTTCTTTAAATTAGAGGTGGGAGGGAGGAAAAAAAGACATGGCTAAACCTTGGACGTTTCTTCTCTTTAATCGGAATTTCATGTCAGAGGTTAGCGACTGAACCGTAGCTCTAGGAGAGAGACCAAAACATGGTGGAATTTCTGTGGAAATTTAAGCTTTGAGGATTTGTGTTGCTTATTTTAACCCCAGGGGCCATTTCTGGAAAACTCTTGTCAGTAGCAATGTGTTCTCTGATAGTCTGATAGTAACACATGCCAATTAAAGCAGAAAATAATGCTGACAAGTTCTTGATGAACTTATAGTTGTCTGATTTCCCTGCAGGCTCATTAAAATGGGAAAGACCCCTTTCCCACTCTGGAATCAAGAGAGACAACCTATTTATCTGAATGTTTGGTGGTGAATTTGTGAAAAGGGCCCGCCGACCACCCCCAGGCTGTTTAATTCCTAGCTTATTTCATTATTGCTATTATTTTTACAAGCTGTTTATTTAACTATCATTCTGCAAGAACCTTTCAACACCTGAAGGTATTTCTGCATGTTTACAAGTGAAACCTGATATTTTTGCTAGCCTTAAGTAAGTAAATATAATTCTCCGCCTATCTGCTTCTCCCATCCCAAAGGAACCTCCTCCAATTTTAGGCATTTGACAGTGATATTTCATTACATTTATGACTTCTCATGCATCTTAATTATCTGTGCTTTTAGCCGGAGAGGGTAATATGCAAAAATTTACATTTCCTACCCAGATTGAAAAGGTTTGCAGAAAAACGAGATTCCTTTGAGGTCATGGTTCTGTGAAAAGCCTTGCATCAAAACAAAGCAGAATCGTTCATTTACATACAGCCCTCAAGTAGATGTCACCTCATGAGAAGTTCTTCCCAGCCCTACCTGATAAATGCAGGGCAGACGTTCTTCTACTGAGCCACAGCCTTCCCCCCATGAATAGCGCATGGGGTCCAGCGGCTCACTGGCTCAACCCTGGAGTTGCCATTTTGCATTGGACTTCGTTTGATGGGCTTCGAAGCCCAGTAAAAGACCAAATAGGTCCCACAAGCATGAGGTCTGTCCACCCCACGCCAAAAGGAATGAACAGAGTAATTGCTCGATTGATCAGATAACAGTCCATCTTATTCTGAATCCCGTTTCCATATCTGCCAACATTTCTCTGACGAAAACAGGGACACCCCAACATTTCTCTGATGAAAACAGGGACACCCCAACATTTCTCTAATGAAAATAGAGACATCCTAAGGGAAAGCACGTGACACGGGTGGCTCTGTGGGTTAAACCACAGAGCCTAGGGCTTGCCGATCAGAAGGTCGGCGGTTCGAGTTCCCGCGACGGGGTGAGCTCCCATTGCTCGGTCCCTGCTCCTGCCAACCTAGCAGTTCGAAAGCACGTCAAAGTGCAAGTAGATAAATAGGTACCGCTCTGGCGGGAAGGTAAACGGTGTTTCCGAGCGCTGCTCTGGTTCGCCAGAAGCAGCTTAGTCATGCTGGTCACATGATCCGGAAGCTGTACGCCGGCTCCCTAGGCCAGTAAAGCGAGATGAGCACCGCAACCCCAGAGTCGGCCACGACTGGACCTAATGGTCAGGGGTCCCTTTACCTTTTAAGGGAAAGCACAACGTTCTGAGATCAAATCAGAAATTGGGACGGCTTCTGTAAATCCGGGACTGTAAATAGGAACACTTGGAGAGTCCAACATGAGGTAGCCTCTGAACGCTCACATGCAGACCGTAACCATTTGTCTCCAATGGCCCCTAAAAATGGAGCCATTTTATTAGCGTATTCAGTAGCGAATGTGGTAATTCTGTATTGATTTGTTTTGGATGTTTGTAAGTGATGCCAATAAAAGGTCTGAGGATGATGAGTATTATTTAGTGTGGTTATCTACGCTTTTGAGGAAGTATACAGTATCAACTTTGGAAAGAGAACCAGGGGAACAAAGAAGGAATGCTCTCGTGGGTTTGAAAAACTGAACGGGTGCCTCCAGACTTTCAGTATTTTGCCAAAGAAATTCAAGTGCATACCGAGAAATTGAGGTTTATGCAATTATTGTGGATTAAAGCTGTTTGCTGCTGTAGCGCAACATTTTTTTTTATTTTTTTTTAAAGAAACCTCCTTTTTGTGGTTAGGAAAGTGATAGGCAAATACATTGACCAGTGTGGAATAAGCAAATGATTAATGGGAAGATGTATAAACACCCTACAAGCAGATGGCTCTTTGTGGTGTAACCTCTCTGTAAACAAATCAGAAAGAATCCTCAATAAGGACAGGTTATAATCTTACATCCACTTAAGCTTTGTGTAAACCTGTCAGGATGGATAATCAATAAGCAGTGTGGTGTAGAGCTGTGTAGTATAGTGGTTAGAGAATTGGTCTAGGACCTGAGAGACCAGGGTTCAAAACCCCGCAACCAGAAAGCTCACTGCATGGCCCTGGCCCAGTCACAATTTTGTAGGCCACCCCACCTCACAGGGTTGTTGTGACAACAAAAGAGGGGGGAAATTGTGAACATGGGCTTGAGCTCCTTGGACGGAAGGTGGGATACAAATGTAATCATTATAAAAATAATCAGTAAGCAGGTCATTTGAAGGAGCCCAAAGCACATGGAGAGTTTATGGCTGTTGGGGCTTGACAAGCCTTCACACGTTACGGCGAGCAAACAAAAAGGGGGAAATTGCCATGAGCTTCCCCATAGTTTCCATGTGGTATGGTGCCCTGAATTCTTGATCTGGGTGATCAAGCCGTTAGGCCTTAAAATTACAGATCCATCTCACGGCGCCAAGACAAACATTTACCTACCGGACCTGATGCCAAAGAGTCCTTTTGGAACTACCAGACGGTGCTCTTAAGCAATGAAGAGTTTCTTTATTATCAAGCCTTACCCCCCCCCCCGCACACAACTGAAACAGGGACACGAGTAAAACTTCGCTGAAGTCAGCCATCTAAATGTCCCCACCTTTAACCCCCTGTTTCTTGTATCTCCAAAAGCGCAAGACGCGATTCAGCTGTGTTTCCTTTTGATCTCTAAAACAGCTGGCATACGGAGTCTATGACTAGAGGTTATTTCTGGTGGAATGAAGTCACCTTAATTGCAAGCACCTTTCTGTAGAATTGGATCAGGCTTACCCACAACGCCCGGCGAAAGCTTTGATATTTCAAGGGTACGCCATGCTTGCTGCTGCTTCTCCCTTCCTCCTCCCTTGCCCCCACCCCCCCCCCGACTGCAGCTGCATATTATAAGAACCACATTCACTGGAGCCGCCTTCTTCCCTCAGCTGTTGTCTTCTTCAAAGGGATTTTTCTGTTTTGTTTTAGGAAAGTGTTGCCATTAGCAGACAGCCTTAAAAACCTTTGATCATTGCGAAGGAATTCCTCTCCCCCCCCCCCAGCGTTGATGACTTCATTGTATTATTATCTTTTTCGCGCATTTCCACCGGACCCCCCCCCCCAACACCTCCCCACGTTGCACGCATACAGAATTGTTCTTAGGTTCTTAGCTGTCAGTTAAGTATCAGAAAGCTACACAAAAATTGCATTGGGGGGCATATTAGACATATATGCATGCGTATATATCACTGCAAATGCTGATAAATGCTACCTTCTTTCATGTGGTTCAACTTTAAACTCAATCGCCCTGCAGGCAAAAGATGAGAGCAGATGGACAAATTCTTACGACGGACGGGCTGTTGAAGGAAAGTTTGATGTTGAGTCAAGGCAGGAACTAGTTTGTCAATAATAAATCATTAGCAGGTGTCTCAGAGAGGGAAAAGGTTGAATGAGGGTCTTCAATAAGGATGGTGTTGTGTTGTTTTTTTAGGTTATTACTATCTCTGGCCTCAAGGATTGATGTTTCAGCGTTCGCCAACATAGGACAAAAACGAATGCTTGTTCATGGACAAAAGATACTGGTAGTCATTGGAGAGAGATTGGTGGAGATTAGTTAACAGGACCAGAGGAATAATGGCTATTTTAGGCCATTTAATATTTTAGGCCATTTAATGTTTTCATTTTGGTTGGAGAACTGCACCACAAAATTCAGATAAGTGCAAATTTGTCTGCGTTTCTGTCCCCATGTTGCTTCAGAAAGTTCAGATTTCAGCTTTAAATGCAAAATGAATTGAATCCCCGACCCCCCACCCCACCCCAAATACCTAAACTGCAGTCTTAGGCACATTTTTGTGTGTATTGTCGAAACAGTGGATAACATCGCTTCTCCTTTGGAACTCTTTTAGGTAGTAAAATAATCGGGGAGGGGGAGGGGAATCAGTTGTTGTGCTCCGAGATGTCACTGAAGAAGCAAATGGAATTTAAATGGAACAGGGACATACATTTACAGAAGGCTCAGGTGGGCTTTATCACCCGGACAGCAAACATTTGTTGGTAGGGATAAAGAGGTAGCCTCACGTTGTCCTCATGTGGATACTTTTCTCATTATCTTCAAAGCCCTTACCTAAAATCCATTATTTGCTGGTGCAAATGCTGCTGAATCCTTTCTAAAAACAAACAAACACGGGTCACGATTCTGTCAATCCAATATATGTGGCAAAGGAATAGGAGTGAAGTGTGACTGCTTATAGACAATGCCACTTCCCCCTTAGGACCAGGAGCTATCCCTTCACACATGACGTTTGCTGGGTGACCTTGGGCCAGTCTCACACTCTCAGCCTGGTCTACCTCACAGGGGTGTTGTGAGGATAAACTGGGGAAGCACCATGCCTGTTGCCTTTAGCTGCTTATTAAGAAAAATAACTTATTTTAAATATCGATAAGATGCCTCTAGGGGCAAACCCTTGCATCCTGCTCAGTACAATCACTGAAAAGAAATAGGTCATTAAACTGTTAAACTTCTCTTTATTGATTGCTGGAGTTAAAGGCATAACAACCCCAGGTGCAACTAAACCACCCTCACCACACCTTATTCCCATTCTATCTTTGACCCTCTTGAATAAAAACCTATTATGACGGCTGCACAATTTTGGCAGCTCACAAACGTAAATGTTTGGAGAGTACGCAGACAGTCCCCATGTTTACAGAGATCACACCTCCATGTAAGACAGGGGTGCCCAAACTTTTTTCAAAGAGGGCCAGATTTGTTGAAGTGAACATGTGTGAGGGCCGACCAAAGTTGTTGAGCTCTTTTTTTAGGATTTTACCCCAGGACATATACTGCCACAGGGGCCAGATTAAACTAACCGGCGGGCCAGTTCCCCTGGCAAGACTTTGGGCATGCCTGATGCAACACACGCACCCGCCACACACAAAAGACGCACACATGCATCCCCAGAGGGTGGGATGCTCACCTGGGGGGCAGCCGTAGGTGTGTGAACTGTCTCGGCATGCACAACAGAGGTGCGTTAGCTTGGACAAACAATAGAAATGAGACGCCCCGCCACTTCAAAACTCCAGAAGCTTTGATCTTTACGCAGCAACAGCTTGTGATCTTGAAAAGGTCAGAGCCATATATTTAGATTAAACTGTACTTGCAGCATGTGGTTGACAGGTGAAAAAGAAGAAGGGGGAACAGCCTGCTTTTGAAAGGTACACACACCAGCTGCACCTCACCCTGTTTCTAAGGGTGTATACACACACGGCCGTAAAAGTTCACTCGCTGTTTTTCACAGACACTTTTTTGGGTCAGTGTCATCTGCATGCTGTTGGCCTGTTGTTATTTTGGTTTTTCGAAAGCGACCCTGGGGTAGAGCAGGTACATTTCACAACGCATTCTGACGCGTCTCTTGCCTTGTGTGGAAGCTGAGAGCACCTTCCAAGGGAACCTCGTATTGGTGAGGGATTTACAAGTTTGTTGGGCTATACCTTTGCAGTCATTCCCCACCCCCCACCTCTGTGCAGATTACCGTATTTTTTGCCCTATAAGACTCACTTTTTCTCTCTTAAAAAGTAAGGGGATACGTGTGTGCGTCTTATGGAGCAAATGCAGGCTGCGCAGCTATCCCAGAAGCCAGAACAGCAAGAGGGATTGCTGCTTTTGCTGCACAGCGATCCCTCTTGCTTTTCTGACTTCTGAGATTCAGAATATTTTTTTTCTTGTTTTCCTCCTCCAAAAACTAGGTACGTCTTGTGGTCTGGTGCGTCTTATGGAGGGGAAAATACTGTAATTTGCAAGACGCTGCAGCCATTGGGTGTCCTAGACTCCCTCAGAGATTATCAAGTCAGTCTTTTAAAGTAATTTCCCCTATGCATATTAGTATGGTGATAATTTCCATCCTTGTAGAACTGCACAGGGCATAAGAAACCTGTTTTCTGCTCAAGGGTAATCTCTCTCTGTGTGAGGAGCAGAACCAAATATGGGGGGGCACCACTCTTTCTCTCCCCCCCCCCCCCGCACCAGACTATCTGGAGACAGATCAATTTTGCCACAGGTCTGATCTGATAATTTCCCATCACTCCATCCATTTCAGCTTTCCACCCCAACTCCATTTTCCACTCCTCACCAGAAGTCTGAATTGATCGCTTTCAGTGAGCTTTCCCACATCTTCCCATTGCTCCCTCTGTATTGGCTTGTTGCAGAATTTTCCCACTCTTGTCATCTTTCCCTCCCACCTAGACATTCCCCACTTGCATGAAATTAGGCCAAGAGTGGCATGAAATCAGGTGCAGGTTCGCTAACCCTCATGGAGTGGGTGTTGGGAAACAGAGTAAGATCAAGGCAGAGGAACTCACCTATTTACAGGTGCTGAGACAGCTTATGAGACCCATATCCCTCTCAGAGGGTGTACAGGGTGATTTAACAACCAACCCCTTTCTTGCCAGGGAACTCTGGCAATCATAGATCAGTGAGGAGGCTATTCCGGTGGATCTACATGGCACTGTAAACAAAACATTCCCTTCTCATTTTGCCTTCTCCCCAGCCTCCTTTTTTCCTGAGTTCAGAAAATCTGACCTTTAAAAACTCAGCGGAATGAGAACACACAGGTGTAGATCATAGAATCTGATCTGATGCCTGATTTTCCTTAGCACATCCCTATTTTAATCGGAGAAATGTTGGAGGGTATGGAATAGGACATCTCCAAGGCTTTATTTAGCTGGAACTCACTGGAACTCAATTACAGCACCCCTCTGGTGGGCACCATTGCCATTTGAAGAGAACAAGGGAGGTGTTCATGGTGAGTTCTGGCACCTCTTTTTCTAGAAAAATAGCACTGGGTGCCCCTATTTTCATCGGAGAAATGTTGGAGGGTAAGATCACAGGCCAACTGAGAAGGGAGGTAGGAAGCAACAGGAGCCTGGGAACTGGTGATGGCAAACCATGGGTCCATGTCCCAGGTGCCGGCTCCAGGGGGCCGAGACTGCTTGGGCCCCCTCAATCTTTTTTATTGACTAAAAAACCCGAAAGCATGTGCATGTCAAGCTGTAGCAAAATGCCTATCATGTAGATTAGCCTGCAAACACTCATAAGCAGGGCACATCACAAGGCCCTGTGAAAGTGTCTCGCTTCTTCGCTAATATATTATTAAATCTATCGTAAATGGCTCCATTTTCTCTCTTGCCTGAGCCACCACAATGCAAGCACATTGTTGACCCTCCGGAGCATAAAGATGGGTTTTGGAGCAACTCATCTTGCACCCTGAGCTGGAAAAGGTGGAGCAGATGCACTCAGATTTTTGAGTCCATCACTCTAGACAACTTGAGCAAGGGCTTCAGCAAAAGGTCAAGTGGAGTGCAAAACCTTCATTACTGTGTTGATTTCCCCCTGCAAGCCGAGACAGCGCCAGGTCACTGGCATGCTCCAGAGAGCCCAATGTTGACCTTTGCCCTGGCATCTTGGTGTCGAGTTGCCATGTGCGTTAACTCAATTCACTGGCATTCGCTACACAGGCTGGGTGGTGAAATGCGGCTGCTTTAACCCTTGTCGCACCCAACAGCAGAAAGAGATCTGATCCTGGCTCATCCATAAGACACTGAGCATGGCAGCTTGCACTTAGGGGTGGGATGAACAGGTCTCCTGAGAGGCAGTTCGGGAGATGGGGTGTGCCCAGGAAGATCTCAAGGTGGCTGGCTGGCAGGTCGAGACTAGAGTACCCTCCAACATTCCTCAGATATAAATAGGGATATTCAGGGTATGGGATTGCAACAGCAGAGGACGACAGAGGACGAGATGGTTGGACAGTGTTCTCGAAGCTACGAACTTGAGTTTGACCAAGCTGCGGGTGGCAGTGGAAGACAGGAGTGCCTGGCGTGCTCTGGTCCATGGGGTCATGAAGAGTCGGACATGACTAAACGACTAAACAACAACAATTGCAACAGCAGAAAGGCTGTGAGGGACACTTCAAGTTTCTGTTTGCACATGGGGAAGGGGCTGGGACGACATCCCCCAGCATCCCTGCTGCCAAATTGAAGCAATTAACATCTGGAAGAGACCTCCCCACACTGCAGAAATAGACATTAATATCATATTTTTTTCTGTGGAGGATGCAGGGATACGTAGCCCCAAGCCATTCCCAGAGGTTGCTCAGCAATTGCTGTGCTAGCTGCCCAGCAGATGCATTGCTGCTGCTTAGATGGAGGGAGAGGTTTGTACCATCCCTCTCCCTCCAGCTAAGCAGCAGTTGGACTGGCTGTACTGGTGCATTTGCACTGCCTCACCTCGCCTCCTCAACTCCCTTCCAGTAAGCAACAGTGCCTCACTGTTTCAGCAGCATCATACCCCCTCTAGTGAACCCGGCACCGTCCAGATCCAGATCAGCCCCCAACCAGCTGACAGGGCGGATAGGAGTCGCAGTGCAGACCATCTGCTGCAACTAAGTTCTCGAGCTCCTGAGCGCCTCATCTCGTCACAGGCTGTTTGGCAATCAGATGCTCAGTCATGTGAGAGACGGAGTATCCTGCCTTTCAAGGCACTTAAGCCCAGCGCTTGGCTTCAAGGGCAGGAGCAGCGGCCGCAGGGGTTCACATTGCATGGCCAGCAACGGGAGAGGCAGAGGGTTAATCCTGCAGCTGGAGCAGGGAGCAGGAAAATGGGGACCAGAGGAGAAACCAGTGACCCTGGTAATGGCAAAGTGTCAGCTGAGGTCCTCTGATGAGACCGGAGAGGACAGAAAATTTAGGAACAATATAAATAAGGCCCCTGGGAGATATAAACAGCTGCCTGCTTTTCTGCACTGCATATTTCCCGTCCTCATTTCCAAACGCCCATCTCTTTAACTCAAAAGTGTCCTCGTCAAGCTTTTCTTCCTCCACATGCCCCAGATAAATGGAAGCAATAGACTTTTGCTTTGTTTTCCTATTTAATAAGGACATCCTAACAAATAAAGTGAATTAAGCCTTCCTTTATCCCAGGAGATAGTGGCCAAACCAGATTGGGGTTTTGCCAGTGGTCCCAGGTTCAGTTAAAGCAGTGTTTCCCAACCGGTGTTCCGCGGCACACTAGTGTGCCGTGGAACGTTGCCTTGTGTTCCGTGGGAGGGAGGCGGGCGAGTCGGGCGGCGAGAGGCGGGGCGGCGGCGGCGAGCACACGCGGGGCGGCGAGCGAGCTCCCTCCCACATCCCATCGCCGCTCGCTTCAGCCGGCCTACTGGAGGAAGGCGCGAAAACCTCGCGCATGCGCAGGCCTTCCACCTGCGACAGCCCAGTAGGCCGGCCGAAGCGAGCGGCGATGGGATGTGGGAGGGAGGGAGCTCGCCGCCCCGCGTGTGCTCGCCGCCCGACTCGCCCGCCTCCCTCCCATGGCACACCAGCCTACCTCCGTGGGAGGGAGGCGGGCGAGTCGGGCGGCGAGAGGCGGGGCGGCGGCGGCGAGGAGAGGCCGCCCAGCGCGGGGCTCTCGCCGTCTGCCTGTCTGGCTGCCTGCGAGCTTGGCGGGCAGCACTTCCGCCCGCAGCGCCCGCCTCGCGGCTCTCATTCCCTGCCCCTGCCAAAGCTCACCCAGCCAAGCCGCGCTCTCCTTCCTGCCTCGCTTTGCTGCCTCCTCCCCAACCCACCCCCAAAGCTTGGAGGTTCCCCGGCAGGAAGGAGGGAACTTAATCCTCTCCAAGGGCTGCGGAAAACAGACATGCCAATGGGGGCTTGCCAGCTCTTCAAGCGCCGCCGGCTTTTTTCGGGAATTACCGCCCGCCGAGCCCGGTAACGCTGACAGGCCGAGCCGCGGGGCTTGGCAGCGCAGCCGGCAGAGTGTGGGAAAGGGCGGCCGCCACGCGCCGGGCAAGGCGAGACTCGACGGGGAGGACACCGGCAGCAGCACCCCCCCCCCCAGAAACCCGCTCCGGGCAGGTAATTCACAGAGAGTGGACAGAAGGAAGCCTTAAAGGGCTTCAGCCTCCCAGAGTGGCGGGGAATAATAATAATAATAATGATAATAATAAAAATGACAGGGGGTGTTTTTCTAGGTGAGGGGGTGGGGACTGTAATAACAAAAAAATCAGCTCTATATCAACCGCTGTTTTGCAATGAGGAATTGCAAATAAGGAAGATCAAAAGGAGAATGTTTTTTTGGGGGGGGACTCTCTTCCTCTTCCTCCTCCTCCTCTCGTTCTTGCTCCTCTTCCTGGCAAAAGGGCTGCTGAGACCCCTTCTCTCTTGGGTGCCGGTGGGTGCTGTGACGTTGACGCTGCTGTGGCAAGTGCCTTTACTTAGCAGAGTGCATTCCCCTTTACACAGGAGGGGAGGGGAAAAAATTGAAACTTACACTTTTGTGCGTCCCTCCCGGCGCGGCGCTGCGCGCTGACGTCATGGGGCTGTAATGGTGGTGTGCCTCAAGATTTTTTTCATCAAACAAGTGTGCCTTTGCCCAAAACAGGTTGGGAAACACTGAGTTAAAGGGCCGTTAGACAAAGAAGAGATCTTCAAATCTCAGATGCAGTGATTTCAGCAAGCCGGGAGGAGTGTGTGGCCATTCCCTAAGTTAACTTAGAGCACAGTCCTGAGGATCTGGCAGCAGAGGGGTCTGTCAGTTAGTCAGATTAATTTGCCAAAAGCCGTTCATCATCACCACACACACAAAAGATACAGTTAAGTTGAGGCATGTTTTAGCATAAGTAGTCTCAGCACACTGGACCCCGTGTTTATTTCTATTTTATTTTTTAAACAAAAATTATACACCACTTGATTGTAATAAAACATCGAAGCAGTTTACAAAAAACAAACAAACCCCAAAATCCACACCGTTAAAATTATCAGCGGAAGACAGTTAAAAACAGGTATTTTCAAATATTAAAAGATCAGTTAAAATCGGCAATGAACTAAAAACAGACTGAAACCCATGTAACTTCTACATGATTGGCTCAGCTTGCCTAAACAAGTTTTTAAGCAGGTAATAGAAAGAGAACAGCAAAGGCACCAGGCTGGTATCAAAGGGCAGGGAGTTCCACAGTGTAGCTGCTGCTAAAATATTGATTTTGTACAACTGTGGAACGATAATTATGTACAAACTGGTCCCAAGCTGTTAAGGCGCTTGCATACTAAAAGCCAGCCAAAGATGATTCAGTTCCAGTAACATTAGATCAGCCCTTCGCAACTGTCAAGCATGAGACTTTTCATCTCAAAGTTGTAGGTTTGAGTCCCACGTTGGGTGAAAAAAATTCTGCATTGCAGGCGATTGAACTAGAATGATCCTCGTGGTCCCTTCCAACTCTGTATGTCCTGTCCTGTTTATAGTTCTTCCAGGTCAGTGGGAACCAATAGGAAGCTTGGGTCGGCAATGTAAATTTGAAGCCTAGGAATCCTTTAGCTTTCAGGAGATAGTCCAACCCCGTAGGAGAGAGATTGCCACACAAGACAGCAACCCCCAAGACTGATGCCTTTCTGCTTCTAATGCTGGAAGCCCCTGACGTCCACCAGACTATAAATGCAGCCTGAAACCCATGTGTCGTGGCAGTTCAGCCCAGTTGTCTTTGCTTGTTGACTTCTCCCTATGGAGATGATACACCATTAGTGGGCAGTGCCTGGTATGATGGGTCACGATTTTTTGCAGGTCCAAAGACCAGGATAAAATCCAAACAAAACAACTTCCAGTGTAATGTAGTGGTTAGTGTGTTGGGCCAGAACCTGGCTGACCACTGCTTGACATTGGGCCTGCCACAGCCTCTCAGCCTAAACCTACTTGGCAGGGTTCTTGCGAGGATAAAACAAAGAAGGGGTCTGCCACCTTGAGCTCCTTGTGTAGCCTTATTGGAGTTCACCGATTGGGCCTTTGTTGCTCCCGGACAGGGGGAAGGAAGTCAAATGACGCCGAGGGTTGGTTCAGAGAAAGGCACCTGCGTGGTGTGTCCACAGCATGTACAAAGAAATGAGACATTTCATGCAGTATATATATCCTCCAGGCACCCTCTCCCCCTTCCCCAGGAATCCAGCCACATCAGCTTATAGTACATGCAGGTTGACATCACAGATGTTCCTGCTCCGGCACTCTTAACCATAAAAGGGATTTCCTTCCTGCACTCCCGACCATAAAAGTATATTTCTGTTCCTACTCTTATCTTGGAGCCAGAGGTCACCATTTCCGAGAACACACTCTGGCATTGTTCCCAGACTTGGGTCTGTGCGTCTTTTGTGGTCAGGACGTAAGATAAGGTACAGACATGTCTGTGTCTGTTCTACTGGTAAAGTCAAGGTCAGCCTTGCCGTCACAAACTGATAAAGGAGAGAGCTGTGTTCTTGTTATGCATTTGCTCAACGGCTCAAGTTTATGCATTTTAGCTAAGGAAAAATAGGGACTTTGGTGCAGTTTAAAACTGCCTGCACAGTCAGTTTTTGGGTTTGGGAAACCCATTCCTTCACTTGGAGGCCAGGGTTCAAATCCTTGTTCCACCACGAAGCTTACTGGGTGACCTTGGGCCAATCACTGCTTCTCAGCCTAGCCTACTGCACAGGGTTGTTGTGGGGAAAGGGGGAAACCAAAAGCTCCATGAAGAAATATTATTATTATTATTATTATTATTACTATTATTATTATTATTAATAATAATACCCCACCCATCTGGCCGGGTTTCCCCAGCCACTCTGGGTGGCTTCCAACAAAGATTAAAAATATATTAGAATGTCACACATTAAAACCTTGCCTGAACAGGGCTGTCTTCAGATGTCTTCTAAAAGTCAGATAGTTGTTTATTTCCTTGACATCTGATGGGAGGGCATTCCACAAGGCGGGCACCACTGCTGAAAAGGCCCTCTGCCTGGTTCCCTGTAACCTCACTTCTTGCAGTGAGGGAACCACCAGAAGGCCCTCAGCACTGGACCTCAATGTCCGGGCAGAACGATGGGGGTGGAGATGCGCCTTCAGGTATACTGGGCCGAGGCCATATAGGGCTTTAAAGGTTAACAGCAACACTTTGAATTGTGCAGTGCAAAGCAATGAAATAAAAGATGGGCATTAAATGGAATAAACGAAACAGACAAATAAGAATACTTATATGCTGCTCTTAATCATTACTTCCCTGCCACTGAGTAATACTCACATTTAAGTGTCCAAACTGGAGCAGTCTGGCTGTGAGTTTGATCACAATGGCCAAGGATGCAGAGAGCATGGCAAGACTGGAGCAAATGTCTAGTATCTGCAGCGCCAGGTGGTACCACTCGTAGCCTGCGGGGTCCTTGCACACGGAAGCAAACTTGCCATAAGGAAAGGGCAAAAGGACCGCATAACCAAGGTAGTTCATACCCGAAACTCCGGCGAAAGAGTAGTAGCAATAAGGTCCAAGAAGGAGGGATGCAAAGGCGATGGCACCTTGAACTGGAGAGCTGATGATGTTCAAGATGCTAAAGGTGAAAGCGGCTTCCCACTGGAATGGAAACAGAAGCATCTTGTCTTATCTGGCTAATGGCAGAGATATATTAGGTGCTTTAGAGCAGGGGTCAGCAAACATTTTCAGCAGTCCACTGTCCCTCAGACCTTGTGGGGACGACTATATTTTGGGGAAAAAATATGAACAAATTCCTATGCCCCACAAATAACCCAGAGGTGCATTTTAAATAAAAGGACACATTCTACTCATGGAAAAACACGCTGATGCCCAGACCGTCCGCAGACCGGATTTAGAAGGCAATTGGGCTGGATCCAGCCCCCGGGCCTTGGTTTGTGTTATGTACTGAAGTTCTCACCCTTGGCCAGCAGGGGGATACTGTAGATAGTTTTCACTCAGGTCCACATATGCAAATAAGGGATCAAAAGTGACATTCAGTGATTGGATAGTTACAGAAAATGGTTACTGTTGCGTTCTAGTGGAGCTCTATATGAGCAGGCTGGCTGAACCCTTCAGTTCAGTTCTGTTCTGGCCTGTGAATAAACAAGAGCTGTTTGAAGAATCGCTGTGTCGTCTGATATGTTCACCCACAACTTAACAGTTTGCCTACCCATGCTTTAGAGGATGGTGTGAATCTGCCCTAACCTCTCCCCCCTACATACCCAGACTCCTTCACAGCAATCTTACTGTGATCCTAGAACAGTATAATGCTCAGTTAAGCAACCCATCTCTCTCAGACTGTGTACAGACTATACTTTTAAAGCACAATGCCGCCCTCAAAGAATTCTGTGCACTGGGGTTTACCCCCTCACAATTCCCAGAAATCCTTAGTAAACTCTAGTGCCTAGAATTCTTTGAAGAAGGAAAATGTGCTTGGTATGCGCTTTAAAAGTTATGGTGTGTGCACAGCCTTCTGTATTGACTCCTCTAACTTAACCAGAGTCTCAGAGGAAGGCCGCCCCAGCTCTGCTTCCTGAAGGCAGCTTATTAAAGAAAAAAGGATACTAAAAAGCCTCTGTGACAGCAATACTAATTAAACCCAATCAATAAGCATTAACAATAAATGGCAGGGGAGGGTAGCAGTGCAAAAAAACCACAACATATGCAGTGTTTATGGGGGTAAAGTATAATCTCTTTCTTCAAAACAACTACCACCTTTTGTTATTGGCAGAAAAAAGAAATGTACCCAAACCTGCAAAAATCCCATAAGGATCATTTTGCGAGGATGGGGTTATTATTTATGCACTTTCCATATATCAAGGAAACTGAAAATAATTAAAAAAGAAGAAGGTTCCACTAGTTTGATGGATTTTATTGGTTCTCACAACATTCCCTTTCAAGTCAGGAAATATCGCTGGATCCTGCTCAGTCTTGTAAATCTGGTAGAATGTTTTAAAGTGTGCCTGCTTTAAACCTTGTATTCTTTATCTGATCTGTAGCTTAAGGCTACAGCTGTGTGCCTTTTCTTCCTCAAGAGCCTATGCCTGGATTAACTCTGCCTGCCTTCTGCCTAGAATGTGGCACTGTATAGAATAACCACATAAATTTACCAGGTATCTCTGGGTCCATTGTTTTTCAGCCAGAGCAACCAGTACACCTGCAATAACAGCCTGTAGACAGAGGGGGAAACACATGGTTACACATAATAAAGTTAGTAATGTTTAATAGGCCTTTGTTCTCTCCAAAGGACTTTGCAAAACAGACTCCTTTAAAAGAAAGAAATCGCAACGCAAGGAAACAAACCCACTATGTGAAGCATGCAAAAGCAGAAGCTGATGGAAAATAATTCATTCTATTTTTAAGAAAGCCCTTCTATAGGTTACTACTATAGGACAGATAGATCCTGTTTAAGGGAGTAATCCTATGCATAATCCTATGGAACAACTGATTGGTTCAAAATTGGGAAAGGAGTACGACAAGGCTGTATATTGTCCCCCTGCTTATTTAACTTACCGGTATATGCAGAATTCATCATGCGAAAGGCTGGGCTGAATGAATCCCAAGCCGGAATTAAGATCGCCAGAAGAAATATCAACAACCTCAGATATGCAGATGACACAACCTTGATGGCAGAAAGTGAGGTGGAATTAAAGAACCTTTTAATGAGGGTGAAAGAGGAGAGTGGTGGAATTTGCTGCCAGGGAGTGTGGTGGAGTCTCCTTCTTTGGAGGTCTTTAAGCAGAGGCTTGACAACCATATGTCAGGAATGCTCTGATGGTGTTTCCTGCTTGGCAGGGGGTTGGACTCGACGGCCCTTGTGGTCTATTCCAACTCTATGATTCTATGATTCTATGAAAATATGGTCTGAAGCTAAACATCAAAAAAACGAAGATCATGGCCACTGGTCCCATCACCTCCTGGCAAATAGAAGGGGAAGAAATGGAGGCAGTGAGAGATTTTACTTTCTTGGGCTCCATGATCACTGCAGATGGTGACAGCAGTCACAAAATTAAAAGACACCTGCTCCTTGGGAGAAAGGCGATGGCAAACCTAGACACAGCGGCGTAGCGTGGGTTGTCAGCACCCGGGGCAAGGCAAGTAATTTGCGCCCCCTAACCCGTGGATTTGCGCCCCCTAACCCATGGATTTGCGCCCCCTAACCTGTGGATTTGCCCTAACCCTAGATGTTGCGCTCGGTGCGGCCGGACCCCCCTGCACCCCCCACGCTACGCCACTGCCTAGACAGCATCTTAAAAAGCAGAGACATCACCTTACCAACAAAGGTCCGTATAGTTAAAGCCATGGTTTTCCTAGTAGTGATGTATGGAAGTAAGAGCTGGACCATAAAGAAGGCTGATCGCCGAAGAATTGATGCTTTTGAATTATGGTGCTGGAGGAGACTCTTGAGAGTCCCATAGACTGGAAGAAGATCAAACCTATCCTGAAGGAAATCAGCCCTGAGTGCTCACTGGAAGGACAGATCCTGAAGCTGAGGCTCCAATACTTTGGCCACCTCATGAGAAGAGAAACTCCCTGGAAAAGACCCTGATGCTGGGAAAGATGGAGGGCACAAGGAGAAGGGGACGACAGAGGACGAGATGGTTGGACGGTGTTCTCAAAGCCACAAACATGAGTCTGACCAAACTGCGGGAGGCAGTGCTCTGGTCCATTGGGTCACAAAGAGTCGGTCACGACTGAACGACTAAACAACAACAACACCTACGCATAAAAGGCGGGTATAGAGGATAGCTCAGTTGGCAAAGCATTAGGCTCTTAATCTCAAGTTCGTGGGTTTGAGCCCCATGTTGGGCAAAGGTTTCCTGCATTCCCACATTTTGTGATGCAGCTCTCCAGCCAAATAATGTTTATAGAAATGCATTTATTAGTGGATAATGTGCATGGAAAGTGAACATGCTTGGGGAGAAATACATGAGAAGTTGGAAAAAATGCTTAAAACCCCATTAACGAAAAAACCAGAGGCTTACATACTGGGCCCATTAGGAAAAGAAATACCGAAATAAAAAAAAAGAATTTTCTTATATGTGACCACCGCAGCTAGGATAGTAATAGCATCTAAATGGAAAGCTAAAGAACTACCTATTAAGGAGGAATAGATTCTCAAATTAAATGAATATTTAAAATTGGCTAAATTAACAGCATCTATACGATAGGAGTCAAATCAAAAAACTAAAAAATGAATGGCAATGCTTTGATGACTATATGACAAAATACTGCTCTAAAAAAGACATGCTAATATGCTTAGACTAAGAATGTAAATGCATCAAAACAATAATCTATCAAAGAGATATACTGGTATATGTATATAGAGAAAATAAAAACAATCAGAATGCAATGATAAAGGTAAAATTGATTCTAGAGAAGACTAGTAGCGGGGGAGGGAAGCTAAACAGTGTGGTGAGTTTGTTTTATTTTGTTTTATGTTTCTTTCTTTAGGGATATTGTATAATGATTTAATGTTTCTTTTCTGTTATGGATTATTTCTCTTTCTCTCTTGAATTGTATGACAGAAAATCTATTATTTTTTTTTAAGTGAACACGCTAGTGAAAACAGCATATGAAAAATGCATTACTTTAGGAGAAATTGCTTTCAAAAATGCATACGTTTCTTTAAATTGCGTACAAAAATAAGTTTAGGAAAAGAAATTTGCACCAAACTGGTTGAAGAATCTCTGCGATCATTTTTTGGTAAAGCAAGCAAACCGTGAATTGCTGCAGAAATGCAGAGAACAGAGTTTAAGATTGGAAAAATGAGAAACCGAAAGAACGGAAATTGACTGGTTCTGCCCCCCCCCCCCGGCCCCCGCTACTGCAGCCCAAGCCTTTGGATGAAATTCCCCAACAGTTTCAAACAGTTTCCTCTTTCAATAAGCCTTTTAAGCTGAGGTCTTCCTAGACTGCATCTGCATTGGAATCGTGTTAAATATGCTTTAAAAACAATTTTACTGTAGTATTGCTTGTTGCTTGCCCTCTCCCCCTGAGCTCTCTTGGGGTGAAGGGCAGGATATAAATTTAATAAATAAAGTATGTAAGGGCAGTGCAGACCCCTGTGGAACTCCATAACACACAGGGTGGAGCACAACTTCCCCAGCCCTGCCCTCTGAGAACAGGCGTTGAACAGAGTTCTTAGGCAAAAGGAGCTTGAAATCGAGGTCTTGGCACCATGTACTACTGTAGTGTAGAGAGTTCCCAGGAACGAAAGCAGAAACATCTGGAGAAACTGTGCTGGCTGGGGCTGATGGATGCTGTAGACCAAAACATCTGGAGGGCACCCGGTTGGGGAAGGCTAATCTGGAGTCACGGGAAAGGTTGGCAAAATTCATCAGGCAGAAAGAGAAGAAGAAACGTTGCACAGGGTCCAAGAGGGGTTTTAGCCAGAACAAATAAGACAGCAACGTAAGAACATTGGGACGAGCCAATGTAGGAGTCAAGAGTGGCCAAACCTCTTTTCCCATCTGCTTTTCCAAGCGAGACTCCCTCAATTTACACATGTGGTGGAGGGAACAGAGAGAAAGAAAGCCAAGAGGGATTAGTTCATCCTCAGAACTGGGCCAACTCCAGCCAGGGAGTTTCAGCTATTAGATGATCAATTTCAACTTTGCTGCAAATGTGCTGCCCAGTGATCTTGTTTTCTCTCCCAAACTTCGCAAAACTGCACTTGTTTACAGATAATGTTGTTGCCTTTTCTCCCCTCGAGCCAGCCCTAACATTTTGTTTTCATCTCTAAACACAAAGGGAGAGGAGGGATCCAACATTGCGTCAAAGCCCTTAGCAGTGTAACATAGAAGTATCGACCAGAACCTGGTGATTGGGTGGGATATTTCAAATCGATATGGAAAATTCGGGGGAGATGTCTGTATGTGCATTCACCCTCTCTCACATAGGGGCCAACTCATGGGGGGACTGAGCTCCCTTCGCCCCCAATAAAATATTTGAGGGGGCCAACCGCCCCCCAAGGTTCATGGACATAGCCATTCAAATTGTGTATATGTGCCTCATCTTGTGATAGAGGCCTATCAATGGCTACTAGTCATGTAGATTACATTTGGCAAAGATTTCTTTCACCCATTCTTGAAATTCCAGAACCTTAAAAGGTTCCAGATTAAATGTCAGCAACAAGGCAGATCAGCAGCAATGTTACTATCGTTTCCCAGTCATAGGTAAAGGGATCCCTAACCATTAGGTCCACTCGTGGCCGACTCTGGGTTTGCGGTGCTCATTTCGCTTTATTGGCCGAGGGAGCCGGCGTACAGCTTCCGGGTCATGTGGCCAGCATGACTAAGTCGCTTCTGGCGAACCAGAGCAGCACACGGAAATGCAGTTTACCTTACCTATTTATCTACTTGCACTTTGACGTGCTTTCAAACTGCTAGGTGGGCAGGAGCAGGGACCGAGCAACAGGAGCTCACCCCATCGCAGGGATTCGAATTGCCGACCTTCTGATCGGCAAGTCCTAGGCTCTGTGGTTTAACCCACAGCACCACCCGCATCCCTTCCCAGGCGTACAGCTATATAAATTTAGATATAATTCAGTTCTGCCTACCAAAGCTCCGCTCCAGATGGGAGAAGCAATGCGAACGCTCCATCCGGCAAACCATGGTTTATAGGAAAAAACAGGGAAGAAGGCGATAATTCCAGAGACGATGCTTAGAATCCCAAAGGAAATCAGCATTCTTCCAGTCACCACAAAAAGGCAGCCTGCGTTCATTATGAGCGTCTCGCTCTCTGCCTGCTCTCTACTCACACCAAGGTTTTGCAATAGGAGCCTGGGCACACCACATACTGTCTTGGAGACAGTAGTCATGATACTTTTCCGTTGTTTGCTTCCTTGAATGAAACACGCCCAAGGCACTGAAAAAGATTCAGACAGCAAGGCCTCTTAGTACACCCTATAAGGAATGTGATCCATCCCTTGGGCTCAACTTTGTGTCTGGGGGTGGGATTCCCACAGAGAGTGTAGCAGACCCTCCAAGTGTCCCTATTTTCCAGGGACAATCCTGGATTTACAGAAGCCGCCCGGTTTCTGATTTGTTCCTGGAATGTCCTGATTTTCCTTAGGACGTCCTGATTTTCACCAGAGAAATGTTGGTGGGTATGGAGTTATGTGACCCCCGAGCCAAGGAGATAAGTAACTAACTGGGTTAGCAGAGTTAGCGGAGTTAGCGGAGTCTGTAACCTGAAGCGTATGTAACCTAAAGCGTATGTAACCCAAGGTAAAAAGTAAAGGTAAAGGGACCCCTGACCATTAGGTCCAGTCGTGGCCAACTCTAGGGTTGCGGCGCTCATCTCGCTTTACTAGCTAAGGGAGCTGGCATACAGCTTCCGGGTCATGTGGCCAGCATGACTAAGCCGCTTCTGGCGAACCAGAGGAGCGCACGGAAACACTGTTTCCCGCCGGAGCAGTACCTATTTATCTACTTGCACCTTGACGTGCTTTTGAACGGCTAGGTTGGCAGGAGCTGGGACTGAGCAATGGGAGCTCACCCCGTCATGGGGATTCGAACCACCGACCTTCCGATCGGCAAGTCCTAGGCTCTGTGGTTTAACCCACAGTGCCACCCGCGTCCCTTAACCCTAGGTACCACTGTATTATTATTATTATTATTATTATTATTATTATTATTATATAGAACCAGTGCTTTTGCCTCTAAAAAAATATTTACGGGTACTCTCATTTTCCTACTCATATTGAAATACTGCCCCTCAACGAGGCCAAACTTAGATTCACAAAATGTTTAGGGGTATGTGTACCCTTGCGTACCCCCAGGGAAAAAAAGCACTGAATAGGACATCCTTATTTTCTTTGGCGAAGTGTTGGAAGGTATGGTGTTCCACTGACCTTCAGCCAGGATGTTTTTGCTGCCAGATAATTCAATGAAAGTGAGGCTTCTCTTTGCCCTTCACAGAATATTCAATGCCACGCTCCCCTTCCAGGTTATCCAGGGATCTGGAGGCAAGGAAGCTGCTGAATGCATCCATGTGGGGTTAAGTGCAGTACAGAAAAGCTTCTTCACACACGAGGTGTGGAAGACCCTCACAATCATGGCAAGGGCCACGCTCATCGTGACATATTTGGCATTATCATATGCATACTTGAAGTCTGCTGGGAAGTAGAAATAGGGACGTGTTTAGTTGTAGTAGTAGTAGTAGTAGTAGTAGTAGTAGTAGTAATTTATTATTTGTACCCTGCCCATCTGGCTGGGTTTCCCTAGCCACTCTGGGTGGCTGCCAACAAAGATTAAAAACACATTAAAAACTTCCCTGAACTTCAGATATTCTCTAACTGTTAGGTAGTTGTTTATCTCTTTGATATCTGATGGGAGGCGTTCCACAGGGTGGGTGCCACTACCAAGAAGGCCCTCTGCCTAGTTCCCTGTAACCTCGCTTCTTGCCATGAGGGCCGCCAGAAGGCCCTTGGCGTTGGACCTCAGCGTCTGGGCAGAACGATGGGGGTGGAGACGCTCCTTCAGGTATACTGGACCGAGGCCGTTTAGGGCTTTAAAGGTCAACACCAACACTTTGAATTGTGCTCGGAAACGTACTGGGAGCCAATGTAGGTCTTTCAAGACTGGTGTTATGTGGTCTCGGCGGCTGCCCCCAGTCACCAGTATAGCTGCCGCATTCTGGATTATGCCCCATGGGCAGCTCAAGGTGGGTCTAGTGTTGGAAGTACAACAGCAAGGACCATCTAGTCTGTAACTTGGGGGTAATTCTGCTATTGGTCTGTCTGACAGCAGACTATTGGCATGAAGTTCTGGTCAGTTGGGAATTAGCTGTCAGTGAGGAAGACAGTTGAGATTTAACAGCTGGAGGATTTGGGGTCGGGGAGTGGTTCTGAACTAGTTTTCTTCCTGCGTAGGCCTGACCTAAGAAAGAAAAACCTTTTGGTTTATTCCTCCATGTGTTATATGCTGTTTTTGTTCAGTTTACGTCAGGGAAGTATTATCAGTTTCTTTTCTCCCCGCACTCCATCTGCTTAATCCCAGTCACTCTGCTAATACCTAGATGGGTTGCGTTCGAAGTGTTTTTGTAAAACCCGGTTTTGTTTTCGAACTGCAAATGCAACCCGCCCCCCCCCCCGCCCCCCAAATACGTCATTTAGGTGATGATTAAAAAGCTCCTCAGGCAGCAGAGCACCATCAGAAATACTATCATTCCAGCTTGGTTCAAATAAGGGTTAACACAAATTCCAAATGAAAATGGAAATCGTAACATTAATAGAATCAGGATGTTTGGACCATGTGTTCAGCTCTTGAGTTACAAATAATTTAAGATTACTAGTGAAAAGCAATGAACTTAAGACACAGTCATCCTTAACTTGGCTGATTTATTGTGTAAACCTTTTTGCCCATTTTCCCAAGAGGAGTGACCACTTCCTGGTGTACACAGAGTTATTGACACTCTGGCTGAGTCACAGCCATTGTTTCCAATTATGCTCTGCGGAGCTAAGATGAAAAACCAACATCCTATGTATCCAAATAAGCCAATAATACTGACTGACAGAAAAGCAGGAAAATGAAAGTATGTTCTCAGCTTGAGATAGCACTGGCTTGTCGTTATTAAATATAAAAGCTTGGTTAAGGGAGCCTCAGAGGGAATGTTGCTTTCTCGTGTTTTATGTTTACCGCCGGCTCTCTCTGCTCAATACATGAAGGATTCTTCTTTGGGCCTTAGAGATGTGAAAGCCAGAGGGCGGAATGGGGTGGGGGCTGGAACGGGACATATTTTTCCATGGCTTCAAAATTTCCAGAAGTGTTGCATCTCTATTTGGGCCAACATCAAAATTCATCTAGAGCAGCTTTCCCTGGCATGGCTCTCGCCAGATGTTTTGGACTACAGTTCCCATCAGCCTCAGCCAGCACGAGAAGCGGAGAACAAGGCTTCTGTAAACATCTCATTGCTGCAAAGTGGGGAATTATGGCAGGCGCCGCAGCAGAGATAAGCTGTAGTTCCTGAAATTCTCTCTCAAGAGCCCCGTCCGCCTGCGGTTCTGCTCAGAAGCTCTTAAAGTCTAGGGCTTGGCCTTGGCCTGGATTCAAGTAGGCCGGAGTCTAGAAGGAAATGTTGGGAAAAAGCTCCACCGCCCCTGCTTTTGAGAAGGAGCAGGCTCGTGTCACCCCCTGGGCCAGCCTGCAGAAGGGATGCAGACCCTCCAGGTGTAGCTGGACTACAAATCCCATCATCCTTGCTTTCTGGCCACGCTGCCTGGAGCAGATGGGTTGGAACAGTGATGGGGGACAGAAAGGCTCAGGTTCAGTTCTTGGGTTAAAAGTATCTCCGGGCATAAGTAATCTGTGTTGCTGGACTGTTAACTCCCATGCGTCGGCCCATGATAGGAGCTGTAGTCCTACAAACTTCTGGAAGGCCACAGGTTGCTTATGCATGCCTGTGGTAGATCCTAATTTACAGATCTCTTGTTCTGCTTCTGACAACATAAGTGTTAAGTTGTGGGTGAACATATCAGACGACACAGCGATTCTTCAAACAGCTCTTGTTTATTCACAGGCCAGAACAGAACTGAACTGAAGGGTTCAGTCAGCCTGCTTATATAGAGCTCCAGTACAACGTAACTGTAACAATTTTCTAAAACTATCCAATCACTGAACGTCACTTTCGAGCCCTTATTTGCATAACTATCTACCGTATCCCCCTGCTGGCCCAGGGTGAGAACTTCAGTACATAACAATAAGAGCCCAACTAGATCAGCCCAAAGGCCTAGCAACTCCAGCCCTATGGAGCCTATGCTCCATGAATTTGTCTAACGATGGGAATTATAGTTCCAAAATATTTAGAGGGCCACAGAATGCATGCCCTTGGTCTACTGGGATTTTATCTCCCAATGCTTCACACACTGCACATATTTAAAGTGCATACCTTCCCCTCCCCTGAGAATCCTGGGAGCTGTAGTTTGCCCCTCACAAAGCTACAATTCCTAGCACCCTTAACAAACTACAGCTCCCAGGATTCTCGGGGGAAGTCATGTGTTTTGATTGTGTGCTTTAACTGTTCAATGACGTCCACAACATGAAGATTTCTATGCTTTCTTCTTAAATTATTAGTTGTTTCTTCTCACCGCAGCGTATCAAAACCCACAACGATAGCTTCATCCTTGTCAGTCAAATGGGTGATGGAAAAGTCCTGGTCTTAATTAAACGACACTTAGCAAGCCCCTGCCGTTTCCGGCAATGTTCACGCATTATTGCACTCGCAAATGCGTGTTTTGCCCTCTTCAGACTTAATCATAAATTCTCCTCTCTTCATTTAGCATGTTGGTAAAGCGATCCATGCGGAAAATGATAACTTTAGTGACTCTGTTAGAAGCAGATATTTTACACAAGATTGCACGCACGCTCAGATAGGCAGGCCAGAGACTCAAGAGACCACGACCCCTTTGAAAGATGCAGAAATGTCACATGCAGATTGTAAATGTAATTTCATGCCTTGACTGGGAGCAGCAGGGGAGGTAAGCAGGAGAGAAGATCCATTCACTTAGTATGACTTTGCACGTCCCATATAGCCTGGCCCAGGGGTCCCCAAACAATGGTCTGCGGGCTGGATAAGGCCCGAGGAACTCCTTTATCCGGCCCATGGCGACCTCCGCCGCCCACTGCTGCTGCCCGCTCTTACCGGTGCTATGCTGCGTGGCTTCCCACTTCTGGGTCAGAGAAGCACCGGAAATAGCTTGTGCACATGTGCAAGCGTTCTTTGCGCATGCGCATGCGTTATTTCCAGTGCACATCCAGGTCGGAGGAGGCCCGGGCACACGCGCACAAGCTATTTCCGGTGCTCCTCCGACCTGGAAGTGTGCTGGAAATAGTGTGTGCGCACACGTATGGGCACGCGCTCCCCTGCCCTCCAGCCCACTGTGCAATGTGCACTAGAGACATCAGCCCGAGGCGCAGTAGGTTTGCTGACCCCTGGCCTGACCAATAGTCTTCCATATGCTGGCAGCCTCCAGGCTGGACGACTGCAATGTGCTCTGTGTAGGGCTGCGCCTTGAGGCTGACCCAGAAGCTGCAACTACTGCAATATGTGGCAGCTTAACTGCTCACTGGGCCAGGATATCACCACTATGTTGTACTGCCTCTGAAATAATTGCACTGGCTGCTAATTAGCTCTTGGGCTAAGTTCAAGGTGATGGTTTTGGTGTAAAGAAAGTGATATAACTGGGGATCAGGAAGCTTGAAATATCATTTTTACCCTTTATGTAGCCAGCTCATCACTGTATACTGCAGGTGAGACCTTCTTGCAGATACAGTGATACCTTGGTTCTCAAATTTAATCCGTTCCGGAAGTCTGTTCCAAAACCAAAGCGTTCCAAAACCAAGGCGCGCTTTCCCATAGAAAGTAATGCAAAACGGATCAATCCATTCCAGACTTTTAAAAACAAGCCCTAAAATAGCAATTTAACATGAATTCTACTATCTAATGAGACCACTGAGCCATAAAATGAAAGCAAAAATCAATGTATTGTACTTTAAAATAAATAAGACAGTATTGTAGATGATAAAAATTAATAAATAAAATAAAAATTCTTACCTGCACTGATGATAGTCATTGTTTGAATGGGAGGCTTTTTTTCCATTTCCGCAGTCACACAACCAACCAATCAGTAGATGACTGGTTCCAGTCTCAAAAACAAAAACGCAAAATAAATAGCAAAAATAAAAGCGCCAAACTTAATCCGTTCCGGAAGTCCGTTTGACTTCTAAAATGTTCAAAAACCAAGGCACAGCTTCTGAGTCTTGCAGGCGCCCCGGAAACAATAGCTGACAGCCGCATCGGACGTTCAGCTTTCGAAAACCGGAACACTTACTTGCGGGTTTTGGGCGTTTGGGAACCAAGGCTTTTGAGAACCAAGACACCACTGTACCATATTATCAGGAGATCCACTCATCAATAGCTCAGTTGGTTAGAGTGTGGTACTCATAATGCCAATGCTACAGATTCAATCCCTGTAAGGGACCGCTGCATATTCCTGCATTGTAGGGAGTTGGACAAGATGAGCCTAAGGGTGTTTTTCAATTATATGATTCTGTGCAATATTCAAGTGTTGTGGCACCTAAGTGCAATTCCCTCCTGTTAAACATCCCCAATGTCTTCTCAGAACCTTCCACTTCTAACAAGCCTTTTAAGCAGAGATGTTACCCAGTCCTGCACCTGTATTGGAATTGTTTTAATTGTTTTGCAGTTTGTGTGTTTTCCTCTCTGGGCTCCTTTCGGGAGAAGGAGTGGGATACAAATTTTAAATACCTAATATAATTTGCTTTTGAGTGACAGCTGATCCACTGTTATTTGGTGTACCTTTGTGGACATTTGACTTTGTAATGTATCTGTTATCGTATCACAACCCGTTATCACTGCCCGGACACTGAGGTCCAGCGCCGAGGGCCTTCTGGCGGTTCCCTCGCTGGGAGAAGCCAAGGTACAGAGAACCAGGCAGAGGGCCTTCTCGGTGGTGGCACCTGCCCTGTGGAACTCCCTCCCACCAGATGTCAAAGAGAACAACAACTACCAGACTTTTAGAAGACATCTGAAGGCAGCCCTGTTTAGGGAAGCTTTTAATGTTTAATAGGTTATTGTATTTTAGTGTTTTGTTGGAAGCCACCCAGAGTGGCTGGGGAAACCCAGCCAGATGGGCGGGGTATAAATAATATAGGATTATTATTATTATTATTATTATTATTACAGAATATGCAGGTATGTCATTTCAATCGCTGTATTTTATTGTAATAGATTTTATTTTATATGATTGCCAGGTGATGAAGAACATTTATTGAAACAGTCTATTATCCTGAAAGGACTGTTCTGTTGCTGTTGCTGTGTTTGGAGCACCTGCCATCATTCTTCTGTGTTGCTGTGCTTATAGCACCATCTCTCTCCAGCTCACTCTCAGCAAAATTCTGTATAGGATATTGACTTTGGAAGGCGTTTAGCCTCAATATTGAGTGATTCTTTATGGTCAGATATTAATCTGATCATTTCTTTTCATAGAATATCTACTTGACTCATATTAGTTCGTGACTCCATGTACATATTGTATGTTTTCAGATTGTGAATTAAGAAGCAGTTCGATAGTGTTATATAAATATTGTTCGTATACTGTTAGCCTACATGTTGCTTTGTGATTGTCAGATTAATCTTTGTTTTGGCAGTGAGGATTCAACTGAGCTTCCTCCTGCCGGGACGATTCTCCCCTTCTGTGTTCCCCTTCTAGTTTCAGTCATCAGACGGCTGACCTCTGTTCCCAGACACCTGGAGACTTTCATACATGGAGCTGGCAAGGATTTAGACCTTGCTTTGCTCTGAAACACATCTTGTCTTCAGTGGAGGTTGAAGCAACCAGGCACATCAATAGAGATGGGAGATAATAATAACAATAAATAATAATTTCTTATTTATACCCTGCCCTTCCCGGTTCAGAAAACCGGGCTCAGGGCGGCTAATAACACATTTAAAACACTTAATTGATGCAACAAAAAAAACAGCATAAAACGCGAATAACAATAAATTCAGAATTCAAAAATCAATTTAGGGGGAAAAGCCATCCAATAAACATTAGATGATCACCAGGGCAAGCTGGCTAAATTAGTCCTACTTGGGCCAGCGAGGAGACCAGGGGAGAATTAGCTGTGGGATCCAGAGCGGGTAATCTTTATAAAAAGGGGAGGGCGAGGGAAGGAAGGGGAATAAAAGATCGGGCTAAGTTCAAATTGAAAGCCAGGTAGATCACACATCACAGATAGCTGCTGCACATGGGTTTTTTTAAATGAGAAAAAAATAACAACTTGTACTAGTATCTGGTACGGGACACGGGTGGCGCTGTGGGTAAATCCTCAGCGCCTAGGACTTGCCGATCGCATGGTCGGCAGTTCGAATCCCCGTGGCGGGGTGCGCTCCCGTCGTTCGGTCCCAGCGCCTGCCAACCTAGTAGTTCGAAAGCACCCCCGGGTGCAAGTAGATAAATAGGGACCGCTTACCAGCGGGAAGTTAAACGGCGTTCTGTGTGCTGCGCTGGCTCGCCAGATGCAGCTTGTCACGCTGGCCACGTGACCCGGAAGTGTCTGCGGACAGCGCTGGCTCCCGGCCTATAGAGTGAGATGGGCGCACAACCCTAGAGTCTGGCAAGACTGGCCCGTACGGGCAGGGGTACCTTTACCTTTACCTTACTAGTATCTGGTGGCTGCAGCTGTTGCCCCCAGTTAGAGCAGTATGGTTACTGAATTGAGTTAAGTCTGGGAACCATAGAATCTTAGAGTTGGAAGGGACCCAAGGAGCATCTAGTCAAACCCCCGACATGCAGGAATCTCAACTAAAGCGTCCACGACAGGTGGCCACCCAACCTCTGCTTAAAAACCTGGAAGGAAGGGGAGTCCACAACCACGCAAGGGAGTTTGTTGCATAGCTCTTAACCATCAGAAAAGTCTTCCTGACGTTTAGTCAGAATCTCCCATCCCATTCCCCCTCACTCCCTGTTTTCCGATACCCCTTCTGATACAGTCAGTCTAAGCATGTTCAGTCCTGCTGACCACTGCTCTTCCTGGAAGATCCTTTGTGCTTTTGCAAACCTTGGTGCTTCCTGGAGTCTGCGTACACCTCTCTTGGGTGCGCAGGTGGTGCTGTTTTGGCTACATCAGCCGCAGCGCTCTTCCCCTGAAGCCTGGAAATAGAGGGAAATATCCTGTGGTGGCAGCACTTAGAAACCCACCAGCTTTCAGCAGCCAGAAACACCATAACCAGACACTGGAGAGACCTATCAGGAGTAAGCATGGACCAATGGTACCAAATAGTACAGTGGTACCTTGGGTTACATACACTTCAGGTTACAGACTCCACTAACCCAGAAATATTACCTCGGGTTAAGAACTTTGCTTCAGGATGAGAACAGAAATCATGCTCCAGCGGCGCAGCAGCAGCAGGAGGCCCCATTAGCTAAAGTGGTGGTTCAGGTTAAGAACAGTTTCAGGTTAAGAACGGACCTCTGGAACGAATTAACCCGAGGTACCACTGAATGGGAAACAGCCTTACTAGAAAAATTAACCAATAAACTGAAACTGACACGGGGACAAATAGAAGAAGACGCCTTCACCCCGGTATGGCTCCCCTTTATCACATACACAGCCCAACAAGACAATGACAAAAATCCACCAACAGCATACAAATCAATATGGCTAACCTGATCCAAAACACCCACCCACCCCACTCACACATGAAAACAAAGACCACCACAGCCAACCACAAATGAACAGCCACACCACAGGCCAACCCCAACCTCTCTCACCACCAAAGTGAACAGCAGAGAACCTGCACAAGCGACGCTGACACCAAACCCCACATATATTAAGTAAAATAGAAACATCGCCACCCGACCCTACCCCCACTCATCTTCCCCCCCCACCTCTTTCCCCTTTCCCCCTTTTCTTCCTAATGCCTCAACAAATGAAACCGATTTGTAAAAAAATGTTACATGGAAAAGAAATACGAGAGAGAGACATTGCACATACTTTTGTAAACCAATAAAATCTTTAATAAAAATACATTTTTTTAAAAAGAAGTGATTCAACACCACTGTATGTATGAATAGGCCATTGGTGAGAGACCCGGCCAATGTTTGGAAGTCCTCCCTGGCAACCTCTACCTACATCTGAACCAGAATCAATCCATGGCCCCAAAATAAAAACCGCGGTGTTGTGATCTTACCCTGGCTCAGGGTAGTATCAATTTTAGCTCCCGTTTATCTAGGATCCCTTTCACAGGAGGCTTATAAAATGCGGAAATATTGAAAAAGAACACTAGGTGTCACTGCATCAATGCATTTGAGATGTATAGCCTCCTACTGCAGCCCTCTACATCCAGCAGTATCCTCACGAATCTCAAGTTTTCTGTGGTGCTTATAATCACAGAATTGCAGAGTTGGAAGGGAACACGGGGGTCATCTAGCTCAACCCCCCTTGCAGTGCAGGGATCTTTTTGCCCCACGTGGGGCTCAAACACACGGCCCCAGGATTAAGAGTCTCGTGCTCTACCAACTGAGCTATCCTTTCTCTTTGTTGGGATGCCATAATGCACATTAAGCTGATTGACAAGTTTCACATGTTGGTATTGCTTGCATTATGTCTCCCGCCAGTGCCCAGCAGTGGGGTGCCATGTTACTAACCTGACTCTGCCATCAGCCAGACCCCCAACCCAGTGGCGTAGCGTGGGGGGTGCAGGGGGGGCCGGCCGCACCGGGTGCAACATCTGGGGTTAGGGCAAATCCACAGGTTAGGGGGCGCAAATCCACGGGTTAGGGGGCGCAAATCCACGGGTTAGGGGGCGCAAATTACTTGCCTTGACCCGGGTGCTGACAACCCACGCTACGCCACTGCCCCAACCTGCCTGTGCTTTGACTTAGTCTGTCTAAGGGTAGCATCTTCCTCCTTAGTCTCAGTTCTGCTCTCCTGGAAATCAGCAGGGAGGAGGGAGGAAAGGAAACTCACCAGTTGTTGGCTGTGGCTCCGCCTCTCGCTGGCTGTGGCCCCGCCCACTCTCGACCTCCCTGCCCTACCAATCCCAATGGCACCCAGAATACTGAAAAAGCAGGGATATATCCTTGTGTCCACCCCCACAATTCTCTGACCAGTTTAAGTACTAAAATTAAGCTGAATGTTTTACATTGCTTTGCTTCAAATATTTACTTAAACTCTGCTTAAAAGAATTTTTGCAAGCTGAGGGGAATGACACCATTAATTTGATGGTTCTTGGAACCGTCCCATGGCGTTGCAAGGCCAGAAAGAGAGTTTGCTTATTTTTTGAGGGGGGGGGGGAGGCATCAACAACAACAACACCAATTTTAAAGAAAAGGTTTGGCTCTGCTGGGCTTTTGACTCCCACACATTTGAGTGGGAGAAAGGACAAATTTCTAGGACACTGAGTTCCCCATGGCAACGGAAAACGGAAGTGACTTTAACCCTATGTAGCGACGGGTGACTCATTCTTGTTCATGTTCTAAGCACAGTAATAGCACTGTATTGGTGAAAGAGAGTAAAAAAGCTCTGTTGCAAGCTCTCTTACAAAGCTGGACCAAGACAGTCTGGCGCCCAAGGCAGAAAATCCAGTTGTCCCTTCTGGTTCAGAAAATAGAATACAGTAATGAATGAAATAATGGGTGATTTGCTATCTTTTTAAGGTGATCTGCTACTTGACTTCCCAAAGTCAGCTTCTTGGTCTAGACAGTCCTAGATCGCTTTCAGATTGCCAGAGTTTGGCAGATAGCATTCAAGTGCATAGCAGAAATTTAGGTTTGGGCTCCAGTGCAAAAAAACAACCCATTTTCAAACTGACATTTTGCTGGTAGGAAAGTGATGTGGAAACCCACTGCAGAGTGTAGGGTGCAAATGATGAACATGAAGATGTATAAACACTGTGCTAGCAAACCAGGAAGAGTTCTCAAGTCTGCTATAACCTCACTGCAAACAAATTAGAACAAGTGTTCAAAAAAGACCATAGGCTTATCCTTTTTGATCATATCTGCAGCAAACATCATGACTGCCCTCCGAAAACCCCGAGAACTGTAGTTTACTCCCCACAGAGCTATAATTCCCAACACCCTTAACAAACTACAGTTCCCATGAACCTTTTGAGGGAAACCACGTGCTTTAAATGTGTGGTGTAGATGTAGATGTGATAAGAGAACCAAGGTCATCTGGGGGAGTTTTTGCTTATTTCATGCCAGATACTTCTGAATGAGAAGAGATAACATCTGATCACGATTATAGTTCAGGAACAGTTCAGTGTTTCATTCAGCAGCTACTAGGGAATGTGATGTTGGTTGCACAAAGTAAAAAGATCTCTCTCTGTGTGTGTGGTTGACTATTCGACACCGACACCCCCGCCATTGCCATTTCTCCAGTATGGGGTGAGCAGGGAACCAAACATCCCAGATTGCATCAGTAGTGTGGGTTTCTTCCTGACCACAGGAGGGTATGAATAGACTGTGTTTTATATAACAGGAAATAATGGGCTTTCAACTCTATACGTAATGTGTCTTTAGACAGAAGGTAGATTCTTGAGCTGTAACCCTGGAGAAGTCCACTGATACAAGTATATCCTTTTTGGTCTGAAGTTGTTGTCCATATTGATTTTATACCGGTGAAATTCTTGATATTTGAAGATGCTGATATGTTTTTAAATTGCATTCCTGCAGCACGAGGACTAAGAAAAGGACAGCAAGCCCTTTCAAGAGATTTGTCCTTTGATTCTGGAAGGAGAAACACCCACAATCTATTATGCAGTGGTCTGAGGTCCTCGCTGGCTTGGCTATCCTCGAACACATTTCTTATGAACATCCATTTCATGTGAATTTCTTTCTGGTTGGCTTATATTGATTTGTATGTTTAAATTAAGATGGATGCATTGATGGCTACTCAATGTGAACTGGTGAATTTTATTTACGTCCACTCCCTTCCCCCTTTTCTCTGTTGTTCTTTCTTTGTTAAACTTGTTGTTATTATTTTTAAATAATGAACAAACGAATGAATAAGAGAGCACAGGAATGACAGCTCTATTCACAATAATACTACTTGGGTCCATGAAGCACCCATGCTGGATTGTCAGAGGACTCAGGTCCTGGGTCTTCCAAGCTTCCCTGTGCGAGGAGCTATCGTCAGCCCTCTGTACATAATAGGCAGGCCAAGTGCCCTGCTTTGTAAAGGACACTCTTCTGTCTGAAGCAGTGTCTGGTCCAAGTCCAGTTCAAAGACGAAGAGCCATGAGACAGCAGAAGAACCTTGAAGCTGCTCACCAGCAGTAAGCGCTTGGAAAGCAAACTGACACATGGGTCACCTGGTGTCAAGAGCGAGCCAGCAATAAATCACATGCAGCAAGTGAAGTTATTAGAAGAAACAGGGTCTGCTCAGGAGTGCCAGGCCTAATGAGCATAGCAGCTCTTCCTTGGTAGGTTTTGCCCCTATGAGGCAATTGTGGAGGTTGAAGGTCTCTGCTTTCCCACAGCTACCTAAGTCCCCTCCTCATCTGGTTCTTTCCCAAGCAATCTGAGACTATGCCGGTGTGCCTGCCTTTGCTCCTCCCACTTCATGCCTCTCCCAGTCCTGGGAGACCAGCGGGGAGGGGAGATTGTCACAGCAGGAGGGGAAGACACCAGTCTGACTCTTCTCTACCTCTAGGCCTTCCTCATAACACCTTCCTGCTTCCACTTCTACTCGATTCTGGACTTCTCTCTGCCACAGCCTCTCCCTGCTCACTAAACCCTGTTACCTCCTCAGCTTCCAGCACCTCCTCCTCCCAGTCTGCTTCCTCTTCTCCCTCTGAAACACTCATCAACATCCCAACATGTCCTAACATCCCACCATGTACCCTGGCTATGGTATATATATGCCATACCAGAACATAGGAAGTTGCTTTGTACAGAGCCAGAGCATTGGTCCATCTAGTGCAGTATATTGCCTGCACTGACTGGCAGCAGCTGTCCAGGGTTACTTTCCAGCTCTGGTGGAAAATGCCAGAAATCAAACCAGGGACTCCTTGCATGCAAAGAAAGTGCTCTGCCACTGAGCCCATATATCTGCATTTCTCTCTGTGTGTGTAATTCTTCATCCTCTGTTGTTGGCTGCAATGAGGCCCTTTTGACTTCCTTCCCATTGAGAGGAACATCTGTAGCAGAGATAAAACAACTTCCCCCTGATGGGTTGCTGTTCCCTTTAATCAAGGAAGAATCAGCAGTTGTCCCTTGCCTGTGCAATACATCTGCCAGCTGGCAGCAACGGCAAAGCCACAAGACAGCTAGCCGCTGTGTCAGCAGCTGAAGCCTGCTCAGCTTGCGCCCCAGCAAGCCAGATTCAGCCCACCCATGGCCCACCGGCCACTGCCTCCTGGGCGGCCAAATAGGAGATTTATGAAGCCCACGGCAAGCTGACATGCATGTGATTTTACAAGGGGTGCAGTTACTGTATGCTGCAGGAGGTAGTGATGACTACAAACTTTGTTGTTGTTGTTGTTTAGTCGTTTAGTCGTGTCCGACTCTTCGTGACCCCATGGACCAGAGCACGCCAGGCACTCCTGTCTTCCACTGCCTCCCACAGTTTGGTCAAACTCATGCTGGTAGCTTCGAGAACACTATCCAACCATCTTGTCCTCTGTCGTCCCCTTCTCCTTCCCCTTACCTTTCCCGCCCTGACCTGGCCACAGTGATCCATGCAACAGTCATCTCCAGGCTTGACTACTGTAATTCGCTCTATGCGGGGCTGCCCTTGAAGCTGACCCAGAAACTCCAGAGGGTGCAGAATGCTGCAGCGAGGCTCCTCACGGGGTCTCTGCCACGGGAGCATATTCACCCAGTGCTTTTCAAACTGCACTGACTCTCGGTAGAGTACAGGGTCAGATTTAAGGTGCTGCTTTTGACCTTTAAAGCCCTTCACGGCCTAGGACCCTCGTACCTACAGGACCGCCTCTCCCGGTATGCCCACGGAGAGCCTCAAGGTCCATAAATAGCAACACCCTAATGGTCCCGGGCCCTAAGGAAGTTAGATTGGCTTCAACCAGAGCCAGGGCCTTTTCAACTCTGGCTCCGGCTGGTGGAACGCTCTGCCTCATGAGACCAGGGCCCTGCAGGATCTGATTTTTTTCCGCAGGGCCTGTAAGACAGAGTTGTTCCGCCTGGCCTTTGGCTTGGAGCCAATTTTATTCCCTCCCTCCCTCTCTTTCTTTTTTCCTTTCCTTCTCCTCCTGCGATGAGGCTACATTTTAATATTTTAATTTTTCCATATTTTAATGTTGTATTTTAATTTTGTTTTTAAGTTGTAATCATTCAACTTGTTTTTATTATTGCTTGTAAGCCGCTCTGAGCCCGGCCTTGGCTGGGGAGGGCAGGGTATAAATAGAATTTATTATTATTATTGTGCCCTCCATCTTTCCCAGGGAGTCTTCTCTTCTCATGAGGTGGCCAAAATATTGGAGCCTCAGCTTCACGATCTGTCCTTCCAGCGAGCACTCAGGGCTGATTTCCTTCAGAATAGATAGGTTTGATCTTCTTGCGGTCCATGGGACTCTCAAGAGTCTCCTCCAGCACCATAATTCAAAAGCATCAATTCTTCAGCGATCAGCCTTCTTTATGGTCCAGCTCTCACTTCCATACATCACTACTGGGAAAACCATGGCTTTAACTATACGGACCTTTGTTGGCAAGGTGACGTCTCTACTTCTCAAGATGCTGTCTAGGCCTGTCATTGCCCTTCTCCCAAGAAGGAGGCGTCTTTTAATTTCGTGGCTGCTGTCACCATCTGCAGTGATCATGGAGCCCAAGAAAGTAAAATCTCTCACTGCCTCCATTTCTTCCCCTTCCACTTAGATGGCTTTAAAGGAGAATGGGGCAAATCATCATCTTATCAGCTGGGCTACGTCTAGCTCAGTAATGTTCCCAAACTGATCCATGGACCATCAGTAGTCCATAAGCATCATTTAGGTGGTTCATGGCATTAAATATGCATACTGATTTTAAAGTAGAGTATGGGAAGGCACTTGCTCTGTTGCAACATCCTCTAACCTCCCTGAAAACAAAGCAGAGTGAATGTTCATTAAATAGCTGCTGTTGTTCTATTTAGGACTGCCGTCAAAGATCTCACTGCACAGACAGGTACTTATGGAGACAGGTGGTCTTTCAATTGCCTTTGCCTTGGTCCTTATCTATGAGAAGGGCTTCAAAGGACCAAACCATCACTTTGAAACTGAGCCCAGGAACAGGCTGGGAACCATAGCAGTTGACATAGCACAGGTATAAAATGGCCATAGCATCCAGTTAGAAATCTAACAGCTTGCATTCTCCAAATAGCCTTCAAAGGCAGGCCCATGTATAGCACAGCACAGTAGTCTTTCCTAGAGGTAACCAGGAGCATGGGTAACTGAGACTAGGTTATTTCAGTTGAGGCAGGGCCAGGTGGCCTATCAGCAGTACCTCAGATACAGCTTGCCCATCTCACAACAAAAAGGTCAAGGAACAAGACCCTCAAGCTGTAACCCTGTTCCTTCGGTGGGAGTATCATTGGAAGCGTTGAGACGAAAGTCAATTTGCACTGTAGGCTGACTTGGGAAGGGTAGATAGAGAGGGTCCTCCAACTTTCCTAGACTTACCTTCTTGCACTGACCTATTGAACCTCCTTCAATGTTAGACTGATTCTCTCAGGATTGGTGACATCATTTTCTTCTCCAGCCTTTCCTTGGGAGAGGAGACATCTTGGTGTGTCTCTCCTGGAGAGATGAATGAGCAAGCATGGCTCTTTGCATCTCCACCGTACATAGTTAGAACTAGCATTTTCCCTATCAACAGTGGCGGACCTACATTTTTGTAGTTTGAACTGTTATGGGCTCCCTTTGCAACCAGAAACAAGATTTGGGTAACCACAGTTATCTTCTTCAGTGGAGTTGCTCCATGACAGATCACCACACCTTTACAACATCTCTCAAACTTTGGGATTGTTGAAATATATACAAAATAAAAACAAAAATGGTAGACCCAAAATTTGAAAACAATGTGGACCCACGTTGCTTCTGGGGCCCCTCTGGGATCAGGGGCCCCAAAGTTTAAGCTTCATTAGTTTTATAGTAGATCTGCACCTGCCTATTGTGTACTTCCTGCAATAGATATAGCTTTCTTGTTTTCCCAAACTCAGAGTCTCTGTGTGATTCTATCTAGTGTAAAATGCGCTCCTCCAGCAGGAATAAAACATTCTGTTCAACTTCTGTGAGTGTGTCAACTCCAAACACCAACAAGTACACCAGAATCAGAAAGTACCTGAAAGCAATTTTAGAATAGCAGATCTCCTGGCCACAGCCTGCTCTAACTCAAGGGCGGAGAACCCTTTTCACCTCGAGGGACGGATTCTCTTTTGGGCAATCTTCCAGGAAAAATAAATAAATTGTATGTTTGTGCAGTACGGCAGTTCCTCCGCACCCTTCCCCATCCAGGCAGTGGAGAAGGCATCATCCTAGGGCAAATTCCAGCCAGGCAAACACACTCATGGAGGGTGAAAAGCAGGGCTGGCCAGGACTGAGGCCTGGGGCCAGGTAGAGAAGCCTTGAAGGCTGCATCCAAGCCACCTAGGCCCAAGGTTCCCCATCTCTGAGGTAACCGCTCTAGCTGCCGGAAAGAATGCTATGGACACGTAATGCTCCCCGTTCGCAAGAGAGAGTCGAACTTGCCTCAGGGAACAACTCAGTGATACTTTCTGCTAATTGGCACTCGAGGTGAGGCCCTTGCAAAACCGGTTGCGTCGCTCGTGTGCATTTTCATAGGCCTACGCTGGAGCACTTCTTCCTCTCCCGCAAGGGTTGCCAGTCCAGCAGACACACCTGCAGCAAGGAGCACTTATTATTCTGACAGCGCACTGTGATTAGGAAGGCGTAAGAATGCCAGCCATGACTTCTCCCCATCCAGATGGATGGCGACACTTCAAGGAAGAAGGAGGGATGCAAAATTTTGTGATAGGTGGCTGGTGTTGCTATGACACATTGCAGAGATGGATGGAAGGCACCACCTGAACCTCTGCCCACCCCCTTCCCAAAATCGGATTGCTTATGATAAGAAAAGTGACTTGAAAATGCATGTCAAAGCGTAGGATTATACTTGCTTGACTTTCCAGGGACAAAACTGCCGGCAGAGCACGAGGCTCTTAATCTCAGGGTGGTGGGTTCAATTCCCACCTTGGGCAAAATATTCCTGCTTTACAGCGGGTTGGACTAGATGACCCCCAGGGTCCCTCCAACTCTACAATTCTATGACACAACATTGTATATAACCTTTGGATAACATGCAGCTGTCTCATATGGGGCTTCGAACTCGCAACCTTGGCGCCATCAGCACCACGCTCTAACCAACTGAGCTAGCGCTTCCCCAGCCTGAAGCCCTTCAGCTGCTTTGGACTACAATGCCCATCATCCCTGACCATGATGAGAATTAATAGAATCACAGAACTGTAGAGTGGGAAGGGACCCTGACGGTCATTTCTAGTCCAACCCCCTGCAGTGCAGGAATTTATGTGAGATTTTGTAGTCCCAAAGCTTGGGGAGAGGGCACCAGGTTGGAGACGGTTGTCTTCTCAAAGCCTGGCCAGCCTTTCCTGGAAGCCAGCTCCCTCTGAATAAACACATCGAGGAGGCAGCTGCCTTTCTTTGAGCCTGCGGCCCAGGCCTTAGGATCAACAAGCATTGTGCATTGTCTGTTGTTCCTACGAGGAATGCCCCTTGTTGTTCGCACTTCCAGCAAGCGGACAGACAAAAGGATTATTCCGGGAGATGCCCAGCAGATGTGAATAGCCAAGATGCTGCATTAACAGAACTGCTGCGAGAGCCTCGCATGTACCCAGAGGGGCGCAAGGGATCGTGCAAAGCGCTGCGCCCGCCCGCAGCCTCGCCAGATGCTACCAGCCCCAGCGGGGCTCAGTATTGCCTGCACGGACCGGCGGCAGCAGCAGCAACAGCAGGTCTCCTTCCCAGGAGATGCCAAAGGCTTGAATCCGGGGCTTCTCAGCTGTGATTCCACCACGGATGAGGCTCCACGGCCCTCCTTCCCCTTTCGAAGAATCGGAGACACCCAAAGCCAAGGTCTCCTCCTCGCCGGAGTTGCGCACCCGCCTCCTGTGGGCGCGGGGACTGCCGTGACCCCGCCCCGCCCCGCTTCAGCCGGGCGTCCAGCTCCACGAGCCAGGCAAGAGGACTCCTTTCCCGGGCTCCTCCGGCTCCTGGCGTCGTGCGCTCTCTCTTTCTCTCCGCGGTGGGATCCAGCTGCGCGCTTTTTGCAGGTAAGCCGCGCGCGCGCCCCCCGCGCCAGCGAAGCGCCCCGGCGAAGAAACGCGCCACGATGCCCCTCGGCGTCGCCGTTACTGCGATCCGGAAATTTGCTAGACAGCAGCTCCGGCTGCGTCGCTTTGCAACTTCTCGGGAAACTTTTGAAATCGCTACCTCTTTCCCGCTCCAACTACGAGAGAGAGAGAGAGAGAGAGAGAGAGAGAGAGAGAGAGAGAGAGAGAGAGATCCCCTGGGTGATCTCCCTTTCTCTCCTTCCAAGGAGTAACTTGACCAGCTACCTGCCAAAGGTGGAACTTCAGCCACTTCAATAACAGATATCGCTCTTCCTATGATGTCATTGTTTGCTGATGGGAGTTCCCCACCCAGGGGCATAGCCAGGGCATGGCCGGGGCAGCTGCCACCTCTTCAAGTAAATAAATAAAAATACTTAACTAAAAGTAGAAATTGTAGAAAGATGTTGACAGATTTTTTCCCTAGTTTTTGTTGTTTAGTCGTGTCCGACTCTTCATGACCCCATGGACCAGAGCACGCCAGGCACTCCTGTCTTCCACTGCCTCCCGCAGTTTGGTCAAGAACACTGTCCAACCATCTCATCCTCTGTCGTCCCCTTCTCCTTGTGCTTTCTTTCCCAGCATCAGGGTCTTTTCCAGGGAGTCTTCTCTTCTCATGAGGTGGCCTTTCTTAGTAAAAAGGGTAAAGGTAAATTAGGTCCAGTCATGACCGACTCTGGGGTTGCTGTGCTCATCTCGCTTTATTGGCTGAGGGAGCTGGTGTACAGCTTCTGGGTCATGTGGCCAGCATGCTTCTGGCTAACTAGAGCAGCGCACGGAAACGCCATTTACCTTCCCGCCGGAGCGGTACCTATTTATCTACAGTGGTACCTCAGGTTAAGTACTTAATTCGTTCCAGAGGTCCGTTCTTAACCTGAAACTGTTCTTAACCTGAAGCACCACTTAGCTAATGGGGCTTCCTGCTGCTGCCGCGCCGCCGGAGCACAATTTCTGTTCTCATCCTGAAGCAAAGTTCTTAACTTGAGGTACTATTTCTGGGTTAGCGGAGTCTGTAACCTGAAGCGTATGTAACCCGAGGTACCACTGTACTTGCACTTTGACATGCTTTCAAACTGCTAGGTTGGCAGGAACTGGGACCGAGCAACAGGAGTTCACCATGTCGTGGGGATTCGAACCGCCGACCTTCCTAGGCTCTGTGGTTTAACCCACAGCGCCACCCGTGTCCCTCAGCCTTTCTTAGTACTTGGGGTCAAATTAAAACAACTGCTGTTGAGAGACAGATGGGTGTCCTGCCCCTGCAACATAAATCCTGGCTACACCATAGCTGTCAACCTCCCCTTTTTTTGTGGGAAATTCCCTTATTCCAGCGCCGTTTCCTGCTGCTTCCCGCTGCTCTCCCAGATTGTTAGCTATCCCGCAGACTGTCCTCAGGACAGGTGAGGCTGCTGATCCCTTACTATCAAATCTGAAAGTTGACAGCTATGGGCTACACCCATGCCCCCACCCACCTTTTGCAAATTCTTCTCCCAACCTTTGTACAGACTTTTGCTTGTGTGTTTGTTATTCCCGACCAGGAAGTATTTTTAAATTGTTATTGTTTTGTAGGGGTTTTTTGTGTGCACACATGAATAATCTGAGGCTGAGTGTCTGGTCTCTCTCAGAAATTCCACCATGAGCCCATCTCATGGATGCAGCTGAGAAGCAGATTTGCTCCAGAGGAGCCTTACTGTGGGAGGACCTGCGAAGTTTCTGGCATCTCGCTGTGGGTGATGCTGGGACTTCCTGGTGTCTCTTGCAGAAAGGGCTGTCTTCTCAGTGGTGAACATTGAGGGGACATTACCAGACCTGCTTTCTTCTTCTTCTTGAAATGAAAGGTTCTTAGACTTCCATCAGCTCTTGCATGCATGGCCAAGGATGGTGGGAGGTGCAGCTGAAAAGCTGGATGGCTGCAAGTTTCAAAGAATGGTAAAGTTGGAGGGGACCCCAAAGATCATCTAATGCAGGAACGTCCAACTTCCAAGAGACTGTGATGCACTCCCAGTATAAAAACACTGGCAGTGATCTATTTGTTGACCTTTTTGGGGGGAGCATTGCCCAGAGTTGTTGAGCGATCGACCCCCTGTGGTGCAGAAAATGAATTTAGGTCTTAGTTCAAGTTGAAAAGTGTTGGGATTTTTCTCTTAGCTGCAGTTTAGATGTCAGTTTGCAAGCCGTTTTTAAATGTGCATTTGACCTCGCACATGGTTTTTGCATGCCTTTTGTAATTTTCGCTCGTTAAACTGACTAATTCGCTTTTTAAAAAAAGGAAAGGAAAACGAAAGGCGGTGTATGCATTCTTCTAAGAATAATACGAGGTAGAGATGCCCGATTTGCTTTGCAGGGAGGTTATAGATAGGAAGCCGCTGTCATCAGCTTTAATTGCACAAACCCAAATTTATGGTAGGCACTGGAATGCCTCCCATGAAATTCTGCAAGTCTGGAGGCAACCTGGGAGCCGTGCTTGTGCCTGAGAACTTGCAAAACTGTAATAATCTGAATTGTGGCATGCATATCTAGCTTCATTCATTTGTTTCTTAATAAAAACCTCATTGGGGAGCACTTGGTGTGTTTCACAGAGTACCATAAACAGAAGTCAGATCTCTGGGCCCAAGATGCTCACAGTCTAAATTTAGAATAGGGGAAGGAGGAGAAATAGACAACAGGGGGAGCAAACAGTTGCGTGATTGCAAGCAAATGCAGTTGCACGTAGAGTAAGCCTGCAACTTTTGCGGAGGTTATGTTCCGAGGATCATGCCTAAAACCAAAACCGTGTATAGTCAGAACATATTGTGTTCAATGGGATTGCCAGAGTCCCCTTTCCCTGACTCCTGCCCCCTTTCCTCCCTTTTTTATTTTAATGTGCTTAACTTGCATGCTTACATACTGCACTTACTGCCCCATTCTGTGCATGTTTACTCAGAAATGTCTAGCATCTTGGAGTCACACTTCTGCTTAGAGTAGACCTATTGGAATCAACAGAACTTAAGCTAATCGTAATTCAAGTCCCATTGATTTAAATAGGTCTGGATCCAACCTTCTCCCTCCTGGGCTCTAAGCTGAGAAGAAGGTCATATGCTTCCTTTTCAATCATTCAATCAGTCAATAAAATAGTTGCATGTATGTTTTACAGCATTACCCTTAGCCAGAGTATTATGTGTGTGGAAACAGTTTTCTGCACAGGGATCAGTAATAACTGGGTGTGCAAAAGCCAGGTATCAGGGCTCTGGTTTAATAGCAAAGCATGGGATGGGAGTCCACACCTAGCAATCTGGTTTATCTATTTAGGTCTTTCCCAATGGCTTGCATATATACTTTTACTCAACAGCAACACCTAAAAAGAAAACAAATAAGAAAACCATCTAGCCAGTTAACAGTTTTTATAAATGCAGGTAAAACCACCAAAGTTATTATTTTAAAATCTATTAAATCCTCGTCTGCATCATATCTGAGTCGCTAAAAGCTCTTTGAAATAAAAAAATCAGGCCATACTCTTGTTAGGACCGGCCAAAATGCCACACAATTGCGAATGAGTTTTCAAGTTCTGTGTCAGGCTGAACATAGAGCAGGAGACGAGACGTTAGCCTGACACTGAACCCACAGCCCTCTGCATTTAATCACAGTCTCAAGGCCAAACTAAAGATGCCTCTTTCAGTTGCATTAGTTTAAGAAACCCGGTTAGTTGTAGGTGTGGCAGGTTTTCATGAGGATCGTGGCAGAGAAGAAAAGGATTGACCATCCAGATGAAAATTGCTCTTCTGGGCTTAAATAAAAGCTCACACAACTGCAAATGATATGTTTTGCCTGCAGTTTGGTGGAGCGTTGGAGGAAGTTGCACACTTAGTTGGACAGTGATAGGGAACCTGCTGCCCTCCAGATGAAGCTGGACTCTGTGACCAGTGACCAGCCAGCATGACCAATGATCAAGGATGATGGGAGTTGTAGTTTCCAGTAGCATCTGGAGTAGGGATGTAAGACAGCAGCAATGCCCATCCTTTCCTGGATTTGTTGCAATCAGCACTGTTTCTGTTCTACTGCAGTTCGGCTTCCACTAAAACATACATTGTTCATGTCGCTGTTTGTGATAGCTGAAACAAACTAACAATGTAGTTTACTTCAGGGCATTTCAGTGGAAAGGAAACATCAAAAACAATGCAGAAAACAACACAATTATTTACTTAATGTGCACAGTCTTAAGAAACAGAAATAGCTTGTGTAAGCTCATATTAGCTCATATTAGCTTGTGTAATTCCCATTCCTGATCTCAAACGAACATGCAAATTGTGGCAATTTGTACTCCCATTTCTGACATAGTTCTCTAACATCTCTAACCTGGAGGGATGCAGGTTTCCAGGCCTTCTCTGGTAGATGCTATGCAGAGTTTATATTGTCGCTTGGGCTGCTGGGACAAAGAATCAAATAATGACTGATCCCACATTCTTGAAAATATATGTTGGATTTGTTGTTCCAGCAGGGCAAGGTGCAACCAGGGACCACACAGATCCTCTTAAATTAAATCTGCAATCTCTTTCTACTTGTTTATTTTGTTGGCATCTGAGAGCCAGTGTGGTGTAGTGGTTAAGAGCGGTAGTCTCGTAATCTGGGGAACCGGGTTCGCGTCTCCACTCCTCCACATGCAGCTGCTGGGTGACCTTGGGCCAGTCACACTTCTTTGAAGTCTCTCAGCCCCACTCACCTCACAGAGTGTTTGTTGTGGGGGAGGAAGGGAAAGGAGAATGTTAGCCGCTTTGAGACTCCTTAAAGGGAGTGAAAGGTGGGATATCAAATCCAAACTCTTCTTCTTCTTCTTCTTCTGTCCCCGGAGAAAATGGTGGAGTGTGCCTTTGGGGGTGAGGTCAAGCTCTTGGAAGGTAGCAGCGCTTCTTGCTTGTGCCTGTAGAGACCAATGTGGGAGAGACATGTTTTGTTGCAGCCAGGGAAGATGGAGGCGTCCGGTTGTGCTGCTGCAGTTGCACCATGGCGTTTCTTTTCCCTGTTCCCAGTAGAAGGGAAAAGTAAATCAGCAGTCTCTGTATTGGCCTTGGATCCAGTCTCATGCTATCTAAGAGTACCGGGTGGCTTAGTCATGTAAATAGGTGTTCCCCATACTTAAGCAAATAGATTGTGCCTTAGATAAACACTTAGGTGAGAGGAGTTTTATTGTTTCCTCTGAGCCACACTGGAGAATGTTTCGCCCGATTATGAACTGCTTTTTGACTTCCCATTCCAGGTGAATGCCAAGGTCTGGTGTGCGGCGTAGGTGCTGAGTTGGACACCTGCTGCAACCTGAAACATCTCCAGTCCACCAGTTAAGGGGCATAAGACACTTTTAGGCCCCATTCCCAGCACAGCTGACTCTTGCTGTAGATGTGTCCGTCCTGTGCCATGTGACAAAACCATGGGCACAATTTCTGTCCAAAGTAGGCCTTTATCTTGGCACACCCACTTCTGATACAGACTCCACCTGCTTTTAGCGGTCGTCACCAAATTACAACACCACGCACACATCAAATAAAATATCCCACCTAGCCCGGACGACGGTGTTTAGGCAATACATCAAAAACAGCAATCCACATAACATAATTTCCTGTTGAAGAGCTGTCATATGTTCTCTGCATCATCTCCTCTAAAGTGGGGCCTGTTATGTCTTTTTGGTGGAAATAATTCTGATTGCCAACAGAGAACTTCCTGCACAAGTTCTTTTGTACTGTTTGCAACATTGCATGTTATGTATTCAAGCCTGCGGATCAAAATAGCTCACAGCATTGTTCACCGTTCAGCCACTGACTGAAAAACCACTGACTTTTGCAATACATGAACACAATGGAGTAAGGTGTTGGAAGCTGCCTAACATCATCTAGTCATTAAGAGGCATATAAAATATGAAGTAAGCTCTTGGAGACCTCACTGACTTGGCTTTTGTTACACTGTGCTTCATGGGCTGTTCATTAATCTCCATGAAATATTCAGAATGCACAATACCTCAGAGTATTCCTGCACTGAAATATTAACCATTGAGACTGTGTACTATGATATATACATATATTTACTATAAAATAAGCATTTCTTCTCTTTCACAATAGATCTAGTGACCTGTCCTGAGACAATAGTTCACTTTGCATCCAAATCTGTTAAGTCTCTTGATCTGGAAAGGGGCTTGTATAAAAAAAATCTGTCTAAGTAATCCGGGGATAGAGAACCTGTGGTCTTCCAGATGTTGTTGGACTACAATTCCCACAAGTCCTGACTGTGTTGGCCATGGTGGTTGGGGCTGATGGGAGTTGGAGTCCAACAACATTTGGAGGGCCATAAATATATAATAGTTTGTATTCAACCCTTGAGGACGTGACGCTTCCTTTTACTGCCTTGAAAATACCTGTTCCCCAATCCAGCACATCTCATGTGGAGGGGAACAAGTATGTGCCTGTTCTTCTAGTGTGTTAGCCTCACGTCTTCCAGGCCTTCCTCACTGAGGTGGGATGGCATGTCCATGACATTTAGGATCTTATGCATCCAGTCCGTGGCTGGACAGGGTTTTGAACTTGGGCCTCTCCAGTCCAAGATGAAACACAGATGAATTATAAACTGTTGATGGGTAAAAGGATCTCGACACCTGATGTTTAGAGGCTTCACCTGCCTCTTTTATGATTTCACAGTAAGCTCACAGTAATTAGTACTCTGCCGATCGCTTGCATGCCACTCACATGGCAAGCCATGGGTAAGAAGTGGGAGAAAGATGTAGGAGTAAATATACCACAGGAGCTGACAAGCCACTCTTGGAAGTTTATTTACCTAGGTTTGTATCATGTCCTGTTCCCAAGGCAGCTGATGCAAATGTTTACAAACCTATGTTTTAACAAGCAAAAGGAGAAAAGGAAAGAGAGAGAGAGAAATGCTTCTGGGTTGCCATAAAACAGAAGTGGGGAGTTGTGTGTTGTTGGATTACAACTCCCATCATCCCTGACCATTTTGACCCCGCTGCCTAAGACATCTGGTTGAAGCCCAGTAACATCTGGAGGGCCGCCGATTCCCCATTCCCAAGAACAGCCATGCTGGATCAGGCCAAAGTCCCATCTAGTCCAGCATCGTGTTCTCACAGTGCATAGCTGTCAACCGTCCCTTATTTGGTGGGAAATTCCCTTATCCCAGTGCCGTGTCCTGCTGCTGTCCCTTATTGATGATGTCCCTTAAATTTCCCGGGTTTCAAAGGAAGCAGCTCCTCTCCCTCCCTCCCTGCTGGCCAGGGAGGAGGGAGGCTCCAACTGTGTTGCTTGGCTGCCCGGCCTGCCCCCCTCCGGCCTCCTCTCACCAGCCTCAGCCCCTGGGAGCCCCTGGGAGGCTCCAACTGTGTTGCTTGGCTGCGTTGCTCACCCAATAAGGAGTCTAAGAACGACTGGGGGGTGGAGCTTGCATGCCTTGTGCCGATCAAATTGGCCACGTTGCCTGGGGACTCGCCTTTGCTCAGCGCTTCCCAGCGGAGAGGTGACGGCGGTTTTCATTGCTGCATCCCCTTTGCTGGGTTGCTGCACTGTGGGAACCGCCGCTTGAGGCTTCGTTTGGCTGCTGGCTGGGCTTTCTGCCTTTGGCTCAGAGGGCCTCAGAAATTGAACATACCTTTGCTTGGAATCGGATGGAGACTTCATCGACGGCCCACTCACCCTTGCCAGGGAAAAGGTCTGTCTGGAGCGGGGGCACATGGTGGGGCAAAAGGAAAGGAGCTGGTTGAGTACAATGGCGGGCGGCGATCTCGTGGGAGGGGGGGCTTTTGGATTTGTTTTGGAGGCTCCTTCGATTGACTGTTATGGGGGAAAGGAGCTGGTTGGCTAAAATCCCTTATTTTGGCTGCTGATCCCTTATTTTCGAGGCTGCTGGTCCCTTATTTTCAAATCTGTAAGTTGACAACTATGTCACAGTGGCCAGCCAGGGACCCACGGGAAGCCCAAAAGCAGAGCCTGAGCACGACAGCGCTTCCTCTGCTTGAGACTCCCATCAACCCATGTACAGAAACCTCCAACCTGGGAGGCAAGGCATAGCCATCCTGGCTTGTAGCTCTGCAATAAATCAACACAGAGGAGACAATAGAAGAAGGGGAGGAAAATGGAGGGAGGGCCCACGGCAGAAGTCTATGCTATTATTTCATTCACACGTACTTGGGATTAATCGCAGCATACAAAATGGGGCATGCAGAGGAGGGATAGCCTGCTGCGAGGTCTCTGGTATGGCTTTTTTTTTTTTAAATATTTTTTATTAAACACTTTCAACATACCAAATTATCAGTCCAAATAATCAATTGCATTATTTTCCCCCCTCTCCCCCCCCCAAGGACTTCCCTCAGCTCTCCTCTCTTATTTCTTTGCACATATTGTTCTCTGCGTGTTATAAAATTGTACATATCCTTGCCTCATCTGTCATGTGTTCAACTAATAAATTTGTGGATGTTTATTCAAAACCTGCCAAGGAGTCCAAGTCATTTTGCTGTCTTTTTAGATAGTTTGTAAAAAGGTCCCATTCTTCCGTGAAGTCATGATTGTCCTTGTCACGCAGTTTATATGTCAATTTAGCCAGTTCTGCTTAGTTCATCAGTTTTTCTTCCCACTGTTCTTTCATTGGGGTTTCCTCATTCTTCCATCCTTGTGCTAACAAGACTCTTGCCGCTGTTGTAGCATACATAAATAAGTTCTTTATTTTTCTTGGCAGGTCTTGTCCTACAACCCCTAACAAAAATGCTTCTGGGTTTTTTTTACAAATGTCATTTTAAACATTGTTTTCAATTCATTTCCCAATTTTTTTAAACTTCTCTACATTCCCACCACACATGATAAAAGTACCTTCTTCTTCTTTACATTTCCAACATGTATTCGACCCGGTTTTATACATTTTTGCCATTTTTACTGTGCAATATACCATCTGTACATCAAGAGTGGTACAGCTTTCAGCCTCCTCTCCACACCTACATTCCATGCCAGGGAATTCCCTCTCCTCCCAGCCCAGGTGAGAGGCCAACCCAGAGCAGAGGTTTCATTTTTCCTGGGCGGGACCTAGATACTGTTCCATCCCTGTCACACTGTTGTGAGGCCTCTACACCCACAATCCAGCTCCTGGTGGCTTCTGCCACAGGGGCTGTAGAGCCTGGCAAGGCAAAGGAGGAAAGCAGCGCAAAAATTTCTTCAACGCATCGTTACAAGCCAGTGGCACACATAGCTGTAATCTCTGGCGAAGGAGAATGGCTGGGTCTGAGGGGCTGCTGCCCCCCAGAATCTGCCTCCTGTGGCGATGGTCTCACTCTGACGAATGACAGGGCCTGTTCTTCTTCAGATAGTCCTTCTTCTTTCAGCATGAGCCTAAAAGCGAACAATTTGGATGTGACAAAATAGGCGTTTGAAAACAGTCGCATCACGCAGGCCACACTGATCTTTGTGGCCACTATTGGTTGCACCTCCTTGTCGCGTGTACAGTGGCAAACCCACGCTTGTTTCTGTGCAGTGTGTGGCGAAACCGGCCTTACTTAGTATTCATGCTCTGCTTATCAAACAGGTATTTAGATTACGTATGGCATTCCCATCGAGCACCTTATCTTTAAAGATACGCTCCTGCAGTCTGCAGATCTCAACCTGTGTTAAGTCAATACGTCAACTTGTGCTTTATCAGGTCCTGTCTATCTGATGAATCAGTCCACAACCATTATTTGGCCATGATACATCTTGTCCCCATATTTTTCCACGGGGCCACAAACTTCTTATTCCGTTTGCACCTGAAATTCCAACAAGGATATCAAGCCTGCATTGTAAATCACACAACAGCTCTGTGAAAAGATTACGCTGAGAATTTAGGACTTTCCCAAGACCAGATAGTGAGCTTCATCACTCCGTAGAAATTTGGACCTGGGATTCCATCTCTTTAGTCCAACAAGCTAGTCACTACAGTCAAAAAAGAAAGAAAAAGAAAGATAGGATGGTCTTTGACTTGATCTTCTCTTCTCTTTCAGTGTCATATGGCAATGTTCTCCCTGATCATCTTTTTCCTATGTGTTATTGCTGGTTGGAGTTTTATGTTTTGTTCTACTGTGAATTATGCACAAGGATGCTGCCACTAGGTGGCAGCCTAGTGATTTTGTGTAAAAGAATGCCATCCTTGTTTACAGAGGCAGTTTCCCTCTCAAGTTTATGTGATGCATTTATGTTAGGCCTTTAGCAGAAGGAGAGCTTGTCTGGATCAAGCTTGAGGCTGAGGAGAGGAGGACAGCCTGAGGCACATGTTGCTTTGGGTTCTGTAGAAGTGTTTGAGTTCACTCTTAACAGGAGAATTTTAGGGGCAAACCAGATATTAAATCTCCCAATGCCTGTTTAGTGAAAAGCCACAGGGAGGGGAGATTTGAACTGAATATGTGCCAATAGAGGAGGGTTTTTTATTTTTTTAAAAAAACCTCTTTATCTCAGCGCCATAAGTCAGTGACAGAATCTGTGTATTGAATGCAGGTGGTTGCAGGTTCAATCACTCATATAATAGAATTGTGGGTTCTTAGAGCTGAAAGGGACCCAAGGGCCATCTAGTCCAACCCCCTGCATTGCAGGAATCTCAGCTGAAGCATCCATGACAGGTGGCCACCCAACCTCTGCTTAAAAAAGAGACCACCACTTCCCTAGGGAGTCCATTCCACACTCGAACAGCTCTTACCATTAAAAAGTTCTTCCTTTCTTGTATATTGAATCTATTGGTTTGAGTTCTACCCTCTGGACCAGGAGGAAACAAACTTGCTCCATTCTCTGCTTGACAGTCCTTGAGATATTTGAAGATGGCTATCATATCTCCTCTCAGTCTCCTCTTCTTAACACACCCAGCTCCCTCATAAGGCTTGGTTTCCAGACTCTTGAACATCTTGGTTGCCCTCCTCTGCACATGTTCCAGATTGTCAATGCCTTTCTTGGACTGTGGTGCCCAGAACTGGACACAGGACCTGACCAAGGCAGAATAGAGTGACTTCCCTTGATTGGGATACTATTCTTCTGTTGATGCAGCCTAGAATAGTATTAGTGCCTTTTTTCTTTCCTTTTGCTGCTTTGTCTCATATTGACTCATGTTAAGCTTGTGGTCCATCCCTCCCTGAGTGCTGTGGGCCACTAAAAACCCTAGATCCTTTTCACACGTACTACTGGCATAGCTAGTTTTAAAAATAGTATCAAGTAGCAGGTGGCATGGAAGATCTCTGCCTGCGGCTCCAAAGAGAGGGGTCAGAATAGAGCAGGGGTCTCCAACGTGGCACCAGTGTGCCCACCAATACCTATTGCGGTGCCCGTGAAAGGTCTCAGTAAATATCTCTTCAGAAATCCACAATACATGAGAGACCACTTCCTGTTCCTGTTCCTGTTTGCACTGGCCCAGCCTCTCATACATTGAAGATGACCTCTTAAATAGTCGCAAGGTTGGACACCCACCCACCCTTCCTTCTGTCATGAGCAGAAGAGAGGTGCAGAGAACGTCTCTGTGTCAGCAGGCATGGTGGTGGTTGATATTTGCAGCTTTCTAACTGGCTGATGGAGGGACGCAGGTGGCGCTGTGGGTTAAAGCCTCAGTGACAAGGACTTGCTGATCGAAAGGTTGGCGGTTCGAATCCCCGCGGCGGGGTGCGCTCCCGTCGCTCGGTCCCAGCGCCTGCCAACCTAGCAGTTCGAAAGCACCCTCGGGTGCAAGTAGATAAATAGGGACCGCTTACTAGCGGGAAGGTAAACGGCGTTTCTGTGTGCTGCGCTGGCTTGCCAGATGCAGCTTGTCACGCTGGCCATGTGACCCGGAAGTGTATCCGGACAGCGCTGGCTCCCGGCCTCTAGAGTGAGATGAGCGCACAACCCTAGAGTCTGTCAAGACTGGCCCGGGCAGGGGTACCTTTACCTTTTAACTGGCTGATGGAGGAGGGGCCATGCTCAGTAAAAGTCAGGTTATGAACCTTAAGAAGCATACATAACTCCAAAACACTAGGGGGAGGATTGTCTGAGTGTTATTCAACTACATTTACTAAGAGTAGACCTATTGAAATTAACAAACATGGCCAAGTTAGGCCTATATGTTTCATTCGGTCCAGTCTGAGTAAAACTCAGTTGTATATGACCTTCTGTCTTTTTTCTCTTCTGTTTCTGATAGCTTTGGTTTGCACGTCGCTTTGGGTTGCCTTGGGCAAGTTAACAAATTTAATAAATAATAATAATTATAGCTTTGGGTGGAAGAGGGTTGATTTAAGCCAGGGAAATGGTGGCATATTGCCACCCGTCCCTGAGTATCGTCCAGTTCTAACACTTCTCACCTCCCAGTCAGCTGCTTTTAACATAAGGGTGTCCTACTTAGTCTGGATTTCAGAGATGGACATTTGGGGATGAATCATGAAGGTCTAGGGATCCGTTTGTTGTGCAAATGGCTGCATTGCTAACTACAGATTTATCTAATGAGTTTTGGCCTGTGTGCGAATGAATGTCTTGCTTGTGTTCTTTGGCTTTGGTGCACGCTGTCCCCTTTCTTTCATTAGAAGAATGCCTAGGAGAAAAAATAAAAAAAGGAAACTTTTCACTAGGTCACCGAAAGGCACTGTATGAGTCAGGAAACAAAATATTCAACGGAACATTAATAAATCTCCCAGCAGCCTTCCTTTGTCTATTTCCCGTGCTTTATGAATGGCTCTTGGATGTCTCACTGTGACTTTTTGTCTAGTCGCAGCTTGTGATCCCCAGCATACCTATTTGGAAGTTTTATTTATTTATTATCTACTTAAATTCCAACAAACCGCGCTTCGACATAAAATAGCATAAGGAGGTAAAGGTAAAGGGACTCCTGACCATTAGGTCCAGTCATGAACGACTCTGGGCTTGTGGCGCTCATCTCGCTTTATTGGCCGAGGGAGCTGGCGTACAGCTTCCGGGTCATGTGGCCAGCATGATTAAGCCACTTCTGGCGAACCAGAGCAGCACACAGAAACGCCATTTACCTTCCCAATGGAGCAGTACCTATTGATCTACTTGCACTTTGACGTGCTTTCGAACTGCTAGGTTGGTAGGAGCAGGGTCCGAGCAACGGGAGCTCACCCCGTCGCGGGGATTTGAACTGCCGACCTTCTGATCAGCAAGTCCTAGGCTCTGTGGTTTAAACCACAGCACCACTTAAATTCCAACAAACCACACTTCGACATAAAACAGCATAAGGAGGTACACAGGCTAAGAAACACGCCTAGCGCAATAAAAGCATCAGCTGTATCTGTAAGAGCTGGTTGGCCAAGAATCTCAGTTTTGAAAGTCCTGTCTGAGTAATAATACAGTTTTCAGGAGACATTTAGGGGGCAAGATCTGCTGGGATGGGCAACTTAGAATGTAGTGTCTGGCTCAGCCGGCATTAAGTCCCCAGCCCCAGCTCAGCCAAAGATACACTGGCTCAAAGGTAAAGGTGTCGGATCTATGCGACGGGGTGAGCTCCCGTTGCTCTGTCCCAGCTTCTTCCAACCTAGCAGCTGAAAGCATACCAGTGCAAGTACATAAATAGGTACCGCTGTGGCGGGAAGGTAAACGGCGTTTCCGTGCACTCTGGCTTCCATCACGGTGTTCCGTTGCACCAGAAGCGGCTTAGTCATGCTGGCCACATGACCTGGAAAGTTGTCTGTGGACAAACGCCAGCTCCCTTGGCCTGAAAGCGAGATGAGCGCCGCAACTCCATAGTCGCCTTTGACTGGACTTAACCATTCAGGGTTCCTTTACCTTTCTTTATTTTAAATATCGGCTCAATTTGCTAAACTGGGGAAAGGGGTGTTAGTGGGGGCAGGAGCAGAGTGGGGAGACATAGTCCGGATCCTAAGCCCATTCAGGATGGAGCGCCATTTTAAAGGCTTGTTTTCCCTCTGCCAGGGTTAGGCAGAGCAGCAGCAGCAGCTGTCCAGCTGCTGAATGAGGTTTGAATCTGGTTCAGGCTCTACACTGGCTTTACATCCAGCTTCTTGTGCATAGGATTGCTCCCTTAAAAATGAGCAGGGATGTCTCCTGCCGAAGCTCTATTAGCAAGGAGTTCCACAGGGCAAGGCCTGTCCCAGGGAAAGGCCAGTCATACCTGGGATTACCAGAAGTGCCCTGTCAAAAGACCTCAGCAATTGGGATGGAGTATAAAGAATCAACATCAAAAAAACGAAGATCATGGCCACTGGTCCCATCACCTCCTGGCAAATAGAAGGGGAAGAAATGGAGGCAGTGAGAGATTTTACATTCTTGGGCTCCATGATCACTGCAGATGGTGACAGCAGCCACGAAATTAAAAGACGCCTGCTTCTTGGGAGAAGGGCAATGACAGGCCTAGACAGCATCTTGAGAAGTAGAGACGTCACCTTGCCAACAAAGGTCTGTATAGTTAAAGCCATGGTTTCCCCAGTAGTGATGTATGGAAGTGAGAGCTGGACCATAAAGAAGGCTGATCGCCGAAGAATTGATGCTTTTGAATTATGGTGCTGGAGAAGACTCTTGAGAGTCCCATGGACTGCAAGAAGATCAAACGCATCCATTCTTAAGGAAATCAGCCCTGAGTGCTCACTGGAAGGAGAGATCGTGAAGCTGAGGCTCCAGTACTTTGGCCACCTCATGAGAAGAGAAGACTCCCTGGAGAAGACACTGATGCTGGGAAAGATGGAGGGCACAAGGAGAAGGGGGCGACAGAGGACGAGATGGTTGGATAGTGTTTTCGAGGTTACCAGCATGAGTCTGACCAAACTGCGGGAAGTAGTGGAGGACAGAGGTGCCTGGCGTGCTCTGGTCCATGGGGTCACGAAGAGTCGGACACGACTGAACGACTAAACAACAACAACAACATAAAGAATCAGGCAGTCCTTAAGGCACTTTGTTAAGGGCCTTGTTCCATCAAAATCAAAGCGATGAGTTTTCCGTCGTAACCGGGAAATGACATGTCTGACGCAATATGTAATATTTGTTTGCTTGGAAGCTCCACTTCGATGCTCGTTGATTTGCTGTGTCGTCAATGGGCAAATTGCTTTGCAAAGTGCAAGAGGAATTTGCAATATAAAATTAAAACACAGAGGAGACAATGGAGGAAGGGAGGTGGAAATGATGGAAGCGCTTAATGGGGAAAGAATAAATATGCATTTGGTTTAATTAAGCTTACTCAGGTTTATGGTTTGGGGATTGCAGAGTTCAAGAGGATGTGGTTCCATTTAATTGTGCTTAAAGATGGAAGCTTCGGGTCTATTGTCCTTATGAACTAGGCATTCCTCTGTTTCTGGTTCAGTCCCAGACTCTTCCTTATTAGCCTTGTCAGGCAAGTATGTTTAAAGGTGGGGTTGCTATATTTCTAGTTTCTAGTCATACCAACCGGTGCCAGTTTTCACCATTAGCTGCCCCAGGGTCCCACCTTTCATTTCTTTTTTTCTTTTAAAAAAATGTCTCTAGCCCTTAGAGTGGCTAAACGACTAAACAACTAAACGACTAAACAACAACAACAATGGTGGGGAAAATACAGGAACGCAGAGCTGAGATTGAGGATGCATCTAAACGGTATTTTATTTGCAAATAAGTCTTCTGAGATAATGTAAATGGTTCTTTTGCATATTGGCTTTCCCCCCAGGAAAGGGTAAATCTGAATTAAATCAGGGTTGTGGAGATACAGACAGGTATTTTGATTCCAGGGATGTTATGCCACTGCTCCAAAAGTATTTCATGCACAAAGAGCTTCTGCCTACAATTAGAAGTGTAGGGGGGAGAATTTCTATTCAATTAGCATTTAAAGGTGAATCTATCTCATTAACACTTCCTGGAACAATGGAGTCAAAATACAGTCCCAAATTTTCCATTGCAATTCTCCAACCAAGTATTGTGTACAAAAACACATGCACTAGGTAGAGTATGCTTAAAAGCTGTTATTATTATAGATTACATTTATCAATAGTTTCCCATGAGGCAACCTGGAGCGATTTGCAATGTGATAACATGTTTAAAGAATGTACAAAACAAATTTTAAGAAGCAATTATAGATACAAAAACAGTTTGAAACAACAACAAAACTTACATAAAACCAATTCAAATCCAAGACGGCTACATATTTGAATCAGTGAAGGTAATGTACAAAAATGCACTACATTAGGGTAAATTCCTTGCAAAGATATGCACACTGCACCCAAAATATTTACATTAGAAGAAATTTGCAATGAAATGTTGGTGAATTTTCACAAGGACTTAAAAGAATAAATTCACAAACTGATGTGGAAATGTATAAAACTGCACCGAAGGTTGAAAAAAGAAACTGAGAGAAACCGGTTTTGCTCATCCCTGCCTACAACAAAAAAGGACAAAAAAATAATCAGTCTCTTTAAGTGTGAATTATTACATATTTTTGCATGCAATTTTGTCTAATACATTTTTTTTGCCCTGCTTTAGTGCATTTCTGTATGTTATTTCCACCAAACCTGTTTGTTCTTATGCACACTTTACCGCAACGCTTTTGTATACATTGCTTCGCTGCAGAAGTGTGTTGCGGGATTAGGAGAAATGCGAATTTCAAAGGGCGACTGCGTTTCAGTACTTGTACTGTTTCAAAACCGAATGATACATGTTTGCCTTTAAATGCAAGCCAAACCAAAGTTCTTCCTCATCCCTATCTCAGACTGTCAATCATTACAACTGGGGTTGACAGAAGTTGGAGTCCAATGAGACCTGGAGGCTGCTGGGATCTCCCGCCCCCCCAGCCTTTGCAGTAACAATGAGTAGGCAAGAAATATGGCTGTATCATTTTTTGAGAGGGCATACTTGTGGTCTGAAATGAGGGGAGGGAGTAGGAGTCATGCCCCCCACAGTTTCTAAATTTATTGTGGTTGCTCTTTATTAATTTTACATACTGCCTGTATGCCAGAATGGCTTCCATGTGGTTTGCAACTCTAAAGCAATATTTAATATTTAAAACAACTTGTTGGAAGACACCCTGGGGAGGCCCGACCAGGTGGGTGGGGTATAAGTAATATATATATTTATTTATTATTTTAACTGCTTGTTTTCCCTCTGCCAGACTTTGGCTAGCTTAGCCAACTTTATCCCCACTGCTGAACAGAGTTTGGATCTTGTGTACTTTATGCAGGCTTAATTTATGATGGTTTTTCCTACACTAGCTAAAGGTAAAGGTAAAGGGACCCCTGACCATTAGGTCCAGTCGTGGCCGACTCTGGGGTTGCGGCGCTCATCTTGATTTATTGGCCGAGGGAGCCAGCGAACAGCTTCCTGGTCATGTGGCCAGCATGACTAAGCTGCTTCTGGTGAACCAGAGCAGCGCACAGAAACGCCGTTTACCTTCCCGCTGGAGTGCTACCTATTTATCTACTTGCACTTTGACATGCTTTCGAACTGCTAGGTTGGCAGGAGCAGACACTGAGCAACGGGAGCTCACCCCGTCGCGGGGATTCGAACCGCCGACCTTCGGCAAGTCCTAGGCTCTGTAGTTTAACCCACAGCGCCACCCACGTCCCCCTACTTGTGTGTTAAGATTGCTCCCTAAGACACTGTAATAGAAGGAAAAGAACAGGGAAACCCAGAAAGATAATAGGACAGTAAGAACAGCAGTAAAAAGCCTTTCAACCTGTTAATGCAGACATTTCAGCTATTAGAATTAAAACATCTTATTTCAGACTTTCATAGCGATCTGGGTGTCATGGACTGTGGGTTTTGTACCTGTCATGGAAGCAGCTGTTGAGAGAGGAAGCGAAGCTCAAGCATCGCTATTGAAGTCTGCTAGATCTCAGTGAAAGTTGCTTTCTGGAAAGGCTCCAATCCTATGCACACTTTGTTTTGTGTGAATTTGCAGTGAATGGAATTTGCTATACATGTGCTGAGGGTTGCAGCCTAAATAAGAACTCCTAGCACATTAATAATGATCACTGTAATATGCATGGTTGTGTTAAGAATGATATGAATTCTGTACCCAGATTGTGACTCTGTTGCTTTGTCGAGGGAAGAGTTGAGCAGCCACCGTAATGAAAAATTGCATCAAGTCCTTTTCTAGGTTTCTCCCACCTCTTTGCATTTGCAATTGGGGTAATAAACACCGACTGTTTAAATGGCTACAATAGACACACCTGGTTGTACAACAGCGGCATGTGATCTGTAGGAACCGACACTGAACAAGCATTGAAAATTGCAGGCTTTTTCACTGCGAACTGCTTGACTTTAAAGAGGGTTAAAATGCAGTGGAATGAATAACATATTCCCCATCATGCTGCAGCTGTCTTCAAAGGGATGCACAATGCAATTCATTTGCATTGTAAACAAGCGGCAGAATCTTGCGCTTTGTGGGTCACAAATAGCTTGAAGAGATGTGGGTAACAATTGCAGATGAATATATCTCCAATGAAGTTCATCTACCTGCACCGTTTAAAAAAATAATAATGCTCCCCTGGGTTTTGAGAGAGAGTGTCTAGGGGCAAAACACAGAGGGCTTAATAAGCTCATTCAGACTGTGGCTTTTCCTCTCTGCCTCCCTCCCATTCGAATTGGCTCCAAGGGGAGTGGCTTCCCTTTGATCAGCTCGACTTCATAGGCTGAAGGATCTCGTGGGCTGGATTTTCCCTTAAACTGCCTCTGTGGAACAAGCTCAAGATCTCTGAGCTAAAGAAGCTAGAAGCCGTTTCCCAGTTTCTGAAGAGACCCTGGGAGCTCAATTGCCTTTTCCTGAACACTGGCATGGTCATTTAACTTAACACTGAAGGAGAGAACTTGGCTATTCTTTTTTAAAAGGAGAAAAAAACACACCAGGAGGACAATGGGTTGCTTTCCTCCCTCGGGGCACAAGGTTAGTACACTTCAAACTTCTACGCGTATATGTCAACTGTCCGTGTTGATTCTCTCAACTTGTTGCCAAGCTGTCATGGAGCTGGCGACAGCCCTAGGCAGTCGAGGCTTCAGCTTCCTGCCTGCTAACAAGGGGAGAAGGATGACTTTATATAGGGTATTTTTTTTAATTTTTGCAGAACAGGAAGGGTTGCTTTCAATGTAAACGATGGCAGGGATCTGGCTGTTAAAGGATTAAAAATGGAAGTTTCCTCAGGAAAGCGTTTTGGCATGTACAATTTAAAATGACTTTTCTTGCCGGGTTTCACTTTGCTTTTGATTTGGCTTTGCTCCCAACACACTGAGCACCCCAGAAGTTTGGAAGGGGAACGATCAACTCCTTTGCAAGGGGCTGGCCTCTTAAAAGATTATGTAATGGACGTATTAGAAGCTATGTAGTGCCTGAACGTATAGATCCGAAACTTCTGTAGATTTCAGATGGCAAATGGGCAAAGATGGATAGCTCTTAATTAAATAAACTTTTCTGAGAAACCCTCAAAGATCTTTGCCAGGCAAAGAGAGCCGGTACTTCTCTTTCTCTCCCTCTCGTCACTAGAGTGGGCAGCCACAGTACAATGCTTGATGGTCGTCCTTATTGGTTTAACCAGCAGTCTTTTTGTTGTGACCACAACTTGCTCCTGTGAAGAAGAAAATGTGCAAATTTGTGTTGATTCCTCAGCTCCAAGTGCTAGCAAGCTCAAGCCCAGAATGGATGGAGAAGTTGTATGGCTATGTCCTACCTCTTGGGAATCCTGGTCCCCTGCTTGCAGGATCCTCTTAGGCAATTGGTTGGCCACTGTGAGAACAGGATACTGGATACAGACTTTGGTCTGATCCTGCAGGGCTTTTCTTATGTCCTTAAGGGCATGGAGCAGAAGGTCCAAAGGCCTGGAAGGGGAACAATCTGGCATGATAGAGAGAGGGCCTAAGTGGCCTTCTTGGTGAAAGCCAGTGTTGTTGTTGTTTACAAATCTCTTCCCTTGAGGCATCCCGAAGCAATTTAAAATAATAGGTATGTATAAAGAGATCAATATCAACTTATGCAAAACAGCTGCATCTAAAAGGATTGCATATGTAAAGACAATATATTAAAACGACAGCAGTGCATACATAAAATCAATTCAAAGACAGATGCCAACTGGGAAGAAGATACTGACAGGCTCTTGACAGGAACATCTTTAACAGGTGCCAAAAAGACCACAGGGATGTGCGTTGAGAGGGAGTTCCACAGGACAGGTGCTGCCAGACTGAAAGCATGATTCCGACACTGCGCAGAATGGACCTCCTGATAGGGTGGTCTCTGCAGGACACTCTAGTAGTTAGAGACCTGGGTTCAGATCCTCACCCAGCCATGAAGCACATTCAGTCACCTTCAGCCTCACCTACCTCATGGCTGATAACAGGATAAAAGAGGCGGACATGGAGAAGGACCATAGAAACTACCCCTTGCATCTTCTTGGTATAAAGACTGGCTGTTGAGGCAGATGAAACTATCAAGGCTGAGGGACTATGCTAGATCTTAGATCTATATAAACAGGCAATGGCATGGGGTTGGCCATCTAGGATTACCTGGGTGATTCAGGTCTGTGGTGCTAGTGAGCTGGCTTAAACGGCCTCGGGTTTCTTCCACCACAGAGATGTAGGCGTCATGAAATGGTGTCTTCCCTAAAAGTCTCCCAGGTGTGAGCACATCAGTGTTGACACTATGAGATACGTAGGTGTGTTTTCAAACCTGCTATGGACACGCTAAGGATTCTTTTCTGCAAGTTGCTGTCTGTCCATGCATCTGACTTGCCAGCAGACCTGGTTCATTAGTGCAATTCTTGGGAGCAAGGCCTGGGACTGACTCCTGTGTAAAACTGGTGTGTGTGTGTGAGAGAGAGAGAGAGAGAGAGAGAGAGAGAGACAGAGACAGACGAGAGACAGAGAGAGAGAATGTGCACACACACATGCTTATACAAAAAATATATTGGGATTAGTTTTGTAATTATTTGGAAAGTGAGCAGAGTCCTAGCTTCCTAGCCAGCACATTTACCTCAGGAAGAGTTCCGTGAATGGCCAGTTCTAGCATAAACACTTCAAGTGCATGTGATCAGGGGCAGTTGGTGCAAAAGGGTGACATCCTATTAGTGGGGATGTAGTGATTACAAGGGACACGGGTGGTGCTGTGGGTTAAACCACAGAGCCTAGGACTTGCCGATCAGAAGGTCGGCGGTTCGAATCCCTGCGACAGGGTGAGCTCCTGTTGCTCGGTCCCTGCTCCTGCCAACCTAGCAGTTCGAAAGCACGTCAAGTGCAAGTAGATCAATAGGTACTGCTCCAGCGGGAAGGTAAACAGCGTTTCTGTGTGCTGCTCTGGTTCGCCAGAAGCGGCTTAGTCATGCTGGCCACATGACCCGGAAGGTGTATGCTGGCTCCCTCAGCCAATAAAGCGAGATGAGCGCCGCAACCCCAGAGTCGGCCATGACTGGACCTAATGGTCAGGGGTCCCTTTACCTTTACCTTTCAGTGATTACAAACATGAGCATTTGAAGCAATAAAAGAGGGGGGAACCAATGTGTTTTTAGCTTTTATTAGCTCTTTATCAGGGAAAAGATAGATGCAAACTGTTTTCTCATGGGATCCCTGCAGGAGTTCCACTCTCTGAGCATCAAACATGTGGGAATTGAGCCAGAGTTAATTGACTCTGCAGAGAGTTATCTAAGATAACAGGGATTCTATTTTTATTTTAAAAAAAGAAATTCTCAGAAAATAATCCCTGAAGCATTTTTGTCTCCTCTGGTGCCTCCCAAGTTGCACAGGGAGCAATGCGCTTATTAAATTACTTGCATGCCATTCCTTTAATAGAACTTTTGAAGAAGAAAAAGGGAGTCTAAGTGTCAGCCTCACTTTTATCTCTTGTTTATTGCTGGAGTGGAGTGAACCTGGAATTTCTCTAGATAACCAGGGAACAGCCCAAGTCTGCCAAGGTAACCTAGGGGAGTTTTAGGTCACTAAGACTGCCTTCAGGCTTGCTTGGCAGGGAATCTCTGAAGAGGAGCTTCCCAGGTGTGAACTTGGACCCTTCTGTTTGCCAGTTACCTGTTTTACCACTGAGTTCCAAACCCCCAGCCAATAAGCCGAAATGGCCTTCTTACCTACTACACGTGTAATTTTTGCTCTTTGAGGTGGGAATTGTGCTGCTAATGGATTCCAGTCTGTTGTTGTTTTTTAATGTGTTCCTGCTCCCTAGGGCCTAGGGTAGCACCAGTCCAGGTTTTGCATAAAGCCGAGGAGCTCTAGACCTGAGAGCAATTGCAAAGACAGATTTCTAATGGGTCTTTCTCTTATTTATTTATTTCTATTATATATATATATATATATATATATATATATATATATATATATATATTTGCTTTCGTAGATTTTCACGGGTACAGGAATGCAGGTTTTGGTGTCCTCGGGTGTCCTGCTCTGTTCCAGTAACAAGAAGCCGAAAGCACCAGCCTGAAGATGACGAGTGAGACCTCGTCGAAACGTCGCCTAGACACCCCAACTTTTACACGGGAAGACACCCGAGGACACCAAAACCTGCATATATATAAACTCTTCACAAAGTTCAAGAGGTCAAGACACAAAGGCCTTAGCAACTAATCCACACCTAATGACCCACCTAAGTGGTACTCAGGATATCACTCAAGAAATCACTCAAGATATTCCTCAAGTAATTAAGGAACAAAAGAAGAAAAGGCACACTAGCCTGGGAACTTCCTCTCTGCCCAGAACATTGGAGGCTATACACCACACCCCCTCAACAGTATTTATAGGAACTCAAACACTGAGATCCTGCTCTGTTCCAGTAACAAGAAGCCGAAAGCACCAGCCTGAAGATGACGAGTGAGACCTCGTCGAAACGTCGCCTAGACACCCCATCTTTTACACGGGAAGACACCCGAGGACACCAAAACCTGCATTCCTGTACCCGTGAAAATCTACGAAAGCAAATATATATATATATATATATATATATATATATATATATATATATATATATATATTTAACATATCAATTCCAACAATCATGTAACATAACTTCTTATCTTATACAATATTTTAGACTTCCGTCAACAACCTCTGAAGATTTTCCGTTCTTTATCACTTGTTCTGCATTTCTTAATTTCTCTATTACTTTTAATTGTCCTTAACTAATAATTCTTTTCAATATTTCACAAAGTCCTCCTGACAGAACTTCTTGTAGTCCTACTAGTGCAATCTGTTTCTAATGGGTCTTTCTCCTGTCTGATGTTAGAATTTGTTCTCAAGTAAGGTGTTTTGGTCCACCACTCTTCATGTAAATATTACATATTTCATAGAATCATAGAGTTGGAAGGGACCTTGAAGGTCTTCTACTCCAATGCAGGAATCTCAGACTAAAGCATCCATGACAGATGGCCATCCTGCCTCTACTTAAAAACCTCCAAGGAAGGAGAGCCCACCACCTTGTGTAGGAGTCCATTCCATTGTTGAATAGCTCTTAGCGTCAGAAAGCTTTTTCTGATGTTTGGTCATAATAATAATAATAATTTATTATTTGTACCCCACCCATCTGGCTGGGTTTCCCCAGCCACTCTGGGCAGCTTCCAACAAAGATTACAAATAAATTAAAATGTCACAATATTAAGAACTTCCGTGAACAGGGCTGCCTTCAGATGTCTTCTGAATGTCAGGTAGTTGTTTATTTCCTCGACATCTGATGGGAGGGCGTTCCACAGGGCAGGTGCCACTATCGAGAAGGCCCTCTGCCTGGTTCCCTGTAGCTTTGCTTCTCGCAGCGAGGGAACCGCCAGAAGGCCCTCAGCGCTGGACCTCAGCATCTGGGCAGAATGATGGGGGTGGAGATGCTCCTTCAGGTATACTGGGCCAAGGCTTTAAAGGTCAGCACCAACACTTTGAATTGTGCTCGGAAACTTACTGGGAGCCAATGTCGGTCTCTGAAGACCTGTGTTATGTGGTCTCGGCAGCCGCCCCCAGTCACCAGTCTAGCTGCCACATTCTGGATTAGTTGTAGTTTCCGGGTCACCTTCAAAGGTAGCCCCATGTAGAGCACATTGCAGTAGTCCAAGCAGGAGATAACCAGAGCATGCAAGACAGTCCGCAGGCAGGTAGGGTCTCTCCTTTCTTGTAACTTGAAGCCATTGGTCTGTACCTATCCTCCTATCCTCTGGAGCCGGAAAACAAAACAAAATAATCTTACAGGACCAGTGGTCCTGCTAGCTAGGGATGATGGGAGTTGTAGTCCAAAAACAGCAGAAGACCTCTGCAAAAACACCTCTGCAAATAGACTGCACCATTTGCAACAACAACAGTGCTTACTGGTACTTCTTTTGCTCAGCTTGAGAGTTTGCGTATGAAGAGGCATGTTTCAAACTCCATGGTTCTGAGGGAATGTTGGCTTTGCAGACCCTTGTATTAAGAAAACATGTTGTGAAATAAATGCATGAAACTTGAATTTGTGCCCTTGAGAGCAGCAGCATTTATTTATTGATTCTAGGGATTTATAGTCTCCTTCAACAAGTTCCCAGGGTGGCTTACAAAAACATTAAAATAAAAAAAATTGCAATATGAATCCATTCATGTTGTTACGGTGTGATGAATGCACAGGTGAAGAATCACAAAACATTGCCCAGCCATGCACAGAGCTGGTGGTTAATTAGATAGATAGATAGATAGATAGATAGATAGATAGATAGATAGATAGATGATAGATAGATAGATAGATGATAGATAGATAGATAGATAGATAGATAGATAGATAGATGATAGATATAGATAGATAGATGATAGTAGATGATAGATAGATGATAGATAGATGATGATAGATAGATAGATAGATAGATAGATAGATAGATAGATAGATAGATAGATGATAGATAGATGATAGATAGATGATAGATAGATGATACATATAGATAGATATAATGTTATGGTTAAAACATTGTGCTGGCACATTTCAATTTGGAATATGTTTTGAGCCTCCACCTTAACCTTAGAACATCTGCATTCTTTCTGTCTCATCTGTCTTACTCATTGAATATGGTTTTTGAACTGGATTTCAGTGAAGCTAATCTGTTTTGACTCTTTCCCCCTGGATCACTTGAAGCCATATAATATGATGAGCAGTTGTAAACTAAAGTTAACAAACCGTAGCTTATCCTAAAAAACCCCAGAATACGCGTAGCTGCTGATGCAGAAGAACCTGTCTTTGCAAAACGCTGCATAGCCCAGTGCCCCTTTGGCTTCTGTGCTGGGTGGGCTCAAGCGTTTGTGAGGTCCACAAGGAATGTCCTTCACTAGTGAGTGACTCAGCAGGGTTTCCTCCTCTTTCCACTGTCCTGTATGTGACAGGATTTGCCACTGGGCGTATGCTTGACAGCCAACCCTAGTTCCTGGCACCCCTATGAAGAACAGTTGCAGTATTTGACAGGTGACATGATAGATGTTGATGCAATTATGTATGGCATGGAGGAAACGGATAGGGTGGCACTGTGGTCTAAACCACTGAGCCTCCTGGGCTTGCGACTCAGAAGGTCGGTGGTTTGAATCCCTGCAAAGGGGTGAACTCCTGTTGCTCTGTCCCAGCTCCTGCCAACCTAGCAGTTCGGAAGCATACCAGTGCAAGCAGATAAATAGGTACTGCTGTGGCGGGAAGGTAAACAGCATTTCTCTGCGCTCTGGCTTCAGTCATGGTGTTCCATTGCGCCAGAAGCGGTTTAGTCATGCTGGCCACATGACCTGGAAAGCTGTGGACAAATGCTGGCTCCCTTGGCCTGAAAGTGAAATGAGCGCCACAACCCCATAGTCACCTTTGTCTGGACTTAACCATCCGGGGTCCTTTACCTTTTTACCTTTTACTAGGGTTGAATGAGTTCTTCCTTTTGTCCCATATGCCTCTGTAATTGTGCTTGCATGTGAATGTCTCCTTCTTAGAACTTCTTAAAATGCTCTCAAACGTTTGGTCAGTAGGGAGTCTAGAAAATTGCCCTGTTTGAGGAAAGAGACTGTTGCTCACACAAGGACCCTGGAAAGCAGGCATGTCATCAGTACGCAGATGACACCCAGCTCTACCTCTCCTTTAAATCAGAACCAGTGAAGGCGGTGAAGGTCCTGTGTGAGTGCCTGGAGGCGGTTGGAGGATGGATGGCGGCTAACAGACTGAGGTTGAATCCTGACAAGACAGAAGTACTGTTTTTGGGGGACAGGGAGCGGGTTGGTGTGGGGGATTCCCTGGTCTTGAATGGGGTAACTGTGCCCCTAAAGGACCAGGTGCGTAGCCTGGGAGTCATTTTGGACTCACAGCTGTCCATGGAGGCGCAGGTTAACTCTGTGTCCAGGGCAGCTGTCTACCAGCTCCACGCAGGCTAAGACCCTACCTACCCGCGAACTGTCTCGCCAGAGTGGTGCATGCTCTAGTTATCTCACGCTTGGACTACTGCAATGCGCTCTACGTGGGGCTACCTTTGAAGGTGACCCGGAAACTGCAATTAATCCAGAATGCGGCAGCTAGACTGGTGACTGGGAGTGGCCGCCGGGACCATATAACACCGGTTCTGAGAGACCTGCATTGGCTCCCAGTACGTTTCCGAGCACGATTCAAAGTGTTGGTGCTGACCTTTAAAGCCCTAAACGGCCTCGGTCCTGTATACCTGAAGGAGCGTCTCCACCCCCATCATTCAGCCCGGACACTGAGATCCAGCGCCGAGGGCCTTCTGGCGGTTCCCTCATTGCGAGAAGTGAGGCTACAGGGAACCAGACAGAGGGCTTTCTCAGTAGTGGCGCCCGCCCTGTGGAACACCCTCCCATCAGATGTCAAAGAGATAAATAATTACCTGATATTCAGAAGACATCTTAAGGCAGCCCTGTTCAGGGAAGTTTTTAATATGTAACGCTGTACTGTTTTTAACACTGATTGGGAGCCGCCCAGAGTGGCTGGGGAAACTCAGCCAGATGGGCGGGGTATAAATAATAAATTATTATTATTATTATTATTATTCAAGTTGCAGCATTTCTGTCTGGCTGTATGCACACAACAGCTTTAAAGCACATTCACAGCACATCCTCCCCAAAACGATTTGGCACGTTAGTTTGTTAGGGGTTGCTTGGAATTGCAGTTCTCTGAGGGGTAAACAACAGCAACCAGACTCCTTTGAGGGAATGAATGTGCTTCAAATGTGCTTTAAAGGTACAGTGGTACCTCGGGTTACATACGCTTCAGGTAACATACGCTTCAGGTAACATACGCTTCAGGTTACAGACTCCGCTAACCCAGAAATAGTACCTCAGGTTAAGAACTTTGCTTCAGGATGAGAACAGAAATTGTGCTCCGGCAGCGCAGTGGCAGCAGGAGGCCCCGTTAGCTAAAGTGGTGCTTCAGGTTAAGAACAGTTTCAGGTTAAGAACGAACCTCCAAAACGAATTAAGTACTTAACCTGAGGTACCACTGTATAGTGCATACAAAGCCCAAGTCCAGGCTGTTCAGATCCAACAACAGTTTATGGAACAACAAACACGAGTAAAAGAAAGATGACTACAACCAACAGGATTTGCGGAGACACACACAGAGAAAGATGTAAATAATCGAGACTACGCAATCTGTGAGAGTCTGCAGCTAAGAGCTTGCTGCAGCTCAGAGCTTGCTGAATCCTGAGGTTTGCGTGGCAAGTCCCCTCCCCCCATGTGAAATGAAGACACTGGACACATTATTTAAGGTTAATGGGCATAAAAAGGCCACAACTTTATTGATTACAGAATCGAAAGGTATTGGCTTTAGGCATTGGCTCCTATCGACTACCCGGCATGGGAACCGGGAAGGGTTGCCCACAAGCCATGGGAGTCCTGTTGAAGTACGCCAACTAGGATCCCACGGGTGTCACCGCTCGGGGGCGTGCCGGAGGCCCTTACCTCCCTAGGTTTCGGACAAGGCAACGCCCCCCGGAGTCCTCTACCGGACTACCCCTTTCCTTGGGGGGAAGGTGATGGCGCTTCCTTCCCTCCCATTCATTTGCATAACAATTAACCCCTGCCAATGCCTAGCCGCCAATACCACGGAAGTTGTGACATTTGCTACGAGGTAGGCGAAAAAACCAAAAGGCTCGAAATGTGCCAAGTTGGAAAAATTCCTACCAGGCCCCTTGCGGCGACCAACCGAAGTCCATAGCAAGGTCATCGCTAGCCTAGCCTCAGGGAGCCTAACCTCAGGGTGGGTGGGATGGGAAAACCTCACAGCTGGCAAGGGGAAAAGAGGGCGGTCCCCGGGCGTGCCTGGGCTTAAATAGGCTATGCCCCACCTCCCCGACCCGCTGATTGGCGGGCCGGGTTGGAGGCACGCCCGGGGATTCCCTGTTCACGCGGGGGCAAAGGCCGGCCCCCGCGCGCGTGTGGGAGGGTTTAGCCCGCAACCCCCTCTCCTCCCAGGTCGGAAATGGCTTTAATTTCTGGGAAAGCTGTGTCTTAATATTTGGAGGGACCAGTTCCTGCAGCAGCGGCAGAAGATAATGGGTTCTGCTTAACTGGGCTGAAGGTGACTGACTTTGAAGAGAGAACAGATGTCTGATGTCATTCTGAGAAAGGCACTTGACAATCCTGAGATACCATCAGGAGCTTGAACCACCTTCTTTTACTATCGGTTGTCAACACTTGCTAGTGACAATATTCTTTTATATACATATTTGCTGTCGAGTTGAGGTGGGCGGGCAGAAAGTGTTAACTTTTGCTGAAATGATGCCCATACCTTAACCTGGGAAGGAAGTTGGCGTCTTTCCAGCTCCCTGTTTTATCAGTGCTTGCAAAACTGGATTGTAACTCTTTGTGTACTGTATTTATGTGTACCTCTTCAAGCAAAATCCGAGTTTATTGTATATTTGTTCCTCTTTATATGTGGGTGGAAAAGAAAGAAAATTATCTCACTTGTGTCGCCCAGTATAGAAACAAAAATATGTGGCCAAGAATTGTGAGTGAGCTACAGCTGGCCACAGGTGGATCAGAATTCAAAGCCCAAACTGATCCATATCTCAGGGCTGAAAGTGGGGATCATCTTGCATTAGGAGGCAGGAGCGCAATGTGTGAATGACTTTTTCTGCCTTTTTTGTAGCAAGACGCTTGCACTAGGGACTTAAGGCTATGGTATTCCCTTCCTGGGGGACTCCAGTAAGCACCTTGTACTTTAAGCAGGGTGGATAAAAATCAACAATTTAAAAAAATAAAAAAGAAATCGAATTTTTAAATAAAATGCTTTTGGAGGAAAAATCTTTCTAAAGATAGTTTTCTGTTTAATGAAATAAGGATTTGTTTTAAGTTTTTCATGTGCGCTAACACTCAAAGTTGTTTTTTTTTAAAAAATTGTTGAACCACATCAGTTAACGAACATGGATACATATGCTATAATATTATTCTTTTAGTTAAATAAATTGTTTATATTGTTATTAAGGAAATGATTATTTTTCTCCTTCCAATAAAGTACAGCACAAAAGTTGTCCAAATATAAACAGTTAACTTATTAAACCTCACAATAATTTCATAATTATCTGTCTATGTATTTCTAATAGTAATTTTTGATAGAACTGTAAAAACTACTCTGAAAATTTATTATTGTCTCAGGAGGTACAAATGATGTAGGTTCATGAGCCGAATTGAATTTCTCACCCATCTCTAAACACTCCATTCCAAATTACGTGTTTTGAATTTATATAGTATTTGGTACTTGAGTATTCATAGGCAAGTTTATAAAATTCCCACTGAGACCTTCAGACATCTGTAAAGGGGGATATTCCTGTCGTACATCATAAGCCCGTGGTTAATTAGGCTCTAGAATTCAACCTGCTCCTTCTTCAAATTTTTCTTTCCTCCTTTCATTTTTTCTTGAAGACATTTTTCTATTCCCAGGAGCTTTACAGTCTAACGGGCCCAATCCTCTCCTCTTTTTAGAACTAATTTAACACAATTCAGGCATGGAGACAGTTGATTTCATTGCTGTGTGTTCCCATGAGTATCACTAGCTTAAATATAAAATATTTAAGGGGAAGGGTTAAGTATAAAATATTGAGGGAAGGGTTATTTCACTGCATTTTTTTCCACCAGAGTTCCACACCTGAACTTCAATCCCAAATCCAGGAGCGGCGGATGCTATCTTGGAATAATTACAGTTATGAAATGAGTCATGAGTCCTCAGGCCTGCCTATAAGTGTAAGGCATAGTAGGCCTTGAAGACAGGCCTGCTTTGGTGTTACATGCATACAGTAGCATACTCAATGTGGACTTCAGGATAGAGCCCTCACAGAGTGCTTTTTGCCTGGTTTAAATGTGTCTTTGGAATGCAGCTGTGGCGTTTGCCCGTTCGTTTAGAAAATGTCTGTACGGGGGAGAGAGAAAGGGTTAAAAAGGTAGACCAATAGGAAAGCCGGAGGCGGAGCCTACCTGTTTATAAAAGGGCTTAGCCAGAGGTTTGAGTTAGTTGTTGGTGGGTGGTTGGGAAAGGCAGTTGGCAGGCAGTTGGAAATAGAGACAGTTACTGCAGTGGGTTCTTGAGTGAGGGGAGGTAGAAGAGATAATAAGACTAAGAAAATAAAGAGTAACAACGTTTGGAATGCCGTTAAAGTTTGTTTCTGAAATAAACTACACTCTTCTTTATTAATTTGAGAACCTGACTGAGACTGAAGTGATTTTACCGGGTAGGACCTGGTTGGTGGCAGCGGATTAGTGGTGTACGGGTCAATAGTCCGTGAGACGACCGGGGGCTCCGTACGAACGCCACAGCCGCAATACATCTTGCTTGCCTGGGCAGATAGAGAAGAAGGAGGCAATTCAGAATTACAACAGGGATTTGAGGGAGATCAAAGCTCAGAGGCAGATGAGGGGGAAAGCTGGGAAATAATGGGAGAGGAGGAGGAAGAAGAAGCACCAGAGGGGGAACAGCTGAAGGACAGAAGTGTCTTTAGAAAGCATTCCAGACCCCCCCCCCCCCCAAAAAAAACCTGGTGGGCATTGAAAGTAGGAGAGCAGAGAGCTCAGAGGCAATCTCAGCACCTGTACTGAGGACACATAATGGGAGGGAGGGAGCAGGTGGAGACTCACTTGACTCCCAAGTGGCTGCATGTCTAAGTCTTTCTCTGTGAATATTGAATAAAAAGCATTGGTAAGAAATTTCCTTGTCTTACCAGTTCCTGGCAACCTACCATGGGGGGTTGGATCCTCTGATGCCTGACAGCTAGGTGGGCCATTGGCCTGATCCTGCTGGCTAATCTTACGTTCTTATGTTCTGGAGGGAAAGGAGGTGGTGGGGAAGAAAAGTGTAGGAGCCTTTGGCTTTTGCACGACTGCATTGCAGTCTAAACGGGATGCGAGTGGCGCTGTGGGTAAAACCTCAGCGCCTAGGACTTACCGATCACATGGTCGGTGGTTCGAATCCCCGCGGCGGGGTGCGCTCCCGTCGTTCGGTCCCAGCGCCTGCCAACCTAGCAGTTCGAAAGCACCTCCAGGTGCAAGTAGATAAATAGGGACCGCTTACCAGCAGGAAGGTAAACGGCATTCCGTGTGCTGCGCTGGCTCGCCAGATGCAGCTTGTCACACTGGCCACGTGACCCGGAAGTGTCTCCGGACAGCACTGGCTCCCGGCCTATAGAGTGAGATGAGCGCACAACCCAAGAGTCTGGCAAGACTGGCCCATACGGGCAGGGGTACCTTTACCTTTACTATTGCAGTCTAATGTACAAAAGCAAGGTGCACATTCCTTGCTCCGCCCGCTTTTGTCCCGCCCCCTCCCGCCGGTATGTGGTCCTCAAGCAATTCCCCTAAAAGGAATGGGGGATATCCTGCTGGGGGGAAAGGACCTGCGTCCCTGTTGTAAGCACTGGCTGCAGGGGTTCAGCAAGGGTTGAATTTCACATGAACGGAGCCTCTGGGGCCAGTTTGGAGGTCCCCGCTGAGGCAAAAACAGCCGTGCCTTTGCCCGGTAATCCACCTTGCGGCGGCGATCAATCATAGTGCCCAACAGATTGCAGCTCTCATGTCGTGTCCCGTTGTGTCTGCCAGACTGCTACCCCGAGCCTACATAATAATAAGTAAATCCTGTCAAACAAAATGGGCCTAAAGTCAATGTGTGTAGAAATAGGCTGTCAGAATGATGGATGGTGCCGCTAGCCCCCCCAAGCTGAGTCTGTTCCTGCCCAGAAACTTCTACCTCATTTTTTGATGGACTCAGACACTATCTTCACTAAAGTGGTATGATACTGCTATATATAAACAATCATGGCTTCCCTCAAATAATCCTGGGGATTGAAGTTGGTTTAGGGTGCAAAGGGTTGCCAGGAGACTCCTGGTCCCCTCACAAAGGTACAATTCCCAGAGTCTCTGGGAAGAACGATTGACTATTAAGCCACGGGCGGAGGAAGAGGAGGTAAAGGACCCCTGACAGTTAAGTCCAGTCGTGAACGACTCTGGGGTTGTGGTGCTCATCCCGCTTTACAGGCCGAGGGAGCCGGCGTTTGTCTGCAGACTGTTTTTCCAGGTCATGTGGCCAGGATGACTAAGCCGCTTCTGTCGAAACCAGAGCAGTGCACGGAAACGCAGTTTACCTTCCCGCCGGAGTGGTACCTATTTATTTACTTGCACTTTGACGTGCTTTCGAACTGCTAGGTTGGCAGGAGCAGGGACCGAGCAATGGGAGCTCACCCTGTTACAGGGATTTGAACTGCCAACCTTCTGATTGGCAAGCCCTAGGCTCAGTGGTTTAGACCACAGCGCCACCCGCGTCCTAAGCCTTTGGCTGTATGCAATCAATTGAATTGAATTGTTATTGTGGGCTCTCACCCCACACAGCAGACATTAACTTTCCTTCCATATTCTCCCACCAAGTCACACATGTTCATCCAACTGGGGGCCATAAACAAGACTTGGGGGGGGTGGCCCCTTTGCATGCACTCTCCACAGGAAGTAGCTCAGTATGGGAAGGGCTGTGTGGCAGAAGTTTGTGTGCAGACAGACAGTCCCAGCTTCAATCCCCAGCACCTCCAAGTAGGATTGGTAACGTTCCTAGCTAAAAACTTAGAGAGCCAATTGGACATCACCCAGCCAGATGGACCAATGGCTGGACTCGGAGTTAAGGCCGTTTCCTATGTTCCTAGCAGGTTCCTGTGCACCGCCGAGCTACAGTGCTTCCCCAGAGCATCGTTTGAAAACCCTGCCTAGTGAATGCCTGCATAGTTTGGCTTTGATTTTGTGAAACGATTGCCTTGACACAGCAACAATGCACTCTTTGATACAGGAGGCTTAGGCGGCAAAGCTTGCCAAGTGCTGGCTTCTCTGCCTTATTTCCCTGCTAGTTTTGTGTCCCTTCTCCTGCAATGAGTGGGAAGAGAAAGACATGCACACACACTGAAATATACTCGGAGTCGAGAGTGGATTTCATGCTCTTTATTCAGCTCATAGTGGTGAGGAGGAATGGAAGTTCCCCCAGAATGTCTGCTTTATATACATTCTTTACACAATGGGCCCCCACGTGATTGGCTAATTCTGGGATTCTCCTGCAGGCCAATCAGGTTGCGGGTTCACTTCCACCTGGAGCTGGATTGGGTGGCTCCGGTGGACCAATCAGACTGCTGCATTCTGGATCCTATTGTTCTAGGACCAATCAGACTGCTGCATTCTGAATCCTATTCAACTCAGTACATAACACCCACATACACAACTTTGTCGCTGGCTGAATTGCTGAGGCCAGCAAAGCAGGGAGCATGCATGCATGCTGGCCAATGCTGCATGTGCCAGTTCTCCTCGAGGTACGGGGAGGGTGCATATCTGCGGCGCTCGCTGCCCACACAACTTAAGTTATATAAGTAAGAAACTCATGCTTATTGTTCTGATTGCTTCTGGTTTTGACACTTTCCCAAACCCACCGATGCCTAGTCCCCTCCCTGGGCCCCAGAATGTTGTGGGTGTTTTCTCTCAATTAAAAGCAGATGAAACAACATAAGTGAAAAATTATATAATCAAATCCCAGACCCTGCTCTTCATTTGTCAGACAACTCACCCACTCTCTGCCTGCGTTTCGGAGGTGCTCTAATCACAGAGAAACCATCTGTCTAAACAGACGGAAGAGGGGAGAAGAATGTTCTGCGGACTCCCAGGCGTGCGAGAGTGTTTATGTTTGGTGGCGTATGTGTGGGAACAGAGGACCTCAACATTTTGTAGATGGGGACATCCGAGTTTAACTCCTGCAGTGTGCTCCTTGCTTCCTAGAGTGGCGACAAGTTCCAGGGGTAACAGCACTAGTTGGGTTTGGTTCCCTTTTGGTCATGGAAGCAGATTAAATCTGCTTAAGTGGACTTTAAGTGGACTTTAAGTGAAAAGGAATGGCAGGAGAGAATGTGCAAGGCTGCCAATCTGGCTTTAGCCGTCAGCTCACTCACAGCTCGGCCACATTTGCACCATACTTTTAAAGCACCGCTAACGCTTTAAACACCTGTGGCTTTCCCCCAAAGAATTGTGGGAGCCATAATTTGTTAAGGGTGCTGAGAATTATTAGGAGACCCCTATTCCCCTCCCAAGTGGGACGCGGGTGGCGCTGTGGGTTAAACCACAGAGCCTCTTGGGCTTGCCGATCAGAAGGTCAGCGGTTCAAATCCCTGCGACGGGATGAGCTCCTGTTGCTTGGTCCCTGCTCCTGCCAAAGCACCTCAAAGTGCAAGTAGATAAATAGGTACCGCTCCGGCGGGAAGGTAAACAGCGTTTCCGTGCACTGCTCTGGTTCGCCAGAAGTGGCTTAGTCATGTTGGCCACATGACCTGGAAGCTGTACGCTGGCTCCCTTGGCCAATAAAGCGAGATGAGTGCCGCAACCCCAGAGTCGGTCACGACTGGACCTAATGGTCAGGGGTTCCTTTACCTTTACCTTATTCCCCGCCCAGAGCTAAACTAGAGTAGTTTAACAATCCATCCCTCTTCCCTGGGAACTCTGGGTATTGTAGCTCTGGGAAGGGGAATAGAGCCCTTAACAAACTACAGCTCCCAGGATTCTTTGGGGGGAAGCCATGAGTGTTAAAATGGCACCATAGTGCTTTAAACCAGGCATAGGCAAACTCGGCCCTCCAGATGTTTTTGGCCTACAACTCCCATCATCCCTAACTAACAGGACCAGTGGTCAGGGATGATGGGAGTTGTAGTCTGAAAGCATCTGGAGAGCCGAGTTTGCCTATGCCTGGCTTTAAACGCATGGGGTGCATGTGGCCTCATTTTCTGCGTTTGCATATTCCAAAGGCAAGGTGCCGTTTCTGCACAGCACCTCCCCTTACTCTGTGTGTGCAAAGAAGAGAGAGGCCTTAAGGAGCCTAAGAGAAGTGCTGCAGGATCAGGCCCAGCATCCTGCTCTCACAGTGGCTTAAAGGTAAAGGTACCCCTGCCCGTACGGGCCAGTTGTGTCCGACTCTAGGGTTGTGCGCCCATCTCACTCAAGAGGCCGGGGGCCAGTGCTGTCCGCAGACACTTCTGGGTCACGTGGCCAGCGTGACGAAGCTGCATCTGGCGAGCCAGAGCCACACACGGAAACGCCGTTTACCTTCCCGCTTGGTAAGCGGTCCCTATTTATCTACTTGCACCCGGGGGTGCTTTCGAACTGCTAGGTTGGCAGGCGCTGGGACCGAACGACGGGAGCGCACCCCGCCGCGGGGATTCGAACCACTAACCTTTCGATCGGCAACCCCTAGGTGCTGAGGCTTTTACCCACAGCGCCACCCGCGTCCCTTATGCCTATGGCAAGCCTGCATGCCCTGCTTTCCCAAGCTCTGCCTGATGTCGCCTTCAAAACTCACAGGAGATGCATTCACCATCTTGGGCCCTACAATATGCAGGGAATGCTTTGCTGCTGGCGCCGATCCACTAAGTGAAGTTTTCAAGTAGTGGAACGCCCTTTCTCGCAAGGTGGATCTGTCCCCGACATTATTGGAGGTGGCGCAAAGAGTCAGTGTGTCTTGCTGTTAATCAGGAAGTTGGTGGTCCAAGCCCACCCAGGGACAGCTGTAGGCAGGATTCCTGCATTACGGGGGGGGGGGGGGGTTGGACTAGTTCACCCTCGGGGTCCCTTCTGTTATGTACTGAAGTTCTCACCCTGGGCCAGCAGGGGATACTGTAGATAGTTTTCACTCAGGTCCACATATCCAAATAAGGGATTGAAAGTGACGTTCAGGGATTGGATAGTTACAGAAAGTGGTTACTGTTGCGTTCTAGTGGAGCTCTGTATAAGCAGGCTGGCTGAGCCCTTCAGTTCAGTTCTGTTCTGGCCTGTGAATAAACAAGAGCTGTTTGAAGAATCGCTGTGTCGTCTGATATGTTCACCCACAACCTAACACCTTTCAATTCTGCAATTCTACGAAGTGTCAGGAGACCATCTCCTAACCATTTGCTCACACGAACCAGTATTTAGGGGTTATTAACCACCCATTACCAAGGAAGCTGTGGCCAAAACATGACTGTTTCCATGTCCTGATGTCCTGATCTAAAGGGCCAACCTAGGCATTTGTTTAATATGTAACAGGCAGCTGTCTATCTTGTTTTTCCCTAACTAATTACTGGCAACAGGGAGCCTGAATTTCACTGTGAAGAAAAGTACAGTGGTGCCTCGGGTTACAGACGCTTCAGTTTAGACTCTGCTAACCCAGAAGTAGTACCTCAGGTTAACAACTTTGCTTCAAGATGAGAACAGAAATTGCGCGGCGGCAGCGGGAGACCCCATTGGCTAAAGTGGTACTTCAGGTTAAGAACAGTTTCAGCTTAAGAACGGACCTCCAGAACGAATTAAGTTCTTAACCCGAGGTACCACTGTAATCCCAATAAACCTGCCCTCTTCCTGTGTTTCCGTTGCAGATAGAATTGGGCTCGTCCAGGGTTGTTGTTTTTCCAGCCGAAACCCAACTTCTCTCAGGTGGGCGCCATTGCCATTGTAAGAGAACGAGGGAGGTGTTCATGGTGATTCCTGGCACCTCATCGCTTCCCACCTGTAATTAGTTAAAGGAGAAGCAGAGATTAAGCATGGTGTCTAGTTGGCCTGTTTTTTGGCCTGTAGTAGCAAATTGCAGTTACTTCCCAAAAGACCTTCACATGGAACAGAAATACTATAGCTCCCTAGTGCCCATGGAAAGTTATAATATAAATTCAGTCTGGTATACCTCCATGTAAAAACTGTATTTGCGTATCTTTCCCCTTACCCTTAAAAAAAAAAAATCCATTTAAAACAGGGATACATTCTCCAAATTTGTTAGGGGGTGTGTATCCATTTAGTATGATCTAATCATCATAATGCTATTTGACATCTGACAACCATACAATATCCTTTTGTTAACTGTAAAAGTGCTGATAGAATGGGTGGCATTATGTCACCTGGGTCAGATAAGAGATATTGTACGTCCCCTGTCCCCCCCCGTCCCCCCCCCGCATATCATAATTAAGGGAAATACAGAATTTGAGTGCTTAATTGCATCTATTAAAGCTGAAAAGCCAAATGAGAAAAATGTATCCCCTTTTGTTAAAATTAGGTATGGCATGGTGGCCAATTATAGACATAAGTGAGAGAGAGAGAGATTGGGATAATTATTTCTTTTCGGAAAACCGTTTCTGATTTTGGGGAAAAAACATCACAAGTGCTAACTCAAACGTAAGGCACAGTTTTTCTGGGATTTGACGGGAGATTAAAACATACGTGTATGTTTTTTGTGTATATATGTATGTACACTGGTACCTCTGGTTGCGAACGGGATCTGTTCCGGAGGCCCGTTCGCAACATAAAAAGTGTGCAACCTGAAGTGCCATATCTGCGCAGGTGCGCAGCGTGATTTGGTGCTTGTGCGCATGCACAAGCGGCGAAACCCGGAAGTAACCTTTTCCAGTACTTCTGGGTTGCCGCAGGACACAACCTGAAAAAAGTAACATGAAACAAACGTAACATTAGGTATGACTGTATATGTATATATATTTGTGTTTGTGCAAGATCTGTTCTCAATATAGCAAGAATTTAAAGTGTGTATCATTTTATTTACCCAGAAATAGTACTTTTGGTTTATCTAAATAACACTGATGCCGCAAATTGTATCTTGAATTATTCTACAACAAGGTGCCTTTTCGTTGGGAAAACACCATCACTGATAGATTGGTTTGAATGCCTTTAGACTGCTCCATCGAAGGTGGATTTTAGTGGCCAACTGAAATAGTAAATATCAAGGTTAGAATTGGTTTGTCATTATTGTAATTAATTTGCATATGTTTCTCTCTCTCTCTCTGTCTCTCTCTCTCTCTCTCTCATGCAATCATTCTTGGCACTGACATTACTAACAAGCAAGTGAGAATGTAAGAGCAACTTGGATGCCTTTGAAAGGTGATCCAGAGGGCATGGAATTGGTAGCCAACCCCTTGGGATGCTGCTGGAGGGGTGGGAAAATACATGCGCCTCTATCCTTCCCATCTCCCACAAGCTCAGGCGTATGAGGCTCCCCGATGTTCCCTGCCTCTCCCTCTCTCATGCATATGCATAGTCACACACAACAGACAGCTGTCAGGGAATGATATGTGTCATAAATGGCATTGGGCAAACCTGAGAGGCCTCACCATAGCCTCACCCAAGCCCCATATGAAGAAATGTGAGACCTAGAGTATTTTTTACTTTTACTATTATTATTAATATTCCATCCTTAGCCTTAAGATCTCAAGGTGGGTTACAACAATTAAAGCACAACATTAACCAAAGTTTTAAACCACTAACTCTCTCCTGCAGCAGGTCTAGCCCTTTCCCCCAGAAACTTATCTACCATTTCTGCCCTTTTCATTTGAAAAATCCTGCCTAAGCTTCAGGTTTCCCCAGCCAAGCAGTTCAGAAACCTCTTCGCTAAGCATTCCATTAGGCCCAGCACTTTTGAAAGCAAAAGTTGCTCAACCTTGGTTTCTTTCATGAGGTGAGCATTAGGAGGAATGTTTGTTTTATCTTATGGAAACAGCTCTCAGCCATTGGACTTTCCCCAGCTTAACACGTTTGGTTTTTATATCTAAAGGATCAAGCAAACCGCACAATAACCTTCACCTCTGGTATTCTTAGCTTGAGTCTGTAGAGCTGAGTAAATCGTTTCGGTTTTGTGGGTGCTCGGCGCTTGAGTTCCTGCTGTCAGTCTATTGATCTCAAAATTTGACTGTGCTTTCGACCTTTCTAAGCACTTTCCCACTGCTTAATGTACAAAGATCACTGCAAGGCTGGCTGAGAGACCCACTTACAGCCCAGGTATTGTAGGAGCGATGATAGGATGAACAAGCAGCTGTGTCCAATTTGGCTTTGCAAATGTGCTCTATATCGATGATAAATGAACACTTCCCACAACTGTGTATATAAGGAAGTGAACAGAATTCAAGGACATTTTAGATGCTATATGTGGAATGCCTCGTAAAAGCCACTGGCTCGTAAGAAGAGTTTGGATTTGATATCCCGCTTTATCACTACCCGAAGGAGTCTCAAAGCGGCTAACATTCTCCTTTCCCTTCCTCCCCCACAACAAACACTCTGTGAGCTGAGTGGGGCTGGGGGACTTCAGAGAAGTGTGACTAGCCCAAGGTCACCCAGCAGCTGCATGTGGAGGAGCGGGGAAGCGAACTTGGTTCACTAGATTACGAGTCTACCACTCATAACCACTACATCACACTGGCTCTCGTAACCAGCAGAGTGTTGGACTGGAAATCCCTGCTCCGCCACGAAGCTCACTGGGCGATCTCGGGCCAGTCTCTTGTCTCTCTCAACCTCACCCACCTCAAAAGGGTTGCCGTGAGGATAAAATGAACCTCGTGCTTTTTATTACGACTTTTAACTTCACCCTGCCTTCATAAGAAATGCAGAATGGCACCTGCCTGTCATTGGCCCTCCTTCCAACTATTGCTGGCATCCTTGTCTTCTATCTGACCAGCCCCAATGCACTGGTGGATGAACGGGAGTGCAGAGGGAGTGGGCTGCCCCCGGCACCACTATTCTGGTAGGGTGCCATTGCGGCAGTCCCCCCCCCCCCCAGACACGCGCCATGCCCACATCCTGCACCAGCGCCACGCCCCCACAGGCGGTGTGTCACGCCCCCAGAACGCGCGCCATGCCCTTGCGAGCGGCATACCATGCTCCTGCGGGCAGTTTGCCACACCCCCGGGATGCTCGCCACACCATCCAGGGGGGCCAGCAGCTGCGCCCCCGCTTGCTCTCTACCCCCGGTAGCGGAGCATGCAGCTTTGCCACTGCCCCAATGGCCATCGTCAGCCACTGTTAATGAACATGTGTGAGACTGGCAGGGTCAGAAAAAAGACTGATGCTTCCATCTGTAGTAGGACCTCTGAGAACCACACCCAGCCAGAGGAGACTCAGTTGCCTGAGTCTGCATAAGACAGCCGACAAAGGCCCGTATAGTTCAAGCTATGGTTTTCCCAGTAGTGATGTATGGAAGTGAGAGCTGGACCATCAAGAAGGCTGATCGCCGAAGAATTGGTGCTTTTGAATTATGGTGCTGGAGGAGACTCTGGAGAGTCCCATGGACTGCAAGAAGATCAAACCTCTCCATTCTGAAGGAAATCAGCCCTGAGTGCTCACTGGAAGGACAGATCCTGAAGCTGAGGCACCAATACTTTGGCCACCTCATGAGAAGAGAAGACTCCCTGGAAAAGACCCTGATGTTGGGAAAGATGGAGGGTACAAGGAGAAGGGGACAACAGAGGATGAGATGGTTGGATAGTGTTCTCGAAGCTACCAACATAAGTTTGACCAAACTCTGGGAGGCAGTGGAAGACAGGAGTGCCTGGCGTGCTCTGGTCCATGGGGTCACGAAGAGTCGGACACGACTAAACAACAAAAACTAGGGGGGAAATCTGTCAACATCTTTCTACAATTTCTACTTTTAGTTAAGTATTTTTATTTATTTACTTGAAGAGGTGGCAGCTGCCCCGGCCATGCCCAACAACATATTCTTTAAAACTGGCATCCACCTTTCTTTCTACATACTGTGCCGTGCAACCTTCAATTTGTCCTTATTTGCCCTACAGATCAGGGATAACTTTGACAATTAGAATAGTGCGCTTCCAGAATTATATAAGTTAACACTCGTTATTCTAATCATTTCCATGGCAACACGCAACTGATGTCAAGTCATCTCACTAGGAATTGGGAAATAAAAGCCGTGGTAGCATTTGAGAGATTGATTCCCATTCAGTGCTTCTGCCAGCAACATGGCATTCGCTAATAAGCTGCCAGAGGTTTAGAGATGTATGCAGAAGACATTTATTTGTATCCCTCCAAGGAGCTCATAGGGACGCGGGTGGTGCTGTGGGTAAAAGCCTCAGCGCCTAGGGCTTGCCGATCGAAAGGTCGGCGGTTCGAATCCCCGCGGCGGGGTGCGCTCCCGTTGCTCGGTCCCAGCGCCTACCAACCTAGCAGTTCGAAAGCACCTCCGGGTGCAAGTAGATAAATAGGGACCGCTTTCTAGCGGGAAGGTAAACGGCGTTTCCGTGTGCGGCTCTGGCTCGCCAGAGCAGCGATGTCACGCTGGCCACGTGACCCGGAAGTGTCTCCGGACAGCGCTGGCCCCCGGACTCTTAAGTGAGATGGGCGCACAACCCTAGAGTCTGTCAAGACTGGCCCGTACGGGCAGGGGTACCTTTACCTTTACCTTTAAGGAGCTCATACATGGTCCTCCCCAGTCTTACCCTAACAACAATCCTGTGGAGTAGGCTAGGCCGAGAGGCTGGGAGTGGCTGAAGGTCCCCCTGTGAGTATCATGGCTGAGATTTGAACCTCTGGCCTCACAGGTCCTAATCCAACACTGTAACCACTACACCACACTCTCTCTCCAGTGTCAGATGTTATAAAAGTCTCAGATGTTATGAAATGTATTACCGTTGCAGATAAAAGTTCAGTTCCAAACAAAACAATTTGCCCCAGTTTATTCTTATCCAGTGTCTTGTGTTTGTTTATTGCATAAAAATTATACACTGCTTGATTGTAAAAAAAGGAAAACAACCCTCAAAGCAATTTACAAAAAGATAAAATCAAGACAAATCTACAGCCGTACTTTAAAACATACAAATGTTAAACGACTAAAACAGATTAAAGTTACATCAACTGTCAAGGATGTTTTAGCTGGGCATTGGACTAGGCGACACTTGGGGTCCCTTCCAACGCTACAATTCTATGATTCTATGAACTTTCTGAACATCTGGGTAGACTTGTCTAAACAAGGATGCTTTTAGCAGGTGCTGAAAAGAGTACAGCGAAGGCACCTGCTTGATTTCAACAGGCCGGGAGTTCCAAAGTCTAGGTGCTGCCACCCTAAACGATTGAGTTCTTAAAATGCATTGTCTTTCCAACAAATGTAATCAAGATGTGTGCACAAAATGACTAAATATACATCCCTCTCAAATATATAAAATGAAAACAATTTTTAATGGATGTAAAAGATTGCAAATGCGGTCTTTACCTCTACTCCCTGCCTGTGGGACTTTGCAGGAACAGATTGATCCCTATGGTGTTGCATGATGTCTGTGAGATAGGCTTGGGTTCCAGCAGATATCTCTGCCCTCAGAACTTCCTGTTTCAGGGTTTTTTTTAGTGGGCTCTGATGGCAAGATGCAAATAGCTCTGCTCAGTCCAACCCCTCTGCTCCCTCAGCCTGGTATAAAATGGTGGGGGAATTTGATTGCTCTGCCCTTCTGTTTTCATAAATTCCTCAAAGAACACAGCACCACTTTAAACTTTTTAAAAAATATATCTATTGCCAGCATTAAAGTAAATACTAGTAGGATGCTGGAATATTGTACACACACAAAAAAATCTTCAGGAAACAAATTTCACTTAGCTACCTGTTAAGAGAAAAATTGGTACAATCGATGTATTTTATAAGTTAAAAGTACATTATGGCAGGTACATTATAAGTTCAGAACTGTGGCACTGAATATGCCAACAGTTTTGCATTCCCCTTAGTTGGGCACATACACACAGAGAGATCTTAATTATTTAAATATCCAGACTGTGAAGTATCATGAATCTAGTTTCAGATCCTGTTTTGGAATGGAGGCAAACTGCAGTTTCTTGTTTCAGCTGTAACAGAAAACTATGGCACAACAACCCCGCAAGTGTTCCATTTCGGGGAGCATGTGGGCACAATATTCACCCTCATTCAGTCTAATAAACCATGGTTTCTTAGACCGAGCATAACTGCTTCCAATCTACAATTAACTTGTTCTGTTGCCGATGCAATCTGAAGTGTACTTAGGTCATAAGATGTTTCAGAAGATGCTCATCTTCAATTGAAACAGCAGCCCTGCCTCTCTTCCTTGTTATCTCCCAGCAATCCAAAGTATGTGATGTGAAGTTGCCAAATTGAGTGTCTCTCTTCCTTCTTCGCTTCATGGCCATTTGCTGGGGCAAAGAAATTCTGAGCAAGCTGGTGTTACATTGCATGTGTTGTATTACAGTAAGTTACCGAGGATACAGAGAGAGGAGCAAACTACAAGTGATTACTGTTATGTGATCCCTTGGGCTTGTGGCTCATGAGAATCCAAACCATGCTCTTGACTCCCACTTTTCAGTGGCACCAAGATAACAAAAGTCACATCCATGTGTGCAGTTTTTTCACAACTATCATGCAACCCGCAGATATAAGCTGCTCTCCTGACTGATGGGCACAGCTGCCCCATACATTTCATTCCTAACTGGCCCTGTATTTGAGCTTGGCTGCAGGTCCAGGCATGCAGTCTTGGAAATCCAAGGACTGAGAAACCATCTCTTTCACCAGCTGTAATTTCAGAACTCACAACATCTTATCAGGCAGATAAACCTGACATCAGAAAGATGGAGAGCATTTCCCCTGTGGGTTAAACCACAGAGCCTAGGACTTGCCGATCAGAAGGTCGCGGTTTGAATCCCCACGACGGGGTGAGCTCCCATTGTTCGGTCCCAGCTCCTGCCAACCTAGCCATTCAAAAGCATGTCAAGGTGCAAGTAGATAAATAGGTACCACTCCGGCGGGAAGGTAAACGGCGTTTCCGTGCATTGCTCTGGTTCGCCAGAAGCGGCTTAGTCATGCTGGCCACATGACCCAGAAGCTGTATGCCGGCTCCCTCGGCCAATAAAACAAGATGAGCGCTGCAACCCCAGAGTTGGTCACGACTGGACCTAATGGTCAGGGGTCCTTTTAAAGATTTTTTCTTAAGATTTTCCCATGATACAGTAAAATTACAACCACAGAAGATACAAATCGAAAAAGGAGAAACAGAAGGAAGGAAGAATAGGAAGAAAGAAAGGAAAGAGAGAGGGGAAAAGAAAAGATTTGTTTTAAAACTTGTGTAAAAATATAACTCTTTTTTTTTCTCCTCCCCTGTTTTACACAGGGTGTTCTTTTTCACAACCGCCCACATGCGTTTATAGGAATGACAGATAGTACTGATTGATATTTCTGAAATGTTAATTAATGAATTAATGTTGGTTTTGTTCATTTTCAGACTTGATGACATTTTGAGATTTAGATTTTTTTGTCCTAAGGGTAACTTCCATTTTGTTCAGATGAGATTTGTACAAAAACAAGTTTTGTTGATCTTCACAATGCGTCACGATGGCTGAACCTTTAGGATTGAGTAGCAAAAACTAGTTCATTGTCATATACTCTCAGAAGCAAATGTTTAGGCAACGATGTTTTGTCATTGTTTTCTGTCTTCTCACAAAATTACTATGTGGACTATTTTGGAAGTAAGGAAGAAAAAAATGTGAAATGTGAGTTGTTTATTCCCCCCCTTATATCATTAAGCTTAAAGGCCCTAAAAGTCTAAAGAGTATAAACACGTAAGATGAACTAATTTGTTCAAAGTTCTACCCCCGCCCCCAATAATACTAATTTGTGTTCAGTTCACTCAGCAAATCAAAATCTTTATTACGGCCATAGGCCAGTATTAGGTAAAAACATCTATTTAGAGCATGCTAAATAGGTGATAGAGCAACTATAAGTACAGAGTGTTTGCGGACCGGGACATTCACAGGGAAACCAAAATGCTTGTTTACAAAGCTATTGTACTACCAACTTTACTGTACACTTGTGAAACATGGACCACTTATAAACACCATCTCCAACTCCTCGAACGATTCCATCAACAGTGTCTCCGAAAAAAATTTACACATCACTTGGGAAGACAGGCAAACTACTGTCAGTGTATTGGAAGAAACAAAGATCACCAATGTCGAAGCAATAATTCTTCAACATCAACTTCGTTGGACTGGTCATGTTGTTTGGATGCCTGATTATCGTCTTCCAAAGAAACTAGTATATTCCCAACTTAAGAATGGAAAACGAAATAATGATGGACGACAAAAGAGGTTTAAATATGCTCTCAAGGCAAATCTAAAAAAAATGTAATATAAGCATGAATAACTGGGAAACACTGGCTTGCGAGCGCTCCAATTGGAGAACAGCCTTTACCAAAGGTGTCGTGGACTTTTAAGAAGCACAAACTCAGGGCAAGAAGGAGAAACGAGCTCAGAGGAAGCCACGTTTGGCAAACCCTCACCATGATCAACTCCCGGCCGGAAACCTATGTCCCCACTGTGGAAGGTGGATCCAGAATCGGCCTCCACAGTCACTTACGGACTCACTGTGAAGACCGTGTTCAAGGAAGACAATCTTACTCAGCCAAGAGTGATCGCCAAAGAAGAGGGGGTACACATAGTCTCTCAGTTACTACAGACCAGGGGTAAGATAAAAACACCTAAGGTACATAAAGCAAAGAAGGTGTAAAACTATTTTAAGGTGCAAGTCATAGATTTTTGAACCAATTCCATCAACTTGCCGTTAAACCAAGCTAGTTCAGTCCAAGCATTATTTTGCAGGAGATCATCTTAAAAAAAACACCTCACTCAGCTGTCTCCTGTTCTTTGCCATTGACTCCTCTCAGATCCTACCAAACAAAACCAAAGCAAACCCAAGCCACTCAAGGCATCGCTGCATAGCATATAGGAAGCCAATGTAGTATATCTCGCTGCCAGTGGGAGTTAATCAAGGCCACATTTATGCCATGATTCTGTGAGAGCAGAGGACACCCACAAAATATTACCTCGGACACAGAATTTCAGCTTCCTTACATCTTCCGCTTTCATTTTAAAGAAAGCACATTTCTTATGGTTGCGAAGCTGTGTTTGAAAGTATATGGGTCATGGCTTTTGAAATCTTGGGGTTAGAGGGATGTTAGAGAAAGCTTTTCAGGCTTCAGTACCCTTCATAGCAAAGCCAGAATACAGTGGTACCTTGGTTTGCAATCGTTTTGGATTACAACCGTTTTGGATTACAACCACGTCAAGCCCAGAAGTGTGTGTCCCTTTTTTTTTGGATTGCAACCCATTATTTTGGATTACAAACCTCCCCCCTTTCTTTGAGGCCCCATTGGCGAAAGCGCGCCTTGAGTTACAACCTGTTTTGGTTTACAACCGGACCTCCAGAACGGATTATGGTTGTAAACCAAGGTACCACTGTAGTCTGCCTGCATAATATAGTATGCGGAGTGAGGGAATTTTGCAAAATTTGCTTAAAATTATCATGGTTCAGAAGGATGCGGGTGGCGCTGTGGGTTTTAACAGAGCCTAGGACTTGCCGATCAGAAGGTCGGTGGTTCGAATCCCCGCGACGGGGTGAGCTCCCGTTGCTCGGTCCCTGCTCCTGCCAACCTAGCAGTTCGTAAGCACGTCAAAGTGCAAGTAGATAAATAGGTACCACTCCGGCGGGAAGGTAAACGGCGTTTCTGTGCGCTGCACTGATTTCACCAGAAGCGGCTTAGTCATGCTGGCCACATGACCTGGAAGCTGTACGCCGGTTCCCTCGGCCAATAAAGCGAGATGAGCGCCGCAACCCCAGAGTCGGTCACGACTGGACCTAATGGTCAGGGGTCCCTTTACCTTTTTATCATGGTGCAGAATTCAGCTTTTCTTAGAAACGCAAGTGTGGGTTTTTAAAAAAAAAAATCATGCAGCCTTGGACTGCAGGCTATAGAGTATGTTCTATGTACTAGCTTGACTCCAGTCAGCCTAGTGAATCCCTTGCAGCCTGCCAACAGGGATTTCTGGACCATCGCCGTTAATTTGATCTTTGTGGATCTGAAAGGTCTCCCCCACTCCATGACTTAAAGAGGCTCACTAAAATGCGAGTATCTAACTTAGCAGGGCTGTTATTAACGTGGAGCATTTGATGTCTGGCTTCTTCAGCTCTGCCTAAGCCTGGCGAATGCAGTCTGAGCAGAGCGCCAACAGAATCCCATGCTGTCGTTCATCTTGTAGTACTTGAAATTTAATGCAGGAATATGACTTGGCAGGTGGTTATTTTATCTGCCTACCCCACATGTATAAATCCCAGAATAGCTTTCTGCCTGATGCACAAGAACTTTCACGCAGGGCCTTGGCCACCTGCCTTATGAGCGTTTAAGATAATTAAAAGCATGCAATGATTTTTAAAGGTTTTTCATTTTGCAAGTATTTTTGATAGCCAAGGAAAGCTTGGATTGGAAACGAAACTGAATTAAACATAGCTGCCTGGGACCTTTTCATTAAGCTAATGAGCAAAACTAATGCGTGTAGCCCAGTCATTCTTCCTTATCCATTCGTTATTGCTCTTGTTTAAACTGCAGAGACTCCTGGGTTATCTTTTTCTAGTAGTTGTTAACCTGGGACCAGAAACTGGTTACCTTGAAGAAATGTTCTTTATTACAAGCCATCCTTCTTCATTAGAATCAGTGGGAGGTAGCTGCATTTCTGGGCATGTTTACCTGGGCAAACTCACTTACTTCTGAGTAAACACATACACAAAATTGTGCTGTTAGGCTATACAGTCAAACCCTCGTTCTCAAATGGCTCCGTTTCCGAACTTTTCGGCTCCTGAACGCCAAAGATCTGGAAGTAAATGCTCTGGTTTTCGAACGTTTTTCGGAACCTGAATGTCCAACACAGTTTCCATTTGAGTGCGAGAAACTCTTGCAACCAATCGGAAGCCGTGCCTCGGTTGTCGGATGTTTCAGAATGGTTTAGGTTTGACAACCGAGGTTTGACTGTAATTGTTAAGCATACTTGCCAGGAACTGAGCCCCAATGAACTTGTGAGATTTCCTTAATTAACCAAAATATGCTTTTCAATAGTTAGCAAAACCATGGCTTGCACACTTGCTTAAGGCTTTTGCTGGAACTCCTGAAACCTCTCACTGCTTTGTGTACATAAAACATCTCTCCTGCAAATGCCTCCATTTGTAGGTCTATAAAATGTATAAGGCACAATTCTGTTTTATTATTTGCTTGGCAAACAAACTCCTTGCAAAGGTAAGGCTGTATCTAGGTGTGTGGAAATGGGCTAGAGGTGAGGATTGGGGGGGGGGGGGATTCAGTTCGGTTCACATTTAATCCAGTTTCTGAAACAATACACAGACTGAAAAATTCACATTTCTCTGAATTGTGCAATGCAGTTCTCCAGCCAAGCCATGTGTACAAAAATGCATATACTAGGGTAAAGTGTGCTTATAAATGAATGTTAGCAGTGAAAATAATGCACAGATTTGCATTATGAAGGGGGAAATGGCTTTGCAAAAAATGTACATATTAGGTAAAGCTGTGTATTACAATGTTTATATTTGGAAAATTTCACCGTAAAATGCTGATGAATTTTTATGAGGGCTTAAAACCAGAAACTGGTGTGGAGATGTAGAACTAAAGATTGGAACAAGGAGAGACTGGGATAAACCAGAAACTGACAGATTCACCTGTTCTTAATCGCAGGTGGATTGAGAAGAGGAAAATGCAGGAGCGAGCATTTTCATTCCCGCCCAAGTATGTACGCTGTCCTCTAGCGCTCGCATATTAACCATTAACAGATATAGGTGAGGGAAGAGGAAAAGCTGATAAGTATTCTTAGCTGTTTGTATGGGGAAAAGCTTGGGGAGAAAAGCCTGGAAGAATTTGTTAGAGGGAAAATTGACGGCATCCCCGAGCAGCTGTTTCCAGATGAGTCAGGGGCTGCCAAAACGAAGACGCTACATGGCGTATAATTACATAGAAGTGGTAGCTTGTAATTAGGAAAGTGAAAAGTTCTGTTTAGACAAGAGATTGACCCAAGCTGCTAGCAAGAATCTGGTTTTTAATACAGTGTTGTTCGACTACATCAAAAGCATAAAGAAACACGGACATTTCCTCTGCCTCTTTTGAAGTTTCTGCTTGGAGGTTTTTTAGCAGAGGTTGGACGGCTGTTTATCACGGATGCTTTAGCTGAGATTCCTGCATTGCAGGGGGTTGGACCAGCGGCGTAGCGTGGGTTGTCAGCACCCGGGGCAAGGCAAGTAATTTGCGCCCCCTAACCCGGGGCAAGGCAAGTAATTTGCGCCCCCTAACCCGGGGCAAGGCAAGTAATTTGCGCCCCCTAACCCCTAACCTGCCGCCGTTGCCAGCTTCTTCTTGCTGCTGCCTGGGCTGGGGTATTTACAGTAAGGTAGCCATGGTGGTGGCGGCGGGTCCATGTCAGGTGATCTGAGGCAAGTTGCCGCTGGCGCTGCCGCCCAAATGACGCCGCTTGCCCGGAGGAGGAGGGCAGAGAGGCGAGGAAAATGCAACATGGCCCAGCAGCTGCAGCAGCAGCGGTGGCGGTGGGACTGTGAGGAGGGGCTGCCTGGCGCGCCCTCCGCGGCCCTGACGCACGGGGACCGCGGCGAGCGCTGAGAGCCGCTGCCAGCTCGTCGGTTCCGCGAGACATGGGGCTCTGCTACAGCCTGCGCCCGAGGCTCTTCGGCGACTCCAGAGGTGGCGAGTGCGCCCCCCCAGATGTTGCGCCCGGTGCGGCCGGCCCCCCTGCACCCCCACGCTACACCACTGGGTTGGACTAGATGACCCTTGGGTCCCTTCCAACTCTACAATTCTATGATTAAGAACAAGTAGCAAGGAGCTTGTTTACTTGGTCGAAAATCCCAGGCTCGTTTGGGAAGAACTTTGCTCCAATTTTATATATATAATTTTTATTAAATTTACTGTTTTACAATTTAAAATATTCATTTTACATACTTAAGATATCAGTGACTTCCCTTCTTCTCTTTCCATGGTTCATGTTACATATCATGAATCCCTGCATATTTTTTAAAAACTATACCATTCAGTATTCCATTATTGCATCCATCAAAACTTGTTTACACTGTTGAATTTATCTTAATACTGCCAGCATTTTCAGCTGTATACAATTATTTCCCATATATTCAATAAACATTTTCCAATCTTCTTAATCAACATTATTGGGGGTAGGGTGTGGAAAAGAACAGACGTTCTTCAAAAGAAAGAGAAAGAAAGAAAGAAAGAAAGAAAGAAAGAAAGAAAGAAAGAAAGAAAGAAAGAAAGAAAGAAAAGGATTCCATCCAAGCAAAGATTAAACAGCACAAGGCTGCAAGCTAAGGAATCTGCACCTAACAAGATGGGATTCTTTAAGTAAAGGCAGCACGTGTTATGCTTTAGGTCTGCTTGTGAGTGCTGCTGCATCAACACCCAGTAGCTGTTTGTTTAATATTGCAAATATCCAATATATTTAAATCATTCGCTCTCCTTTGCCAAAGGAGAGCCTAAACAGTGAGGTGTGCTATGCACAATGTCTAAAGTGTTCAAACTTAGTTGGTCTTTAAGGTGCTACTGGAAGGAATTTTTTTTGTTTAAAGTGTTCAATAACATTCTGATTCCGACTGGGGGGAGGCGGGGAGGAAACAACCAGGCTCTATTTCCTAACCGTTGCCAAAGTTATCCCATTAAGCAGACTCGCTGACTCATGGTCTGACAGTCCGTTTCCCTTCCGGGCAAAAGGGAGACAGGAATTTTAAATCGATTTAGCTCCAAGGCTGTTCATTCTAATTGCTTCAGTCCCAAGTATGCTAGCAATGGAGCCCTTCGTTCCATGAAATCGGGGGTTGCCAACCTGGTGGGCACCTTTGCAAGCAAGAGAAACTGTTGAGAGCAGCACACACAGACGTCAGCGCAGCAGCCACCACAACCAGTGATGTTGCCTAAAAGAAAATGCTGTTTTTAAGTCTAAATTCAGAGGGGGCAGGGGGTGGGCCACTGTGCGCCCCAGTGAAGGCCCCTTGGTACACCTGGGCCATAGCAGTCAACTTACAGATTTGAAAATAAGGGACCAGCAGCCTCGAAAATAAGGGATCAGCAGCCAAAATAAGGGATTTTCAGAGCACAGGTATGTTCGACCTCTGAGCCCCTCTGAGCCAAAGGCAGAAAGCCCAGCCAGCAGCCAAACGAAGCCTCAAGCGGTGGTTCCCACAGCGCAGCAACCCGGCAAAGGGAACGCAGCAAGGAAAACCACCGTCACCTCTCCGCTGGGAAGCGCTGAGCAAAGGCGAGTCCCCAGGCAACGCGGCCAATTTGATTGGCACAAGGCATGCAAGCTCCACCGCCCAGTCGTTCTTAGATTCCTTATTGGGTGAGCAACGCAGCCAAGCAACACAGTTGGAGCCCCCCTCCTCCCTGGCCAGCAGGGAGGGAGGGAGAGGAGCTGCTTCCTTTGAAACCCGGGGAATTTAAGGGACATCATCAATAAGGGACAGTAGCAGGACACGGCGCTGGGATAAGGGAGTTTCCCGCCAAATAAGGGACGGTTGACAGCTATGACTTGGGCACCTGTGGGTGCTGCATTGACAACTCCTGCATTAAATTGTGCATGCTTAAGAAAAAGGCTATATGGCAGCATTGCAACCCTCTGGATTCCTTTATCTTGCATCCAATATCATATCGGAATCTTTAACGTTTGTTGCTGGGTTAGGTTTTGCCATTGAGGAGTCATTTAGACAGTTATCGCAGGAGCAATGTTGAAATGTGGGAAGCTGCTTCATGCTGAGTCAGACCATCAAGCTCAGCATTGCCTACATGGACTGGCAGCAGCTCTCCAGGGTTCCAGACTGTGTACATTCCCAGCCTTACCTAGAGATGCTTGAGGATAGAACCTCGGAGGTCAAGTAGCTGCTCTGTTGCTCCACAAATGCATAAGACTGATATTTTGGCGATCACACCGAGTGGGGCAAGAGCTTGGTTGTTTCGAGCCTGCAATTGGCCCAATCCCTTTTTGACACCATCTACCATCACCATGAGGGACGTGGGTGGCGCTATGGGTTAAACCACAGAGCCCAGGACTTGCTGATCAGAAGGTCGGCAGTTCGAATCCCCACGACAGGGTGAGCTCCCGTTGCTCAGTCCCTGCTCCTGCCAACCTAGCAGTTCGAAAGCATGTCAAAGTGCAAGTAGATAAATAGGTACCGCTCTGGTGGGAAGGTAAACAGCATTTCTGTGCGGTGCTCTGGTTCGCCAGAAGCGGCTTAGTCATGCTGGCCACATGACCCAGAAGCTGTACGCCGACTCCCTCAGCCAATAAAGCGAGATGAGCGCCGCAACCCCAGAGTCGGTCACGACTGGACCTTTACTTTTACCTTACCATCACCACAACTCTCGTGACAGCAAATTACCGTATTGGCCTGAATATAAGCCTCACTTTCCCCCAAAATTCTGACATGAAAAGTTAATGTGTAGCTTATATTCGCAACTTTACGTTATGCACCAGGAGCGCGGGGCAGTTGTGCCTGCCCCATGCTTAGTTCCCCATCCTCTCCCCCAAGGCCGGGAAGGGAGAGAGCGAGGAAGGGGAAAGGCTGCCGGCAACACAGTGCTGCTCCCCTCCCCCCAGTACGCAGCCAGGAGCAGCCAGGAATCGAGCGGCTTATATTCAGGTATTTCCCCCCCCCCCCCAATTTTAAAGGTGCGGCTTATATTTGGGCCAATACGGTATGTAAGTTAACTGCATGCAATTTGCTTTGCGTGAGATTGTGATTGTCCCCTCTGCTCCATACCACTCCCTGCACATAGAAACCTAGCAGGTGTATATTACACCTGTCAAGCTAGCAAAAATGTACAGAGTGAGCAGTAAAGCATGTTGGAAATGTAAAATGGAAGACGGAGAGTTTTTTCACATGTGGTGGACATGTGAAAAAATGGAAAAGAAATTGGGACACGATTTACAACGAATTGAAAAAAACTGTTCAAATATACCTTCCCCAAAAAACCGGAAGCCTTTTTGCTGGGATTGATAGATGAATTAAGAAAACCAGATCAGAGACTATTTATGTCTGCTACGACTGCCACCAGAATCTTAGTAGCCCAAAAATGGAAAACTCAGGAAATACCAACACTAGTGGAGTGGCAGACAAAAATGGTTGAATATGTAGAATTAGCAAAACTGACCCACAGGATCCGTAACCAAGAGGAAACAAAGTTCAAAAATGAATGGAGTGAATTTGTCGAATATATAGGTAATAACTGTAGAAGTTTAAAGACGGTAGTAGGATTAAAATAAATGTTGTGATGTGTATAGGATGTTATTAAAAATCTGCAAAAAAAGAGAAAATTCAATATGAAAACCTGTTGAAGGGAGGGAAGGAAGTCCGTGTGCAATAGAGCGTTTAGAAAATAAGTAGACATAAGACTGTGGAATGTTAGAGTATTTATTTTGGTTGTTTATGTTAAAGAAAACTCAATAAATAGCATTGGGGGCGGGGGGAGAAACCTAGCAGGCCAGGGAGAAATCTAAGCCAGCACCCTCTCCCTATGGTAGAGATCATGGTTTGCGTGTTCAGTCCCCCAGCGATTGAAAGAGCCATGCCCAAAACACTGGGGAAGCAACTACCAGCCTAGATGGACCAATGGTCAGGTTTTGTATGAGGCAGCTTCTTAACTTCCCAGACATGCTAGCTTTCTGTATGCAGGGAATTATGAATATAAGACAAGCCTGCTGAACCAGGCCAATGGCCTACCTAGTACAGCAAGATGCCTGTGGGAAGCACAAGAGCACTCCCCGCCATGGTTTCCAGCAGAGCAGATGGTTGTATTTGTTGCGTCGCATGATGGAATGCCCGCCCCAGAAAAAAACCCCTGCTCATGGAAATCTAGCATGTCAGGAAGGAAGCTGAGTTAGAGTTTCTCTTGCTTTCTCTTTGTGGAGAATGTCTATATGGGGGGGGGGGGTTGCATTTAATATACAAGCCGCCTTCTGCAGTCTGAATCGCTACTAAGAACTAGGCCACAAGCCTTTCTTGCAACTGAATTAGAGGAAAAGAGCACAGGGTTCTATTATTGTTCAAGGTCCCGAAAAAATCACAAATCTAGCCTCGTCAGGGCAGAACAAGCAGCTTTGTATCGTGCCGGGTCCTGTCCGGCCCTGTTCCCATAGCAGCATTTAGTCAATAGTAGGAACTGTAGGATATTTCCAAAGAAACCTCGCCAAAAGGGTCACTGGTTGCAAAGGGTTGTGGGAACTGGGTGGGGAGCGCAGGGACTATGGGCTAAGCAGTTAAGAGTCACTGATGTGGGGCAGGGGAGGCAGAACAGTGCTATAAAAGTCCGGATTTTATCCTGAAAGAGATTGTGATGTGTTTGGCCAGGCACCTAAAATAACCTGCCTCAACATCGTAGCCGCATTAACGGCTCTTGCTGAAATGTTAGGCTGTTATGGATTGGCAAGCCTGAAATGCAAAGGGAGGAATTCATATATGATTACACAATCAAAACCAAATACACCTCTCATCAGGCTTGGGAGCCTCAGGACCGGAGGCCCAATGCGGCCCTCTGAGCTTTCATATCTGGCCCTCAGGAGGCCTCTCCTCAGGCCATATCCCTCGTTGCGCCTGCCTGCCTGGAATGTGGTTTCTTAATTGTGATACAGTGGTACCTCGGGTTACATACGCTTCAGGTTACATACGCTTCAGGTTACAGACTCCGCTAACCCAGAAATATTACCTCGGGTTAAGAACTTTGCTTCAGGTTGAGAACAGAAATCCTGCAGCAGCGGCAGCAGGAGGCCCCATTAGCTAAAGTGGTGCTTCAGGTTAAGAATAGTTTCAGGTTAAGTACGGACCTCCAGAACGAATTAAGTACTTAACCCGAGGTACCACTGTATTGCTTTTTGCTTGGTGGAAGGGCAAAGTGTGTGCGTGTTTGTGTGGATCAATGTGTTCCAAAACCTCTGACTGTGGCCTGTTTTATGACTCGGATGGTGAAAATACTGTTCAGTTGGCAAAGTGACACCCTCAGTTCACAAACTCTATCCTCTTGCTGTCTGTGAGCAAAAGAATGATGCCATAGTTGAGATGGGTAGTTGAGATTATCGGCCAGTGGCTTGGTGTCAGGAGTTATATGGAATCTTTTTGGGGTGTGTGGATGTTAGTAATGTTGGTATGGTTGTTGAAGAAGTTAACAAACGCCTGAAGTTGTGGTTTTGCAAATGGATGCAAAACCAACACGCGCCCCTTTCCTCCCTCCTATAAATTATGCCGTTGCCCGAGGTTAGTTGCTACTCAAAACATGTTTTTGTAGGGACGTATTGCCAAGCAAGTACCAAGTGTGGCAATTAACATGGGTACAAAGTGCACACTTATTTATTACGGTCACAAGCGTCTTTAAAATCCAGATCACTGCAAACCTGTGCTCTAAAACCTTTATACCTTTCTTTCTTGACATTTCTCTTTCTTCCTCACTCTGCTCTGCTCTGGAGGGATGGGCAGGGTCTAAGTGCCGCCATTTATTTCCCAGCAGGGGTGATGATGATGATGATGTCCTCTGCCCCTGGGACACTGTTTGCCAGTTCTCTGCCTGCCAGATAAACAGGCCTTTCTCAGAGAGAAACCCAGTAGGCGAGCTGAAGAGGGAAATAGTTAGATTACATTCCCATGCGTGCCTAAGAGTTGAACGGCCAGCCTTATTTTGGAAAATCCCCAAATCCTTTTTTTTATAACCAACCAAAATATCTCAAAATAGCAAGCAAACTTTTGAATTCACCAGAGATCTTTGCGAGGATAAATGATATCCAAAGCAGGGTGAAGGGTATATGTTTGTGAGGGGGGGAAACATGCTTTGTGTTGAAAGCCACAATTTTCTGCATTGGTCAAAAGTTTGTTTTTGTTGTATAGCCCTAGAGCAGGGTTTGAGAACACTTTTTCAGCTGAAGATGGGAACTGGAAAGCCAGGGGAAGGATAATGGAATCCAGTCTCCTGGGAGAGATAGTTGGCTGTAACACTGCAATATTTTGTTGCAGCATCCTACTTCAGTCTTCCTGCTTCTTGGTTTTAAAGAACAATCCTTCCACAAATGGGAGACCCTTTGCACATGGGTGCTGTTTGCATAGTCAAAGTTAATAAAACCATGATTTTGTAAATTCTTTATCGCAAGTGCTATTTAATCTTGCCCGACAAGACTTAATGGCCCTAACCAGCCAATAAATTATCTTAAGGCGATGTCAAGGATGAGGGCACAGTGGGAGAGAAAGAAAATAAGAGTCATCTTGGTAGTGCCGGCGTTCCACCTTGTGCCTGGCACAGCCAGGCCTCACTTGTCAGATGAACTTGCTTTGTACATTAATTAGTAAGTTATTAACTCATTGCTGCAAACACCTGTTTTCAGTCGACTAGGCAGCAGGATGGCAGGGAACAATGCCTCCTCATCACTGTGTTTCAGGAAGTGCCGTTTCCACGACTCTCCTTTGCAAAATACTACAGCCAATAGGGGTGATTTAAGATGCCCAAATTTTAAGCTCAGCTAAACCACTGAGTCTCTTGGGCTTGCTGATCAGAAGGTTGGCGGTTCAAATCCCTGCAATGGAGTGAGCTCCCGTTGCTCTGTCCCAGCTCCTACCAACCTAGCAGTTCAAACAAGTAAATAAATAGGTACCGCTGTGGCGGGAAGGTAAACGGCGTTTCCGTGAGCTCTGGTTTCCATCACGGTGTTCCGTTGCTCCAGAAGCGGGTTAGTCATGCTGGCCACATGACCCGGAAAGCTGTCTGTGGACAAACGCCGGCTCCCTCGGCCTAAAAGTGAATTGAGCGCCACAACCCCAGAGTTGCCTTTGACTGGACTTAACCGTCCAGGGGTCCTTTACCTTTACCTAGTCTGTTAGGGGGAAATATGTAATATCACCCAAGCTCCTAACTGCCTTTTTAAAAAAATATCAACATGTCCAGTTGGTAATGCTTTGTTGTTGTTGTTGTTGTTGTTGTTGTTACAAATAAGGTGGCATCTCATTTTGTTCAATGGGACTTACTTCCATATGCCTGCATAGCTTTCCAACCTGAAACTTGCCCAAAGCTGCTCAGTGAGTTTCATGGCCAAGTGCTAGGCATTTGAACCCAGGTCTACATCTCCAGGTCTTATGCGTCACACCACCCTGCCTCCACTCCGTTATCCCTGGGACAAGAGTTAGGGCTCATTTTATGGGCTTTCCCTGTTTGAAGTCAATGGCCATTGTTTCGTCAAAGAGAGGCACAGCCTGTACCTACTGCGAAAATAAAGTCGTCACTTAATTTGTTTCTAAGTGTCCCCATCTGTGGGAGAGCTATGGATGAATATGTTCCCCTAAACCATTTAGAATATTTGCTGCCCACTATCGTGGAAATTTGCCAACAATCTTGTTCCTTCAAAATAGGTACCAGCAGAATTCTTTAAAGCATGCCTAGGAGAATCCATGTTAAGGAAGCAGTGATGGGTAATAAATGTTTATGAGAGCTGACGATTGCAAGAAGTGTAAGGACATCCGAAGAGCCTGGCTGCCAGATTCAGGCCATAGGCTCTTCTCACAGTAGCCAACCAGAAGCCCATGGGAAGCCCACAAGCCAGACATGAGCACAATAGTCCTTTCCCTGCTTGTGATCTCTAGTAAGCAGCACCAACAATGGAGGCAGAATATAGCCATTGTGGCTAGTAGCAATTGATAGCCTTTTCCTGGAGCCAAATTGCCCAAGGGCAAAAAGCAGATCGTGCTTTTTATTTTTATTTTTAAGAAAGAGGGAAGGGTATGTGGAAACAAAGCCGCTGAGCAGCTGATCGGCAAGCGGTCGGGAGGGAGATAAGAGACTCTAGAGGGAAAGGAGGCTGCCTGGGAGGGGGGAGGTAAAAGCACATGGATCCTCAGGATTTTTGCATTGGGTCACACCAAATTCACCATCAGATCACATAGCATGTCCATGGCTGCAGCCTGCACCCAAAAAATCACGCACCCACTGTTTCGTGGGGCCGCAATTGTGCAAAAACATGGTTACAAAGCACGGATCCACATGGATCCTCAGGATTTTTGCACTGGGCTACCCCAAACTCACTGTCAAATCACATATCATGTCCGGTGCCACAGCATGAACCACAAAAATCATACATCCAGTGTTTCGTTCAGAATATTTTTTTTCTTGTGTTCCTCCTCTAAAAACTAGGTGCGTCTTCTGGTCATGTGCATCCTATGGTGCAAAAAATACAGCAATCCTCACTGGCTTGATGCACTGGCTCCTCTTACAGCCTGCACTAGAGACTATATTAATGGCACATTTTTATCTTGCCCTTCCTGTAAAGACTAGAATAAAAGCTGGAATGTGTGCAGAGTAGGGCGACCAAGATGATCCAGGGTCTGCAAGCCAAGCCTTATGAGGAACGGTTGAAGGAGCTGGGTATGTTTAGCCTGGAAAAGAGGAGACTGAGAGGAGATATGGCAGCCGTCTTCAGATATCTCAAGGGCTGTCACATGGAAGAAGGCGCAAGCTTGTTTTCTCCTGCCCCAGAGGGTAGGAATCGAACCATGGCTTCAAGTTACGAGAAAGGATATTCCGACTAAACATCAGGAAGAACTTTCTGACTGTAAGAGTCATTCGACAGTGGAACAGTCTCCCTCAGGAGGTGGTGGGCTCTCCTTCCTTGGAGGTTTTTAAGCAGAGGCTGGATGGCCATCTGTCATGGATGCTTTAGCTGAGATTGCTGCAATGCAAAGGGGTTGGACTAGATGACCCTCAGAGCCCCTTCCAACTCTACAATCATATTGGTTCTGTGAAAAGCCACCCAAGTTGGTGGCCCTTTAAGACTGTAGGCCATTGGTGGCACAGTGGCCATTTTTGTTGGTTTTTAGTTTCAGAAGTGCCTGGCGTGCTCTGGTCCATGGGGTCACGAAGAGTCGGACACAACTAAACGACTAAACAACAACAACAACAAAGTTTCCTGGCCTTCTCAACAGTTTGGGATAGCTCATGAAAGATATGTTTTATCCTTGTTGCCAGTTTGCAAGCGTTCTCAAAAATAGATGCCAAAACCCAAGAAGTCCCTTGGTGTATTTGCTCAGTGAGGGTTGCTGATGCACAGAGAGAAGCTTTTCAGGTTTTTCCTCTAAAACCGCCTTGCTTCTCCCAGCCGCTGATGCTCACGGTTCACAGGAAGAGGAAGCCAAATAATGAGCAACTGACTCACCTCCCATTGATAGTGTCAGCGCTGTGCTAAAAGGAGAGAGATTTCTATATGCAGTACGTTCCTGTGCAGAAGAGCGGTTAGTCATGGAGATGGCTGGAGGTGAACTTCGGCTCAGTTCCAAGAGGTGCCCAGGATACGGTGCAAAGTGTAGAGAGTAGTCACACTGGTTGGGAGCAGCGGCTGCGGTGCTATTGAGTTCAACAGAAATGAAGGGGTTGGCTAACTGTAAGTTGAAGAGGGTCATGTCTCTCTAGGAGCTATTACAACATTTTTTACAAGAAAGATGCTACCCACAACTGCATAGGATAGTTGTTGTGGTCTCACTGTGCGAACAACACAGGCTTGGGCCTTTCTAGGGATTTTGGCAGGTATTCAGACCCTTTAAGTGAGGGATTCTACAATCAAGTGGAATATAAATTTTATGAAATCAGTAAAAATAAGTATCACCCAGGATTAACAACGCGGTTTATTTGCAGAGAAATTAAGTGTGCGATGAATGTGATTAGGACCTCCTAAACCCAAGGATAGTCAAGGTTGTGCTTTCCAGATGTTGTTGGACTGATCCCCCCTGATAGCTCAGTCGGTAGAGCATGAGAGTCTTAATCTCAGGGTCGTGGGTTCAAGCAAAAGACTAGATAACCCTTGTGGTTCCTTCCAATACTACAATTCTATGATTTTCTGCAGCTTCTTGGCCATTGGGCCTGTGGGCGGGCGCTGATGGGAGTTAGTGGAAATTGTTCAGTTTGGTTGTATACTTTTTGATGTTTATTACTACTTTTGTTATATTTGTAGTTATGGAATTTGAGCATGGTTTTAACTTTGGAAAGATGGCATACAAATAAAATGATTGATTGATTGATTGATTGATTGATTGACTCTATGCGCCTTGGAAAGCACCATGTTAGCTGCTCCTGTCTTAAACCCATTCCCACCCAACCAATTCCCTCTGCTCTCTCCCTTCTCCATCTTCCAGTTTACAATAATCCCTCCGCCCCCTCCAACTGTTAGGCCATGCTCCTTTCAATTGCTTCCTCCCACATAGCATTCTGTGCTGCAGGCTCCCTGCTCTGCCCCAAACACAAACACAAAACATGGTTTGTTAGATAGGCATCCCCTGTGGTGCTATCCCACATGGTTATAGTACGTGTGCGAATCCTGTAGCCATCTGGCTAGGGCGGACTGCAGAGGTCTTCCCCAGCCAACCTAACAATCTGGTGGGAAAGGGGATTAGAATATTCACACATACACCACAACCCTGCTCTTTGTGGTGCTACAGGTCTGTGTGTGCACAGGTGTACGAGAAGCAGGCCACAAAGGGGTGATATTTGGTCCACTGTGATTCAAAACACGCCTTGGGTTAATTGGTGAAGGTGTATTATGCATCGTCTTTCTCTTTGCCAGTTTGTTTGTTTTTTAAATAAATAATTAATAGAAGAGCTTAGGGAGATAAACGGATGCTTGTCGGTTTTTGAGGATCAAATGGCTTTGTGTCTTATTATCCCCCAACCCCCGGAAAATGCAGCACCGTTACGTAAGTTCATGGTAAGGCTGAGTCTCACGTCTGAAGCATTAGTGGCCTGAATCGGAATTGGTATTCCACATGCTTCAGGAATGCGTTGCATTGTGTCTCTTCCCTCTCCTATTAAATGTAAAACACCTGAGCGTGGGCATTTAGAGATTAGGGTTGGTGGTTCTGGTAACGGCGTCTATACTTTCGCTGGCTGCAAGGACCAGCCCTGTGCTGTCCTTACCTGTGATCAGGAATCCTGATCCAACCAGCGTCACTGATTCATGTGTAGAAGCCCTACCAGGTGTGTGCACATAGGGGCCCATTCTCACCTTTGGTTCCAGCGCATGGAAGCTGGGAGCAAAGCCCTAGATGTGTCCACTCTGCAACGTCGCATGCAGGCGAGAATGAAGCTGAAAAGGTTTTATGTTTGCTTGTGGTGTGGCTTGGGTAACCACAAACACAGGCAACATCCAATTTACGCGGGAGTTACGTTCTGCAGCTCTGCGTGTGTAACCAAAATTGTGTACAGTATATTTGGAGCACCCTGGAGAGGGCAAGGAGACCCTCCCCAAACCCCAAAAAGGATGTCCTCTTAGGGATCTGGGGAGGGTCCTCTTGTGAGCCAGGGGTGAAGCGAGACTTTGCTGAGGCCTCCCCCCCAACAGCTGACATGCGGGGTAGCGCAGCAGTAGCAGTAGCAGCCACTTCCCTGCACCCCACTGTCTCATGCGAACTGGAAGGACAGCGTGGCTCCCTTGACCGGAAGCTTCCAGAACGAGCAGAGGGATAATGGGCCTTGCACAGGTGACGCATGGGGAAGCAGCTGTTGCAGCTGTGCTACCTTGCATATCAGCTCTCCTCTTCAGGCTCTGGGAAGGGTCTCCTCGCAAGCCAACAGGACTGCCCTGAGTTTCCCCTCTGCTTCTGGGTTCCCAGCACCGCATGTGTGTGTGGTCACACGCAAATGGAGCATGCATAAATGGAGGGTTTCCTGTACAAAAATGGATCATTATGTAGCCAATGGCGGACAACATATTGAGGCTGGGAATGGTGAATGTCAGCATGTGGTTCCATGCATAATCCCAAAGGCTTCCTGCTTATGCTGTGATCAAATTGCTTCGCTGTTTTCCTGGGAAAAGAAAAACATGAGAACTATGCATGTAATGAACTAATTACCTTGTTCTTTGCTTACAACCTATTTCCTTTAATTAACCTTATGCCCCTGTTTAGCAGCTTGTCCGATGACCTGGGAGCATTCAGTTCCCACAAACAACCAAAAATCCCCTCTGGACAGTCATCATTGAAGAAAACTCATCAGTTTAAAACTGCTTTGGGCTGCATAATGTTGACGTGCCTTTGAGATTGCATAATACTCACCAGGCAGGAACAATGCAGTGTTAATAAAAGTGGAAGAAAAGACCCACAGATAGTTAAGGGAACGAAGAACAGATTCTTCCTGCATCCCATTCAGTTTTGTCACTCCTGAGACAGCAGTGCTTTTGACAAGTGAGGTCACTGTTCTGCTGCCCTTCAACATGTGGCAACGTTATTATTTTGACCCCACAGGCAGAACCTGAGGGGATGCATTGCAATATGGGGACAAAGGGAAGCCACTGTGGTGTTGTGGTTAGAGTGCTGGACTAGGGTCTGGGAGACCAGGGTTCAAATCCCTACTCAGCCATGAAGCTCAGTTCCCTTTTGCCTCTCCCTGCCCCACACATTTGTGTTGGGAAGCCAGAAGACAGCAGCACTGCCCTTCCTGTGCTGCCCCATTCCTAGCCCTGTGTCTGCAGCCGGAACAACCTTTGCTCGTCTCTACAGCCCTATAGGATGCATGAAGCCCGGCGCAACTTGAAAACTCAAAAGCAATTGAAGTTGCTTCAATAAAGGATACTGCTATCATTGGTTATTTGGCTCCAGGGCAAAAAGACTTAACCCTGGCGCTTCGAGAAATGTCAAGAGCTTTATTACTTTTGCAATTACGCTGCCTGCAAGAAGACCAGCACATATATGAAAGTCAGACGTGACGGAGCAAATCTCTTGGGCTTTGTCCTCAAGCTTAATGGGTGAAGCAACTCAGTTCCTACGACTGAGGCACACGACTCGGTGTGAAAGACTGCTGATCTGTTGTACAAAAGGAGGATATTGCTTCCTGGGGCTCATCCACTTCACTCAAGCTTGTGTCATACTGTTGTTTCCATCTGCCTTGAGTTTTCACTGGTATTGTCCTGTACAACAATGCTTTATATATATATTAAATATCTTACGATATTTGCACTTCCCATTTCTGATGGGCTGTACCAGGTGTGTAATTCCAACCCTCCCATAAAATGATGCTTCCTACAAATGCCAGGCTGATTCATTCATATAATTAGCTGTGCATTTCTCTCTCTTTTATTGGAACATACATAGAATGAGCTTGCAATAAGGCATTTGGGGTGAAATGAGTGTGCCCAAATGAGCCTTTGCGGAAGCCCAGGAAGGCTCACAATTAGACCTCGAGTAGGAGAGCTGCCAATATATTTCATATCTAGCAACCCTTTGGTTTCAGATCGTAGATGGGTGGGCGAGTCTAAAAAGCCCAAGACACCTATTTTTATGGCCCTCTAACAGCTATAGTAGCTCATTTACCAGAAGTAATGCATTTAGCATTAATTATGGAAGTATATACCCAATTCTGAGCAAACTAAGCCTCCTGGAGCAAAAGATACATCAGGAGGAACAGTTTGGCCAGAATCGAGTACACACTTCCAGAGTATATTCCATTGAGCCTTGCAAAGCAAGATTGCTTAGAAGCCAGACCCTTCTCAAGACATAAACCTAGCTTCCTGGTATTATTTCACACTTGGTGGTTTGAATCCCTCATCCAAGTACACTATACTCAAGCACTCTTACATTTTCTGTCCTATTGGAGTTGTACCTTTTAAAATACTTGGCAGTGGTGGTAGCGAAAGGATTGTGGTGTCTACTTTTGAATATTTTAAAGGGATGCATCCCTTGTCATACAGAAATGTGCCCTTCATAAATGATGAAGTGCTTTGTTCTTAAATATTTATACAAACCAAAGGCTTTTAAATTTTAGAGAGCTCCAGAGAGCTGGGCTGGGGAGGGGCCAGAGAGGGTTGTGTGTTGCTGTTTTGCTAAGGTAATCAATATAAGCTTATTTCAACCAGCATATTCTGGAGTGGGGGGTCCCATTTTCCTTATTCCAGTCTCTACCTTGAATGGAGAGAAATAGGTTGCCTCAAGGCGCGCACACAAGGCCAGGAATTCATTTTCAGTTCTTGTGCTGAGCTCACAGCCTGTTTTATACATGTTTATTATTTATTTACTTCATAAAATTTATACCTCGCTTGATTGTAACACGCCTCAAAGATTGTCGGCGCTTTCCTTTCTCGGCGGACAGCGGAGGTGTACGCCTTTGGGTGTGAAGTCAAACCGTTGTAAAGTTATTGTGCCTGCGGTGGCTGCAGAGACTGATATGGAAGAGACATGTTTTGTTGCAGGTGGGGTAGAGGAAGGTGTCCAGTTTTGTTGCTGCAGATGCGCCATGGCGTTTCTTCTCTCTGTGCTCCTCCCAGTGGTCATTCCTCCTCTGGTCACTGCTATGAGGTTGAATCCTGACAAGACAGTACTGTTCTTGGGGGACAGGGGGCGGGCTGGTGTGGAGGACTCCCTGGTCCTGAATAGGGTAACTGTGCCCCTGAAAGACCAGGTGTGCAGCCTGGGAGTCATTTTGGACTCACAGCTGTCCATGGAGGCGCAGGTCAATTCTGTATCCAGGGCAGCTGTCTACCAGCTCCATCTGGTACGCAGGCTGAGACCCTACCTGCCCATGGACTGTCTCGCTAGAGTGGTGCATGCTCTAGTTATCTCCCGCTTGGACTACTGCAATGCGCTCTACATGGGGCTACCTTTGAAGGTGACCCGGAAACTACAACTAATCCAGAATGTGGCAGCTAGACTAGTGACTGGGGGCGGCCACCGAGATCACATAACTCCCAGTATGATTCCGAGCACAATTCAAAGTGTTGGTGTTGACCTTTCAAGCCCTAAACGTCCTCTGCCCAGTATACCTGAAGGAGCGTCTCCATCCCCATCGTTCTGCCCGGATGCTGAGGTCCAGAGCCGAGGGCCTTCTGGTGGTTCCCTCACTGCAAGAAGCAAAGCTACAGGGAACCAGGCAGAGGGCCTTCTCGGTAGTGGCACCAACCCTGTGGAACGCCCTCCCACCAGATGTCAAAGAGATAAACAACTACCTGATATTTAGAAGACATCTGAAGGCAGCCCTGTTCAGGGAAGTTTTTAGTGTGTGACATTTTGTTGTATTTTTAATCTTTGTTGGAAGCTGCTCAGAGTGGTTGGGGAAACCCAGCCAGATGGGCGGGGTACAAATAATAAATGATGATGATGATGATGATGATGATGATGATGATGATGATGATGGATACATGACCTGACTGACCATCTCCAGTCAGATAAAACAATAAGACCGGGGGGGGGGGGAATCACAACCATACTTTCGAGCTCCTCCAGAAATAGGGCAAGCCAATGGCTCTTTGACGTTGCCGCAGATTTCAGGTCATAACAGTAATGGAAATTCTTCGTTTTCTTCTCTCAAACAGCCCCCCCTGGGTGAGTGTGAGCCTTTAAGATGTCTCTCAGCAATGAAAGGAAATTGAACACCTCAGCCTTGAGGAAAATAGCCAACGACATGACCAACATCATCGAAAGCCTGGACACGAGGGAGCTCCACTTCGAAGGGGAAGAGGTGGATGCGGACGTGCTGAATGACCCCAAAGCACCTGGTGAGTCAGTGGCGCAAAGATGTAGAATAAGGGCCTTCTTCTGCTGCAGAATCAGACTGCTTTGGAATCACTGGGCTCGTTTTTTTATTATTATTTTAAAAAGTTCAATTTGCTAGTCCTCATGACAGCAGTGCAGGGGGAATCAAATTGTGGGTGGTGCATGGGAAAATCTCAAAAGGGAAACAGGCTGAATGAGAGATTTCGCAGTCACAAGGGAAGTCTTCAAGGAGCTGCGTAGCTTTTGAATGTAGGAATCTGCCTTATCCCAAGACAGACCATTCGTCTATCTAGCTCAGTACAGTGGACGCTTGGGTTGTGAACGTGATCCGTGCGGGATTCACGTTCTCAACCCGCAGCAGCGTGCCTGTGCACACATGGGTTGCGATTCGGCGCTTCTGCGCATGCGCAAAGTGCGATTTAGCACTTCTGCGCATGCGTGACTCCCGAAACCCGGAAGTAACCCGTTCCAGTACTCCCGGGTTTCAGTGGTCCGTAACCTGAAAAAACGCAACCTGAAGCGTCTGTAACCCGAGGTATGACTGTATTGTCAACACGGACCAGCAGTGGCTGTCCAGGGTTTCAGACACAAATCTTGCCCAGTCCTACCTGGAGATGCCAGGGACTGAACCTGGGACCTTTACGAAGCAAATTCTCCACCACTGTGCCAAAGCCTCTTCCCCAAAGCTGCTTGCTCATCCACCTTGGCTAGTATTTCCTTATTTCCTGTGCTCCAGCAGCCTTATCTCCAGTTGTCATAGCATTCTTCCTTCTGTTACCTGCTATAAAACAACCCGCTTTTTTAATGAAAGGCTGCTTTGCTTTAAAGTCTCTCTCAAAACCTGCTTCTTCTACAAAAGGTCAAAGTCAAACCAGTTTTGGTTCGGCTCATCATGGGAAAGAGCAAAAAGCTATGCAAGATTCTCTGCTGGAATCTTCTAACATTCAGCTTCAAATTCTAGCATTATGAGAGAGAAAGAGAAACTTTTCCCTAACCGCTTTCTGTGCATAATTTTATTTACTTCTATAAAATGCTGGCTGGGATCCAGAGAGGCCTATAGATGCATGTGATGTTGTCAGTGTTTGACTTAGGGGCCCAAGTTCAGAGCTCCACTCAGCAGAATGAGCTAAAGAGCCCCCTTTTCTGGGAAAAAGGGTGGGATATACAGTAAATAAATATAATAACAATATTATGGCCTGAATCGCCATGTATGTCGATCCCAATTTCTGCTGTTGCACATGAAAAATAGAACACGTAGCTCTGTGCTTTTATAAGAAGCTAGCACACATACAGCAAAATAATAATTTGAGCAGGGAGCTTTTCATTCTTCTTTGTACACAATGGAAGCTTCTTCCTCTCTGCCAAGCTGCCTGTCTCCCCTGTATTGCTACTTAAATTATAATATTCCCCTTCTTTCATCACTTTCCAATCTTTCAGTTGCCTAAATGAATTAACTGCAAACAAATAGCTGGGAGGTTGATGAAATGCCGTTTATTTTTCTGGCTTCCTAGTTTCTGCTGGTTTCCAAGAGACTTGCGTAGAATTTATGGCAGGAGCAAATCGGCAAACCCAGCACAGTCAATAAAAGGAGCTGCTGCACCAAGCAGGCTGCGCCCCCACTTGTTTGACAAGTAGAGTTTAGTTTAAAATTCATCTGCATCGCTGAGCAGCAGTAAATACTGTGAAGCATATTTTCTTTAACAGGAACCATAGTCTTTATCATACTTTTCATAGAACTGTAGAGTTGGAAGGGGCCACGAGGGTCATCTAGTCCAACCCTCTGCAATGCAGGAATCTATTGTCCAACATGGGGCTCCAACCCTGAGATTAAGAGTCCCGTGCTCTTCTGACTGAACTTATCCCAGCAGTATCTCAGGTAAAGGTAAAGGTACCCCTGCCCGTACGGGCCAGTCTTGCCAGACTCTAGGGTTGTGCGCTCATCTCACTCTATAGGCCGGGAGCCAGCGCTGTCCGCAGACACTTCTGGGTCACATGGCCAGCGTGACAAGCTGCATCTGGCGAGCCAGCGCAGCACACGGAACGTCGTTTACCTTCCCGCTGGTAAGCGGTCCCTATTTATCTACTTGCACCCGGGGGTGCTTTCAAACTGCTAGGTTGGCAGGCGCTGGGACCAAACGACGGAAGCGCACCCTGCCGCGGGGATTCGAACCGCCGACCTTTCGATCGGCAAGTCCTAGGCGCTGAGGCTTTAACCCACAGCGTCACCCGCTGCTAAATCTTCACCCATGAGTTAGAATGCAATGGGACTTTGATGTATGAATGAGCACCGCCAGTCTGCTTCAGGTTTTCTGTGCCTCTTCACATTAAAATCTGTATTTATTGCAAGGAAATGTAGGACACTCAGCATATGATAGGACAAATTCCTTGGCACATAGAACTCCTTGGTTTTTAAAAAATAAATTCTGTGGATTTTAGCTGTTTTTTTTCTGCAGTTTAATTATGTAGGTTGTCACCTGAGGCTCTTGTTCTGAGTCTCCCGGGTAAACACTAAACTTTAAGACCAGATTTCTGAAGCTGCCCCAGTCACAAGGATTATTATGGAATGTGAGTTGTGGTATGTGCAATGATCCACCCCCCCCTTTCAAACACACACACACACACACACACACACACACAGAGAGAGAGAGAGAGAGAGAGAGAGAGAGAGAGAGAGACCAAATTCAGGTGTTGAGTAAATGCTTTAAAACCCCAGATTCAATCCCTGGCATATCCAGTTAAGGACTAGAGATGGGTGTAGTTTTTTTTGGGTGGGGGCAGGATAGAGAAACACACCTGATTAGTTTTCATGACAACTTTTTTAAAAAAAAAATCACCAGCTGATGTAGAAATATGGTAATGTTGTTCTTAAATTTATTACTTGTCGCTCTCTCTGAGATCCCAGAGTGAATAACAATTTAATTTAAGAGTGAAAAGGTGAGAAACTGAGATTTAACAGAAAATGACAGAATCATGCATTGCTACTTAGTTGGGGGGGGGGGAATCTGTTATGTGCTGCAATGTCTCTTATTTAGCAGCTTTCAATATTAAACTTTTGCCTGCTGTGTTCCAAGTTGTGCTTTAAAGGACTGGTACCAAAACTGCCATTTCATCATTTGCAGTGGGCATCCCGTTCTCTGCCATTTATAACACTAAAGGATTTAAAGAGGCTCATACACAGCCCTACCTAACTGGGTGTCCAATCCGAGTGCGAGTTTTGGAAGTGGAACGCTGTACCTCAACAACAAAGGTCAGATCTTATTTGCCAGTGCAGCGCTTTTTAATATATATATATATATATCAGTTCACATTTCATGATGCATCCATGTTTCTGTTGCTAAGTGCTTTGCTTTTTGAGGTGGAGAGTGGGATGGAAAGTTGCATGAAAATAAAATGGTAAACTAAGGACTGAATTCAACTAACAATAATAATAATATCTTTATTGTCATTACCCCCTCTCGGGGACAACGAAATTACTTGACTGCTCCATAAAAACACTAATTAAAAGAATACAGTATAGTACAGCAAGGAAGATTAGATGACTTTCAAAGTCCAGGCTTCCCATTCAGGGCCGAGATCGCTCTGGAGAAGAAGCTGTTCTTAAGGCGGCTCGTTCTTGTCTTCATCGTCCTGTATCTCCGTCCCGACGGCAGAAGCTCGAAGAGACAGTGACCAGGATGCGATGGATCTTTTACTATGTCCAGTGCCTTCCTATGGCACCTTGTGGCATAAATCTGCTCTAAAGTGGAGAGTGGGCAGCCAACAATGCTCTCTGCTGCCTTAACAACTCTGCACAACCCCATCCTGTCCTGGGTAGTACAGCTTCCGTACCACACACATAAGCCATAAGTGAGCACGCTCTCAATGGCACAGTGATAGAAGGCAAGCAGCAGTTTCTGCGGAAGATGGTTTTTCCTTAGAATTCTCAAAAAGTACAGTCTCTGCTGCGCCTTCTTCACAAGCCCCCTTGTGTTGACACTCCAGGACAGATCCTCTTGTAATTCAATGCCCAAAAATCTGAACGTTGTTACCCTCTCCACACAGACTAAGTCAATTGAAATAAGTCATTGAAATAGCGGAAGCCAACTCAACAGAACTTCTCTTCCCCCTGCACCCTCCCAAAATCTGCTCAGGGGGTTGGGAGAACACCCCCAGCCCAGAACAGGGCAAGGAGGGAGAAGAGGGGAGCTTGTTCCACCTGGGAGGCAGAAATGTTTGCACTAATTAAACCAGGCATAGGCAACCTTCGGCCCTCCAGATGTTTTGGACTACAATTCCCATCATCCCTGACCACTGGTCCTGTTAGCTAGGAATCATGGGAGTTGTAGACCAAAACCATCTGGAGGGCCGAAGGTTGCCCATGCCTGGATTAAACAATCTCGTTAGCAGCTCATCGTTGAATTCCAACCTGCATGTTTTATCAGACATACATAACAGCCTTTAAACTTGATCCATAGAAAACTGCTATTCTAAAACAATAGGAGACCATATGTGGTCCATCTGTAGAAGCTGATGAACACACTGACTACTAATTGGAATTTGCATTATGGGACCTGAAAGCTTTTTAAGGCAGAGATTCTCTCATTTTGACATGGTGAAACTTTGCCGAGTCAAAAATAATAATAATGCAATTGTTCAAGCTTCTCCAAATGTAATGAAGACTTGTGGAACTGACACTTTTGCAAGGGCCACATAATGTCCATTCTGCACTTGCGAAGAATTGGTCCTTCAGTGTGCTCTCAAAGAAGCTCTCAAATGTCTCAGGTAGAGGCCTTTCCTCGTCTTGCTAACTTACAGGTCCTTCAGAAATGGTAGAGGTAAGATTGACAGGATCCAACCAAAGAGTCCCCAGCAGTGCAAGGATTTCCACTTGTGCAATGGAAAAACCCCCCACTCCCCCTCGTGCACCCCCTAAATCTGTTTTGGGAGTTTCCCCCAACCCTCCAGAGCAGATTTGGGGAGGGCACAAGCCACACGGAGGAGAGGGGAGAGAAAGTTCTGTTGCACAAGAGGAAATCCTTGCACTGACAGAAGTCATTTGTTGGATGCCACCCAAGGTCTCCCAGTTCCAAGGTCAACTCTTGAGCCTGGCCTTCCTAAAGGTTACCAGAGGATAGATGACAGAAGTTAGGCTGTCCCTGTCCAGACAAGGGGCACAGCTTGGTCACTAGCCGAAGCTGATGGTAGTCACTCTGTGCCATCGAGGCCACCTGAGCCTCAAGCGACAGCAAAGGGTCCAGAAGTACGCCCAAGCTACATACCCACTCCTTCAGAGGGAGTGTAACCCCATCAACAGCAAGCAATATCCCATCCATCTGGTCTAGGGAATGGCCCACTAACAGTGACCCCATCTTATCTGGACTACAGGAAGGCTGTACAAAACTGATTTGTTTTAGGATGCAATGGGGTTAACACCATTAAACGATTTTGTTCCTTCCTGAAGGTGCCGAGTCTACATGTTTACACCATTGAGTTGACACACGGGGAATTTACATGGCAGGTGAAAAGGAAATTCAAGCACTTCCAAGAGTTTCACAGGGAACTGCTTCGGTACAAAGCTTTCATTCGGATCCCCATCCCTACAAGAAGGTAACAACGGCGCAAAGGCCTTTCTAGGCCATGATTTGCTTGTGGTGGAATTTCCTCATGGTATTTTAGGCTTCACAGGACATAAGAGCCATTTCCAGAAAACGAATGGAATACCTTGAACGTTTAGCGCTCATTTCCGTGTTATTTGATTCCAGAAAAAAACACAAAACCTTTAACCCTAAAAATCACGGGAGTAAAAAGTGACAAATTTGGAGGAACCAAAGTACAAATGTTTGGAATGGATGGCTGAGTAGTGACATCGCCCAGTGACGTTCTTCGTTGTGTGACGTATGAATGAAATTTAGCACTACATGCTAGTATACTTATTGAAAAGCCACAATTCCATAACACAGCAGGTCCTGGAGTGTAGAAGGAACATTAGAAAATGGGACACAAGCACTAGCATTATAACCAGGAAAACGAACGCAATATTCCTCATGTCCATGCATCTATGGATAGATGGCTTGTATCCAGAGGCACTTTATGAGCACAGCTACACCATATGTTTAAAGCATGCCCATAGCTCATTTTAGCAGTCATGGAGACCCCTGGGAAACTGTAGGTTGCTAATGAAGCTGGGAATTGTAGCTCTGTGGGGTCTGCAGCCTTAACAAACTGCAGTGGTATAAGAACGCTTTCAGTGTAGCCTGTTTACCTTAACATGTGAGATTCTGTTCTCCTGCATGGTGGGCAGAATACATGAACATTGTAAAAATTTGAAAACCAATAAAAAAGATTTGGCAAAAAACTCCCCCCAGACAACCCAATCGTTGTATTTTTCAGACACACGGTCCGAAGGCAGACCATCAAAAGGGGAGAGGCAAGGCAAATGCCAAACCTACCGCGCACCTCTGACAATATGGCCAGAGAAGAACACCTGTCCAGCAGAAGGGTAAGCATCCTTCCTCTTGTGGATTGTCTTCAACCCTATTCCAAGCCCTTCTCTCAGGCCCTGGGGACTCTCCCTGAACCACACACCCTTTCCCCAGGCCACGAACCCTCTCTGGCTCTGCTTCACAACTCAAGTGTTTCTGCCTGGCTGGAATTTGCCCTTGAACTTTGATGATGCTTCTTGCTTGGTCTGGATGAAAGACAGAGAGGGGAGTGTGAGTTTGTGTCAGGAACTGGCTGGATACTGATGATTGAGCACCGGGAGAAAGCGGGTTGGAGACTGACTTGGAAGAAGGGATCCATGATCTGGGGGAGCCCGTTACAGCCAGGAGAAGAGAGTCAGAGGCAGGAGAAGCTTTAGGATTGGAGAGGGAAGAACCAGGTGCAGGAGGAGGGAGAGAGGGGTCAGGCTGGCTTCCACACCTCCTCCTCCTCTCCCCGTCTCTCCTGCTCCACTGTCTCCCAGGAACAGTAGAGGGGTGAAGAGGGAGGAACAGAAGGTTACCTGCAGGCGTAGTCTTCGGCTGACTGTGCACAGCTTGGAGGGGGGAGATACATAAGTTGAAGTCGGGTGCAGGGCCTCTCTGTTGCGGCAGCTGCCTCATTGGGTGCACATCTCGGAGTAGCCGAGAGATGTAGGACTGATGGACATGCCTTTTCCTAACATGTAAGTGTGCTTTTTGACAATAGTTAGTTCCTTCCTTGCCTGGCAGTGCTGTGACAGTTTGTGTAGAAGCCAACTTGCAGCACACGGGTACAATTTGCATTAATTGTCCTACCCAGGCCACCACTCACATGTGGGAATGTGGCTTTCAGGATGATAAATGTGTACTACCCCTGCCTGGCCTATTGATATCGACTTAAACTTATTGATATTAACAGCTGACCATCCCTAGCTTGACCGGAATGGCGCCTTGGACAACAGAATGGGATTTTGCGGTAACAACAGATGTGCAGTGCTAACTCCCCAAGTCGATGACTGGTGTGTGAGTGTATGTGTGTAGGGTCTTCTCTGCCAGCCTCCAGCAGCCAAGAGGAGTGTTACTGGGGGTGCCCCACCGCAGTAGAGGCCCCAAGTACCTCCTAGCAATTCTGCCATCAGCGTATCAGGGCACAGATAGGGCACTGGTGGCTTTGGATGCGAGGAGGGTGCTGTTATTGTTGTTGTTTAGTCGTTTAGTCGTGTCCGACTCTTCGTGACCCCATGGACCAGAGCACGCCAGGCACTCCTGTCTTCCACTGCCTCCCGCAGTTTGGTCAGACTCATGTTTGTAGCTTCGAGAACACTGTCAACCATCTCGTCCTCTGCCGTCCCCTTCTCCTTGTGCCCTCAATCTTTCCCAACATCAGGGTCTTTTCCAGGGAGTCTTCTCTTCTCATGAGGTGGCCAAAGTATTAGAGCCTCAGCTTCACGATCTGTCCTTCCAGTGAGCACTCAGGGCTGATTTCCTTCAGAATGGAGAGGTTTGATCTTCTTGCAGTCCATGGGACTCTCAAGAGTCTCCTCCAGCACCATAATTCAAAAGCATCAATTCTTCGGCGATCAGCCTTCTTTATGGTCCAGCTCTCACTTCCATACATCACTAAAAAGTGATAGTGGAGAGTTTTGACCAAATGTGATCCACCTGGAGCAGGAACCGGCAAGCCACTCCAGTATCCCTGCCAAGAAAACTTCATGGACAAAGACAAAAGGAGGGTGCTAGCAAGAGGAAAGGGGAAAGGAAGCCGTTGCCCCACTTTCCGCTCTGGCCAGCATGAGTTGGCTGGGCTTTGGATGCAATTTTGGCTCCTGTCCTGATTCTCCCAGACCCCAGTTAAGTTCAGATTGCTCTGCTTGTCGATGCTCTTGTAGCTGAACAGGAAGAAAGAGACAAATCCAGGACAACAAATGTGGGTTAGACACAAGCATCGCCCACCTACAGTTTTTCACTGCAAGCAAACTGTTGCTGGCAGTGGAGGATTTGTGAAAACGCGAACGTTTCAGGTGCGAACCTGCCCATAGTCTTGTGCGCAACACTTAAACATGCTTCTTGTTTTGCATCCATTGTGTTCACCATGAATAAATGCAGTCAGGCGGGTTAGCTGCATTGTGTGGAAGGAGTGGAGTGAGTGACGGATTCGTGGGATGGAGATCCTTGCTGATAATCCATACTAGACAACTGTAAAAGATGCTCTGGTTTTCCTGAATTCTCTGTGCTGTTTTCCTTTTCCTTTTCTGCACATGTCAAGTTACTAGTCATTCCACGTAACACTTGCCCTGGCGCCTGGGATCTTTTTCTCTTTCCTTTCCCCTTCATTCGTTCGACACCTGCTATTAATCATTCCTCTCCCCTTCCTTCTTCCGCTCCTGCCCCCTTTTTCTCATGATGGAGAGCAACAGCTAGGTTCAGGTTGCTAGTTCAAATGGAGACTTGCTTGTTTGTACTGCTTGGACTTTTCTGATTCTGAAAAGCAATGATAACCCAAGTAAGAAATGAGATCCAATGGAGTATTTTGCGTTTGCCTTGCAGAAACAACTGGAAGATTATTTAACAAACCTCCTAAAAATGCCGTTGTACAGAAACTATCATGGAACGGTAAGTGATACGCCTCTTCCCTTTGCTTTTGTTTGCTAAGTTTATTTATTTTATTATTTATTTCACAACCTTTGTATGCTGCTTGATTGTAGAAAAACAACAACAGCTCAAAGCTTTTTACAAAAGTTCTTCCAGGGTCACACAGCAATTGCACAAGCAGCCTGAGGTTAAAAGAAGAAGTCTTAGCCAATTAGTTGTATCGGTTTCAGTGTATTTAATTTATTTTTAATTGGTTTCAATCTGCATAAATTTTTCATATCAGTAGAAATCGTATATTGCTTTTGCTTGCAGAAGATGCATGGAAGGCAGAGCTATAGTAGCTAATAGGGTGCCCCCCAGAAGTTGCTGACTACAACTCCCATCATCATGGCTGGGGTCATGTGAGTTGTAGTCCACAACATCTGAACAGCACCACATTCTCTGTACCCACCTGATGTATAGGTTGCACTAGGAGCCATCACAGAAGAGGTACAGTGGTACCTTGGTTCTCAAACTTAATCCGTTTCAGAACTCCATTCCAAAACCAAAGCATTCCAAAACCAAGGAGCGCTTTCCCATAGAAAGTAATGCAAAATGGATTAATCCGTTCAAGACTTTTAAAAACAACCCCTAAGGCAGCAATTTAACATGAATTTTACTATCTAATGAGACCATTGAAAGCAGTAAACAATTGCAGTCACGCAATCAGTCAATCAGTAGCTTGCAGTCACGCAATCAATCAATCAGTAGCTGAACTAGGTTCTATATAGTCACAAAAACAAAACAAAAAATAGCCACAAAAATGCAAAATAAGTAGCAAAAACAGATAGACCTCAGTGTAACACTCAAAACGGAAGTGTGGCACTCAAAACAAAGCACATTCGTCTTCCAAAAAAAGTTTGCAAACCGGAACACTTACTTCCGGATTTGCAGTGTTTGGGTTCCAAGTTGTTTGAGTACTAAGGCGATGGAGAACCAAGGTCCCACTGTATTCCCTTCTGCATGAAATGAAAAGAGAATACGTCTTGGAAGAGGAGAATACCTCTTGCTGTCTACAGATTTTTGTAAACATAAGTAACACAAGTAAATGGGTTTTTTTAAGTGTGCTTCCGGATAAATCGAAGACTTTTTTTTTTTTTTTTTTTTTTTTGAGAATCAGGACATGCCTAACTGATTAATACAGTGGTACCTCGGGTTACATACGCTTCAGGTTACAGACTCTGCTAACCCAGAAATAGTACCTCGGGTTAAGAACTTTGCTTCAGGATGAGAACAGAAATTGTGCTCCGGCAGGGCGGCGGCAGCGGGAGGCCCCATTAGCTAAAGTGGTGTTTCAGGTTAAGAACAGTTTCAGGTTAAGAATGGACCTCTGGAACGAATTAAGTACTTAACCCGAGGTACCACTGTATATCTGATTCATTTACTAAAGATTGCAGTTATACAAGTCATCCAAGTGCACTTTTAGGGATGCACGTCAGGATCTCTTTCCATGTTGCACAGGATACTTGGAGCGGGACAGATTTTAGACCTTGTGCAAGCATCAACTTAACCATAGTTTGTTTTCCCTAACTATGGTTGAGCATGAACATCTGCACTTAGCCAGCCTTGATAAAGGCACCTTCCTACCTCTTAAAGTTCTCTGTTTTCAAGGCAAATAAGAGCCCTCCCTTGTGTTTCCTGATAACTGCTCTCTGAGAGTAGGTCTTAACTTGGCAGACTAAACCATGGTTCCACCAAATTGCATACAAAATGTGCATATTAAGAGGAATTAGCACTAAAATGCTGATTAATCTTCATGAGGGCTTTTAAAAAAAATCACAGACAGATGTAGAAATGTGAAGAGGCTGAAGATTGGAAAAATTGGGAGAAACCAAGTTGACAGATCTGCTCATCCCTACATGGCAAAGGGTTGTTTACGTTCTATGCTGGTGATCTTCCCAGAAGTGAGAAGGTTTCATAGGAAGCGATTCATAAATCAAATGAAATAAATGAATAGTTTTAAAGCAATTGCAGGACTCGATGGACCCTTGGCCTGATCCAGTGGAGCTCTTATATTCCTAGCAGAGTTATTGCAACAAGTCTGCAGTATACGTAGGTTTAGATTAGCATGCATGTGTAATAATATAATTACCTTTTGCTCTTAGAAGCAATGCTATGCCAACTTGGCACCCATAAATGTTGAGTCATTGGAGAAGCTTAAAGTACATAATGCTTTGTCTAAAGTTCTGTTCTTGTGTGTGCTGCCACACAGAGACAGCCAAACCTCCCTCTTTAGATCTGGCAATGTTTTTCAAGGGTCATGCATTGTGTGGGGAATATTTCTCTAACGCATCTTAAATGAAGGCTAGTCCTGGTAGCATGAAGGAGCGTCTCCACCCCCATCGTTCAGCCCGGACACTGAGGTCCAGCGCCGAGGGCCTTCTGGTGGTTCCCTCCCTGCGAGAAGCTAAGTTACAGGGAACCAGGCAGAGGGCCTTCTTGGTAGTGGCACCCTCCCTGTGGAATGCCCTCCCACCAGATGTCAAAGAGAACAACAACTTTTAGAAGACATCTGAAGGCAGCCCTGTTTAGGGAAGCTTTTAATGTTTGATGTATTACAGTATTTTAATATTTTTTTGGAAGCTGCCCAGAGTGTCTGGGGAAGCCCAGCCAGATGGGCGGGGTATAAATAAATTATTATTGTTATTATTATTATTATTATTATTATTGGGGGGGGGGAGCTAAATTCTCCATGGTTTCAAAAGTGGCTTACTGTGTGTGCCATGGCAGGCAGTTCCTAATGTTTTCAAAATAGAAGCTGAAAACAAAACAGAAGCTTCCTAGAACTAGAGGGGCGGTTCTTTGGGTTCTGACCATACAATATTAACTCTAGCAGCCTCATACCCGGCATTGCTCAGGAATTCTGAGAAACCAAAAGAATCAGTGCAGTTTTGTAAGGTTCAGCCCACTATCTTGATTCAAAATGGCACCCAAGCACAGATACAAAATGTGTTTCTTGGTCTCGGGAACCATCATGCAGAATTTGGTTTCGACATCTTAAGAAGTAGCAAACAAATAAGCAGCTTTGAAAAATATACCGTAGGTGCTACAAGAGCTACCATATTTGTTTCCCACGTAAACGGAACATAACAGAAATAGCTGCCAGAAAACGAGGCCTGCTGCTGGTGCCACATTGCATCAAGTTTTCCTTCAGTTTTGGCTTATGAGAATCTGACTTGTGCAGTCAATGGGCACAAAAGGTCCATTGGGTTTATCTGCACCTAACAGCTGTCACTTTGCTGTTTGTTTATTTGTTTGTTTGCATTGCATTATCCCTTCTCCCTTCAGTTGATCCCTCCTCGATGTTCTTTTGATGCAACAATAGGCATTGATACCAAATCCTTCACATTCCTCTGCTGCATAGTTAGGCTATTCCTGCCACAGATCATTCAGAAACCTGAGTGGGTTATTGGGCCTTTCTGAGGACAGCTGGGAGAGGGTCAAATTTCAAGCACAGACACAGAGGATGTAGTTATCCTCTCTATATGTCATTTCTTGGTGATGGAAACCTGCAGGTTTTAAAGGCATCCTGTGTTGCTCTTAATGATCACTCGGGTAACATTCACAATTTGAGTGACCTGAAAATCTGCAGAAGCAGAGCCTTACTTTAAATAAATGCCTAAGGCAGTCAGGGATGAGTGAATCTGTCTGATTCTCCCTGATTCTCATTTTTGAAATCTTAGCTTCAGTCCTCCATATTTCCACATTGGTTTGCAATTAAAAATAAATAAATCATGAAAATTCATCTGCATTTCAGTGCACACTTCTCTGAAAAATGGTTTAATGCAATTTTGCATAATATACATATTTTTGCCAAGTAATTTTCCCTAATAGAATGCTTTTTCGTTAGCTGTTGTACTAATATATATGCATTTTAAGGCACGTTTTATCCTTGTATATGCATTTTTGTACACCTTACTTATCTGGGGAACTGTATTGCAAAATTCAGAGACGTGCCAGTTTTGAAGGATGACTGTGCTTCAATTTGCATATTGTTTTGACAAATCTGAATTAGGTAGATTCATTTTTCAGGGTGAGCTCAATCAAAATTCTCCCAAATCCCCAATGGCAGCCATAAAAAAAATCACACACACATACATACATCTTTTTCATTTTAATAAATGAACAAAGTAATGTGCTAAAGATAAAACGCAAGATTTTAATGATGATAACACTGATGACTCTTAGCACAAGTTACTTTTCTCAATCACTGCTGTGAGAGAAAAAATAAAATATTGTGGTTTCAACTTCCCGATACCAAACCACACTTCTTCTATCCTAGTACTGAGACCTGGGCACCCAGTGCATTATTAAAATGACCACTAACCTCAGATTATAGAAAAATATTAACCTTGTTTGTTTTTAAGAGCTAATGCACTTTAACTTTCGTTATGTAAGGTTTTCGCCAAACGCAAAAATTCATGTATACAAAAATGCTGCACAATGTCCGGAGATCCGTGCAGCTACAGTATATTGTACATGCTTTGTGGGGAGGAACTACAGCTCAGTGGTAGCACTTTGCATGCAGAAGGTGCCGGGTTCAATCCCTGTCACCTCTAGTTAAAAGGGTAAGGTAGTGGGAAAGACGTCTGCCTGAGACCCTGGACAGCCAGGGCCAGTCAGGGTAGATAATATTGGGTCAATGTTCTGACCCGGCATGCATTCATCTCTGTCACAGAAGACGTGGTTGGCATTGCCTGCATTGGAATCTCTAGTTCAGGATGCAATGGTGCTTGGATTCACAAGCCAAATCCAGATGTACAGGGGGGAGGTTCAAAAAGTATCTGCATGGTGCTTAGAGAATAACTAGCACCTAAATATTAGCTAGACAAAGGAGATGGCGTTGGACTTTCAGAGGAAGAGAGGGGAACTAGCCCCGTTGTATATCGGGGGGGGGCGTTGTGTGGAGAGAGTCTCTTCCTTTAAATTCCTGGGAGTTTACCTTACTGAAGGCCTCACTTGGAAAAACAATATAACTCAGGTGGTTAGGAAGGCCCAACAGAGACTCCATTTTCTCAGGGTCTTGCGAAAGAACAATGTTAAACAACAGTTGATGACTTCCTTTTACTGGTCCACAACAGAAAGTGTACTCTCATACTGTATCACAGTGTGGTACGTTGGCTTGACAGCCACGGACAGAAAGTCTTTACAGAGGGTGGTGAACACAGCACAGGATATCATGGGCTGTCCCCTGAGCCTGCTAGATGACATCGCAAGGGATCGATGCCTTAGGAGAGCGAGAAAAATATCAGGGACGATTCACACCCCGGCCATCACCTCTTTAATCTTCTACCTTCGGGCAGGAGATATAGAAGTATAATTAGTTGTACCAAGAGGCTAAAAAACAGTTTCTATCCGTGGGCTTTTAGGCTGCTGAACAGAAAATAATATAGTGCAACTGACCTTCGGGGTTGGTGTGTTGTGCAACAAGCACACAGAGTGCAATGAGATTGAGTGTTTGTGGAGGAGGGAGGCTTGGTTAATTTCATTGTACACAGGTTGTACATTGACAATAAAGGTATTAGTACTACTACTACTAGTAGTAGTAGTAGTAGTATTGCCAAGCCATTGTTAGTCTGAGGTAGGATAAGGATGGGTTCAAAGGCAAAGTCCGTACAGACTTCTTGTCCCCATCACAAACTCACAGGGTGGTGGTAAGGAAACAGCCACCTTTGTGCGTGGGCCCCCCCCCCCCAAAAGGTGCCCCAAACCTTTAACTATTTTCTGGACTTTTGCATTCAGTTAATAGGTGTCCTTTTTGTATTTTCAGCTGGAATTCCTTGGTGTAAGTCAGCTGTCATTTATCCATGATCTTGGACCGAAGGGCATGTAAGTTTCGTTGTTTCCTTGCTTCTAAAACATATATCCTGCCCTTTGCCCATAGACCAAGTGGAGGCCTCTTTCTCAAGACTGTGCCTGCAAAAGTTTCGGGGTGCATGTGCTGCCCCCCCCCCAGACAGCAAGCATTCGGTAACGCTGGGGAAGCATTGCAGAACAGCTAATCAATCAAAATGATGTGCAAACAGCGCAGTACTACCGTTGTATCAGGGACATGTTGCATAATACGCATGCAAAAATGCAAACAAACCCCAGTCTGGAGGGGCCCTTCGACTAGGAAGCTGTTCACCTGAACAAACAGGAATACATTAAAGACAAGCCCTTTATGGAAATTGTTAGGAAATGGAATCGCCTATTGGAGATCATTTCTGGTATGTAAAATGGGATTGCATCAAAGTCTTCTTGTATGACTGTAATCTGGCTCAAAAGACTTCAGTAGTGGTGAGACAGGTTTTGCATATAGACTTCTCTTCGCAACAGGTTGCGAACTATTGCTTCTTCCAAATGCTTGCTAAAGCAATGTTTCCTCTCTCTGCCCTTTGCTTTCAGAGAGGGCATGATTATGAAAAGGTCTGGAGGACATAGAATACCTGGTTTGAATTGCTGTGGGCAAGGACAGCTGTGCTACCGGTGGTCAAAGAGGTACTTTTATAAAAATTGACTTTTCAGGTTTGTACAGCAGGGTGGGAAAGTACCGTATTTTTCGCTCTATAAGACGCACCAGACCACAAGACGCACCTAGTTTTTGGAGGAGGAAAACAAGAAAAAAAAAATTCTGAATCTCAGAAGCCAGAACGGCAAGAGGGATCCAGCTTTATGCCAAAACTTTGGGCTCCAGTTGTGTATAATGCTAAGCCTAACTATGGTTTAACATGAATGAGAAAGCATGCTTGGGCACATTTAGAAAATTGTAGCTACTTCACTCCTGCCCTGGTCCCACTGCCGCCATGACACCAGGAGCTAAACCATGGCTTGGCTTAGCAATACATCCAAACCAAGACTTGTGGTTTGTCTCCCCTAAACAGACCATGAATGGTGAGACAAACCATGAGCCCAGATGGAGATGCAAGCTGTATAATTCGAAGCCCAGCAATGTCTTCAACATTCCCAGTAGCATCGCAGCAGGAGTGAAGTGGCCTTGATTTTCCAAACATGCACCAGCATGTTTTCTCATTTACGCTAAGCCATAGTTTTGCTTAGGATTTACAGGCAAAGCAAGCTGATGACAGCAAAAGGAATTGCTTAAGAAAAAAATTACCTGCAGGTACTACAACTAATCTATGATCTCACACCTAGTTTAGCATCCAGAAGGATCTCATACATCTCCAGTTTTCTAAACTAAACCCCAAATGTAACCTGTAATGTAAACATAGGGGAGTTTATCCAACACCTTGGTTATTTTGGTTGCCCTTTTCTGAACCTCTCCCCGTTCTTTCTGAGCTGCAGCAACCAGAATTGGGCCACACTTTCCCAAGTAAAGAATCCTTTTTGCTATACCCTGGTTAAAATTAAGTACAGCTTCTAGCAATCAGATAAATTGCTTTAGGGTAGAAAACTGTCCATTAGGACAGTTGAAAGCTGGGGCTGTCTTTTAAAGAGCAAGAACGAGGAGTTTGATTTGAGAGAAGGTGCATTAGTAGTTACTGGAGTGAATCAATAAAAGGTCTGTGTGAGTCAGGTCTTGGCTGCACACTGAGATCACCTGTTGAATTAAGATCAATTTGAATACTGTTGCTAATGCTCCCGAGATTCAGTTTTTGCAGGTTTTTGGGACCTGCTCAGAAAACACTCCTGTCTAAACAAACTATTTTATAGGCAGGCTTATGTCTTACGCATCCAGTTGAATTGTCATACTTTTAACTTTCAGCAGTTTGTGTTTCTAATGTGTGTGGGGGTGGGGGCTTTGAGTATGAATATTCAGTACTGAACAGAACAATCCTATGCCTGCTTATTTGAAAGTTATTTTTGGTAATTAATTCTTCCAAAGAGTGCTGCCTTAGTAGCCTTTGAGTGCTTTTTAGACAAATGTATGTAGTTGTATTCAGACTTAGTCTTGTTCATTTCAGTGAGTCTACACTATATCTGATTAAATCTGGATCCAACCGAATAGTAGCAGTACCCTTGATTTGGCTGGCTTTAAGATATTTTCCCATTCTAGATTCAGTCTGCTGCTATCAGCCCGTCTTCCCCTTTCCCTCAACACAGTATATTAATTGCGCCTCTTGCAATTTTCATTCTCTCAGGTTGCAATCTAAGCAAACTCTCTAAGGAGTGAATCCCACTGAACCCTGCTTAGCACTGTAGTGTCAAAGGACTCAACCTTAAGTCCACCTCTTCCTTGTTCAACAACAAAATTCTCTTAAGCCTGTTTTCCCTCTTCCTCCTTAAAAAAATATTATTTTGTTATGCGCCAGAGGCAGATGTGAGACAGCCTTGAGCGCCAACTCAGCAAAAGTGCATTGTGTTCCCTGCCTCATTGTCCCTTCTGAGAAGTACTGGACTGTCCTGAGGCATCTCACAAAAACTCGATTCAGTCTGCAATGAGAACACGATGCTGAGCTCTGGTCCTGGCCAGGCTGGGGTCAATGTTACACTCAAGCCATTGTCTCCACCAACTAGCTTTGCCACCAGAGAAATGACCTCAATTCCTCATGTTATGGGGCATCCGATGTCTGGCTCAACTCCCGTCAAGGGGAAGGCAGAGGCGAATCCCTGGCAGATATGCCAAACAGCAGAATCCCCCAAGGCCTAGTCTTATCTAACTTACTGTGAGCAGCTTGGCTCTGCTATGAGGTGGGGTGGAGCCCCTCGCTCAACTGAGGGGAAGCCCCAGCTTCCTCATCCTGTTTGGCAACACAATAATAATAAAATAATAATATATTTTCTTTATACCCCGCCCTCCCCAGCCAAGACCGGGCTCAGGGCGGCTAACAACCAAGAATAAAAACAAGTTGATTGAAGTACAACTTAAAAAACAAGATTAAAATACAACATTAAAGCATTGAAATGCAGCCTCATCACAGGAGGAGAAATGAAAAAAGAAAGAAAGAGGGGGAGTCAAATTGATTCTAAGCCAAAGGCCAGGCGGAACAACTCTGTCTTACAGGCCCTGCGGAAAGAAATCATATCCAACAGGGCCCTGGTCTCATGAGGCAGAGCGTTCCACCAGGCCGGAGCCAGTGTTGAAAAGGCCCTGGCTCTGGTTGAGGCTAATCTAACTTCCTTAGGGACCTCTAGGGTGTTGCTATTTATGGACCTTAAGGTCCTCCGTGGGGCAAACCAGGAGAGGCTGTCCCGTAGGTACAAGGGTCCTAGGCCGTGATGGGCTTTAAAGGTCAAAAGCAGCACCTTAAATCTGACCCTGTACTCCACCGGGAGCCAGTGCAGCTGGAAAAGCACTGGGTGAATATGCTCCCATGGCAGAGACCCCGTGAAGCAATGCAAGAGAGGGGAATGAGAGGGGTTGGCAGGTGTGCTTTGCACTCAGGTCCTGCTCCCAGGCTTCCCATCGTTGGCCGCTTCCTGGCATCTCCCGTTAGGGCTAGGAAGAAAGGCCTGTCTGAAACCCAGGAGAGCTGCTTCCAGCCAGTTGTAGGCGATAGTGAGGTAAATGGACCAATTATCTGACTCAGTCTGAGGCAACTTCCTTAGTTCCTATGTCTCAGGTTCTCCACACAGGGCTGTGAGAGACCCCTGCTGGAAACAATGGACTACTGCTGCCAGTCAGTGTAGACAGTACAGTGGTACGTCAGGTTGCATACGCTTCAGGTTACAGACTCCGCTAACCCAGAAATAGTGCTTCAGGTTAAGAACTTTGCTTCAGGATGAGAACAGAAATCGTGCTCTGGCAGCACGGCAGCCACAGGAGGCCCCATTAGCTAAAGTGATACTTCAGGTTAAGAACAGTTTCAGGTTAAGTACGGACCTCCGGAACAAATTAAGTACTTAACCTGAGGTACCACTGTACTGAGCTATTTGGATCAGTGACCTGACGAAAGCACCTTCCTATGTTCCTAAGCGCAATTTCCTTCCCCTTGGGGTAAATGGATGCATTCCAAGAACGAAGCTTTGCAAAATGTGCATTTCAGTACACCAATTACGTGTGCCCATGCCCAGCTGGTAAAAATAGCTTTGAAGAGATTTTAGCTATAAATCAGCTCCTCCTCCCACAGTTCTTAGGAAGTGTATGTTGAAGAAAGTGATTGCCATCTCTCCCCCCACCCCACCCAGATTGGTGTCTGTTATGCTACGGAGCCTGTTGCTTGGCAATTAAACCTTTCTCAAAGCATTGCAGTACCCTTCCCATTAACTTTACTGGCATTAAGGAAGCATGCCTTTATATATAAACCATTTGGAATTCTGATTCACATGTGTCCCAGCCCTGCAGGGCTGGGCCTTAGGTGCTCACACAACGAGATAAATCGGGAGCTGGAAGTCACAAGCCAAAGGGACGGGAGTGAGGGCTGGTATTGTCAAGGCACAAATCCCAGTCTAACCTGGAAGCCTCATTTATTTCTGGGTCGGGCAAGCCAGTGGCAGGTCTGCATGGGTCACTAGCACAGGCTCCATATTGTGGCTTACCATGTTGGGCAGGATCACCCACACACAGAGACAAAATCAAGGTGGTAGAATCCTGAGGTGGCAGAGTAGGGGCGAATGAAGGCATCATGACACCCGGGGCAGGGCATCGCTACGTAGGGCGCATGTGCAGCGTCGCTACGTACAATGCATGCGCCCTACGTAGTGACGCCGCACATGTGCTGAACATAGCAGTTTGCTGCCGGCAGTGCTCAAGCGCCGTACGGATGGTGCTGGGATCCCTCCTTCGCCGCTACAGCCGCGAATGGAGAATCCTCTACATGCAGCTGTAGCGGCGATGGAGGGATCCACTGCCATCTGTACGGTGCTTGAGCAGCAAACCGCTATGTACAGTGCATGTGCGGCATTGTAATGTACAGCACATGCATGCAACGCCGCACATGTGCTGTACATAACGGTTTGCCACCTGCGCTGGGATCCTCTGCTCGCGGCTGCAGCCACGAATGGAGGATTCTTCACATGCGGTGGCATGATGGCTGCTCGCGCTGCCACAAGCCCCCGCAGGGTGCCTTCTTGTCCCCGTCCCCCCCGACACAAAAGAATGGCTGGGCTGCCCAGGTAAAGCAACCAGTAACCATTGTCAGGTATCCTGTGTTGTATTTCTGCTGTAGACCACCTCCTCCTGTGATGTATGTATGATTTTTTGGGGGGTGGTCTTGAGGTACAGGGTGGGCAGTTTCAAAAGTCTATATAAGGGCTGTCACACCATTGTTCTGGGTTCCTCCTCCCTCCTGCGTGTGGTTAGTGAGGACCATGTTGCAACAGTTTAATAAAGATCATGCTTACTAGCTGCTTTGCTTCTCAATATTCTCTGGTTGGCCTCTGTTCTTTTCTCCTACTGATAGGGAACCCACTTAAGGACTCTTATACGGCCTCTTGGATACCCCATAAGGGAAAAGGAGCAGTTTTTTCCTATAACACTAGAGATGGCTTAGATTGTACCCATGACTTTCTGTGTGCGGAGCAGATGTTCTACCACCAAGCCACAGCCACTTGCGATTTCTGCAAACACATGTATTAAAAAACAATTAACCATATAAAAAAGCCTGATTAATTAGGGACAGTTTTGTAATTGATCACAAAGGGTTTTCGTTGATTTAGCTACCGATTCATGGGCTAAATGTTGAAGCCCTGATGAATATATGTAATTTTGTGTGTGTGTGTTTGTTTTGTTTTGTATCTCTTTCCTAGGTGGCTAGTAGTCAAGGACTCTTTTCTCTTGTACATGAAGCCAGACAGTGGAGCCATTTCCTTTGTCTTACTGGTAGATAAAGAGTTCAGCATAAAGATTGGCAAGAAAGAGACAGAAACGAAACACGGGCTGCGAATAGACAATCTCTCCAGGTGAGACCTTTTCACGCCACGGCTTGTGGTTAGGAATGTGGGAGAGATTCGATTCAGTTCACACTGAAAGGCAAACTTTGCATCTCCTTTGCACCATTGAAACAATACAGCAAATTGAAACACAGCCATTCTTTGAAGTTCACACTTCTCCAGATTGGGATGCAGTTACACACCCACGTAATGCGTGCAAAAAAAGAGAAAGGGTATATGCTAGGATAAAAGTGTAAGTGTAAGTAATGTATGCAAATGAATTAGGAGAATTAGGAGAAATTGCTTTGCAAGAATGTTTATATTAGGCAAAATTGCATGGGTATTTGTGAGGCAAAATTCACACTAAAATGCTTCTGAGTGGGGAGGGAAATGCAGACTGACATAGAAACATGGAGATCTGAACTTAATACTGGGAAAACGAAAAACTGAGAGAAGCCATAGTTGGGATATTTACCCAACTCCCTATTCGTGACACTCTTCATTATTCACCTGACTGTACAAGACTTGTCAAATATTGATAACCCATTGATACATAACCACTTGCTCTCTGTGCCTTGGGCCTCCTTGGTAACTTTAAGAGCTGCTATATATAGCACAGTCAAATTCAGCATTGTGCCGTTTGTGGAGAAGGATCTTAGCGGCTGTTAGCTAAACGAAGGTGGGCAGGGTAGTGTGAAGACCTTGCTATGGTACCTTCGGCCGCCATATTCGGGGCCAAGGCAGAATTTCTCTGGTAGACGAATTCCCTCACTTCCTGTCTCAGCACAGTCTACAAGGGAAAGGCTGTAGCTCAGTTGTAGAACATCTGCTTTGCATTCAGAAAGCCCTGGGTTAATCCCCAGAGTCTCCAGACAGTGGTTTCGAAAACAGCTGGTGCTGCAGAGGGCAGCAGATTTTGAGGGAAATGTCCAAAACGGCCCCACTGTGTTCGTTCATCCATCTTCCTGCATGGATTAAGGCACTGTCTTTGGATCACCATCTCTATATAGTGCCAGCTTCTGAAACAAAGCTACGTACCTTGTTAAGCAATCATCAGTAAAATGAAAATAACCTGCTTGCCCAGTCAACATAAGAAGATCAGAACATGGCTGGATCAGACCAAAGGCTCATATATTCCAGCAGTCTATTCACACGGTGGCCAGTCAGATACCTATGGGAAATCTGCAAACAGGACCTGAGTTCAGGAGCTTTTGCTCTCCTTGTGACTTTCAGTAACTAGTATTCAGAGAGATACTGCCTCCCAAATCAAGACTTTATTGTTTGGGTCTTCCTTTTCTTTTCTTTTAATGTGAACTGCCCTGAGACCTTCGGGTATAGGGCAGTATAGAAATAAAATAAATAATAATAATAATAAATAATCCCCCCCCCTCTCATTTCACGGCTTTATTTCCCCCTTCCAGGTCACTGATTTTGAAGTGCAACAGCTACAGACATGCTCTCTGGTGGTGCCAAGGGATAGAAGAATTCATTCAGAAAAACGGCACTAACTTCCTCAAACATCACAGATTTGGCTCTTACGCAGCTGTCCAGGAGAACACCTTGGCAAAGTGGTAAGAGGTGGCTTACTGCTCTCATAGCTTTTCCCTGCGTGAGATGCAGTGAGGTGCAAAACCTGTTGACTGCCTGTTGATGACACAGGAACCATACCATCTAAAAGGGGGGAAGGCGGCAATCTTTTTCTCTAAGCTAGTTTCTGTGGACTCCTGTGTGCAAACCCCCAAATGTGATGTAATTATACTGCAAAGAATCTCTGCCTTTTAGCTTTTTGTGGGAAATTGGCCTTCCTGATGAAACTGTCTGCTACACCTTGATTAAGAGTTAGTAAATTGCCGAGCAAAATCCCCCCTCAAGCTACTGCTTGTCCAGTGGGAGTAAACATCCAGGAATTATGCAGCTAGAGTTTCAACTGGGGAAATGGAACTGCAGGGAAAGGGTTTTTTTAAAAAAAAAAAAAAAAAACAAAACACTCTGGTCCCAATCTATTGTCGCTGCTTTTATTTTATTTTATTTTATTTTAAGTGGCTGGTTATATGTATGGATGCCCTACATTCAGGACTTTTCTTTATGACAGTCCTCACCACTACAGGACACAAGTATTTCTTCTTTCTTTTTCTGTTTTTTTCTGTCCATTGAACCATTTTGTGTTAGCACTTTTATCAATGCATGGGAAACCCAGTCAGATGGGCGGGGTATAAATAAATTATCAACATCTTTTTTCTTTTTCTTTTCCAAAAAAAAGGGAGCACTCCTACATCACATCTACTTTGGCCTCTAGTGACCCAAAATATTCTTTTGAGGCACCCAAGGGCAATTTTCTTGGTTTCTGGATAGACTTTTTGTTTGTTGTCAAAACTCATTTGTTTTGTAACACGTTCATTAAAATCATAATCAGTTCATTCTTTTTTATTTTTGGTTCATACTGTAGATTTGGGGGGGGGGGGGATTACTTAACCTTCAGTCTGTGTGTGTATCAGACGACAGACACCTCACACAGTGGCCGGGGGCTATTTTGGGGTGAGGGTGGCAGCTGCCAGGAGCAGCAAATGAAGTCGCTTCTCTTCCCGCTGCCAGCGAATGACTCTTCTTTTCATATCTGTTTGTGTCCCTCTGTCTTTGTCCCAAACTACATGAAAAGTTAACCGTATGAAGCCTGCTGGGCATACCTCTGCCATTCCCCTTCCTTCTCTCTTTCCCTCTCAGTTGGACAGAAATCAAACTACTATTGTTGCTTTTAGGTACGTGAATGCAAAAGGGTACTTTGAAGATGTCGCCAACGCCATGGAAGCTGCCAAGGAAGAGATTTTCATCACAGATTGGTGGTTAGTATTTAATTTGCACGGTTTGATTCTCTATCTCCATCTGTCTTGTGTGAACACACACATTTACTTCCTAAAGCGTTCCCTTTGCCAAAACCAGAGGTTTTGGATTGGAACTCCTATCCACCCCCAGTCAGCAGGTCCCCAGGCCAAAGTGTTCAATGCCCACACGGCCCTCACGCCACTAGCGACGGAACCAGGTTTGTGGGGTTCAGAAAAATCCAGCTAGATTCCATGTTACATCACAAACCATGCTGACTAGGGGCTGATGGGAGTTGTAGTTCAAAACATCTGGAGGGCACCGGGTTGACTGCCTTCCATTAAAATGTTCTAAGGCTGCTCTGTTAAGGGCCCTTTCAGCATGGAGGCTGAACAGCAGGACCAGATGTTTTGGAAACAGAAACAACCGTCGCAGAGACAGGGTGTTTAATGTTGCTTTGCTGTAAAGGTCTTTTCAGGACACTTGGCCAGGAAACCAAAGTGGAACCAGCCAAAAATGAAAATGAGAGAGAGAGAAGTAACTTTTCAGCCAGTGCTTAGTTTTCCATGTTTGCATTTTCACCTTCTTGTGAAAAATCGAGGTTTATAAGCTGCCTTCTCTTAACACTTAGCAGCCCAATTGAAAGATGTGAGGCACAAAGACTGGTGCTCAAATTACAGGGGAGCGGATACTTGCCCATTTATCTTTTCTACCAGTTCTCTAAGCTACTGTTTCCAGAATCTTCCGGCTCCCCACTTCCCCCTTATCATTCAAACACTGGTGCAGACTGGATTTTCCATTTGGCAGGGATGGAAATGTCATTATCCACCCAGAGTAAGGACTAAGATAGACATGACAGTGGCAGACATTATTATTATTATTATTATTATTATTATTATTATTATTATTCACACACATTTGTTCCGTTCCCATATAAAGGGCAATATTTACATCTAAATATGCAACATAGAAGTGAGGCAAGCGGAACTAGGACTGAGTGAAATTGTCACCCACCCACACCCAAAAAAATTGACTGCTAGTTGGCAAAATTGGAGAGGGAGGGAGGGTGTAGATTATTTGCAAGTTTCTGTAGTGCTTGCCTGGTAACATTTGTGGCAGTGATAGGGCAAAAGGTAAGGAGACCTAACAGTAGGTTGACCGGCAGAATCACCCCTTGACTGGTCATTAGTAAGGCCACATTTGCACCATACATTTAAGGCACTCTGATGTCACGGCTTCCGCTCAAGAATTCTGGGAGCTGTAGTTTGTTAAAGGTGCTGAGAGTTGTTAGAAGAGACCACTTTCCTTTGCAGAACTCCAGTTCCCATAGTTCCCCGAGAAGAGAGGTGGATTGTTAAACCACGCTGTGAGGGAAATAGGTAGGGTTGCCATATTTCAAAAAGTAAAAACCAGGACACACCAAAAGTTGCTGAGCTTTTATTATTGCCTAAGATCCAGGACAAAGCTCTGCCTTTCAGAAATTCTGAGGTTGGTGGGGCAAGAAGTTCCATTCTGATCCATGTTTGCAATATTTAGCTCTGTTTCCATTCTTCATTCGTTTGACTTCTGACAAAAAACTATGTTATTTCTCTTGTTGTCAGCTGTTTGGCAGAACTTTACATAGTTAATTATGTAATTAATTACACAGTTAATTATGTCATTATTCTGTTACTCCACACCATTCATTTCGATGGGAAGGAAACATCAGTTACGTATTGTTGGGAGACTGAAAATTGTAACAGCAAACGGCGATCATATCTGTCGAATTGATTTGCATTCTGGATGTGGGATGAAAAAGTGAACATTGGCAAGTTAAGCTTCTGTTTCCATCAGAATTCTCCAATGCTCCATTCAGCCTAATGAACCAGCCTCTAGTGATTTTCAGCTGGGCACTTTTCCATTTTGAACGTGTGTACCATCAATTTAGCCCCCACTGCAACCCCCCCCTTGCATAATATAGCCTTGATATGAGAGGCAATTTTGTGTGTGGAAAATGCTAGGACCTAAAAAAATGGCCACCCAAAATCTACCTCAAAATCCGCTTTCATCATCTGAAACCGCCCCATTTCGTCCTGACCCCTGATTTCATGCCCCAAATTTGTGACCGAAAAGCTCCAACATTTCAGGGACTTATCTCATCTTCATGGCTCACTTTCAGCAATGGATCCAGACTGGAAAAAGATTCATTGGAATGGTGGATGGGGCAGTAGATTCAATTCACCTAGCACCACCTGTGTGTACCTTTTGATTTTGAAGGGGGAAAAAGCCACACCTCCCGTTCCTTTGCGAATGATAAATATGGCAGCCCTCAATATATTGAATTTGCCCTAAGTGCTGCCACCCTAAGCTCACGTACAGGGGAGTACATCTTGCGGCACCCACTGGAAAGTAAACACCATTACGTTTTGCGCTGCATGAATAGATTTGGGTCTAATTTACAAAACAGCTGCAGTAATTTCAGAATAATTCATGTTGGCTAAGATAGCATGGTGTCCTGCATGTGCTCTGGATTTAACAGGAGCTTCTGCTGCTCCTCCTCCTCAGAACTTGAGTGACAAATTCCTCCGTGAGCTCACTCCACAAACAATAGATTTGTTGACTCAAATCACAGATGTCGGCCGTCACATATACTGCAGCATTGTTGAAAACAATGGATAAAAAGAACATTCAGAAAATAAATCATTCCAAGGGGCTTTTTATTTATTAATGCATCAGGGCGGATACGCTGTTTTTACAGAAGTAGGTAGGAGTGGCCTTCAGTGCCTGAGATTTGTGTTTTCAGAATCTACCCTATTCTTCTGAAGGTAACATACTGAACTGTTTTTAATTCTGAGTTTTTAATTGTTGTATCCTGCCCTGGGACCTGCTTTTGAAGGGCAGGTAATAGATCTTCTACTACTAGTAGTACTACTGCTAATAAAAACAATTTCCAATAGATATGCTTATATTTGAAAATATATTTGAAGTTGGTGCAACCAACTTTTCTTTCTTTCTTTCAGGCTGAGCCCAGAAATATTCATGAAACGGCCAGTGGTGGAAGGCAACCGCTGGAGATTAGACTGCATTTTGAGGCGGAAAGCTGTAAGTTTTCTGTGCTCTCCGAGTCTTTACACAGCTCTGAAAGCTAAGCCCAGAGGCACTGAGTTCCGCCTGACTTGGGGTGGGGGCTCGTCGTGTGTGCGTGACATCACACATTTGACACACGCTTGTGACATCACGTGTGTCTGGAGGAGACCGCTAGACCTGACAAGGCCCAACACCACTATTAAGCCTCCCCCCACATACTTTAGGGGGCTGAGGTGTCCTCATCCCCATAGAGTTAGCGCCTATGGCTAGGCCATATTATCCCCATACTGCAGACGGGAAACTGAGGCTGAAAGAGGGTAGTTCACTTGTAAACACTTGATGAAACTGAAGTGTTATAGTAATTCTAAGGTCTCAAATATAGAATGAATGTTGACAATTGCACAAGGCAAACACACATACCTAAGTATGTAAGCCATAAAATAGTAGAGGAGAGCAATACAAAAGCCATCTTGGCTCTCCTAAAGGCTCTAAATATTTCCTCTGCCTCCTTAATCCCCCTTAGCTGAGAACACGTAGGCAGACAGCAACCAGGGGAAGTTCTTGAAGAGATTCCTCTCTTATATCTATGAACTTCCTGTGTGTTAATGGTCCTTGTTTGCCCAGATGCTCTGCATTGAGGAATGTATGACCTGCATCCTGATGGTCTTACCAAACCCTGTTCCCCCTCCGAAACAGCCATAGCTTGAGGACAGGGGAAGGAGTAACAAGGGGGCAGAGATTAGGAGCCTTCCTTGAATGCAAATAACCCCAACCAGGGTTCCAGAGCCTTTGTAGAGTTTATAGGTGTTCCATCTGAACTCTTAGGAAGCCCGGCTGATTTTTGTTGTAAGCTGAAGCAGGTTTGCCCGTCATTCATCCTGTGTTCCTGCCTGGTCTTGGCTGTACTCTTCTCTGTGTACTCACTTTGGCCAACTGCGAATGATATAAACGTTGATAACGGTAGATAGCATAAATTGGCTTTTCGAGAAGTTGCCATCGCAGTGCAGCCTGATTTATAATGCGTGCCTGCTTTCAGAATGGATTCTCATTACACGGATAATGGTTGGCATCAATCTCCTCCAAGGGAGATAGAGATCTAATTAGGAGAGAATTTCGCTTGGCTGTCTCCATACTCCATACTCTATTCTTATGTGGGCCAGAGCGTGATATTGAGCTTGAGGTGAAAGATTATTTTAATGGGATCTTTCTGTCATCATCATAAAAGGCCTCGGTCAGGAGAACCTTAAGTGCCTTCTCAAGCTTTTACGGGTCAGAAAGGATTACTCCCTTCGTGGCAAATGGGCTCCTTCCCTGAATATTGCCTTGCACTCTGGGACTGAGATAGAAATCAAACAATCCATAACATTCAGACTCACGAAAGAGTAGCGAGTAGATGCAGAGAGAACACAAGATTCTTTATCACACTAGAGGGGAAAACAGTTTTCTTGAACGCTGCAGGCGGAGGCGAGTTTGTTCTGATTTCAGAACTTGGGATTTCTAGGCCAGTCCTGTGATTAGTATTTTTTAGGGTAGGTGTGAGGAACCTTTGACTCTCCAGATGTTGTTAAACCTCAATTCCCATCACCTCTGATCATTAGCCATGTTTTTTGGGACTGATGAGAGTTGTAGTTTATCAACACCTAGAGAACCAAAGGTTCCTCACTCTTTCTTTGGGGACTAACGAGATTTTAAACACTGAGCAGTATTGTTAGAGTGAGTTTTTGGTTATTAAAGTATTCTTTATTTATTTATACAATTATTTATAGCCAGTCTAAAGTGGCTATAAAACACAATGCAAGAAAAATTTACAATAGCAGCACCGTTAACAAACATTTAAAAGCATAGACCAGCATAGACCAGCTAAAATAAATGTCCTTTGCAATATAGAACTGCAATATAGACTCTACGTGGGGCTACCTTTGAAGGTGACTCGGAAACTGCAATTAATCCAGAATGTGGCAGCTAGACTGGTGACTGGGAGTGGCCACTGAGACCATATAACAGTGGTCCTGAAATATCTTCATTGGCTCCCAGTATGTTTCCGAGCACAATTCAAAGTGTTGGTGCTGACCTTTAAATCCCTAAACAGCCTCAGTCCTGTATACCTGAAGGAGTATCTCCACCTCCACCATCCAGCCCAGACACTGGGGTCCAGCGCTGAGGGCCTTCTGGTGGTTCCCTTGCTGTGAGAAGTGAGGTTACAGGGAACCAGGCAGAGGGCCTTCTCGGTAGTGGCGCCTGCCCTGTGGAATGCCCTCCCTCCAGATGTCAAGGCAATAAACAACTATTTTACTTTTTAAAAAAGTGGCCCTGTTTAGGGAAGTTTTTAACGTCTGATGCTGTATTGTTTTTAATATTCAGTTGGAAGCTGCCCAGAGTGGCTGGGGAAACCCAGCCAGATGGGCAGGGTATAAATAAATTATTATTATTATTATTATTATTATTATTATTATTATTATTATTATTATTATCTTGTAGAAAGAGACCCAGTTTGCATGCATCTCTAAGCCAAACCATGGCTTAGCTCAAACAAGCAAATGTGCAGGTTTCTGATGCAAAGATTGTAGCCATGGTGTTCCTCCACTGTTCCAGCTTCTCTTGGGCTAAGCCATGGTTTGGCTTCCCATTACCTCCAGACCCAGGCTAGTAGTTTGTCTCTCCCAGGAGAACCACGAGCTGCAACCAAGTTTCTTGATTTACTGCTCGTGGTTTCTCTGGAGGTGGCAACAATGTGGCTGCAGTCTTCACTCTGCCAACCGGAATGTGTGCTTGTTCATGCTGATCTATGGTTAAAACCAGGAGGAAGGATCAATAAGCAACCCGTAAGTCAATATCAGGAGACAGGACCAAGGATATAGGAACACTCCAGAGCTCAGGAAGACCGTGTTGTTCAAGTGAAGCTCAACCGGAACAGAAAGTCCTTTTATACTTCTGCCAGTCCTGCAAGATCCAATGGCTAGTCTGGATGGGCAGAGTCAGTCCAGCGCCTCAGAATAGTTCGCTGAGAAGCTGCTAGATACCACTCAGTAGCTTGCCACAGCAGCTCATGAGAGAAGAGACCACATAAACTTCCCTGGGAAGCAAATTCCACAACAGCATGCCACTACCAAAAAGGCCCTGTTCCTAGTTAATCACCGTAAGGTGGGTCCGGAGAATGATGGCTTAAGTATATGGGCAGATTTATCTGGGGAAATGCCGTTCATGACTAGCAGAAGCAAAATAAGGAAAAGATATACAATTATTATTATTCTGTACCTTGTTTGCTGTACACAGGCAACAGACTTCAGTTTTCCTGCACAGTGGGAGACCTGGAAATTGGTCTTGCAAACAAAAGAGAGTGTGTTATAAAATGACCACGAACCATCTTGTTTCTGACTGGTCAGATCTGCATAGAGTCGTAACTCCTGTTTTGTTTTTTGACAGCAACAAGGGGTGAAAATCTTTGTGATGCTCTATAAAGAGGTGGAGCTTGCTCTTGGCATCAACAGTGAGTACAGCAAGCGTACCTTAATGCACCTGCACTCCAACATCAAGGTATTCGTGCCCTTTATGATGTGCATGCTTATTAATTCCTTTTATAAAATTCATATTAAAAAAAGAAATACCGTATTTTTCTGTGTATAAGACAATATTTTTTTCCTTAGAAATAATAGGCAAAATTATTTCAGGTCGTCTTATACACAGATAGCAGAGGGGGCACGGGCGATTAATGGCAGCAGCCAGCAAGAGATTGGCAGCAGCGATTGGGCGTGTGATTGGTTGCTGCGGCAAGGCCTGCTGACGATTGGCTGTGGCAATTGGGCCATCTATTTATGGTAGCGGCGAGGCATGCGTGCAATTGGCTGTGGTTGCGTCGAGGTGGCAGGTGGGCTTTTAGCAGTGAGCGTGCAGTCGATTGGTGGCCACGACGATGCGTGCGATTTGCAGCGGTGGGCATGTTGTAGAGCGATTAACGGCTATTTGGACTATTTTGTTGTGATCCAAAGAAAAGGGGGGTTCGTCTTGGGGCGTGTTATGCACGAAAAAATACGGTACTATACCATACTGAGCTTGTAATTTCAGGATCAACTTAGGAAGAAACAGCCCTTTTGCAGAGGATGCTATGGTTTTTTAATATATATAATAGGCGTGACATTTTCAAAGCAGTTTCCCCTCCATTAGGGAATGGAGTATGCTGGAGAGGACAGAGGTGACTGTCTGGGACACCGAACAGAATCTCCCACACTGTAACATTATGCTGCTGTTCCCACTTGTAAATTGTAACCGTAAAATGTAAAGTCTTCTCAGGGATTTAGAAATTGTCTTTTAAAACTCTTGGCAGCTTTTCTTGCAACATAACCTGAGCTTGAAGTTGGGTTTTTTCTCTCTCTCTCTTTTCCATGCAGGTAATGAGGCACCCAGATCACGTGTCTTCAACCGTTTATTTGTGGGCTCATCATGAGAAACTGGTGGTCATTGACCAGTCCATAGCCTTTGTCGGAGGCATCGACTTGGCTTATGGCAGGTGGGATGACAATGAGCACCGACTGACCGACGTCGGCAGCGCAAAACGAATGACAGCGACCAAGTCTGCATCTGTGGTCAACCTCTCAGTGAGTTCAGATCCCACAACCTCAGCTGTTGGTCTGGGGGATGCATATATCTCCAGAGCTGTATCTGAGATTGCTTCTCTGTTCATACTTGGGGTAGATAATCTGTCGGTTTTGGTTCTCTCCATTTCTCATTTTTAAAATCTTAAATTCAGCTCTTCACATTTCTGCAGCAATCTGCAATTTGATTTAAAAAAAAATCCTCAGCATTTTAGTGTGAATTTCTCTTAATAAACACAATTTTGAATGCAGCTATGAAATATATACGCGGGTGGCGCTGTGGTCTAAACCACAGAGTCTAGCGCTTGCCGATCAGAAGGACGGCGGTTCAAATCCCCGCAACGGGGTGAGCTCCCGTTATTCAGTCCCAGCTCCTGCCCACCTAGCAGTTCGAAAGCACATCAAAGTGCATGTAGATAAATAGGTACCGCTCCGGCAGGAAGGTAAACGGCATTTCCGTCTGCTGCTCTGGTTCGCCAGAAGCAGCTTAGTCATGCTGGCCACATGACCCGGAAGCTGTACGCCGGCTCCCATAGCCAATAAAGCAAGATGACCGCTGCAACCCCAGAGTCTTCCACGACTGGACCTAACGATCAGGGGTACCTTTACCTTTACCTATGAAAAATATACACATTTTTTTGCTGTATGTACATTTGTAGCCCTGCTCCCGGCCCTCATTTAGGCTGACCCACAGTTGGGGGGGGGGGGCTAGGAGCATCTCCTTCTTCCCTTTGCAGTTGAGATTCCTGCCTTGCAGGGGGTTTGACTAGTGACCCTCGGAGTCCCATCCAACTCTACAATTCTATGGGTCTATGATTGACTTCATGGGAGAGAATTTGGCTTTGCAATTGCTTGGAGAATGTGGTTGATAGAGCCGTTCGTGGATGCATGCAACCAGCCCATCAACCTTTCCAATAGCCTCTCGCGTGCAAGTATATGAACCCTTCTAGCTTTCTGCGGGAGTGAGTGTTCGGTCATTTTATTGGCCCATCTGCCTTCAAAACGGCCTTTGAAGACTGTACCATGTTCTCCCCACTACCACCACAACTGTTTAGACAAGCCCTTAACCTGTCTTCTTTCCTGCCTCAAGCCTTCAGCTGAACCCACTGACGAACAGCCAGCCACCGTCCCTCAACCAGAGGCCCCAACGAAGCTGCAGTTGCAGGAGAACAACGACGAATCTCTGGACCCTTTGAGGATGAAAGGAATAGGGAAACCCAAGAGATTTGCCAGGTTCAGCATCTACAAGCAGCTCCACCGGCACGGCCTACACCACGCAGACAGCGTGAGCAGTATAGACAGTGATTCCAGTGAGTGGGTCTTCACTGTTTTGACGGGCAGTGGGAGTATAAGGCAAGAAGGACTTAAGATTTTGGCGTCACGTGAATGTTCAGTCAAGAAAGGTGTTTATCTCCTCCTGGATCTCAAAGCAGGATACCATCTAGGAAAAAAAGTTAGCTGTTCCAAGAACAAAAATGCTTGGCGTTTATATTACATTTATGTCTTATATTACATTTATGAAGTAGATTAGGCTGAGAGACAGTGAGCTTTATGGGGATTAAAACCAGGATCTCCTCACTCCTAACCACTCCCCTGTGCTGGATCTCAAGGGTATGTGAAGTGCTGACATACGTTATATTGGCAATCCTTTCCACAGTCGTGTGTAAGCGCTATTATAGCCATAACACAGATAGAGCAATTGAGGCTTTGAACCCGTTTGCTTGCTTCGGGGCTTGTTTGTTTATCAAAGGATTGAAATTGCTAGGGACAGTGCCAAAATTAGAAATGGCAAAAGACTTTCTAGGTGTAAAAGGAAAGAATTAGGAAAGAAAGCAAAGGAGAATAGAAGGGTGAGTTCCTGGCTGCTGTGCAATTTGAACGAGGGACTAGCTTTGGCACCCATGCTGGGTGTTGCCAGTGGGGTAAAGTTGATGTGCGGTTTGTTGAGCTCTCCAATAAATCTGTGTGTTTTCCTGTTTGGGGCAGATAAAGGCTCTATCCGGAGCATGAAGACTGGCGTTGGAGAGCTTCTGGGTGAGACCAGGTTCTGGCATGGGAAGGATTATTGCAACTTTGTCTTTAAAGATTGGATTCAGCTTGATAAACCCTTTGCTGGTAAGCACTATTGCAATTGGGAACCAGGATCATTTCTGCACCCATTTTGTCTTTGGTCAGGGAAAACTCCCCAAACTGGTGTTCCTTGGTGTGTTGGGTTCAGTTCACACAGCACATTGGGGCTGCTGCTGCTGCTTCTTTCTTTGATTACCCCTTGCAGCTGAGTAAGGTTGTCTTCCATGAACGTGGTCTTCACAGTGAGTCCGTAAGTGACTGTGGAGGCCAATTCTGGATCCACACGTCCTGCCACAGTGGGGACATAGGTTTCCGGGTTGATCATAGTGAGGGTTTGCGAAGCGTGCCTTTCTCTTAGCACGTTTCTCCCTTTCATCCTGAGTTCCAGCATCTTCAAAGTCCACGCCACCTTTGGTAAAGGCTGTTCTCCAACTGGAGCGCTCGCAGGCCAGTGTTTCCCAATTGTTGGTGTTTATACTACATTTTAAAAAAAAGATTTGCCTTGAGAGAGTCTTTCAACCTCTTTTGTTGACCACCAGCATTACGCTTTCCATTTTTAAGTTTGGAATAGAGTAGTTATTGGGGGCAGCAACTCCCACGCTATTGAGCACAGATCTTTGAAGGTTGTCCACATAGTTTTTAAGAGAGCTGAATGTGGGTTAAGATGCCTTAGCCAGTTTTTCCAGGATCCCAGCATTTATCACAACTTTTTCCAGCCTTCCCCCAGCTCCACACAATTGGACATTTGAGATGTAACATGCATCCTTCCTTCCTTGGAGATTTTTAAGCAGAGGTTGCATGGCCATCTGTCATGAAGGATCTAGTTGAGATTGCAGGAGGTTGGACTAGATGGCCCTTGGGGTCCCTTCCATCTCTACAGACTATGATTCTGTGAGGCATGATTTCCTGCTACATGAATGTGTCATGACGAGCCTTAGGGTCATGCCCTCCCCCACCTCCTCTTTTGTGCACCAGCGGATATTGAAAGTTTTTGCCTGTGATTTTAAACAAACCACGGTTCCCGATGGCATTCAAATATATGGAACTCTGGTTTGTTTGAATTCTAGTTAGTGAGAACAAATCAGACCAGGTCATGGTTCTAGTGCTGGCCCCAGACATTTTGCTTAAATAGTGTCCCACCCCATTGCTAGGCTCAGCGTTTCAAAAAGTCTTGCTGCATCATTCAGACACTAGTTCCTCCCTACATCTATTCTCCTGCTTGTAGCACAACCTGATCCACTTAACCTGCTGCATTGCAGGGTCAGGCCTACAGGGCTTTAGGTCATCTTTGTTAATCAACAAGAGCATAAGCAAACCAGTTCGCCAAGATTGAGCGTCATAGGAAAGTATGGTTAGTTTTAAACTGGAAGTAGAATCTTGCAATCTCTTTAATGGCTTGAAAGAGGAGGAGGGAAGTGCTTTGACTAATTCGTTTCCTGCTGCATCTTAACCAGCACTTGATTTTATGGAACATCTCCATTATGAGCCTGTGAGTCTGTAGTGTAATAATACCAGCACCTTCTTTGCCACATTACCCAAGCAAATACCTATGGGAAGCATATCTAGGGCCCCTTTTAAAGCACTATTATACCACTTAAAGTGGACATGGGTTCCCCCAAAGAATTCTGGGAGCTGTAGTTTGTTAAGGACATTGAGAGTTGTTAGGAGACCCCTATCCTCCTCACAGAGCTACAAGTCTCAGGACTCAGCTGCAAATAAAACATTTAAAGTTGTAAAGTGCATTATACAAACATGGCACTAGATGGCGAAGGTGAGCTATGGCAAATTCAATATGTTTTTCAAACTTATTTTTTAATAAAAAAGCATTTTCACAACTTTTTTTTATATGTGTGTAGATTCTACCTCAGAGTGGTTTAACTATCAGTCCCTGTTCCCAGGAATCTCTGGAGAGGGTATCTTCATGAAGGGAATTGTGGCCTCATTACAACACTCAGTACCCATAGCTAACTACAGTTCCCAGAATTCCTTGGGGTAGGCTATGCCTGTTTAAAGTGGTATGATACAGTGGTACCTCGGCTTACATATGTTTCAGGTTACATATGCTTCAGGTTACAGACTCCGCTAACCCAGAAATAGTACCTCAGGTTAAGAACTTTGCTTCAGGATGAGAACAGAAATCGTGCTCTGGCAGCGCGGCAGCCGCAGGAGGCCCCATTAGCTAAAGTGGTGCTTCAGGTTAAGAACAGTTTCAGCTTAAGAACGGACCTCCGGAACGAATTAAGCACTTAACCTGAGGTACCACTGTACTGCTTTAAATGCATAGTGCAAATTGGACCAAAATTCCAGGTGATACTTCTCAGGTAGATCATGTACGCTTCCTTTTCTGCCTACATAGACTTCATTGATCGCTACACCATGCCCAGGATGCCATGGCATGACATTGCCTCGGTGGTACACGGGAAAGCTGCCCGGGATGTGGCTCGGCATTTCATTCAGCGCTGGAACTTCACAAAGGTGAGTTTGCGTTGATGGAAGACCTGAGCCTGCATAACTACCTCCTTGTAGTTTCTTAGTTTATACGATGAGTTCTATGCAGAGCTGCATTCTGAGGCTTGACCTACAAAGGCAGCAAAATGAGGAGGGGACGAAACAGGAGAGTTCTAAGGTGTGAGAATGGGACGTGGGTGGCGCTGTGGTGGTCATGACCTTTTGGTCATGGAAGCAGATTAAATCTGCTTCGTTTACAAACCATACAAGTGGACTTTAAGTGAAAAGGAATGGCAGGAGAGAATGTGCAAGGCTGCCAATCTGGCTTTAGCCGTCAGCTCACTCACAGCTCGGCCACATTTGCACCATACTTTTAAAGCACCGCTAACGCTTTAAACACCTGTGGCTTTCGCCCAAAAAATTGTGGGAGCCATAATTTGTTAAGGGTGCTGAGAATTATTAGGAGACCCCTATTCCCCTCCCAAGTGGGATGCGGGTGGCGCTGTGGGTTAAACCACAGAGCCTCTTGGGCTTGCTGATCAGAAGGTCAGCGGTTCGAATCCCTGCGACGGGGTGAGCTCCCATTGCTCGGTCCCTGCTCCTGCCAACCAACAGTTCGAAAGCACGTCAAAGGGCAAGTAGATAAATAGGTACCGCTCCGGCGGGAAGGTAAATGGCGTTTCTGTGTGCTGCTGTGGTTCGCCAGAAGCGGTTTAGTCATGCTGGCCACATGACCTGGGAAAACTGTCTGCGGACAAACGTCGGCTCCCTCGGCCTGTAAAGAGAGATGAGCGCCACAACCCCAGAGTCGTGGACTTAACTGTCAGGGGTCCTTTACCTTTACCTTTAAGGTGTGAGAATAGACTGCACCACTTCAGTAGGCAGGGAAGCTGGGGAAGAAACTTTCTCTCTGGTTTTCAGGTGGGGTGGGGTTGCTCACAGGGATATGGGCCTGCATAAGGAAGCATTCACAAATTCTACGAAGTTTTCAATGGTTGATGTTTTATTGTGCTTTTAGTATTTTGTTGGGAGCTGTCCAGAGCGGGCTGGGGCAACCCAGTCAGGTGGGTGGCATATGGGGGAATATGCATAGGATTGTAACATGATGTTGAAACTGAACATATGGAAGTCTGACACTGTATTTTATGCTTCTTTTGTGGTTGTTCTTTCCAAGATCATGAAGCCCAAATACAGATCCCTTTCCTACCCTTTTCTGTTGCCGAAATCTCAGCAGACGGCTGACGAGTTGAAGTACCAGGTCCCCGATGCCGTGTGTGCCAGCGTGCAGGTAAGGCTGCCATTTGTTGTAGGCAGTTTACAACTTACACACACACAGAGGCGTAAGGTGAGCTTTTAGACTTCTCATGAGAAGCCTCGTAAAACACCCCTTAAACTGAAACTGCCATAAACTACTAGAACAAATGCCATTTCTTTTTAATAGACTGCACTAGATCTTTGACATCTCAGGAGACACCGTAAAAGAGACGTTTCCTCTCCAGTCCTCCTTTTTAGCACTCACAGTTCTTGATTAAAAGCATAGTGATAGGTAAAGGTAAAGGGACACCCTGACCATTAGGTCCAGTCATGACCGACTCTGGGGTTGCGGCGCTCATCTCGCTTTATTGGCCGAGGGAGCCGGCATACAGCTTCTGGGTCATGTGGCCAGCATGACTAAGCCGCTTCTGGCAAACCAGAGCAGCGCACGGAAACACCGTTTACCTTCCCACCGGAGCAGTACCTATTTATCTACTTGCACTTTGACGTGCTTTTGAGCTGCTAGGTTGGCAGGAGCAGGGACTGAGCAACGGGAGCTCACCCCGTTGCGGGGATTCAAACCGCCGACCTTCTGATTGGCAAGTCCTAGGCTCTGTGGTTTAACCCACAGTGCCACCCGCGTCCCTATAGCCATAGAGAACCTCAACTAATAACAGAGCGATCCTAAGGACGATGACTCAGAAGTGAGTCCCACTCTGTAGTCAACATGTTTAGGACTCCAGCCTAAATTACTAGTCCTTGGGGCAGGACAGAGAGTCTTTGAAAGTATTATTATAGCTGTATTTTGTAACCATAAGGTTCTTTAGTCTCTATTGCGATTTATGGGGTTTCATGGATGATGTTGGATATTTGGGATAAGCTGTACTCGAGTTCTCTGTTACATCTCTTGAATTTCGTTAATGACACAAGGCACTCCTTGGTCCTGACTGTATAGAATTTTTGCACAAATGATCTTCTGAAGAACTGTGTGGACTCAGTCTGCCACTGAGCTCTCTCCTCAGTATTAGAAGCCAGTGTCGGTTGCTGCAATGGGGATGAGATGAACTTGTCAGGTTCTCTTTCCTCAGAATTGTTGGAAAAACACCCCCCGGGAATGGCTGCCAACTTCCCAGGTCTTCGGAGCATCTCTCTGGTGGTCCTCCCTAGCTGTAAATCTCCCTCAGTCCAGAGAGACCGGTGATAGGCGTCCCTCCTCTCCTGAAAAGAACACCCCAGTCTTCTGGCATATCATAGCAGAAGAAAGACTCAATCGTAGTTCTAAAACTACTTTATTTACAGTCTTATATACAGAGACTCCATCAGTACGTCTGTGCTCTCTGAACACCAGTACAGAACTGCGACACATGCAGAGGTGAAACTAACTTCCACTAGTTCTTAGCAGATAGGTAGCCGTGTTGGTCTGCCATAGTCAAAACAAAAAAAATTCCTTCCAGTAGCACCTTAAAGACCAACTAAGTTAGTTCTTGGTATGAGCTTTCGTGTGCATGCACACTTCTTCAGATACACTGCTTTTCTTGCATATTCAGTGGGATACGTGGATTGTAGAGGGTTCTTAATTCTAAGACCCTTGGGTATAATGTCCAGGTTCTTGCATTTAGTAAGAAAGAAGATATCAGTCTGTACCTGTGCAAGTTTCTTGGTGAGGTTGATGGACTTCCATTTCATGCGGCTCAATGTGGTGCCTTCCATAGTTCCAGTTACAGATAGGTAGCCGTGTTGGTCTGCCATAGTCAAAACAAAAAAAATTCCTTCCAGTAGCACCTTAAAGACCAACTAAGTTAGTTCTTGGTATGAGCTTTCGTGTGCATGCACACTTCTTCAGATACACTGCAGTGTATCTGAAGAAGTGTGCATGCACACGAAAGCTCATACCAAGAACTAACTTAGTTCGTTCTTAGCAGGAAGAGATAATACAGACTTCCTTTCTCACGCTCTCTCAGGCACTCACATGATGTATACAAATCATAGTACCACTCACTGGTACAGCTGGAGCAGCTCGGATTGATAAAAATCCTAACATGTACCAGCTGCAGAAATGGTCAGGCATTGGTTGCCAGGGGCCAGGAGACTCTACAGATCATCAGTCAGCCTCTGACTTCATCTGCAGCTCCTTCTGTTCCATCTCCATCTTGGGGATAGAGAGCTGGGATCTGTCAGGGGCCAGGACAGATGATCCCCAAATGCACACTCTGAACTTCTCCCTAGTTATAGTGCACCTGTGTTTAGATCCGAATCGTTGCCTGCTTTGGGAGCCAGTATTGGCTGAATAGCATGGTTTACATATAATCAATTAATAAACAGTAAATAAAATGACAACCAGCAGGATACAGCTGCTGAAAGGACCATAGCCCCTGGAGCAGGTAAGCCTCTCCAGGGTGCAGATGAGGAACGAATGAGTTCCCGTTGCTCTGTCCCAGCTCCTGCCAACCTAGCAGTTTGAAAGCACACCAGTGCAAGCAGATAAATAGGTACCACTGTGATGGGAAGGTAAACTGCCCTGGCTTAATTCTGGTTTGGTTTGCTGCCCTGCCCCAGATGATTGCCTGGTGTTTCAGTCTTGAAGTTTCAATGTTATTAGGGCTTTTAAGATCTTCTATATACTGTTGATGTTCCCTATAGCTAGTTTAAAACTAGATTTAAAACTAGCTGCAGGGAACATCAAGAGTATAGAAGATCTTAAAAGCCCCAATAACATTGAACCTTTAAGACTGGAACGCCTGGGGAAAGGAAAAAAATCTCCACCTGGTGCTGAAAAGACCCCAACTTAGGTGTCAGGCCAGCTTCTCTGGGGAGGATGTTCCACAATCAAGGTGCCAACACAGAAAATACCCTGACCCACATAGGTACCTCACAAACCTCATTTGGCAGGGGCAGCCAGCAAAGGACCTCATGCAACGTTAAGATGTGGGAAGGTGTATATGGGAGGCACAATCCTTCAAGGAACCTGATCCCTAGCTAGTGTGGGCAATACTGAGCTATATACGAACCAATAGTCTGACTCAACATTTGGCAGCTTCTTATATGCCTCCCCAAAAGCGCTCCCTCTCAGCTTTCGTTCCCTAATTGTGTCGTGGAAGGAATATTGACCTACCTAAGAGGACAGAAGTGTTAGAGATTCTTTTGTACATTTAAATATATTATTAGTCATATTAATGGCTTTTTCTTTTCTTTTTTTAGAAGCAAGCACACAATATATACATATATCTCAAATGTTTTTCTTAAAGCACAGGTCTGAATTAGCAAACAGGATGATTCAATGTTTCTCGGTTTTTGCAACGAGGATAGATGATTGCAACGAGATAAAAACTTGACTGGTACATGGATGATTAAAAAACAAGGAATAGATGGATGATAGATAGATGATAGATAGATAGATAGATAGATAGATGATAGATAGATAGATAGATAGATAGATAGATAGATAGATAGATGATAGATAGATAGAAAGAAGCATTTTAGGCCTTGTTTTATTGCTGGTTTTTAATGTTAATGTTATTTTCATTGTGTGAATCGCATCAAGGCACTTCATATAAAAAGCACCTAATAAACATAATGCTAAAGAACATCTGATCTTTCCCTGTTTAGGTGCTCCGCTCTGCTACGGACTGGTCTGCTGGGATCAAGTACCATGAGGAATCCATTCATTCTGCTTATGTTAGCGTGATAGAAAACAGCAAACACTATGTCTATATAGAGGCAAGTAGTCGCCATCTGTAGGTATAAAGAACACATCAGGAAATCAGTACCACATTCTAAAAGTATTATTATTACCTGCATTGCTTCTGCTTATCTGTTCAAAGCTGTTCTCGAAAAATCTCCAGTCGTGAACATCTTTACCTTTTAGTAAAGTGTGTATTTATATATACAGTAGTACCTCGGGATGCGAACGGGATCCGTTCCAGAGCCCCGTTCACATCCCGAAGTGAACGTAACTCGTGTCCGCTCTTCTGCATGTGTGCAGGTCACGTTTCAGCGCTTCTGCGCATGCGCGTGACATCATTTTGACGGTCTGCGCATGTGCGCGTGGCGGAACCCGGAAGCAACGTGCTCTGTTACTTCCGGGTCGCCGCAGAGCGCAACCCGAAAATGCTTAACCCGAAGTGTATTCATCCTGAGATATGACTGTAGATGTGAAACACCAAACAGATTGGTCGTCTGGGTGAAATCCAGACAAAGTAAAGATATATTAAAGTGTAGCTGGCACCCATTGAAACTGCTGGGGCAGAACAGCAGCAGGTGGATTCATAGAACTGTAGAGTTGGAGTGAACACAAGGGTCATTTGGCCCAATCCCCTGTAATGTAGGAATCTTTTGCCAAATGTGGGGCTCGAACCAACGACCTTGAGATTAAATGTCTCATGCTCCTATCTTGAGTTAGCCCAGAGACAATGAGAGGAAGAGCCAACTGATTCCAGTTTTGTTCCCATCTTTTGCCCCCATTGACCCATACTTCCCATCCCACCCTGCCCCACACCCCTAGTGGTAACTGGTAGGGCAGAAGTCAGGTAGCCCAGCAGTAGGTGGCACCAGATCCAAGGGCAGGCAGAGCCAACTAGTTCTCATTTTGTCCCCATCCTCCTCCCTAGTGAGTTCTACAGAGGCAACATTGAGACTAAGAGGGAGGAAGCAGTCAGCCAGGGCCACCCTTGGAGTGGTTGTAAGTGAGAAGGTGGACAATGTCCAGGCAGACTGAGGTTGGTGGGGCAGTGCGCCATTTTGCAGAGTTATAGAATTGTAGGGTTGGATGGGACCCTGAGGGTCATCTAGGTTAAACCCCTTCAGTGCAGGAATCTCAGCTAAAGCATCCATGCCAGTTGGCCACCCAACCTCTCTGCTTATTTGAAGATGGCTATCATATCTCCTCCCAGTCTCCATTTTTCCAGGCTAAACATACCCAGTTTGACCCAATGGAGCAGCCTCCACTCATTACAATGAATTTGAGTAGAATTTGTATAGGTTTCACCTCCTTTGGGTTGCAGCCTGGCTCAGAAGCATCCTTCTCCTAGGTACCCCCTTATCACCAGCATATTGGTCTTCTGAGAAACCCCCTGTGTGTTGCCAAGGATTGTGGAATCCATCCCAGGCTGCGTTCTTTGGTTTCACAGTGGGCTGGCTAGACCTGATAATAATAATAATAATAATAATAATAATAATAATAATAATAATAATAAAAAAATTTCATTTATACCCCACCCTCCCCAGCCAAGACCGGGCTCAGGGTGGCTAACAACCAGTAATAAAAATAAATTGATTAAAATACAACTTAAAAAACAAGATTAAAATACAACATTAAAACATTAAGATCCAGCCTCTTCACAGGAGGAGAAAGGAAAAAAGAAAGAGGGGGAGGGAATCAAATTGATTCTAAGCCAAAGGCCAGGCGGAACAACTCTGTCTTACAGGCCCTGCGGAAAGAAATCAGATCCTGCAGGGCCCTGGTCTCATGAGACAGAGCGTTCCACCAGGTCGGAACCAGTGTTGAAAAGGCCCTGGCTCTGGTTGAGGCTAATCTAACTTCCTTAGGGCCCGCGACCACTAGGGTGTTGCTATTTATGGACCTTAAGGTCCTCCGTGGGGCAAACCAGAAGAGGCTGTCTCGTAGGTACAAGGGTCCTAGGCTTTGTCATTGGGTTAGACTTTGCCATTGCCTCACACAAATGGAAGGCACTGATAACACCCCCTTGCCAGCTGGTTTAGGATGACAGCTTACATCAGCTACCACAGCCATGCTCGCTGAGGCCGATAAGAGTCATAGTCCTTATGACTCCGGAGGCACCAGATTGATGGGCCTAGAGTGTCTCTGGTGCTCTCCTAAGGTTGCACAGGAAGACTGGTAACTGGGCAAGCACTCTTTCAGAAGAGCTTGTCTGCCATAACTGATCTCATCACCAGCGTAGCTATGATAAGTTTCCAAGGAGCCTCAAGGTTCCACGTTTGAAAACTACTGCCTTGGCAGGTACTTCTTACAGCCGTTATCAGATTTATGAACAGCGCAGTCATTTCCCGCTTCTTTCTGTTTTGCTTTCCCACACCATAGAACCAGTTTTTCATTAGCTGTGCGGACGACAAAGTTGTATCGAACCGGATTGGTGATGCCATCGCTCACCGCATCCTCAAGGCGCACAGGTAATCTTGCTGAAAAACACAGTCTGGGTGGGGATGAAGAATGCAGCAGGGGAAATTTTGTTCCTAAGCCAAATACCTCAGCACAGACTTTAAAAATGCATTTCTGAGTCATTTTTCAGGGAAAAGTGGAGAACTCAAAAAACGTTTGCACGGGGTGAACTTACTGTTAAAAGACAAGGTGACTAGGCAGAGATGGGAGCACAAACTGGTTTTCCTCTAGTGATTATAATATATGGAAACTAACATGAAGATAACTAGTTCTTGGACTTGGTGAACCACAAAGACAGTCTTTACCAGTTCATGTAAAATTATTTTAAGTAATTAAACTTTTGGACCTGGTGGGACAAATGATCTTGCAAATGATGTCAGGGTCCTGGTAGGCACTGCTGTCTACATTGTCTATAATGACACCATTTTGCTCATCATGTTTTGCTACCACTTCCATCAGTGGTTCCTTGCAGCTTGGGGCAGCTTGGTGTGTATAATGTCTGTCTGAATTTTCAGGGAATGGGTAGAAATATTTGATCCAGCTGCAGATTAACTGAGTTACAAGTGTATATACTACAGTGTGTTTTTCTGAGTAGACCTTTGCGACAAAGAGATTGTGTGTGTTCAGTTCAGGGGCACCTGGGCACTGCAACATCATGGGTCTATTATCCAGTATATATCTCTACTACCTTCTTCTTCTTCTTCTTTGGCGATCACTCGTAGCCAAGTAAGATTGTCTTCCATAAACACGGTTTTAACAATGAGTCCGTAAGGGGCCTCTGAAACAAATTCACCCCTAATAGTTCTTTGCACCTGGTTACTTTTGGGGGCTCAGGTTGATGCTGACAACCTGGTTGTCATTCTTCCTGCTCCTAAATGCCTGAGGACACCTTTGAATGTTTGCATTTCTGCTTCTTTAATCATTTAAGCTCAGTGGTTCAGGGCGTGGGTGATTTCTCGGCAGAAAGCAACTGGCTTTTAAGCAGGAAGAATAAAGGCTCTCCACCCACTGGGGGATTCTAATATGATTAATCTGTGGATCGTTGCAGTGTTCCTAAGCCTTGTCTCTGGAAAGTGATCAAGGATGTTTACAGTCTGCCCTGCGTTTCCAAAAGGCAAGCTAGTATATCAAGCCTTGCAATCACGAAGAGCAGGCTGCATTTATCTAAAGCTGGAGAAGTCAATATAAATAAAGCCGAGGGTTTTCTGCGCGCCCACAAGATCGCTGTGAGAGGAAGGAGTTTAAACAGCGATCTAAAATATAGAGGGTTGAGATGGGAAACAACACCCAGCACAATGAAACTTCGTTTAAGAGACACAGACAGAGCCAGGAAGGTCAGAGAAGAAAAAAACGAGTAGGTGTTTTTCTCCCCTTCAGAGGGTAGGGGCGATTTGGATCAGGGGAAGGGAATAAGTGTTTCCTCCTCCAGTTCTGTTGCTTCAGTTGAATGTGGATCATTCCAGCACATGCATTAAAGTAATTCATAAACAAAAAACAGATCACAGATCTCCTGAGCAATCCATCCATAGACAGGGACAGGGCCAGACTCGCTAGAGCTGAGTGTGGTCAGGGCTTGAACCTTCGAGCGTTTCTTAGCTCTTTCACCTTCTCGTATGTCTGCTGTTACCTGACTTCCCTTGTTGTAAACTGCCTGTTTCTCATTCCTTCCCTGGCGGAAAGTGTTCCAGACATTTCTGCAAAACCTGGGGATCTTGTTAGCGGAACAAATTATGCAAATGCACACACACATTAGCATAATTCTAATTGGAAGCCTTGGGTTTCCATGGTGCAGAAAATAGCAATTTTTCTTTTTAACAGCACAGTATATGCTTGCCTTGGTATAATTGTGATTCAGGTGGTGCAGTCGTCGTAGCAGAATGCATTCCTGTCAAACCAAACCAGTTCATTCACAGCCTCCAGAGCCGTTTCCTGCAGTTTGCAGGAGCCTGGTCTCAGTCCGAGAGACTTGCTTCGCATAACCTGAACCCCGCAACCAAGCTCCTCAGCTTACAGAGCATAAGCCTGTTACAGCTATTTCCCATAACCCATCTTCCTTGCAGATGAACAAAATGTTCATTATCACAGAGTGTGTGAAATGTGGAATAATGTGTTTCTACATGCTCTGAACAGGGACGCAGGTGGCGCTGTGGTCCAAACCACAGAGCCTAGGGCTTGCCAATCAGAAGGTTGGCGGTTCGAATCCCCGCAACGGGGTGAGCACCCGTTGCTCAGTCCCCGCTCCTGCCCACCTAGCAGTTCGAAAGCACATCGAAGTGCAAGTAGATAGATAGGTACCACTCCAGCGGGAAGGTAAACGGCGTTTCTGTGTGCTGCTCTGGTTCGCCAGAAGCGGCTTAATCATGCTGGCCACATGACCCGGAAGCTGTACTGGCTCCCTCGGCCAGTAAAGCGAGATGAGCGCCACAACCCCAGAATCGGTCACAACTGGACCTAATGGTCAGGGGTCCCTTTACCTTTATATGCTCTGAACAGCTTTGCACCACCACCTATAAGCATCCACTGATGGTCAAACTATACATGAAGTTAAATAACTTTCATTCCATGCAAATTTATAACCAAATAAATGATACACTTGTGTTTATGCCGCCCACAACCTCGATCCAAGCAAGGTTGTGTGGCGTTGTGGAACAGATCAGTTCCCTGTCTGATCGCCCAGTGTGCAGTCTGAACACCCCAGTAGGACTGCCAAGGAATACCCTTGGCAATTGCCACTGGCGCAACCCCATCGTGGCACAGGCCATGCAACTGGGGTCCTGCTGGCAACCAGAGGTGTGTGATATTATGCCTGGGCAACCCAAGCTCTGGCTATGAGCTTGTGCACCACCTCAGGAACCCTTATGGGGATTTCCTCACCTCCCTTCTGGGCAGAGCAGAGAAGTTTCTGCCCCCTCTCCTGCCTCTGGCACATGCCTGCCTACTTTCCCCCAGCTACCCCAGCTCAGATGTGCTTGGAAACAGCACCAAAAGCCAGGAGGCAAGCTGGGAAAAGAGGGCAGCGTCTGGCTGGGGGAAGGTGGCTGCGCAAGGGAGGGAAAGAAGGAAGAAGTCACCAACTTGCAGAAAATATTTGGGGGGGGGCTGACTCTCCTAAATATTTTTTTGGGAGGTGAAGGGCCCCAAGCCCCACAGAGTTGGCACCTATGGTCCATATGCGTGATCCATATGCAGTGTGCATGCGCTTTTCTCAGTCTTTTCGTCCAGCAAGTAAGAATCGGCGTCTGCATAGAGATCTCCCTTGCTGGATCAAGGTGAATTAATTCTAATGCTATTACAGTATGTTCACTATGAAATTTTTGAGGGTGGCTTGAACGGGGAGTAGGTACTAATATATGAATCCCCTGGGTCTCATGCAAAAGACGAATTAGCTCTTGCATAAATATTTCAACCTTAATGGAGGGGCTTGATGGAGTTTTCCACCCGAGTGTAAGGACCTCTTTGTTCTTTAGGCAGTACACAGCATATATAATTAATTAGCTCAATATCGACATTCGTAGATTTTTCTGGTTGTGGTTTCCCCTCCTTCTGAGCTGGCCATGCTGCTTTTGAATGATGAAAATGGGAAGCTCATAAGTGATTTATTTTTGTAATTAATTTTGGTAAGTATCAACTAATACTCCTCGCGCCCAAGCTGTTTGCCTTGTCTCATGCAGACACCTTTAATTTAAGGCGAAACCCGTGGGTCAGAATGATAACAATGAGCGAATGTACCTTGATTTTCATTTTTTTTACAGAAACAAAAATGCACCACTTCATTATTTTCACATGCCGTTCATTTTAGGAAGCGGTCGGTTAAAAAGACTATATACCAACTTTTTCCAACGGTGCCAATTTCAAACACCTATAGTGGTGTTTGGGAGTGCCACAGTGTAGATTGTTTGAGGATTGCAGTTTTATGACCTGATAGTCAATGTGACTTGGGGTGTGTTGAAAGGACTTAACCGTAAGAATACAGAAGCTGCCTTATACCAAGTGAGATGATTGGTCCACTTTGCTCACTCTTGTCTACACTGATTGGCAGCTGCTCTCCAGGGTTTTATGCAGGTGGCCTTTCCCATCCTTACCTGGAGATACCGAGAATTTTACCTGAGACCTTCTGCATGCAAAGCAGAATCTGTACTCCTGAGCTATGCCTTACAAGGCTCTTCTGTGCTGAACAGATGCTTGTCTGTTGGGATAATTCCTAGTTCTCCTTGCCTGTCCTGCTGATGTCCTTGTGATCCTTGTCGATCACTTTCCTTTGCTTTCTTTGCTGCCAAACTGCAGATTGTAAACTCCCTGGACGGCGGGATGCAGGCTGCCTCTCTTTTGCTTGTGTTATTCTGTAACGCCCCATGCATTTCGATGGCACTGTAAAACAATGAATAGCGAGCTGACAATCACCTTACCTATTTGACGGGGCTGGATTTGGAGAAAGCGGTGCTTGGATTCAACCGTACATATGCATGCTTATGGGGCCTTTAGAGCCAGAAGAACAAACTATGCACAACATACTTGTGCAACATATGGGTTGAGATATATTTCCTAATTTATGGATCTCCCCCAAAGTGCATTCTCAGTTTTACTAATGGAAATATTTTAATTGCTTTTGCAATCTAGAAAATTATTTCAATTACGACTTTGTGGTAAAAGATGGCAATGTTCCCATTTATTTCTGAGCCCAGTATTAACTGCAGAAAATGAATCTGAATATTTGTTGTTTTATAAATACTATTCCTAGGAAGAATTACTAGGAAATGCTGTATCTGCCTGGTAGAATCTCTAATGGTTTTCAATGTTTCCTGGAGTTTTATCCAAACTATAAGATGCTCGCCACCTGGTGGTTGTTTCCTACCCTTTTGGCTTACGAGAAAGGAAGTGTCACTCAGTTTTCGCACCCCTGAATTATATTATGGGTGCCTGGAAAGTCAGACTCCATACGAATGCTAATTAGCTGAGATGTAATTGCCTGGCAAATTACTGAGTTAAAAATAAATAAGGAGAGGGACTCAAAGGGTGTCTCTGGAAATGCAACTGTACAGAAATTGACTGGCCAGCATAATAATCATCTATCTGTCAGCCAGAATAAAAACAAATATGTTATAAGGGAGAACGGAGTTTGCAAATTGCTCTGCAATTGTGGCAAGCTTCTAATGGACTTGGCTGCTGAAAACACAGGGTGGGATTCACCTAATGAATCTCGGCAGTGGAAGCCCTGTGCAGGGATGATTGCACGGCAATGTGGTTTCCTCCTCCTCCCCCCTCCCCAGAATTGGCTCTGAGAAACCCCAGAACGGTGTGCAGGGGAAAGAGAGGGAGGAATCATTCCATCTGGCCATCTGAAATGCCAGCGGATGGAAGGATAGGAAGAGCGGAAGGTTGAATTCCATCCACTATTTCTATCATTTTTTTTAAAGGATGCACTCAGAAGTAACGGTGTGTGAATTCTGACCTTGAGCACTAACAGCATATCCGCACAGCAAACTTCTATCAGTTTCTATCCATATATCCAGTTTGAGCTGCCATGGATTCCACCAGAGAATTATGGGAATTGTAGTTTGATGAGAGTGTTGAGTTCCCTCTGGTCCCTCACCTGACACCTCACACACAGACCGGCACTAAAGTACCCAGAGTTCATTGCGGAGACATACAGATGATTCACACAGAGCACAGCTAAACTTTCAAAAGACGCAGTGATAGCTGCCACAATCGCTATTAAACAAGTCTGCAGTGTATATGTTTTCGTTTCGCCCGTTGAAGGTGAAGGGAACCAGCTCCCAACCCTTTCTAGAAATTCAATAATGGCCCGTGACAAATCTGTGGTGCCACCACGCTTGAAATTCTGGGTATATTTATGGTTGAGTTGGAAGAGGTGCAGAAAAGGGCAACTGAAATGATCAAGGGATTTGAACAACTTTTCCATGAGGAAAAGGGCACAGCATTTGGGTGCCTTTTACGCCTGGAAAAAGGTCAAGTAAGGGAGACACGATAAGGGGGGGGGGGTTGCAGTTATGTGTGGTATGGAGAAACTGCGGGGGAGGGGGAATCTGTTGCTCTTTGTAAACTTTGGATCATCATTTCTGTCAGCCCTTGTAAGCATGGCCAATGTTCAGGGATGATGGATGTTGTAGCAACATCTGCAAGGCTACAAGTTCCTCATCCCTGGAATCAGGAGACATTTTCCTTTCCTCTCTCTCTCTCTCTCTCTCTCTCTCTCTCTCTCTCTCTCTCTCTCACACACACACACACACACACACACCTTACAAGTACCAGGAGACATGCAATGAATCCAAATGTTGGGCGATTCACACAGAGCACAGCTAAACTTTCGGAAGACGCAGTGATAGCTGCCACCATCAGCTTGAGGCTTGTCCAAACTTACCTTTCATCCCTTCTTTCCGGGCATGGACTGCACTTTAAAGCTCTGGGTTTGTTGGTTTGTTTTGCTCTGGTGCTTCCTCCGCGAAAACCCTGCTCTTTAAAGCTCCGTCGGAACAAACAGTATTCTGTGGAAAACCTAAATTCATGGTTACTTCGGTGGAGCGCTAAAGAGCAGGTTTTTGCAGGGAAAGCTCTGGGGCGAAACGACGACGACGACTCGGAGCTTTTAAGTGAAGACTTGGGGCAAAATGTAAGCGTTGATAAGCGCTTCGCTGGCTTTACGCCTGGCAGACAAATTCACGAAGGAAAAGGCTAGGAATGGCTACTAGTCATGATGGCTGTAGGCTACCTCAGAGGCTGACTGTCTCTGCATACCAGCTGCTTGGGAACACAAGTGGGAGAGGCCTATTTTCCCTCATGCTCTGCTTGCGGTCTTTTCACTGAGCATCTGGTTGTCCACAGTGGGTAGCAGGGATGTTGGACTAGATAAATCTTTGATCTGACCCAGCAGGGCTTTCCTAACATTCTTACAATGTGTTCCTGCCCCAGTCCCTTGCCAGTGCTGTGGGGATATGTTCACTGTTCACACTGGGGAGCCAGTGTGGTGTAGTGGTTAAGAGTGGTGGACTCGTAAGCTGGTGAACTGGGTTCGTGTCTCTGCTCCTCCACATGCAGCTGCTGGGTGACCTTGAGCTAGTCACACTTCTCTGAAGTCTCTCAGCCCCACTCATCTCACAGAGTGTTTGTTGTGGGGGAGGAAGGGAAAGGAGATTGTTAGCAGCTTTGAGACTCCTTAGGGTAGTGATAAAGCAGGATATCAAATTCAAGCTCTTCTTCTTCCATGTTTTTTCCTTTCTTATCTTTTTTTTGGGGGGGGGGGGAGGAGCAGTATCACTGAACTATAGAGGCCAGAATTATGGAAGGTCATATCCAAGAGCAATATTATGATAGATCATTACCTAACACCAGTGTTGGCAAACAGATATGGGGGGAAACCAGCTTTTAAATAAAATCTCAGGCCGACTTAAGAACTTCTGCAGCTTCTTGTTATCATGATAATTTCAATTATATTATCATACATATTTTGGGTTTTGTCCCCCCCCCCCTTTGTATTTAACAGGCTCATCAATGACTATTTAAATTGGTTAACTGATCACTGCTTTAATAAAAGGAAGAACTTCTGCGTTTCATAAATCACACCACTATTTGGAGTTTCAGGGTTTCTTGTTCTGGGACTGAGGCAAGGCTGGCTCACCTTTTCTTGTGTTTTCTCTCCAGGGAAAACAAACGGTACCGAGTCTACGTAGTCATCCCACTGCTGCCAGGATTTGAGGGCGATATTTCAACAGGAGGAGGAAATGCACTGCAGGCAATCATGCACTTTAACTACAGGTATCTTGGGTTGTTCCGACTGCCCCAAATTATTTTGTTCTCAGCCATATGCTGTGGTGTGTTAGTGAAGGGAATCTAGGCAGCACACAGCTGAGGTCAGCATCGGTCTTCTGTGGAGTCTCTCAGGCAAAGGGATAAAAGGGGATCTCTGATTCAGGCTTTGCCCCAGGATCCAAAGACCTGACGCATGGAAGACCTTGTGCACCAGCTTGCACTCTGCAGGATAACAGTGTAATTAAAAAAAGGTAAATGATAACATGTAAGGGGGTAGGAGATGTTGGGGCCACCGGACAGAGTTGGAGGAACAAAGTTGGAGCCTTGGGTGGTATCCAGTGTCCTTGTTCCAATCCGCACCCTCTCCAAATCTGCTCCAGGGGTGGGTGAGGGGCATTGTGGAAAACCCAGAGCAGATTGAGCGGGTTTTAAGGAGTGGGAGAGAGAGAAGAGAAAAGTTCTGTGTTGCAAGCATGAATTCTTGCAGTAATGCAAAGAAGGACTTAGCATCACTGGAAACCAGCCCTTGGATTTATAAACAGAAGCTTGGAGGGAGTGTGTTTGGTGTGGAAGGGTATTTTATAGTCAGTTGCCAAAGCAGCTGAAGAGTTTTCAACCATTCCACTCCTCAGAGGCCTCCGTCAGAGGCACGAAGAGCCCTGTGTTTCCTCTTGCCAGTTCAAATGAATATGTGTTATTGCACATTTCTGTCAAATAGCCAGCAGAGGGAGCACAGGCTTTTTGTGTTGGGCCTTGCTACGAAAACCTCACAGGGCACATTTGCACATTGGCTTTTAAATTAAGCTTTCCCCTTCTATTTCCTAGTATCTCGCTTATAGACAACAGGCTGTGAAAGCAAGAGACTGCACTTAGGTGCCATTTTCCCCAAACGTCATTTTCCTTTTTAAAAAAGTTGCTCGGTAGGCCTGATTCGTGGACCACGACTTGGCAGCTGTGCCATGGCTGCCTCTGAGCCAGGCCTGCGACATGCAGCCATGTTGTCAGAGTGACTCATGTGTATGATCCACTCCCTGGCGGGTCCATGGATCACTTAAATCATCCCGTGTCTGGAAATGGTGTTGGGTGACTGATTGCTTCTGGCTTCCTACACATGTGGTGATTTAGGAGCTTAAGACAATGGCTTATCCCGGATCAGATCAATCTAGCCCAGTGTTGTCTCTTCTGACTGATAGTTGCTCTCCAGGGTCCCAAGAAAGGATCACCAGCCCTGCAACATTTTGCCTTCCTTATGTTGTGTTGTGTTTTCCTTTGGAATCAGTAGTGTTGCTTGACACCACCTCCCTGCTTTATATATGAAAGTATCTGTTGATTTTAATTAGCCCCATTCTTGTCACCCATTCACATACCGCTGCTTTGTGAGTTTAATCGTGGCCTTAACTCTTCCAGGACCATGTGCAGAGGAGATAATTCGATCCTGGGACAGCTGAAAGCAGAGAGTAAGTGCTTTGCTTGGCTCTGTGCACACTGCACACTGTTGGGCCTCGAGGACACTAAAGTTTGATTGATACTCCATAAAGCACCCGTTAGCTGGCATAATTGCAGGATGGTAAAACCAGTAGCATAGGAGGCCTCCGTTATGTCAAGGAGATCTTCAGAATGAAGTAGCAAAACAACATCTGGGTGTCTGCTGAAAACAGAATAGAGCTGCAGTTCTTGGCATCCCTTTGGATGCAGCTGAAAATGAATTATTCCCTCCCACGCCCAGCATTTTACTTGATGATACTATGGTGAGCAGACTCCCTGCACTAGGTTATGTGATGGGTCGCTGTTAGGTAGAGTTGAGGGATGAATTCGGTTCGGTTCCCATTTTTGGTGAGAACCAGCACAAGGAGAAGGGGACGACACGAGGACGAGATGGTTGGACAATGTTCTCGAAGCTACTAACATGAGTCTGACCAAACTGTGGGAGGCAAGTGGAAGACAGGAGTACCTGGCGTGCTCTGGTCCATGGGGTCACACAGAGTCTGACACAACTAAACAACAATGTCATTCACATTTCCCAGAATAACGCAGACACCAAAACGCAGCGACCCTTCAAAATCTACACTTTTCTAGACTTTGCTAAACACTTCTCCAACCCAAAACATGTGTGCATCATGGGAAAGCGTGCATTAAAATGCATACATTTGTGAAAATGTGCATGTTTTGCAAAACTGTGTACAAAAGTGTTGATAGTAGGAGAAATGCAAGCTAAAATGCTGATGAATTTTTTGTCAGGACTTAAGTTAAAACAAAACAAATGCAAACTAATGTGGAAGTATGACAAACTAAGTTAAACAAAAATTGAGAGATTTGTCCACCCCTAGTGTCAGGTATGGGGTACATTGTGGGTTCTGTGTCGGGACAATTGAGTGATCAAACTCTGAACCAAATTATTTCTTGATTATTTTTTGTCTTTGGTTTATGCTACCTATAAGGTACAATAAGGAAGCTACAGCTGTTAACTCATAAGTTGACCTGGTAAGGTGGTCAGTACTGCAACTATTCTCAAACTGCAGTAGCAGAGATGCTTCCTAAACTTAGAAAATATTATATTTGTGATATCTAATTCCTGGTTGGCTTCAAAAAAGTGTACAGGCTGCCTCCCTGTCTTTCTCAGAGACGTGGTCAAGATCAGGCAGGGCTTGGAAAGTCCTGTGGAATAGTAGACAACAACATCATCATCGTTGTTGTTGTTGTTGTTGTAAAAAAATTATATACAATCCTTCATCCAAGGATCACAGGATGTTTTACAGCATAGAAACACAAAAATGCATAACATAATAAACAATACAATATCCCCCCTTATTATTAAAGTAATCAGGAGAATAGATAGAGTGACAAATTAGAACTATACCCAATGGTTATTCTAATGGGAAACTTAAGGGGGAACAGTGTTCAGAATAGATAAATCCATGCAAATGTGCTAGTGGTAGCCAGAATTATAATTGCCCAAAACAAGACAGGTGGATTGGGGGAGACAGAGACAGACAGAAGGTGCCATCTATAAAAGAATGGAAAAAAGCAATCTGGCACAAGATCTTAGTGTATTTTTTTAAAAAAATGTCCATATTGTACAAGAAGTATGGGAAGGAGCAGTTGATATGCAAAAAGCTTAAATGACAGCTTGGCAGACATTTATTATTGGAAGAGCAAAACAATATATTCAAATATCAGTAAAGCTGTTTTGTAGGCAATTTAATTAAAGAGCAATTTGTGTATGTCTATCTATCACCTGTCTATCATTATTCTATATCTATCTATCATTATCTTTTTTTATTTTTAAAAAAGTTGTGTTTGAACCATACTAAGCTAGGAAAAGAAAAACTATCTGTATTGCCTGTCCAGGAATAAGCAAACAAAGGAGGATGTTCATACGACAGTTTGCACCTATAGTGTGCCTTAAGGGCTGGATCTAGACACATTAAAAAAAAAAGTTTCAGAAAAACGCAGTGTAAAGCTTATACTGTAATGGGAAATCACGTTGCCGAAGGAGCAAACTCCTTAGCGCCACCTAGTGTCACAGTGTAATGACTACCTCTTAATATTCTTACTATTCCTACCACTTCTGTGCAGCTACAATAGCTGCTTTATATGGTGCTGTTAGTTGTCCCACTGCCACACTTTCTTATTCCTAAAGCCTCTTTTCCCCCCTACCCTTTTCCACCACCTGCCACTGGCACGCTTCAGTTGGAGACCAATGGATTAATTACATTTCATTCTGCGGACTCCGAAACCACGCCGAGCTGGAAGGAAAGCTTGTGACAGAATTGATCTACGTTCACAGCAAGCTGATGATTGTGGATGACAACACAGTCATCATTGGTAAGTGAGAAGCTTGTTAAATAAGAGTGTGTTGCTACAAAGCATTTCAATTAAAAGTCCTCTGCAGGTTTTGGGGTTTTTTCTAGGGTCTGTCCAATCCTAGGACTGGTGCTGCTGCTGCGCTGATTGCTCAGCCCAAAGTTGCATCCTTAAGCTGATACAGTGGTACCTTGGTTCCCAAACTTAATTTGTTCCGGAAGTCTGTTCCAAAACCAAAGCGTTCTAAAACCAAGGCGTGCTTTCCCATAGAAAGTAATGCAAAATGGATTAAACCGTTCCAGACTTTTAAAAACAACCCCTAAAACAGCAATTTAACATGGATTTTACTATCTAACGAGACCATTGATCCATAAAAAGAAAGCAATAATCAATGTACTGTACTATAAAATAAATAAGACAGTATTGTAGATGATAAATATATATATTTTTTTCTTACATGCACTGATGACAGTCATTGTTTGGATGTGGGGCTTTTATCCATTTCTGCAGTCACACAATCAATCAGTAGCTGAACTGGTTTCCACACAGTCGCAAAAACGAAGTCACAAGCAGTGGCGTAGCGTGGGTTGTCAGCACCCGGGGCAAGGCAAGTAATTTGCGCCCCCTAACCCATGGATTTGCGCCCCCTAACCTGTGGATTTGCCCTAACCCCAGATGTTGCGCCCGGTGCGGCCGGGCCCCCCTGCACCACCCACGCTACGCCACTGGTCACAAGCCAGTCACAAGTCAGTCCCATAAAATGAAGAACAAGTCACAGTAAAAAAAAAAAAAACACACACACAAAAAAGCCACACAAACAAAAATTCAAAAAAAGAGCAAAAACAAAAGCTCCAAATATCACCTCTGTGTTGCGTGGGTGCTTGGGACTCAACAGCCGACAGATTCGACAGGAAGCCTCTGATTAGCAGCGGGGGACTCAATTTACAAATGAAACACACTCAACAGGAAGTGGGACATGTTCAGCTTCCAAGGCAAAGTTCACAAACCATAACACCCAGGTTTGCAGCGTTCCATTTCCAAGCTGTTCATAAACCAAGGTACCACTGTATTAGCATCAGGAGAAAGTATATTTCCCCCCCGAAATGCAAAATAAATCGTGACGAGCAAATGATACAGATCAGCCATGGGACACTGGAAGTCAAAGACTGAAGGCGCAAGCTGTGAGGGAAACTTGAGTTAAAGGGAATGAGTCAGTACAGATTCAGATGTTTACAGATGTCCAGGAAGCAGCTGACCAGACCCAGGGATGTTTACGTGGGACTTTCAGTCCTTCTGGGAGCAAATGAAGGCATGAAGAAATGATCTGAAGAAACTGCAGTGAGGTAAAATACTTTGCTAACACTTTCCAGGCCCTCTCATGCAGATTGGAAGATTGAGGGTCCCTAAACTCTAGGCCCAAAGGAGAATCGACTCCCTCTAGACATTCGCCCTCTTGCATTTCTCCTTGTGCTGCAGCTTTGACAAAAGCACACCAGGCACAAAAGGAACGGCAACTTTAAGCGAGACTCCCCTGGCTTGATTATTGCACTCTGTGCAGTTTGGCATAACTGGGAGGAAACGATGCCCAAATCACCGACAGGAAAGAAATTTGCCCTTCTCCACGACGGTCTTCTGCGGGGAACTGGGCCCATCTGGCGCGTCTCAAACTTGGGATCTGCCTTGAAACTTTGGCGACTTGTCATCCGCTCTTCAAAGTACAGAACATGCTGTGAAATTTGGATGCTTTAGGCTGACATGTGTGCTCCATTGGCTCCTTTTCCAAGGGATTTGGGGAGGGGGGAGGGGGATGTGTTGACAACAAGGCAGTCATCTTCCTGCTTCTCTTCTCTCCTGCTAGTGGTTGCAGAGGGAAGACTTTACTCATTCTCCTCCTTGATCTCAGAATAGGAAGTAGACACAGCCTTGTTTAGGTTGCCTTCCAAGAAAGCTGTTGCATCAGTAGGAGCGTTGTGTACAGTAGACTTTTTGCCTAAGAATCCAAAACTGCAAAAATCATGGTGCTGCTATTTCCTGTCCCCAGAGTGTCACGGTCCGGTCTACAGGCGATTGAAGTCCCGTCCGAGGACGTTGGGACCGGGGGCAAGATGACGGGCTGGGAGCAGGAACAAGAGTCCAGAAGCCAGGGGGTTCGAGGGTCAGGAAGCAGGGAGTCACGAAGTCAAGGGTCTGAGGGTTGAGAAGCAAGGAGTCAAGGAGCCGAGGTCCAAGGATCAGGAAGCAAGGAGCCAAACACAGCAAGGCAGGAAATGTGTTGCTGTGGCAAAGAGCCGAAGCAAAATGCTAACCTTATAGCCCTTCCCGGCTCTTGCCACCAGGTGCAGTGAGTTACCAAATGGCCTCACCTGTGCGGCCGCGCTTTGTCTCTCCAGAACAAACTTAGGAAGGCCCCAGTCATGCGAAGCCCTACTGGTCACAGGGCCTGGCTCCTGCACACACTCCTGACACAGAGTAGCTTGCTTATTGTATTACTTAAATGTTTCTCGGTTTTAATGGAAACTACCCAGAATGATTTGCAGCACATTCACACAACATCAGTGAGAACACCTGGATACTTGTAAACAAATCATCCACTGAAGCAAAGGAAGACAGACCTCTGGAAGGTATTTCTTACATGGCTGGCATTAAGTGGAGCTGAAAAGGCTTCCCTCAAAGAAAGGTTTTTGAGCAACGATAAAGAAAGGCTGGGATGCGGGTGGTGCTGTGGTCTAAACCACTGAGCACGGCCCAAGGGGCTTGCCGATTGGAAGGTCGGCAGTTTGAATCCCCGCAATGGGGTGAGTTCCCATTGTTCGGTCCCTGCTCCTGCCAACCTGGCAGTTCGAAAGCATGTCAAAGTGCAAGTAGATAAATAGGCACCTCTCCGGCGGGAAGGTGAACAGCGTTTACATGCACTGCTCTGGTTCGCCAGAAGCAGCTTAGTCATGCTGGCCACATGACTCAGAAAAACTGTCTGTGGACAAACGTCAGCTCCCTCTGCCAGTAAAGTGTGATGAGCGCTGCAACCCCAGAGTCGTTCATGACTGGACTTAACTGTCAGGGGTCCTTTACCTTTAGAGAGAAGGCTAAAGTCTTTGGGGGGGGGAGTCTCATCATGGAGGTGGGTTTCATGGATTTTTTTTGCCTTAAAACACCATAATTTCCTGATCTGGCAATCCTGTGTAAGCCAAGGAGGTGAATGAGACTAAAATATTGGAGCAGGTAACCAGTTTCCAGGTAACCAAGGCTGAGTCAGAACCAAACTAGACTTTGCACAGGAGACACACACAGAGAGAGTTCAGTTATTTTAATTAAAAGCATCCACAAAAAACCTTGGATTTGATCGGTGACACAGTGATATGACAGGAGTGGTTTGGAGACTGGGGCAAAGCTTTGAACCTTTTTTCCTCTAAGCATATTTTGTTCAAAATCCCTACTTTTTCACCTGCAGGGAAAATATGTTTTGGCTTTTCCTCTGTGGATTTTAAAAAAAAACCATATAGCTGAAGGGAGGGTTAAGCTTTTAGTATGAAAATGGGCAGAGTGTTAAGTTGCACCTCCCCTTTCTGATTGCAGCCTCCTGTGTCTTGTTAGTTATTTTTAAAGGACTGGAAATAGTTACTTTCCAGGGCCCCTGCATATCTCTGTTTTATTGTGCATTCATGATGTTTTGTGTTCATGATGCTATCAGGGCAGTCATACGTGACATGGTTTCAGTCCTGTTTGTGTCTGCAAATGTCTGCAAAAACAGATTTTGCAGGTATTCGTAGTTCTTTGGTTGGTAAAAAGATGTCTGGAGACCAGGAATGAGACACAGAATATAGAAGGGGGTCTTGGGTGACCACTTACATAAAAAGAGGTGTTTTTAAAGAAACAGTTACCAATTTGCATAAACTCATATACACATGCACATTTAGCAATGATTATTGTAATTTCCACGGGACACGGGTGGCGCTGTGGGTTAAACCACTGAGCCTCTTGGGCTTGCTGATCAGAAGGTCGGTGGTTTGAATCCCCGCGATGGGGTGAGCGCCCATTGTTCCATCCCAGCTCCTGTCCACCTAGCAGTTCGAAAGCACGTCAAAAGTGCAAGTAGATAAATAGGTACTGCCCTGGCGGGAAGGTAAACGGCGTTTCCGTGCGCTGCACTGATTTCACCAGAAGCGGCTTAGTCATGCTGGCCACATGACCTGGAAGCTGTACGCCGACTCCCTCGGCCAATAAAGCGAGATGAGCTCCACAACCCCAGAGTTGGCCACGACTGGACCTAATGGTCAGGGGTTCCTTTACCTTTACCTTATTTCACTATGCATCTTGCTGTAGTGAAGAAGACTATGGCCAGGTGACCTGTGTGCCTACTGGTGATGGGTGGCTTCAGGTTCCCTGCCGCTCTTCCTTTTTGGGGATTCTTTTAAACTGCACTAGGACCAGATGGAGGACTCTCCTCTGTAAATTAGGATCCACATCACAACCCGCGTTGCAACCTTTGTAGGTTTCAAAACAGTGTTTCCCAAACTTAGGCCTGTTTTTTGGACTACAACACCCATCATCCCTAGCTAGCAGGACCAGGGGTCAGGGATGATGGGAATTGTAGTCCAAAAACAGCTGGAGACCCAAGTTTGGAAAACATTGTTTTAAAAGAAACCCTTTTGCAAGCACTTCCATGCCTGTCTCTTGACAACCACAAAGAGGGGTAACTTATTGCCAGTGCTTATCCTATTCTCAATCCAACAACAAATATGTTCTGTGAAGACGAAAAATCCGACAGATGCTGCGCTGGGATATAAATTGAATTATTATTATTATAGGTTTCGTAATCTGTGCTGCAGCGCAATCTGAAATATGAGCGTCCTTTGGTCAATTGCCACGTGGTTCTTTCGAGCCACTTTAAAGCATTAACTTACACAAACCATGTTTCTGTGTCTCTTCCTTTCTCCCTCCCAATGTCTTCCATAGGCTCTGCTAACATCAATGACCGCAGTATGCTGGGCAAGAGAGACAGCGAAATGGCCGTCATCGTGCAGGATACAGACACCCTTCCTTCAGTGATGGACGGAGAAGACTACAAAGCGGGGCGGTTTGCTCAGTCTCTCCGCCTTCAGTGCTTCAGGTACCACCGCGGCCCAAAGCTGCTTTGTTAAAAGTAGGGCAGCAACCCAACTTAAGAAGGAAAAAATAAATTGTTTCCTAATAGGAGGTTTGGAGTGCAGTCCTATCCATGTTTGCCCAGTAGTGAGTACATACAGGTTCTGCTTACCAAACACAATGAATTCCCAGAAGATCATTCATTAAACAACTGTTCACTTAAAAAGTCCACAATTTCCATTGATTCCTATGGGAACATTTCTAATCTGTGATTTGTTCAGTCTCTCCCCGCTGTCCCTCCATGGTTTCTTCCTGAAATGGCTGCAGCCAACTAGCAAAAGAGAGACAAAGGAAAAACTGATTTGTCCATCTCTCCCTACATGATTTCTGCCCAAAAATGGTTGCCGCTGACCAGCAAAGCACAAATAAGTAAGGAAGTGGGCAAACTCCATCTGTTTGGATATCTGAATCAGGCGTCGTGTGGTGAGATTTGGGCATAATTCTTTATGTCTCCAATAGTGTATAATTCCCATACCCTTCTTTTTTCATCTTTCCCCAATTCTCAGAGTTGTCCTTGGCAATTCAACAGACCCTAATGATATCCAGGATCCTGTTTGCGACAAATTCTTCAAGGAAGTGTGGGTTGCAACGGCTGCACGCAACGCCACTATATATGATAAGGTGATATATTTACTCCTGCGTTCCACTCTTCCTTCGTGAAAGTTATGAAGGAGAATAGAGAGTGCCCTTGCTTTGTGGGTGGGGCATTTAAAGGAGGGGCAATTCTTTTAGAACCTTCCACAAGATACTCTGAGCAGCAGGGAGGTGCAGAATAACCGCTTTTGGGGCATTGAGCCCCAAGAAGCTGGGCTCTGTGCCCTTATCTGCTGTTAGATTTAGCAGAGTTTGTTAGTTTTCAGTTTTGTCTGGAAAATAGTCGCAGAAACCCAGGGGTACATTTCAGGTTTTCCTCTGTAGTGGAATGGGTGAGTAACTTAAAATCAGTCAAAATGTGTGTATGAACTTTAACATGGATTCACCCAAGGAATCTTGGGAACTGTAGTTTGATGTGAGTACTAGAGAGGGGGGAGAGGCAAGCATACCTAATTGCGCTTTCCAAAAGAATATGTGAACCAAACACAGCTATCCTTTGAAATTCGTACTTCTCTGAATTGTGCAGCGCAGTTCTCCAGCCAAGAAGCATGCACAGAAGTACACATACTTGGATAAAGTATGCATAAAAAGGCTTATGTCTGTGAAAATAGCATACAAAATGCATTGCGTTGGGGGAAACGGCTTTGCAAAAATATATATATTAAGCCAAACATGTATATTAGGAGAAAACCATACTAAATGCTGAGTTATTTTATGAGGTGAGGGGAAACATTTGCAAACTGAAATGTAAATATGGAGAACTGAACATATGTTTGGGTGGGGAAAGGAGAAAAACCAAAGCTGACAGATTTCGGTTGTCTGTTTGAGATCCCTAGCCCTTGGCACAGACCTGCAGTTCTGTGGGGAGAGGTGGTGCCCATTAAGCCCCTTGAATAAGTCTCTGGTGTAGATGGGCCTTTGGAAAGACTTCTGTGCTCACGCTCCTTTTCTTCATCCATCTCTTGAATTAGGTTTTCCGAAGCCTTCCCAATGACGAAGTAACTAACTTGGCCAAGTTACGGGAGTACATCACTAAGCCGAAGCTCGCTTGCGAAAATCCTGCCAAAGCAGCAGAAGAACTCAAAAAGATCCATGGGTTTTTAGTTCAGTTCCCCTTTGGTTTCCTGCAAGAAGAGAATTTGCTTCCCTCCGTCGGGACAAAAGAATCAATGGTGCCCATGGAGACTTGGACATAAGAGGATCCAGCATACGTTGGGTTTAAGAACACAAAAAGCAAAAACAGGGTTCTCTGGAGATCTGCTGAATCGATTGTGGTTGCATGGGAATCTTTTTGCCAAGTCCGCACCGATCCAAAAGTGCCTTTTGGTGGAAGAGCTTCAGAGAAAACAACAGTGTAGCAGGGCGAAATGTCGAAAGCAACCGATAACTGACAAGTTCTGCTCACGGATAAAAGAGGACTTGCAATTAAGCAACCCAGGAAGGAGGGGAATTGCCAGCCACTTTCTTGAAAGACCACAAGTCACATTGCAAGACGCCACTTATTCCATGCATGCTTGCTCTGCTTGGCCGATGGCCTCAAAGGGAATTCAGAAACTCATTGCCATAAAGAACTGGGAGAAAGCGCTTGTTCGTCCCACCTGTCTTTTACACTGGAGAATGTTTGGCAACCACTTGTCACAACAATAACTAAGGCCACCACTTCCAAGGAAGTACCTCTTGCACTAGGCAAAGTGAATTTGCACCCATGTGTCTGTCCTGAGCTGTGCACAGAACACGGAGTTATTTGCTGCAAATATGCATCTACTGTCAATGTAATTATTACACCCGTGGTGGATTGTGGGCTATAGCAGTTGGTTAAATCTTTGGCCGTAGGCTACCTAGCTAGAATTTATTTCTTTTTCTTTAAACTCCTGTTTTTTGCGGGGGGGGGGGGGACAGTATTCTGTAAATTGACTGCTGAGAAAACAATGCACGCTGCCACTTTGGGCCATGACTGTGATCACTGTCTGTCTGTTGGCACTCAGCTCTTCAGTGCTGTGTTTACAGCAAGAAAATGCTTCTAGTTTTGGAGTGCTTGCATGCATCCCATTACATCAGTATGGGCTGGAACATTTGGAGGCAACGCTCAGGTTTAGTTCCCACTGTTTAATGCACTGGTTTGCATAAAAGCGCTTTTGACGCCGTGGATCGCCAGGGTGCACAGTCCCCCAGCAGCAAGGGTGCTGGCAATGAAGGGTCAACACCACCAAGTGTGAGAGCCCGTGTGGTGTAGTGGTTAAGAGTGGTAGACTCGTCATCTGGTGAACCGGGTTCGCTTCCCCATTCCTCCACATGCAGCTGCTGGGTGACCTTTGAAGTCTCTCAGCCCCACTCATCTCACAGAGTGTTTGTTGTGGGGGAGGAAGGGGAAAGGAGATTGTTAGCCGCTTTGAGACTCCTTAAAGGTAAAGGGACCCCTGACCATTAGGTCCAGTCGTGACTGACTGGGGTTGCAGCGCTCATCTCTCTTTATTGGCCGAGGGAGCCGGCATACAGCTTCCGAGTCATGTGGCCAGTATGACTAAGCCGCTTCTGGTGAACAAGAAGCAGCACATGGAAACGCCATTTACCTTCCCACCAGAGCGGTACCTATTTATCTACTTGCACTTGACGTGCTTTTGAACTGCTAGGTTGGCAGGAGCTGGGAGTGAGCCATGGGAGCTCACCCCGTCGTGGGGATTCGAACCTCTGACCTTCTGATCGGCAAGTCCGATTGATCCATTGTGCTGCATAACGTCATTTAAGTCGTGCCCTTGTTAGTGAAGCACCTGCGGTATGGATGCCCTTCGTCCCCATGCGATGGCTTCCTGGGGCACAGCCAGTCACCATGGGATACAAAGGTACTTTGGGTGCCAGCAACAGGAGACCTGACAGATGCTGCAGCTGGTGCCCAAGGAAGACGGCTCCCTTGTCCAGACAAGGCCCCAAAGCCTGAGCGGTAGTATTTATGACCTGGAAAGCTGTCTGCGGACTCCGGCTTCCTCAGCCTGAAGCAAGATGAGCGCCACACCCCATAGTCGCCTTTGACTGGACTTAACCGTCCAGGGGTCCTTTACCTTTACCTTATTTATTTAAGGCTACCATCAGTAAAGGAGACTGCGATTCGGCAGTCGAGATATGCAGCCACCTGCTAGAGGGAATTAGATAAATGATGTTGTACTGTATCCTTTAGCTGTAAAAGATTATGACAGGGTTTTATATATATATATATATAGACTCCCACCTGAAACATAACTGGCACCTCCATCTTCATTTCAAGCACCTTGTTGTCTGTATAGTAAGCAATTTCATTAGGCGGAGGACAGTCTAGTGCTTTGCATTATGCTGATAAATAAGAAAACACTTAACATTCCTCAAGGGCAGGCCTGCTGCCCGGCTTAGTTTCAAGTTGCTATACAGTGCCTGGCATTTCATGCTGCTAATCCATAGCATGGGCAGAAATCACATGCCTTCTTTGCCGATGCTGAATTAGACGTCTGTCGTGATGGTTCAATAATTTATGCAAAGCATCCTTTTAGGAGAGAAAACTGCATGGCTAATGTATGTCTCTGTGACGTGCTGCCCATGGCTTACGATTTCTCAGGAAGTGTCGGCTTTCGAATTCGTTCTGCTGCTGCTGCTGCTATTTGCAAGTGGACTTTGGGGATAATTGCTAAGAAATCGGGTTGATTCAGAGGACTACTGTGATGTGAAGGCACTGTTGTAGATGGAATTGGGTCGCCATGGAGCTTTCAGTTCAGTCAATGCTATTCTGCATATTTCCAGGCCAGGGGTCACCAACATGGCATTTGCCAGTATCCCCCTGCCATGGCGCCCGTGGAAGGTCCCAGTACATAACCCTGCAAAAATCCACAATACGTGAAACACAGTTTGTTCTTCCTCTTCAGTTCCTGTTTGCGCTGGCTCAGCCTCTCCTACTTCGAAACCACGATGCCGCTGTTAGGATCCCCTGCTCTCGAGTAGGACCCTGGCAGAGACACATGCCCAACTGGCATGTTCTCTCCCTCCTGGTCGATTGTTCGGGAGCTTCAAAAGCTTTCTTCAGCCCAGACATCACAGCAACTGATGCCAAGAAACATCAGCACACTTAGGGATCCGCAGAGTTTGCGCAGTTGCGTAACAGAACTCAGCAACTCAGCATTTTTGCTATACTTTATTTACATATAAACGCACACACAGCACTGCAACATGGCTCCCTCTCTCTCTAGGACAATAGTCCCACTTCACGGAACACAGGAACACAAACATCCTGTCTCCGTCACTTCCCACTCTGTGGAGTCAAAACATACACCATCATGTGATAGACAAAAATCCCATGACTGCAGACACGGGGAATGAATCTTCAACAGCCACACCCAAACAGCAGCCATTTTGTGACTGGCACCCACGGCACTTTCTTGAAATTCCAAAAAAGTCCACCGTCCCAAAGACGGTCGGTGACCCCCGTTCTAGGTCAGGGGTGGCACAAGGAGCGAGAACAGGAGAGGAGCATGCAAACTTGTCTGCCACTCTCATAGTACGCTGCTGCCCAGGCTGAGCAGACTAGAAGTAAAACCTTACTGAGTCATTAGGGGCACTGTTGCAATTACACTATCTCATACTTGGGCATTATCTGGTGCTTCCGACTTCACTTCCGGAATGCTGACCCCCAAAGGATGGTCACTACTATAATCTGGGCTGTGGTTGTTTTGTGGGCGAGTGGTTTGTAGCCTTCTTTGTAGTTGCATGTTGTGAATTATCAGTTCTGTGTTAGCAGCGTTTGCTTTGTAGCCTGAAGGCTTCACGGTGAATACTGTTGCATCAGGCGCACTGTAGCGTCACTAATATAAAGCAAATAATTTCAGAGAAATGTGAAGACCTATAGATTCACCATAAGAAACACTGAATGGGGTTTTGCAGAGAGAAGGGTTTACTGGCCTGCGTGTTATTATCGGTCAGCTTGACTACCAAGATAATGTTCATTGATAGACTGCTTGTGAACTTGGTTGGCCCTTTGGATTATTTTATAGGCGCTGCAAACTCTTCTCCCGGAAAAAAATTACATGGCCTAGACAAATGGCAGCTTCAACTGCAGACTTCATGCCCAGTTTACGGCCATTTAAGCTTGTATAGTAAATTTGCTCCATAAAGCTATCTGTTGTGCTCTAGCTATGTTACCAAGATTTTAACATTGGCATGGATTAATGTTCCTGTGTAGTGCCTCCCATCTACAAAACTTGCTGTGATTTAAATTTTGTTTAAATTTAATTTATGAAAATTAATTCATAGAATAACGCTGAAACATTGGATTCCTTAGATAGGAGTGCTAGCTATATCACACAGCCAGATTTACGAAGGCTTCCATAGCAAACTACTAGGCATCTCATGGCAAACTTTCTGGCTGTGGATCTGTTCAGTTTGCTTGTCCAGTTCACCCATTCTTTATTCTCCTTTTAACTGACTACCCACAATCAGTCATGCCTATTTATTGCTGCTGAAGCGTGTCCGGACCCCTTGGTAAATCATTCCAACTTGACTCGCCTTTCTGGATTAGGCTCTTAGTGTTTTGCTGACTTTGAATCCCTTGTGCTTCCATCTATATAGTTATTTCCCATGTAGGGTATGGGGGGGGGGGGGAATTCAGTCTGGTTTGCATTGTAATGCAAATCTACCTAACGTTCACTTCTCAAAACTATCCACAGCTCTCCTCTGAAATGCACACTTCTCTTGAGTTTTGCTATTCCGTTCTCCAACCAAATAATGTGTACAGAAAAATGTGCATATTAGGGGAAAGTGAGCATGAAGATGCATCTGTTAGTGAAAGCAACATACAAAAAAAAAAGGATTATAATTGGGGGGAAAGCATGCTTAGACGCTAATGAATCTTCATGAGGATTTTTTAAAAAGAAAAATTGACAAACTGGTGTGGAAATTAAAATGAGCTAAAGACTGGAAAAAATGAGGAAGTGCAAGAAACCAAAATGGGCAGATAACCCATCCCTATTCTCAGCTACACGCCTTTCAGGCAGAATGTCCTGGGTTGATCCCTGATCCTGCAGCTAAGCAAGAGAGCTCTGCGAGTCAGAGCAAGCAATTCAGGACTAGGTATATCAGTGGTATAAGATAGCTTCATATAGTGTCCATATGATTTACAGAGCCTTGGCCTACTGAACACCATGCAAAAAAATGCAACTGATAGAAGATCAATTTTTATCATACAATTCCTTATTTTATGAAGTTCAGTACCTTTATTCATGCATTGAACCTGCCAGAAACTCTTGGCCATGCTTGCTTGCGGCTGAAGGAATTTGGGAGTTCGACAACCTCTGGAACACCATGGCTTCCCCACTACCAAAACATAGGACAGGGTTGTGGCACCCAGACTATGGAACTCTGCCCTAGGAGTCTTGTCTGCCTTGCAGGGGGCTGAACTAGATGACCCTTGTGTTCCCTTCCAAGTCTACAATTCTGTGATTAATTTCTCTGTTGGCCTTCAGGTGTGAGATATAGAAAGGTTATTCCACTGCACTTTTGGCATGAGTAATAATTTCAGGTCTTTTCTCTCCTATTGTGCGCTTTAAGCTGACTACTGTTCTTTACACTGGTATGCCTGCATCCCTGATACTGTATCACAACACTGATTGCTAATTTTCTGCACTTCTTCTCGTGGCTGATTGTTAGCTGCCTTGGGGGACCCAAATGTGGATGAAAAGAAATGTTTCAGTTAATAAGTAAAAGAGGAAGCTTGTGTGGCCAGGACGACATCCTGTTCCGACCACCACTACTCATGTCACTACTTTGAGGACTTGCCAGAAAACTCGTCCATTGCTGCTGTAATTGATAAGCCTCTGAAGCCTGCTGAATCAGGAATCCACGAGGTTGAAGGACAAAAGTCAGTATTGATCGAAATAACCTGCAACCAGCGCGGAATCAGAATGAAAAGCCACACAGACAAATGGAATCCAGAACTTCTTTTCCTCCTGACCTTTTAAGGAGTAAAAACAAAACATGCTGTCGTCTATGTTTCCCCCGCAATTGTCGCTGGGCCATTTGCACCATCGCAGTTTCTTAAAATAGCTGTAGACGCCAAGAATAATTGTAATTTACTTGTCTCCATCCTTGACGCAGAGATAATGGGAGAAAAACAAAGTTAGCTTTTTAATTGGCTGGTCAAACCACTTTCTCCGGATTAACTGAGCAGTAAGACAAACCTGCATCTTTTCGTGTGTGTGTGTGTTTTTCAGAGGGGTTGGGACAATTCTAAATATCTGTGCAACTACATGAACACTGTGAATATGCCTTCTGTGAAGGATTCATAATCGTCCTCTGTTTTTTGTTTTGTTTTTGATATTGCTAATCTTGCTAATGCCTGCTTTTATTCTTATTTTTCCTTCTTCTGTGATTGTGACTAAAACGTAATGTATCTGAAAAGAAAATTGCATCCGGGCTCTTCATTTTGAGAGTTGCTTCTTTCTTCTTACAGCCAGTTTACACATTTTTCAGCGCAAGAGCTGTTATTCCCTTCTGGGCAGCTTTCCTGGACCACATGCTGGTCATTGAGTGGAAGGAGTGAAGCAATGGATGCTAAGTGTTACTTTTGTATAGTTACTTTTGTATTCCTACACACACACCTACACCTGTCTTGGACTGGTTGGATGCAGAGGAAAAGGTGGGAGGAACCAACTGGGGAACCACCAAGGAAAGAGGGCTCAGAGCTTGGGGATTAGTGGTGGAACTACTACGAGGGAGAAGATGGAGAAGACTGGGAAGAGGTGGTGTCAGAAGCTGAAGAGGTAACCGAGCAGGAAGAGGCTGGGGCAGAGATGAGTCCAGGCTCAGAGGAAGATGCTGAAGCAGGTGAGTGAGAGGAGGGAAGCCAAGAAGCAGGTATGAGTCAGGTGGGGGAAGAGGCACAGGTGTCTCCCCCTCCTGCTACAACAAGTTCTCCCAGAACCAGGGGTGAATCGGGCAGAGCAAGGACAGGCTGCACATAGGTGCTTTCTTCGATTGATTGGGGAAAGCCCTGGAGAAGAGGGGGACTTAGGTGGCTGTGAGGAGACGGGGACTTTCCATCTCAGCAACTGATTTATGGGGTGGCTACTGGGGATGAGCTGCTTAGGCCTGGCCCTCAGCCAAGTCTGCAGAGATCATGCTAATAAAGAATTAACTCCAACTTGAGCATTGTGATTTACTGCCGGCTTGCTCTTTGACATCAACCCTCTTCCATCCAGAGGTGCAAGAGGGCCTGTTAGCACAATCCAGCTACACAAAAAGACACAAGGAGAGGGCAAGGTAAGGTCAGTAACACGCCTGCCCTCAGAAGAGTCCGTAGGGCCAGGTAGAAAGATGTGAAGGGCCACATTCAGCCCTGGGCTTGAGGATTCCCCAATCCTGTACTAAAGGCACAGCTAAGATAATGTTATTTAAATAAGCGCTTAGCCGTGAATGGGGACCTGCAGTGACAGAAACACACTGTTGTTGTTTAGTCATTTAGTCATGTCTGACTCTTCGTGACCCCATGGACCAGAGTACACCAGGCACTCCTGCCTTCCACTGCCTCCCGCAGTTTGGTCAGACTCATGCTGGTAGCTTCGAGAACACTGTCCAACCATCTCGTCCTCTGTCGTCCCCTTCTCCTTGTGCCCTCCATCTTTCCCAACATCAGGGTCTTTTCCAGGGAGTCTTCTCTTCTCATGAGGTGGCCGAAGTATTGGAGCCTCAGCTTCACAATCTGTCCTTCAAGTGAGCACTCAGGGCTGATTTCCTTAAGAATGGAGAGGTTTGATCTTCTTACAGTCCATGGGACTCTCAAGAGTCTCCTCCAGCACCACATAAACACATCACACATAGCCAGCAATAAATGTTGTTGGGACTCTGCCAAAGTGGCAGGCATGGGAACCCATGCAAGGACCCAATAAATAGCACTGCAAGTTGTAGTGATGGTGATGGGCAGTGATGAACCTGTGGCCCATACCTGGCAGACCAAAATGCAACTGCCAGAGCACCTTTCTGTCTGGCCCCATTGCTAGCAAGTCTTATCAGCCAGGAAGCAGGAGGGGGGGGCTCCATCCTTTTTGCTTACCACAAATGCCTCCTAGCAATTGTGCTACACTAGGGTTGCCATGAAGGGACGCAGGTGGCGCTGTGGGTAAAAGCCTCAGCGCCTAGGGCTTGCCGATCGAAAGGTCGGCGGTTCGAATCCCCGCGGCGGGGTGCGCTCCTGTTGCTCGGTCCCAGTGCCTGCCAACCTAGCAGTTCGAAAGCACCCCCGGGTGCAAGTAGATAAATAGGGACCACTTACTGGCGGGAAGGTAAACGGCGTTTCCGTGTGCTGTGCTGGCTCGCCAGATGCAGCTTGTCACGCTGGCCACGTGACCCGGAAGTGTCTGCGGACAGCGCTGGCCCCTGGCCTCTTAAGTGAGATGGGCGCACAACCCTAGAGTCTGTCAAGACTGGCCCGTTCGGGCAGGGGTACCTTTACCTTTACCTTAGGGTTGCCATATTTCAAAAAGTGAAAATCCAGACAGAAAAGTAGTTGAGCTTTTTTGCCCAAAGTTGTTGAGCTTCTCTCGCAAGATTGCAAAGAAATTGGACGTCTTGATTTACAGAGCTTATTCTTATGGCTAGAAGCTGATTTGCTTATGGAGGAACATAATGATGGGTTGGGCACACAACTCTCTTGGGAGTTGTATCCAAGAGATTCGAGTGTTGGAGTCATGCAGTGTTATTGCAATTCTGCTTATGAAGAAAGCATAGGAACAGAAGAATGGTGCTGCTGCGTCAAGGCCAATGGCCCTTCTAGTCCAGCATCCTGATCTCACAGTGATCAGATGGATCCCTATGGGAATCTCACAAGCAGCAATGCTCTTCCCCTTCTGAAATTTCAAGCAACCGTTATTCAGATGCATTTCTGTCCCCAACAGTGGAGGTAGAAGATAGTCATTGTGTCTAGTAGTCATTCGTAGCTTTCTCCTCCGTGAATTTGTCTAATACTCTATGTCTAAATGAATCCAAAGCACCAGAAGACAGCTCGACCAAGCCTGCAATCCAGGCTGCCCAATTCGTTTGTGAATAAAAAAATCCAGGAGATCTTGAGAGAGGGCCACAGATTTATTGCAGGCCTCCAGGAAAAATGTAGACCAAAGCTGCTGTTAGCACTTTCACAGTTCTTTTGCAAAACTCCCAATGCCTAGTAACTTTGTTTCCCCCCCCCCCAAGCTCCTTGTGATTGGCCGTCCTCACCACTTACTGGAGAGAGAACTGTTTTCTCCATATGCAAATTAAGAAAAAAAGGGAAGGGACATAGAGAGGCAGGGAAAAGGACCGAGAGAGCTGGGGACTGCTGATTGACAACCTGTAATCCTTGGCTGCTGAGACTTCTGTCTCCCAATTAACTATCCGCTTGCTCCTTGCCGATTGACATGATTACGGATGCTAAGATCACTATAGCACAGTAGGTTCCAGTCAAGGCCCATTATAGAGACCTAGCTGGAAAGGGATATAGGCAGGATGCCATGAAAAAGTCAACATTTGCCCAGCCAATACCACATTGTTTTAACAGCTGTTTCCTCTTTCCACCACATGATGATTTGGTAATAAACTACCACGAAAGAACTGTCTTAAGATCTTGTTTTCGGGTTGCATTATCCTTAACATGCCTCTGGCTTTTTACGAGGGCAAGGAGTTTCTCTGTTACAAAGCCGCATCAGGTCTCCACGCTGCCTGTTTCAGGCATTTTCATCCAGCATTGAGAGGCCAAACAAGCAAGATTCAGGATGCTTTTCATCATTAAGAAGGGCACTTCTTTAGCCAAGGAGCTATGAAACAGAGTTGTAACAGCTTGTTCACACTTCTAGGTTCCTCACAAGAGATCGTTGTGACTATCTTCAGAGATAATTGGAGACTTCCAGCAGGCTTCCCATGTTTATATGTAAATCTATAGTAAGGTTACAAGACGTGCCCGGTTTCTGGGGACAGTCCCCGAATTCACCAATCTGTCCCCGGCCAAAATCTGTCCCTGGATTTTGATTAATGTCCCCTGATTTATGCCAGGGGACTTCCGGCAAGGCAACATGGCGGGTGCCATGGTAGCAAGCAACAGCGGAGGTCCCGGCCACGTCAAAGTTCCAGCCAACCAATCTGCTGGCGGGGCGGGGGGCTATTTAAACCGAGGCATGAGCCAGAGAGCTTCCTTCTGGCTTGCTTCCTTGATCAACGCTCACCCCGAAATCACGCAGAGCCCCTGGCGCGCTTCTGCTGTGGGCTCTGCGCACCCGAGTTGGCGGGGGCGAGCGAGGCGCTGAGGTGGTGAAGAAGAGAGAGAGAGACAGAGCCTTGTGTGTGTTTTTTAATGCGTGTTTTCCAAAGACCAGCGAGCGCCTTTACTCGATCCTCCCCCCCACCTCTTTTTTGGGGGCGTTTGTGTGTTTGTAGATGGGCTTCTCCACCTGCCTTGTGTCGAGGTGCACGCCTGACAACTTTGGGGTCCCCCCCCCCCAAAATAGGTCAAGAACTCTGGGCAACCCTTTCCTAAAGTAATAAAACATTTAATTAAAAAAAAAAGTGTCCCCGGATTCCTGGAAAAAAATCTGGTAACCATAATCTACAGTGGTACCTCAGGTTACATACTCTTCAGGTTACAGACTCCATTAACCCAAAAATATTACCTCGGGTTAAGAGCTTTGCTTCAGGATGAGAACAGAAATCGTGCGGTGGCGGTGCAGCGGCAGCAGGAGGCCCCCTTAGCTAAAGTGGTACCTCAGGTTAAGAACAGTTTCAGGTTAAGAACAGACCTTCAGAACGAATTAAGTTCTTAACCCGAGGTACCAGTTGGGGAGTGCACACCCACTGCTGTGTCCCCTGCCAGCTCCCCCCTCCGTTGGGGGAAGAACATTTGCAGATGGAAGCTCCCCGCTTCCCGCCGGCCACCATGATTTAGAAGCCTGCATGGTCAGAGATGTGTTGGGCTTCAGGGAGCAAGCCATACAAAGACCTTGAAAGACAAATGTACTTTACTGCAACATAACCAGGTTAAGGGAAAGATCCGTCCAGCAGCTGGAACTGGAGAAGATCTACAGGACCTCCATCAGCCCCCAAAAGCAATAATTTAACCCATTAACACCCACAACCATCAGGGTTCCAGATCTCACATGGGAAGTCTCCGTAAATGTAGCAGCCTTCCATCTACCCATATTCTCCCTCCCAACCTTTGGATGAAAGGGCCAAGAGTGGGGGGCCTGGATAGGACTTCTGTTGCACCTGTAACCTTTGATGCAACTAAAATGCCTAGCTCCCCAATGCTAAATCTATTTACTGTCTATGGAAGGAAGCAGTGTTAGAAACTGAGATATAAAAGCTAAGAGCTAAATGGCACCTTAAACCTAGGTTTATGGGCGCACCTATGGAATGTCTAGACATGCTTCTTTAATAACAAGAATACAACGCTGAAAATGAATGAACTGCAGCTAAAATATTATATTCATTTTTCACCTGGTCGAGTCCTTCCCCTGCCCACCCCCCTAATATTCTTCAGAGGGTCTCTTCTCCAGTCTTCAGAGAGTAGCTGGAAGTGGGGAGGCAGGGAAAGGTTCTCCTTTCCTTCTGCTCTGCAGTTTTAATCTGAAATCTTAGGCGCAGTACCGCACCCAAAGCTCAGAAACTGCTTGTGCTGCTGAAATCCCATCGCAAAACGCGCCTAGTTTCGAAGACTGGAATTTCACTTCCAAGAACGGATGCATGCCATTGATGATCCCTCAAACACCCTTAACTAGGGTGTCGTCATGCTTCGGAATATAAAAAGGTAGATTTCCCCTTTCCACTCCTTCAATAGAGTCAGAATTAGAGGTAGGTGCAGGGCATAGGGGAACACCAGCCACAAGTAGTGCCCGGGCACTGTGGTTGGTTCTCCCCTTGAAATTAAGATGTAATGAATCAGAGGCTAGCATGGCTTTATGAGTTGCTGTCCAAAGAAATCAGACTATGTAAAAAGGCCTTTTTTTAAAATGTGGGCCTGCTGGGGGGGGGGACGGACGTTCAATGCTCAGGGGAGTGTTCTCTTGCCTCCCACCATATTTTGGGAGGACCAATCTGTTGAATGGTCTCTTTAAACTTGAAGGTTCATTATTGTTCCACAAGATGTGTATTTCTTTAAGGGTGAGAGCAAATAACAGTGACCTAGTTTTACAGCTGTGAAGCAGTAGAGCAGGTGCTGTTAAGTTATGTTAATTAAGCTGTTGGGTATAGTATATAAAGAGCAGCACCTAGCTCTCTCAGTGCCCTGGGGGGTGGGTCATGCTTATTGATATATTTAGTGTAAAAGGAGTTTTTGTTTTTGTTATTAAAACCTCGCAAAAGTTTATTTGCCTTCCTTGTAATGTGTGGTCTCCCCAGCATGCTTTCTGCAGTGCAACTAATCTGCAAATAGCCAACACAATCACGGATTTTTGGAGCTCAAATCAGAGTTTTGAGGATGGCTCTATATGCTGGTGCTTCATCCCCAAACCCAATAGCAGCCAGTGATCCAGTATTTAACTATTGAGGGCCACACACACACACACACACACACACACACACACTTTACTTCACGTGGCCTCAGGAACTTTGTCTTGCTATTCGGCCTTGCTATCTAGCATCTTACGCTCTTACGAATGTCACATTTATGGAGGACCACTAGCCATAACTGCTGCAGGAGGTATCCTGCCTTGGCATTCCAGCTGCTGAGAATTGCAGGTGTGAAGAGTGGTCAGCCATTGTGAGGGCATGATGTTGGAATATAATGGGTCTTCCGCCTAATCCAGCGGGGATCTTCTTATCGTCTTATGCTATGTCTTCAGGTGACAGCAAGAAAATAAAATATAAATTAAAAATTGACTTCCTGTCAAGGCAAGAAATTTCACCCAGGAAAATATTCCATTCATCCCAGCCTACTTTTGGCTGACCCTATAATTGACAGAGACTGTCTGCTTTCTTCTCCAGTTTTTGCTTTGTTTTGTTAAAATGTGGTGGGGTTTTTGGGAGGAGAGGGGATATTGTTCCAGTTTCTGGGTCGCATTTTCTTAGGCTTTGTTTCCACGCAGGTACCTCTCGTCCAGTCAAGTCTCCAAGCATCCTCCCTCTCCCTCCCTCTCAAATACACAATCAATCTGAATTCATTTATCCACAGCGCACGTGTCAGCTCATCACGTTTTGCGTACCATCCCTCAGAAAGCACCGATGCAAGCAGACTGATGGGTTCTGCGAGCTCAAATCCCAAAGGGGTGGCGGAAGAATACTCATTTTTTATTGGGAAAATCAAAAGTGACGGGAACAAAATTGGTTCTACCGTTTTGATTGATCACAGGGAATATTTAGCTGGGAATGATTACAGCCAGAGTTCTCATTAAAGCTGTTTCTGGGATGGAAATTAATTTCGGGGATTTTTTTTATAATAAGAATAAAAACCCTTTGAGAGGGAGAGGATATATGCACACACATGAATGTACTGGCACACATACAAACACACACACAAACGTAAATACACACACAAAAATCACACAATATTCTGCACTGGGTGACAGTTTGTATCATGATGAGAAGTTCTTACTATGATGAATCTGATTTTTAAAAAAAAAAAAACAAACACAACAATGTCTGAAGTAAAAGGGAACCAGCATTGCAGAATGATAACGTTATCATGCTTCTCCAGATTTCTGTTATCTAGAGATTAGTCTGGCCCAGGAGGAAATGCAAGAGTGGTTAGCATGCTGTTCGACAGCACAGCTAATGGCCTTTCTACATTGTCTGTCCCTTCTGGGAAATCTTGCTCCAGTTGAGGTTTTATGCATTTAATCAACCTTAGGAAACCCTTAGTGATAGGTGGATAGAACACCCCAGCTAGAAAGATCAGAACCAGTGGAAGAAATTCTCATCCAGAGGCGCTGGGCAGTGGAGTCAGTGGCTTGGGGATGCTGCTAGAGTTTCCTTCTTGAGGGTGGGAAGGTATGTCAATAAAAGGTTGTGTAGGCATGGGAGATGAGCAGGTCCTTTTGGCTGCAGAAACAGACTTCACTTAAACCAAGATGGAAATGTGATACGTTTTTTTCCAGCCTTCTTGTACCCGGCACAGACTAAATCATAGATGCACTATACCCTCACATGTAATAACTACAAAACCCATTGTTATGTACTGAGCTGAATCCTAGAACAATAGGATCCAGAATGCAGCAGTTTGACTGGTCCACAGGAGCCACCCAATCCAGCTCCAGGTGGAAATGAATCAGCAACCTGATTGGCCTGCAGGAGCAGCCAATCAGGCTCCAGGTGGAAGTGAATCAGCAACCTGATTGGCCTACAGGAGCAGCCTGGAATTAGCCAGTCACGCAGGGCCCATTGTGTAAATAATGCATATATAGCTAGACATTTTGGGGAAAGTTTCATTCATTGCTACTATGAGCTGAATAAAGAGCATGAAATTCACACTCTGAGTATATTTCACCCATGATGCAATCCAAGTGTCAGAACATCATCCAAGCCATATTGAGCCTTGCATACCCATTGCCCTGCGATGATACATGAATCCTGGTGCTTCTTGCCCTGATGGTTTCAATAGTTTTCACCCTGCCAAGGAAAACAAGCACCAAAATTGTGCAGTCTGATCAAAGTTTCCGCAGGTTCCCATTGCAAAGTTTATCCCTTTTGTTTTCTTTAGACGCCTGCCATGTAAAAATAGGAAATATTACCAAACATCAATTACATTTATTAATTAATATTGATAAATATCTACAATGTATACATAACTGCAAACATAAATAGGATGCACCATGTACAGTGATTTATTTTTATAGATGTTACCATTGTGACAAAATCTGACTTCGTACATCTGCCGTTGAGTTATTCTGATTCGAATAAACTATAAATGGTTGCCAATTTCCCTTAAATAGGTCAGTGCCATCTGTTCAGTCGTTCCTCATATATAGAGCGGTACCATTATGTTGTTCATTAACCTGATGTGCCAAACATGTCTAAGCCTTTCCTTAGTGGTTGGCTGTTTCGTATTGCTTTGCTTTTTCAATTCCTTGCTGTAATAATTCTGGCATTGGCTAATTCCAGCTGGTTCCTTAAGAAAAAAGAAAAAAAATAATACTCATTTCTTCAGTTTGTTCAGAAGAACCACTTGGAATGCAAATAAGATACTGTTTCCTATTATATCACCTGTATTTTTAAATATCTCCTCTCAATAGTTTTAGGATTCTGCAATTTCACCAGATATGTAGCAAATTTGCATTTTTAACCCTACACCCTCCATGGCACATCTCCCATGAAAATATGTATAGGATTGCAGCCTAAATTTCAGGTGCATAGGAATTTCGAAACAGTAATTTGCAAAAACTTACACTTGTTGCTTTATCTAGAAATACTACGTACTGGTCCTGCAGTTCAAATGGGCTTCCATTTATTTTCAAATACATTCAGCTGCCAAATCTTTTCCCTGTTTCGCTTTTCTTCAAGATAATGGTGTGCATTTTTTAGAAGATGCCTTTATGGGGATTGAATGTTATTATCAACAAATCAGATTGGCTCAGATCCCTTGTTCAACTGCGCTCTCTTTCTATCTTTAAAATCACATTCCTCATCTCTGGATGTTGAGGAAAACAGAAGAGGCACCTTCACATTCTATGTCTTGGCTCATTATAAGTTACACATTTCTTTTCAGCACATCAAACATATCGGTGTGTCAAGTAAGCATTTTTCCATACACAGAACTTCTTCTACCAGAATGTCTAGTACATGGGTAGGCAAACTAAGGCCCAGGGGCTGGATCCGGCCCAATCGCCTTCTAAATCTGGCCCACGGACAGTCCAGGAATCAGCGTGTTTTTACATGAATAGAATGTGTCCTTTTATTTAAAATGCATCTCTGGGTTATTTGTGGGGCATAGAAATTCATTCATTTTTTTTCAAAATATAGTCCAGCCCCCCACAAGGCCTGAGGGACAGTGGACCAGCCCCCTGCTGAAAAAGCTTGCTGACCCCTGTAGTTCCCAAGAAATCTAGTGAGTTGGCACTCACAGCTTGCAATATTTCTCCTAATGTTTAACGTAATATTTCATGTTGCTTTTTCTTCATCTTCTTATCTCTCACCTTTCCACTGGCTCTGTTCATTTTAGCCCTTCTGTTAAGAGCCCAGGAATATTTTGTGTGTTGTCGTGGTTAGAGTATTGGACTAGGACATGGGAGACCAGGGTTCAAATGTCCACTCGGCCATGAAACTCACTTGGGTGACTCTGGGCCATTCATGGCCTCTCAGCCTAACCTACATCACAAGGTTGTTTTTACATTTTTATATAATTGTAACTGCTTTACTTATTTACTTTTTAAAAACTATATCCTATGATTATATTGCTTTAGCCACTCTGGGACCTTCACGGGAAAGGACGGGTAAGCCTCCTTGTAAATAAATGAAAATGAAAATATTCCCAGCAAATTCTGCGCTGATGGTTGACAGTTTTGTTGTTTGTTCCTTTCCTGAAATGTAAATGTTCCCGTTGCAGAATAAAGACCGCTTTTTCCTTTCAAAGAAAAACAAAGGTATCCAATTCCTAGGGCTGCCATACGTCCAGGATTTCAAATTTCTGAAAGGCGGTGGTTTCCTTAAAAAAAAAAAATCAGCAATTTTGGGGTCTCCTGGTTTTTACTTTTTGAAATATGCCAACCCTACCAATTCCCAAATCTTGGCAAATGGATTCGAAATGTCTCAGAAACCAGGAGCCATCTTCTTCCTGTCCTCTAGATGGCAGATGCAAACAAAACATGATTAAGTTACTGTAGAGAAGAGGAGGAGGTGCCATTCCACTGAATGAAAATGACCCTGATTTAATTAAAGTTTAAATATGGGTTGTTCCTTATTTTTTTAGGCCAGGCCCGCTTAACAGGCTAGAGAGATATGGCAGGGGACAGAGGATGTTCTGATTTTCAATTAAAAGAAAAGACTCCAGGTAAAAAAGGTAAAGGGACCCCTGACGACTAGGTCCACTCGTGACCGACTCTGGGGCTGCAGTGCTCATCTCACTTTATTGGCCGAGGGAGCCGGCGTACTGCTTCCAGGTCATGTGGCCAGCATGACTAAGCCGCTTCTGGAGAACCAGAGCAGCGCACGGAAATGCCGCTTACCTTCCCGCTGGAGCGGTACCTATTTATCTACTTGCACTTTGACGTGCTTCCGAACTGCTAGGTGGGCAGGAGCAGGGACCGAGCAACGGGAGCTCACCCCGTTGTGGGGATTCGAACCACCAACCTTCTGATTGGCAAGTCCTAAGCTCTGTGGTTTAACCCACAGCGCCACCAGGTAGGGTTGCTTAAAAGCCTGGAGAGTCTCTGCCACTCATTGTGAACAGTACCGAACTAGATCAACCAATGGCCTTACTTGGCATAAGGCATCTTCCTATGACATTTGACACCCAGTGGTGCCTAGTGTCCAGCGGGACTGGTGGGACCGAAGACAAGGAGACCAATGGCAAGTTGGAGTCAGTGCCAACAATAGACGGAGCCAGCTCACTCTAGCTTCATCCCCATCCTTCTCCCTGCAAGGGCGGCACAGAGAATAAGGAGGAGGGAAATGACAGGCCCTGCTGGATTGGTTGCAAGAAAGGAGGCAGGCAGGCAGGGGCTGGCTGAGCACAGACTGAGGTTGATGGGGCAGTGCCCCATTTGCCCCAATGGAACAACCTTCACCGCTAGAGGGAGCAGAAAGATAAGAAGCCAGGCAGGAACTGGGAGCTGCTGGGAGTGGGGAAATAATAATAGTTGTTGTGTCCTTGAGCTGTGATAATAACCTCTTGCTTTAAGCTTTCGTGTGCATGCACACTTCTTCAGATACACTGAAACAGAAGTCACCAGACCCTTATATATAGTGAGAGGGTGGGGAGGGGTATGTGACGTTAACATATGAGAGAGTGCTGGAGGTGAAATAGTTAAACAGGTTACCCAATCAGAACCCAGGGGGGTGGAGTCAGAGGGACTCTAAAACTAGCTCTGGGAGGGGCGAAAGGGGGAGTTCGTTGGGAGTTGGGTGGTTGGTTGGAGTGGGAGTGATTGGGATAGAGTTTGTGGGTAGGTTGAGTTAGTGTAGTGAAATAAGCTGAGTCAGGAACAGTTAGGGGCTAGGCAGACAAGTAAATATTGGAGAGGTGGTTTAGTGAGTGAGAGCAGGTAGCGAAAGTTATAGGTCTGGATAGGCACCCCATGATTGTAATTGACTGCTACTGTTTATGAGACCACACGCTTCTTAAAATTGCAATAAATAAACAGAAATTTATGTTCCAATTTAACCCTGACTGGACTCAGTATTGTCCCAGGTAGGGCCTGGGTGGTGGCAGCGAGAAATAAAGTGGTGGCACAGGGATCAATAGACGGTGAAACGTCCGGGGACCCTGTGTGATAGCCACAGGGTGTTACTCAGAAGGGTGGTGGGAATGGGTGATTGGCTGATAGGTGTGGTAAACCTATTGACGACTGTTAATGACTGCAATTGGTCTTACAGGAAAAAGCAAGGGGTGAGATGGCCAAAAATAACTTTATCGTGTATAATGATAAAGTAGGAGAACACTTCAGTCTCCCAGGACAGTCTATACAAGATCTCAAAGTAGCTGTCCTATTACAAAAGAATTTCAGAAATATACTGGAAAGAGAAGTTTCCAAATTACAACTCATTACCAAACTTAAAACCATGGAGAGACCTGGTCTGAATAGAGACATTGGATTCTTATCTCATTATACCAAGAACAAACTTAGTTGGTCTCTTAATGTGCTACTGGACAGGTTTTTAAATTTTTTATATATATTTCTACTGCGTCAGACCAACACGGCTACCTACCTGAATCTAGAACCTCTTGCTTGTCAGGGCTCAGGATGGAGAAGTAGAGTCAGGGCAGGTGTCAAAACCTCTGGCTTTTGTGTGGCTGGAATGTAGTGTGCCGTACAACTGAGTTTTAAATTGTCATAACCTGTTCTGGGACCTGCTGGCGAAGGGTGAGCAAGCCATTGAAGCATCTTCATCCAGGTGACCTCATTCCTGCTATGCTGATTTTGGCTGGCGTGTGAGTTTTTGTTTGTTTGCTTTTTGTTTCTACACAAGGGAATATTTTAACATGCTAAAGCCTTCTCCCTCACCACCTGCACTCTGGTGAAAGAGCAATATTATCCTTTTACACCATTCTGAGCATCACACACAAATTAAATAGTGTTAATTTATCTAATACAGATGTGGGGGACCTTTGCATACCCTCCGACGCGTCCAGGCGAAAAACCAAAATGGCCGCCGTGCTCTCATGCAAAAATAAATGGGATGTCCCGGTTTTATCGGGACAGCTGAGGGGTAGGCCTTTGGCCCTCCAGATGTTGCTGAACTGCAATGCCCACCACTCCCAGACAGCATGAACAATGGCCAGGGAAAATGGGAGCTGTAGTTCAACAACATCTGGAGGGCCAAAGGTTCTCCACACTTGATTTAACAGGTTTATATCCTGCCTTTCTTCCACCAAGGACTCAGGGTGGTGCATGCTGGGATGTTGAGCATTTTTCCTTTCTTGGACTTGACATCTGTCTGTTTCCAGATAAATGGATTCAGGACTGGGTTTGCAGATATTTTATTTGCTTCTGGGGGTATAGTTGCAACTGGGTTTTGACTGTAGCATTTGACTGTAGCTACTGGGAAGCCATTACTATCTCCAAAGGGAATTGTAATTATCTCTTTCGAGGACATAAAGTGTGAACAAGCTGTTACAATGCTACTTTTCATTATACTTCCTTGTATAAGTAAGTATAATTATTTATGATGAAATACATCGTATAACTTGCTTGCTTGCCCTTAAATGCCGTAGTTAAATGTTCTTCCCAGAAGGTTGGATTTACTCTCAAATTATGAGTCACTGGAATGCATAATCATCGCCCCCCCCCCAAAAAAAGGTCCTTGTGGCCTATAATATTATGTCATCAATTTTGTTTAAAACTAGTCTCACAAACCATTTTCCTGCAGTGGCATCATCTCAACACAAACACACAAGGAATACCTCTTGAGATATTCGGATGAGAACCTAGATGGTGGATTTAGAACATAGGTAGACAAACCAAGCCCTGGGGGCTGGATCCAGCCCAATCGCCTTCTAAATCCGGCCCACGGACGGTCCAGGAATCAGTGTGTTTTTACATGAGTAGATTGTGTCCTTTTATTTAAAATGCATCTCTGGGTTATTTGTGGGGCATAGGAATTCGTTCATATTTCCCCCCCAAAATATAGTCTGGCCCCCCACAAGGTCTGAGGGACAGTGGACCGGCCCCCTGCTGAAAAAGTTTGCTGACCCCTGATCTAGAATGACTAACCACTTATTTGCCAAAGCTGTTTCAGTCAGCGGCCAACTTTGGTTTTCCACACTCTGACTGGACAGCTGTGGTTCAACAGATGTCTTGCATAGACCCAGGTGTCTTTCTTCAAGGTAGTAACATAGTTAAACCTTCATTGTCTGTGGGGCTTTCGTTTATTTTTAGTTTCCTCTCCTCTCTGATCAAACCAGTTTTGCAAATGCATGCTGCCCTTTGAGATGCACGGGGGTGGGGGGTGGGGGGTGGGACAAAGAAAGAAATGAACGACCAGGAGAAAGAAACACCAAATCTGGTATTGATTTCCTGTAGCAGATATGTGCATATGTTGGTATCACTATCACCTATTGGGTAGTATCTGTGACGAATATTTTCCCTAAACAAACCACATTTGGCACACCAAGAACAAACCTTAGCTTCATATTGTAGTTTGTTTGGAGATAAACAAGCCACGAGCTGCTGTTCAGATGTCGCAGTAAGCCAAGGCTTATGAATGGTTGCTCCCACTGTTGCAGCAATTTATGTATAGGTTGGGGGGGGGGTTGCCCCTCCAGCAGATATCATGCACATGCAGCCCACTACCAAAATCAGCACAATCACTTTTGTGACTTTTGTGATTTGTCCCCACAAAACACTTCATCACAGTTTCTTCCTATCTATTCAAACGGCCTCTGCTACACAATACCAAATGTAACAATTCACTGATGTACTGTATCTATGTACTGGCTCACTGGGTAAACTTCAGAAATTAATATAGACGTGAGCTCAGCTACTCAACAGCCCCTCTGCCTGAGTGCCAGACAGGTAGCCATTCCAGAAATAACAAACCCAGATGAAGACAAAAGGGTGTGGTTAACTTGGTTGGGAAACAGGGAATATCTCTTTTGTTACACTTGATGGGTGTTTGGTGGAGGGCAAGGGGAACCATGGGGCAGGGTCCAGGATGCTCAGATTACTGCCACCAGACCTCCCCTTTCATGATGTAACCATGATGTATGAGTGATGTAGTTTGGGGGGGGTAACATGGGGATTAGCAGCTAATAAAAGTTTGGGTTCTCTTTTGTTCGGGGCTTCCATCTTGTTCCACCTTGTGGCAGGTGGGAGTCCTGTCGCGATAGTCTTCAATAAAGACCAAGCCTACTGGCTATTGTTTTGCTCTGGTATTCCTGGCCGGTGTCCTTGTTTTTTGTCCAAGGGAGCCCTCAGATTTCTCCGTTAACATCACTCAGCCACCCAGAGTGACTGGGGAAACCCAACCAAATGGGTGGGGTATAAATAATAAATTATTATTATTATTAATACACACACTCCCAACTCTTACCACGAGAGGTAATCTCTCTCTCTCTCTCTCTCTCTCTCTCTCTCTCTCTCTCTCTCTCTGCGTGTGTGTGTGTGTGTCTTTTGATCATGCAAAGTAATGTTTAACCTGAAATTGATTAGATCAGGAGCTCCTGGCAAACAGTCTAGGTGATTTCACCAGTCTAATCGCAGGTGTGAAAGAGGACACACCTGCAAAACTTGTGACCTAGAAAGCCAGTTCCCAACTCCTTGTATTCTTGGTCAGCAAATTATGAAGCCAAACTGAAGCTTCCCGAGGAAGGGAATTCCATGGTCTTGGCATCACCATGGAAAAGGCCTAATAATAATAATAATAATAATAATAATAATAATAATAATAATTTATACCCCGCCCATCTGGCTGGGTTTCCCCAGCCACTTTGGGCGGCTTCCAACAGAACACTAAAATACAATAACCTATTGAACATTAAAAAGCTTCCCTAAACAGAGCTGCCTTCAGATGTCTTCTAAAAGTCTGGTAGTTGTTGTTCTCTTTGAAATCTGGTGGGAGGGCATTCCACAGGGCGGGCGCCACTACCGAGAAGGCCCTCTGCCTGGTTCCCTGTAACCTGGCTTCTCACAGCGAGGGAACCACCAGAAGGCCCTCGGTGCTGGACCTCAGTGTCCAGGCAGAACGATGGAGGTGGAGCCTTGTCCTTTATCTCAACAATCCTTGCCTCCTAAGGCAAAGGGACATGGTGCAAGGATGGCTGTGATTCGCTGGTGAATCCCAAGATGAATGAGGCCACACCTGAATGAGGCCAAGCGATGGAATTAGGAACAAGTAAAACAAAATAAACAGGCTTCTGCCTCTAGGGTAAGACTTCCAATCTCCATTACATTTGCACTGGCACCTAGTTTACTAAGCAAAGTCATTAATTGAAAAGAATTGCTAAGGTCGGGAAATTCCCTGCTCAGCTCCACATAAATGATTGTCTACCCACAGAGACATTTCCCAAACACTGTGTGGAATGAGAATGTGCAATTGTCATAGATACCTCCTGGGAAATGTTCATGATATCACCGGAGATCAAGGGACAACTACACCATTTTGTCAACTCTTACAAGTATTGTTTATAAATTTTGTTGTTGTTGTTGTTGTTCTTTAGTTGTTTAGTTATGTCCAAGTCGTGACCCCATGGACCAGAGCATGCCAGGCACTCCTGTCTTATAAATTTATAAATTTCTGTTTATAAATTTAAGGGAATAGAAATTCAAGAGATTATAAATTTAATATCAAATGTATTAGGTTATGAAATCCCAAATGATTGGGAAATGATCTACAATGAAATTAAGAAGGTCCTTAAATGTACCTTTCATAAGAAACCAGAGGCTTTTCTCCTGGGCATGGTCGGCCAACTGGTGTCAAGGAAGGATAGGACGTTTTTTATGTATGCCACTACAGCAGCAAGAATTCTTCTGGCAAAGTATTGGAAGACACAAGAACTACCCACTCTGGAAGAATGGCAGACGAAGGTGATCGACTATATGGGACTGGCAGAGATGACCGGCAGAATCCGTGACCAGGGGAAAGAGACAGTGGAAGAAGACTGGAAGAAATTTAAAATATATCTTAAAAATTGTTGTAAAATTGAGGAGTGTTAAGATGTTAAGGAACTAAGAAATAGAGAACTGCAGCTGTAATCAATAAGTTAAAGAAAAAAGAATTTAATGTAAATAATAAATAATAGGGGGGATAGGGGGCACCCCTGGCGTGTTCCTTTTTCAATATGGAACTCTTCTGTCACCACATTGTTCACTATCAACTTAGCTTTTTGTTCTGAGTAAATTGCTTCTATACCATTTTCAAACCTGGAGGTGCTACTGAACATGATTAGGAGGGACCGGCAAATACAAGGGATACAGGTCGGAGTGAAACAATATAAACTGAAAGCATTTGCAGATGACTTAGTTTTAACATTACAGGAGCCAGAATCTAGTACAAAAAGAGTTTTAGAACTGATTCAAGAATTTGGTCGGGTGGCAGACTTTAAGTTGAATAAACAAAAAACTAAAGTTTTGGGGAAAAACTTGACATCTTCAGAAACAGAGGGGTTTCAGAAGGAAACAGAACTAACTGTGGTTAAAAAAGTGAAATACCTGGGGGTCAACTTGTCTTCCAAAAATTTGAACTTATTTAAAGACAACTATGAAAAATGTTGGTCAGAAGTTAAAAAAGACCTAGAAATTTGGTCAAGACTGAAACTTTCCTTGTTAGGCCGAATAGCAGCTATAAAGATGAACGTTTTGCCAAAAATGTTGTTTCTGTTTCAAGCCTTGCAGATCGTGGACAGAGTGGAATGCTTTGGAAAGTGGCAGAAGGATATTTCGAAGTTTGTTTGGCAGGGCAAAAAGCCCCGAATTAAGTTTAAAATATTAACTGATGCAAAAGAAAGAGGGGGGTTTGCCCTGCCGGACTTAAGGTTATACTATGAAGCTGCAGCCTTCTGCTGGATGAAAGATTGGATTTTGTTAGAAAACACTGATGTCCTAGATCTGGAAGGCTTTAATAATTCGCTAGGTTGGCATGCGTACTTGTGGTATGACAAGGTGAAAACACATAAAATGTTCAAAAACCATATCGTCAGAAAAGCAATATTTATGGTCTGGACAAAATATAAAGACTTACTCGAAAGCAAGACTCCGAGGTGGTTATCACCAGTGGAGGCCAAGGCGTGGAAAAAACCCAATATGGAGGCCGGCTGGCCGAAATATTGGGAATTAATAGAAAAAATTGGAGACAATTGGAGGTTGCAGAGCTTTGAAAAACTAAAGGATAAGGTGCGAGATTGGTTTCATTATGCCCAAATTAATGAGGTTTTTAAGTTGGACAAAAAAACAGGATTCCAGGTGGAAAAATCGAAACTTGAGACAGAGCTGTTAGAACCAAAGACCAAGGTACTATCGAGAATGTATAACTTGCTGCTTAAATGGAATACTCAGGATGAGACAGTTAAATCAGCCATGATAAGGTGGGCTCAAGACATTGGGTACAATATTATGTTTGAAGACTGGGAAAGGTTATGGACCACCGGTATGAAATTCACGGCATGTAATGCCTTGAAAGAAAACATTATGAAAATGGTATACAGGTGGTACATGACCCCAGTCAAGCTTGCTAAGATATACCACTTGTCTGATAACAAATGTTGGAAGTGTAAGGAGGCTGAAGGAACATTCTTTCACCTTTGGTGGACCTGTCCAAGAGTGAAGGCCTTCTGGGAGATGATCTATAACGAGTTAAAAAAGGTGTTTAAGTACACCTTTCTTAAGAAACCGGAGGCCTTCCTCTTGGGCATTATGGACCAAAAGGTGTCAAAGAAGGATAGAACGTTTTTTATGTATGCAACCACAGCAGCAAGAATTCTTATCGCCAAACACTGGAAGACTCAAGATTTGCCCACACTGGAAGAGTGGCAAACGCAATTGATTGACTATATGGAGTTGGCCGAGATGACTGCCAGGATCCGAGATCTGGGAGAAGAAGCGATGGAGGAGGAGTGGAAGAAATTTAAGGACTATTTGCAAAAATTTTATAAGTTATATGAACTATAAGGTGCCGCATGATTTGGAATGTTAGCCCCAGCAAGGAAAGTGGAATTTATATGAAATTGGATAATATTATTGAAAGAATCAAAGTTTAAATGGTCAAAAATGATAATATGTTTTGTTTTTAGAGTAAATGGATAATTAGGGATTTAAACTTAAATTGCAATTGAAAGTACAAAAGAAACACATGAAACAAGGTTATAATTTGCTGATAAATTTATTGTTGGGAATGCACTGTGAGGGAGACGTGGGGAAGTTCGTTGGAAAATTGAAGTAAGTTGTTGAAACGTTATGCTTTTTTCCTTTTTTTTCTTTTTTCTCTTTTTTTTATTTCTTTTGCTTTGTTTGTAACTGGAAAAAATGCAATAAAAAATTATTATTAAAAAAAGAAAAAGAAAAAAGAATTTAATGAAAGTGAACTTAATAATTAGTTAATTGGAGGAGTTGCTGAAGAAATGTGAAACAAGGATGCAGAAAAGGGGAGGTATGGGGAAGTCCGGGAAGCAAGGTGTATGAAAAAAAGGTTACGAAATTATACATGTTTATATGTTTGTATGTTTGTGTATTGTGTATTGTTTGTGTTTATTTTGTGTTTGGAAAACCAATAAAAATTTATTTTAAAAAAAAAAGAAATCCCAAATGATTCAATAGTATTATTATTATTATTATTCAAATTTGCAGAGGGCACCAAACTGGGAGGGGTAGCTAATCTTGTAGAACATGGAATCAGAATTCAGAATGACCTGAACAATTGGAAAACTCGGCCCAAGCTAACAAAATGAATTTCAATAGGGGCTAATATAAGGTTCTTCACTTAGGCAGGAAGAACCAGTTTGCTGGGCAGTGTTTGAAACTCCCATTGTTCTAGGCGCATTTTGTGACAGGGGATTTCATCAGTGCGAGCAGTTTCTGAGCTGGGTGCAGTACTGCACATTAAAACTGCAGAGTGGAACATTAGAGGGGTGGGCAGGGGAAGGACTAGACCGTGTGAAAAATGAACATAATGTTTTAGCTGCAGTTCATTCATTTTCAGCTTTGTATTCTTGTTGTAAAAAGAGCGTGCCTAGACATTCCGTTGTGGCGCCCATATCCTAGGTTTAAGGTGCCATTTAGCTCCCAGCTTTCATATCTCAGTTTCTTACACTGCTGCTGGGGTTGGTTTTGTTTTCTGTTTTGCTTGTTTGATGACGTGCAGGTCCTTTTCTCTAGGGCCAATTATCCTTTATTTTAAAAGTTTTGAACACAAGGCTCCTCCTCCTTATTTCCTCCATTAAGTGGGGCTGGGGTTTTCTGCTGGGTTGCAAGCAGCTTCGGCATTGTGCAAATTCAAAGATCAGTTCCTGTTGTTGCTTTTAAAAAAATCCCGAAAGGCCCCCAGTCAGCAAACCTGACTTGCTGCAATGAAGCTCATGTCAACAGCGTAATAAGCTGCTTTTTCTCTGTCTAGAAACCTGAATCATCTAAATCATTATTGCTTCCCTCCTCCATTTCAGGAGTTTGAACAATTTTGAAAAACTGGATTTAAAAAAAAATGCCAAGCAGGAGAATGGCAGCGGCAGCAGCAGGAGAAGAGGAGCAGCTGGGTCAACTGCAAAGCAGGTAAAACTTTTGTTTCTATCTTCCAGTTTTGCTATTGCTCACCCTGGAAGGGAAAGGAGAAATGCTGGACCATCCCTAGGGGACACTGGACCAGGCATAGGCAAACACAGCCCTCCAGATGCTTTTTTTTTTTTAAAAAGATGTTTATTAAGAATTTAAGAATTACAAAAAACATAAAAAGAAACATAATAAAAAATTAACAAACATACATTACAATACATCTAAAGTAAAGAAAAAGCATAAACAACAAAACGGCAAAAAAGAAAAAGAAACATTAAAACACACCCAATATTTCATAACTTTACCTTTCATTTACTTGTTTCATCGACCTCCTCACACCTCCCTTTTTGTATTCTAATTCAATTTACTATTTCAGCAAATTCTTTCCATCTTTCTCAATATTTTTTTGTAATATATCATAACGGTCTAACCTTGAATTTTTTCATTTTGGCCCATTATCAATCAGCCTTTACTTAATTCTTTATGACATTTCTGCTAAAACCATATAACTTCATTCCAACATCCTTCTAACATTCATTGATTTTACAATGTTTTTGCAAATATACTTTAATTTTTTTCCAATCTTCTTCCACCAACTCTTCTCCCTGGTCTCGGATTCTGCCAGTCATTTCCGCCAGTTCCATGTAGTACATCAGCTTCATCTGCCTCAGCCCTCCAGATGTTTTGAGACTACAATTCCCACCATCCCTGACCACTGGTCCTGTTAGCTAGGGATGATGGGAGTTGTAGTCCCAAAACATCTGGAGGGCTGAGTTTGCCTATGCCTGCACTAGACCCACCAGCCACTGATTTGCAACAACTGGCCTTGATACCCAACTTCTGGGTGGGGTGCAGAGGTTAATAGGTAAAAATTGCTGGCTTGATGTGAATAATTTTTGGACTAGGGGGATGTTGAGGTTCTGTTTATTTGTTAATTAGAGGGTCTGAGTATTGCTTTGTTGAGTATTTGAGTACATGCCCTCTGATATTTCTCTGATGAAATAGGAACAACAACAACATGCTCCAGCCACTCTGGGTGGCGTCCAACATGTATAAAAAACATTAAACATGAAAAAACTTCCCAGATGTCTTCCAAAGGTTGTAGAGTTACTTATCTCCTTGTCTGGGGTGGGTGGATCGCATAACTCCATACCCTCCAACATTTCTCTGATGAAAATAGGGACTTTCTAAGGAAAAGCAGGACATTCCGGGATCAAATCAGAAATCGGGACAGCTTCTGTAAACCTGGGACTATCCCAGGAAAAATGGGAAACATGAAGGGTCTGTTATGTGTGGGTTTTCTTTTTCAAATGGATGTTATGTTATGTGAAATATTAATCTATTTATTATTTCCTTCGCTTTCCCCCTCTGGTAATATGTATTGTATAATCTTTTTGTTTGCTTGTTTGCTGTAAGTCGCATGGAGCGCTTCGGGTGACAAGTGAATAATAAGTCTAATAAATGAAATGAAATGAGATACATTCTAGCCTTGATCCGCAGACCATGATGTGCAAGCGTGGGATGGGACAGGCTGATGCAGCCTTTCCCCAGCCAAGTGCCCTTCAGAAGTTCTGGAATTCAACTCTGATCAACTTCAGCTTGCTTTGAAGCCAGTCCCCATTGAATTCAGGGGGTTGCACTGGCTGTCGGTCTAAGTGTTGTCATCAAATAACTCAATAGGGAGGAGGCGGTGCTGGGGTGGCGGAGTGGGCGAGCCAGAATTGGTTGGCTCTGCCTGTCATTCATTCTAGCTCCACCTACTGTTAGCCTCCTTGCCAACCACCCACCCAGTCCTAGAAGCCTAGAATAGAATCCTAGAATTGGAATTGACCACAAGTGTCATCTAGTCCAGGGGTAGGCAACCTAAGGCCCATGGGCCACAAGCAGCCCACAGGGGGTCATTTAACCAGACAGAGGGCCTTCTCGGTAGTGGCACCCACCCTGTGGAACACCCTCCCTTCAGATGTGAAGGAAATAAGCAGCTATCCTATCTTTAAAAGACATCTGAAGGCAGCCCTGTTCAGGGAAGTTTTTTAATATTCAATGCTGTACTGTTTTTAACACTTGATTGGGAGCTGCCCAGAGTGGCTGGGGAAACTCAGCCAGATGGGCGGGGTATACATAATAAATTATAATAATATTATTATTATGAACCAGCCCATGAGCCGCCCCCGCTTGGCAAGTCCCCGTGCGCTGCGCTAAACCAGTGTGGCATAGGGCAGGGACTCACTTCTGCGGCACCGAAAATTGCGTCTTTGCAGACGCAGACACCGGAAATCACATCTGCACAGATGCAGGTGCAGATGCCAGAAATCGCAGGTGCGCGTGCGATCCAGTCCATGGAGGGATCTCTCCTGGAGTGAACCGGCCCTGACAAGGTAAAGCTTGCTGACCCCTGATCTAGTCCAACCCCCTGTGATGCAAGGAATCTTTTGCCCAACGTGGAGCTTAAACCCACAACCCTGAGATCAAGAGTTTCAAGCCAGCGTGGTGTAGTGGTTAAGAGCGGTGGACTTGTAATCTGGTGAACCAGGTTCAATTCCCTGCTCCTCCACATGCATCTGCTGGGTGACCTTGGGCCAGTCACACTTCTCTGAAGTCTCTCAGCCTCACTCGCCTCACAGAGTGTTTGTTGTGGGGGAGGAAGGGAAAGGAGAATGTTAGCCGCTTTGAGACTCCTTCAGGTAGTGATAAAGTGGGATATCAAATCCAAACTCCTCTTCTTCTTCTCTACCAACCAAGCACCAGCCAGTACTGGTTGGCTGTGTCATTTCCCCAGGTACAGAGAAGCTAAAAGCAGGCTACATTTTGAAAGGGCCATGGTAGTGGGAAGGTGAGGAGAAAGTCCTGCTTGACCTTTCTCCGGGAGAAATTCCAGGGGGGGGGGGGTTCTCAGCGGCTGCCGCATGGCACGAAGCAACCCATCATTTCAGGTCAGCTACTGCTCCCTTCCCACTTCCTTGAGATGGTTCTCAATCAATGTCAAGAGAGCTCTCCGCACTTTCCATCATTGTTTGCGGCCTTGTAAATCAGACTGGCGCATGGCATGGTATAAAACGCTTTCCTCAAATCCAGATAAATGGAAGGCGCCGCTCCATCGTTTTCTGGCAGCTGAAGGGTCTGGGGTGGGATGAGGCTGGAGATGTATTTGCACAAGCCCATTCCTCGCGTAAGAATTTGTTTTAAAGCAACAGAGGTAAACAGAAGAAGAAGAAGAATCCCTGACTAAATCATAGCAGCCATTTCTCAGTATTTTGGGATCTAAATCTATCAGCTATGCTCTTTACAGTGTTGCAATTTTACACATACGTATATAATTCGTGTGTGTGTGTGTGTGTGTGTGTGTGTGTGTGTGTGTCTACACACAGAGAGAGATTTTGTGACTGGTGCTCCTGTCTTTCCATACATAATTCCTGGAGTTGATGCTAGGTCAACCACATCAATTCTGCTGCTCTTGTGTCACGTCCCCCCCCCCCCCATTTGCTGTCATTTATTTCTCAAAATATTTATCTCATATCTTTCATTGAAATAAAATCGAGATGGCTTGCAATGTACAGTTAAAACCATAAAAGCTGATAATTTAAAAACCCGACACATCAAGCAGCTGCAATCACTCCCACAGCAGCTAATAGCCCATCTAAAAACCACAAGTCGGCTTTCCAGCAAAATGCTGCAGCATGCGCCTGTTTAGGGCTCCTGTCACTGATTGTGCTTATTCTGCATTGGGCTTTGTCCCGCCTTACAATCGTCTTCCCTTAGATATATTTTGTACTTCTGCAAACCTTGGGGTTCCTCTGAGCATAGAATCACAGAATTGGACAGTCGGAAGGGACCACACAGGTCATCTAGTCCAACCCCCTGCAATGCAGGAATCTTTTGCCCGAGGTGGGCTTCAAACCCATGACCCTGTGATTAAGAGTCTCATGCTCAACCGTCTGAAGTTTCCCAGCCCCATGTCAGTTATAGCAATGAGCGCCATGTGGAGCTACCCTTGAGCCTGGTCTGGAGGCTCCAGCTTGTGCAAAATGATGCAGCATGACTGGACGATCGCCAGGGAAGAATTCCACTACAGTCATACCTCGGGTTGAAGTTGCTTCAGGTTGAGCGCTTTCGGGTTGCGCTCCACAGCGACCCGGAAGTAATGGAACATGTTACTTCCGGGTTTCGCCGCTCGTGCATGTGCAGATGGTCAAAATGACATCACGCGCATGCGCGGAAGCGATGAATCGGGACCTGCACACGCGCAGACGCAGATTGCGTTTACTTCAGGATGCGATCAGGGCTCCAGAACGGATCCCGTTCATATCCAGAGGTACCACTGTACAGTGGACACGCGGGTTGTGAACGTGATCCGTGCGGGAGGCACGTTCGCAACCCACAGTGCCGCATCTGCGCATGCGTGGGTTGCGATTTGGTGCTTCTGCTCATGCATGACCGTTGAAACCCGGAAGTAACCCGTTCCAGTACTTCCGGGTTTCGGCAGGTCCGTAACCCAAAAAATCGCAACCTGAAGCGTCTGTAACCCGAGGTATGACTGTACTCAGAAATGACTGCCCATACACCACTTAGCTTGCTTCGAAGTTCTTGCACAAGGCCCTTCACAACTTGGGTCTAGGATATCTCAGTGACTGACTGACTGACTGACTGACTGACCAGTGGTGGATTTATAGGTTTGTGACATATGCACAGAATTAGGACCACTGAGGGGTATACTTTGTCAGCTTTGGGCTCATCCACACTTCCACTTGTCTGGGTGGTTTTCCCCTTTCCCAGGGAAAACCCTCTCTTTAGCTTTAAATCACAGCAGAGGGCAGTCTGGAGAAAACCCAGATTGCCATTTGTTCCAGCTGAGCTCTAAAGAACAGTTTCCCCTAGGAGGAAAGCCCTGAGAGGATACCTTTGAAACATGGATGCAAACAGTGAATTGCCATCGCTGAATTCTAATATTTGACTTTCATTGTTTCCACTACTTCCTGATTAAAGTCCGTGGAGGTACTGGTTCAGTAGCTTTCTGCTGCTCCAGAGGGTAGGAACCGAACCAATGGATTCACGTTACAAGAAAGGCGATTCTGGCTAAACCGCCCTGAGATCTATGGATGAAGGACGGTATACAAATTTAAGAAATATGTGTATATTTATACAAAATAAAATAATTGGGAAGAGCTTTCTGACAGTAAGAGCTGTTTGACAGTGGAATGGATTACCTCAGATCAGAAGGTGGTGGACTCTTACTCACTGGATGGCCATCTGTCAGGGGTTGTTCAGTTGTGATTCCTGCATTGCAGGGGGTTGGACTAGATGACCCTGGGATCCCTTCCAATTTTACAATCCTATAATTCTATGGTACCTTCCTCAGAAAAATCCAAACGATTTAAATAGTCCTAGTAAGTCCTGAAGAATAGAGGCATTCAAGGGATGAAATAGTACAGCATTATTTGCAAGTAGTAGGTGTCAAAATATTGCACACTGGAGAGGGGATGGGGGGATTCAGCTGAGGTCTAGGAGCAGGTTCCAATCTATTCCCCTTCCATCAGCAGATGTGGTCTTTAATGGTCCCTCTCTCTCTCCCCCTCTCCCTCTGGAGAAGAGGCATCACAGCGGGGAGGTTAATTGACTGAGCCAATTCCTGTATTGCTAGTGCAGCTTGTTCTAAAAATGAAGCATGGAAATGTGTTATCCGATAAATAATGCATTAGGCCTTCCCATGCAAGGCGCAATGGAGTCGGACGCTATCAAAGACAACACAAATGTCAGCCTTCCGCCTCATGGTAACCAAAGCAGGGCAGCAACGCAGATGGGGATCAAGGCAGTTCCCTCCATGTTCCTTTTTCGCTCTCTTTCCCAGTCAGTCCATCCAGTTCCACTGCCAGGGCCACTCCTGTTCTCCCCTGGCTCTGAGCAAACAACATTTAACTGGGTCCTGGTGTATATATATGCTGCAGAAACAACCTTCCCCAACCTGCCCACCCCCAGACAGCGCCATCTTTACCTGGGGGTGCAAGGGGTGTGGGGCACCCGGGCGCCAAATTCAGGGGGTGCCAAATGTATACCTACTGTATACCGGTCCCTCTTGATCGGCGGCAGTGAAAAGCAATGGAGGAAAAGTCCCTGCCCCCTTCCTCCGTCACTCTGTTACTCCGTAGTGTTAGGGCAGCTGTCTACCAGCTCCACTTGGTACGCAGGGTGAGACCCTACCTGCTTGCGGACTGTCTTGCCAGAGTGGTGCATGCTCTAGTTATCTCCTGCTTGGACTACTGCAATTGTGCTCTACCTTTGAAGGTGACCCGGAAACTGCAATTAATCCAGAATGCGGGAGCTAGACTGGTGACTGAGAGGGGCCACCGGGACCACATAACACTGAGAGATCTGCATTAGCTCCCAGTGTGTTTCTGAGCACAATTCAAAGTGTTGGTGCTGACCTTTAAAGTCCTAAACGGCTTCAGTCCTGTATACCTGAAGGAGCATCTCCACCCCCAAAAGGTCAACAACTTTGGCTCCCCCCCCCAAAAAAAAATCTCAATAAAAGTTAATTTGGGGCACTGGGCAGATCTTTGTACCCCAGCGGTGCATATGCTAAAGACAGCCCTGCCCCCAGATGTTCTGGACTACACTTTCCAGGCCTCTGTCTTGGGCCTTTGGGACTTCCTAAACCACACCTCCTCCTCTTCCCAGGCCACACACCCCTTATTGTCTCTGCTTTGCACCCTCCTTGAGAGTTTTTCTCTGGTTGGAATATGTCCTTGAACTCCAGACCCTCCAAGTATCCTTATTTTCCAGGGACAGCCCCAGATTTACAGGAGCTGTCCCAGTTTCTGATTTGATCCCGGGATGCCCTGCTCTCCCTTAGGACATCTTTATTTTCATCGGGAAAATGTTGGAGGGTATGGAGTTATGCAACCCCCAAGCCAAGGAGGTACGTAACTATACAGCCTTTAGAAAACACCTGTGGTTTTTTTTAATGTTTAATGTTTTATTGTGTTTTTATATATGCTGGAAGCTGCCCAGAGCGGTTGGGGCAACCCAGTCAGATGGGCGGGGTATAAATAATAAAATGATGGAGGAGTGTTAACGTATATAAAATTGTGCGTATGGTTGATTTGAATATGCTATTATTGATTATGTATACCCAATGTATCAGTTGCCTGGGGGGTTTCACTGTTTGTGTTTTGGTTGTTGGTAAAAAAATAAAAAAATTTAAACATTAAATAATAATAATAATAATAATAAAATGATGATGATGGAACAGGACATCCCTATTTTCATTGGAGAAACGTTGGAGGCTATGGAACTCTGAAATGTTGCCTAGATAGAGCAGGTGTGTGAGGCAACTAGCCTGGTGTGCAAAGGTATAATCCATTGGTTGCTCCACCCACTTTTGTCCCTGGCCCCGCCCATCACTGGCCCTTGGAAAGTTGTAAAGAATGGAATGTGGCCCTTGGCCAGAAAAAGATTCCCTAGCCCTACAACAGCTCTGCAACAGTTGTGATGGTCATCAAGTTCCCAGGATTATATTCATCAAGCTATAGAAGGAAGCAATTAAAGTCTCTGTGGTGGAATAATTATCTGGGAATTTCCCCATATGGACGGTGCCTCTTCCAGCTTCTTGCATCTTTTGAAATGGCCTCCAGCTCAGAACAGGGTGGGAAGCGATTCATCACAAGAGGACAGATGAGCTGAAGACGCATACTAGGCAAGGAGAAACCCGGGGTGCTGGTAAGCATGGCATGCAGATTGAGAAGCCTACTGCCAACATTACAAAAGGAAAACAAGTGAGGAATTTTTTGTGGTTGGGTGTACAGAAAGCATTCAGTCAAGGCAGGGCAATACCTCCCAAGTCAAAATGCAGATGCACCATGAAACTGCAACTAGATTTATTTATCCTCCTTCTTTTTTGCTTTTTTCTTTTTTTGCGAGCCATTCTAATTTCCCTAAGAGCAGAGATAGTCACCTCACCTTGATTAAAATACTGCAGATCCCCTCGAGACCAGGTAAATGTGTTCTGTGGTCTGCCAAGTGGACATTCCTGATGGGGTGTAACTTAAAAGAAAATTATTTGTAGACAGCTGAATGCATCTCCCTTTAAAGCTGTGGTGGGTGTGTTATTGACAAACAAGTACCTGCTCTGAGCACAATGTATTTGTTGGAAAGGTCGTATATACATATGAATTGTTAACTGTGTAACATGTCAAACATCTGAGCTATTGCACAGTATGAGTGGGGACCCTTGACCATTAGGTCCAGTCGTGACCGACTCTGGGGTTGCGGCACTCATCTCGCTTTATTGGCCAAGGGAGCCGGCGTACAGCTTCCGGGTCGAGTCATGTGGCCAGCATGACTAAGCCGCTTCTGGCGAACCAGAGCAGAGCATGGAAATGCCGTTTACCTTCCCACCGGAGCGGTTCCTATTTATCTACTTGCACTTTGACGTGCTTTCAAACTGCTAGGTTGGCAGGAGCAGGGACCGAGCAACAGGAGCTCCCCCTGTCGCGGGGATTCGAACCACCGACCTTCTGATTGGCAAGTCCTGGGCTCTGTGGTTTAACCCACAGCGCAACCCGCGTCAGACCTGGGGTCCAAATGTGGCCTTCTCTCTCTTCTGGAAGGTTTCCCTAAACAACACTTTCTCTCCAGGCGACACCCCTTCTTCCCAACCCTGCTCCACACTTTCCTTGAATGCTTTAATTCCTCTTGCTAGAAGTATCCTTGAATGGTGGAAAGGTCTCTGTTTTGCCTGGATGCAGAGAGAGGTGTGTCAGTGCCTCTGGCTTCTATGTGGCTCCTCCCACTTTTCACTCTGGCCCTTCCTACCCCCCACCCCACCCCACAATTCAAAGTGTTGGTGCTGACCTTTAAAGCCTTAAACAGCCTTGGTCCAGTATACCTGAAGAAGCGTCTCCAGCCCTATCATTCTACCCGGACACTGAGGTCCAGCGCCGAGGGCCTTCTGGCGGTTCCCTCGCGGCAAGAAGCCAAGTTACAGGGAACCAGGCAGAGGGCCTTCTCGGTAGTGGCACCTGCCCTGTGGAACACCCTCCCACCAGATGTCAAAGAGAAAAATAACTACCAAAGTTTTAGAAGACATCTGAAGGCAGCCCTGTTTAGGGAAGCTTTTAATGTTTAACAGACCACTGTATTTTAATACTTTGTTGGAAGCTGCCCAGAGTGGCTGGGGAAACCCAGTCAGATGGGTGGGGTATAAATTAATTTATTATTATTATTATTATTATTATTATTATTATTATTATTATTATTATTATTAGGTTGTCCATGAAGCAATGTGGCTTTCCGGCTGAAAAAAATCCCTCCAGTCCTGGTTTATAGCTGTCAGTTCAAGTTGTCGGTGGCGGCTTCACAACTCAGGAGCAACGCATATGCCTTGCATCCTGGAAGTCCCACATTCTACCAGGCTCTCCAGTTTTAAAAAGGGATCAGGTAGGAGGTGAGGGGAAGAACCTCTGCCACATGCCCTAGACAGCTGCTGCCAGTCAGAGCAGACGGCCCCAGGTTAGACCAACTGTCTTACTTGGTAGAAGACAGCTTCCTACGTATAAGCCCATTTTCTGAATCTCTTGATAATTCATGAACCCACTTCAGTTCAGCCACTGGACGGTCCGGGAATCAGCATGTTTTTAATATGAGTACAATGTGTCCTTTTATTTAAAATGCATCTCTGGGTTATTTGTGGGGCATAGGAATTTGTTCCTTATTTTTTTCCAAAATATAGTCCGACCCACCACAAGGTCTGAGGGACGGCAGACCTGCCCACAGCTGAAAAAGGTTGCTGACCCCTGCTCTTAGAAAAAAATCATGTTGCCAAAACTCTTGCTCCATGCCAGGAGAACATTTGCCCGCTGCATGCCTGTGTGTCACGCTGCCTGTTTCTCCCAGCTTCTGGTAGGACACTGTAGCTTTACTCAGTGCTTTTCCCTCCAAGAGAAATAGGTGCCGGAACCCACCTTGAAGTTGTTGCACCAAGTCTCCCAGCAACTCGGGGTCAGCCCTGAACAGATGCCGGTTTGAAAACAGCCACGTTCAGCACCGACAAAGGTGCTAAAAACTAGGGCAAGCTGTCTCCCCAGCAGGCGGGGCAGGGCTGGCACACATCCTGAGGGCGTGGCATGCTGCCTGCGGGGGCATGTCACCCAGTGTGGGCGGGAGAGCAGCTGCGATGGCACCCCACCAGGATTGCGCTGCCGGGGGCGGTGCGCTCCCTTCCCACTCCTCTTCCTCCGACAGTGCTCCCCAGCTGGTTTGGGGGTTGCCCTTGATTCTGCTGCAGGTCAAATAAATATGCAGCCCACCACCCTTGTTCTCTTAGAGTCAGGCAGATGGCTGGGGCAGCTTGAAAAGACCTTCACACAAGTGGTGTGTATGTGTATGTGTGCGTGTGTGTAATGGTAGAGGCCTGACTAGAAAGCTTAAAGCCCGCTGCCACTACACAAGAGATGGATTGAAGAAGAAGAAATACCAATTGACCCCACCCTGATTAATTGCTGCTAGGAGCGGCTACGGCATGGCCAAACTTGGCCCTTCAGCTGTTTGGGGACTACAACTCCCATCATCCCTAGCTAACAGGACCAGTGGTCAAGGTTGATGGGAACTGTAGTCCCAAAACAGCTGGAGGGCCAAGTTTGGCCATGCCTGGACTAGGAGCTAGGTAAAGTCATAGATCTAAAAAAAACTATAGACTTGCACATGTTGGCCAGCTTTCGTTTTGACTTGAAATGTTCGTTTTGGGCTTCAAAGTGGGCAGAAGGGGTGCTCGCCCAATGGTGCCCACCTGAGAGGTGCTAAAACTGTGCTCCCGCGTGCTCCGGCTGAAGAAAAGTACTGACTTTACTCTGTGTCTGCAAGTGCAATGCGGCACTCAGATCCTGCTATCAGGCTCTCTGTAGGCCCTGATGAAAACAAACAGCAGGCCTCTTCTTTGCTCAAGCAAACAGGCCGCAAGTCTGCACACTCCCACCCAGCTCCCCTCAGCATGTTTACGAAGGACACCCTTCCCGTGCATCAGAGTCGCAAGGTCCCCTGCCGGAAGATGTCTTCTTCAAGGTGCTGGGCAGGCGGTTCCAGAGAACTACTCAGTCACTGCAGGACGATGCCGCGGTGCTCCATTCTGTTGCTTCTCTTCGATGACTTTGTGATCAGCGCTAATGATCATAATAAGACATTGATTCAGTCCCATGGCTTGCAAGAGTCAGCCCTGGAAGCAAATGCAGTCAGCCGGTAGAGTTGCCACGAAAAAGGAGAGGACGAGAGGGAAAGAGGTGGAACAGGCTTCTGTTCTTTGCATCCCAAAGACAATCTGTTGTGTGATGACAATCTGTTGTGCTGCCCCACCTACTCCGCATAGTGTCCCTAGCGTCATGATTATGGGACGGCTACCGGGAAGCAAAAGGGATGCGGGTGGCGCTGTGGTATAAACGACTGAGCCTAGGGCTTGCCGATCGGAAGGTCGGCGGTTCGAATCCCTGCAACGGAGTGAGCTCCCGTTGCTCGGTCCCAGCTCCTGCCAACCTAGCAGTTCGAAAGCACGCCCAAAAGTGCAAGTAGATAAATAGGTACCACTCCGGCGGGAAGGTAAACAACATTTCTGTGCACTGCTCTGGTTCGCCATGCTGGCCACATGACCTGGAAGCTGTACGCCGGCTCCATCGGCCAGTAAAGTGAGATGAGCGCCACTACCCCAGAGTCGGCCACGGCTGGACCTAATGGTCAGGGATCCCTTTACCGGGAAGCAAACTCCTTGAGCCATAGCTGCTGGGCCAAATTACCATACACCACAATCCATAAGCCAGAAAAGGCTTCTAAGTATGTCCAGTGAATCCAGGGATATTTGAACCTCCCTGTTTTTGACGTTACAGGCACTGGAACATGGAGGAAACTGCACAATAATTGTGAGACAGGCTGGCACCCTCCCAGAAAGACCTCTGACCATTCACTCTGAGCACAAACCTCCATTTCCAACCACAGAGAGGGGGCTCCACACTACCCAACAGCCTCACGTCTCTTCCTTCCTCCTCCTCGGAGTTTAGGATTGCTCACTAAAAAGCTATTTTGAAAAAGTAATAAGCAAATAGGGACAATATTGACACCCGAAGTCCATGTTCGGGAACAGAGAGAAAAACATGGGCCTATCAACCAATGAAAATAATTGTGCATTGATTAATCATTTTGCCGTTCACTCAGTCATTGATTAAGTAACGGGATATGCTGATATAAGATTGCAAATTACAGAAACGTCAACAAAAGGTGCATTTGAGATGCTAACATAAAGGAGATAACCTGCAATTTAGTAAGTGGAAGCTACCATGCATTCTTGGAAAGCAAGGGTATTGAAAAAATAAAAATAAAAAATACTGTACAATTGCAATAATGCACCAGAAGAGTGTCAGAAAGAGAACCCTTCACACACAGCCACATTGATCAAGGTGTAGGCCCCTGTGAGATCTTTCAGACCACCTCCTTTGTATGTGGAGTCTTGTGGACAGCTCCAAATTCAACCCAAGTTTACGGGTGGGAGGAAATCAATCAGCAACTGACGAGACAGACCTGTGGCTGAAGGTGTGCTCACATTGCCTCTCACTCCACATCCAGTGTGCTCCCTTTGCTCATTTTTGAAGCTGCACTCACGTGATGTTTGCCACAATCAATATTGATCCTGTAGTTTCTTGTCAAATGCTGCTGTTTGATGCATTCCCTCTCCCCACCCCCACCTCAAAATTGCCTTCAATCCAACCAGAAAACTGGATGCCCAGTAAGCGGTAATGTGAAAATACCCTAACGTCCATTGCGTATGTGCAGATGAGCACACATGTGCAGATGACCGCTTCGTGGAGTTCCCAGGAATGAAAAACCCAGAAAGTCATGCAAACACATCCTCGCTATCACTAGATGTAAACAACCCCATGAAAATGTGGCTTAAAAGTTAATGAGCTTCCCATATGCTACATGGTAACTGGCTCTTGAAATTGAGGCAGTTTTGCTACCCAAAGAGAGAGGATGGGGGGATGGGACGGGAGGAGAATAGCAGCTCTTCTGGGTATACCTGAGTCAAAAGTGCAAGGTCCTGTGTGTGTGTGTGTGGCTGCCCTCTTGCACTTCATAAAAAGCTAGTCCTATTGATGATACAACACAATTAGTAATAACGTAAGCCTTGTGGATCCTGGGTTCAGCTGATTAACAATCCAATAAAAATGATTGAAAGCCAAGTGCACGCTTACTCGAAAATAAATCCCAGTATGTTGGCGCTGTGGTCTAAACCACTGAGCCTAGGGCTTGCCAATCAGAAAGGTCGGCGGTTCGAATCCCCGTGATGGGGTGAGCTCCCGTTGCTCAGTCCCTGCTCCTGCCAAGCTAGCAGTTCGAAAGCACGTCAAAGTGCAAGTAGATAAATAGGTACCGCTCCAGCGGGAAGGTAAACGGCTTTTCCGTGTGCTGCTCTGGTTCGCCAGAAGCAGCTTAGTCATGCTGGCCACATGACCCGGAAGCTGTACGCCGGCTCCCTCGGCCAATAAAGTGGGATGAGTGCCGCAACCCCAGAGTCGGTCACGACTGGACCTAATGGTCAGAGGTCCCTTTACCTTTCACCATAGAATACAGAAATATAGAATATTAGAGTTGGAAGGTACCTAAGTGTCATCTAGTCGTCCACCACCTTCTGAGGAAGGCTGTTCTACTGTCAACAGCGCTTGCTGTCAGAAAGTTTTTTGATTGTTTAGTTGGAACCTCCTTACTTGTAAGGTGAAGCCATTGGTTTGAGTCCTACCCTCCAGAGCAGGAGAAAACAAGCATGATGATCCCTCCTCCATGTTACAGCCCTTAAGATATTTGAAGATGACTATCATATTTCCTCCCAGTCTCCTCTTTTCCAGGCTAAACATACCCAGCTCCTTCAACTGTTCCCCATAAGGCTTGGTTTCCAGGTCCTTGATCATCCTGGTCGCCCTACTCTGCACACATTCCAGCTTGTCAACATCCTTCTTAACTTGTGATGAATAACCTGGACAGGTGTGGTACGACTAAGGCACAATACAAGGTAAAGGTAAAGGTACCCCTGCCCGTACGGGCCAGTCTTGCCAGACTCTAGGGTTGTGCGCCCATCTCACTCTATAGGCCGGGAGCCAGCGCTGTCCGGAGACACTTCCGGGTCACATGGCCAGCGTGACAAGCTGCATCTGGCGAGCCAGCGCAGCACACGGAATGCCATTTACCTTCCCGCTGGTATGCGGTCCCTATTTATCTACTTGCACCCGAGGGTGCTTTTGAACTGCTAGGTTGGCAGGCGCTGGGACCAAGCGACGGGAGCGCACCCCGCCGCAGGGATTCAAACCGCCGATCTTTCGATCGGCAAGTCCTAGGCGCTGAGGCTTTAACCCACAGCGCCACCCGTGTCCCATTAAGGCACAATAGAGTGGTAATATTACTTCCCTTCATTGGGATGCTATACATCTGTTGATGCAGCCAAGGATAGTGTTAGCTTTTTTTGCTGCTGCATCACATTGTTGACCCATTTTAAGCCTGTGGTCCACCCTAATTGAACTCACTGGGACTTTTGCCCAATGATGATGCTTTAATAAATGCAGCCTGAAAAATGCATAACCATAAACTCAGGGCTGGGTGACCTTGAGCCTGGGTGTCTCCTCTCCCTGGACCTTGGGAATTAATAATAATCAAGAGTGTCTTTCCGCATGTGGATCATGTACACCTCAGTGGTAAACACAAACAGCCTCTTCAGATTACTAGCAAAGTACACAGGTTTAAGGGGCTTGGCTTCCTGGAAGGACTGTCTGCCTAAAGGAAAACTACTGTCTGAATAAATTGCACCAAGCAAGAGTAAATCCAGGAGCCTGTATTTTATGTTCCTGGTAAAACACAAGTAATGGTGTTGTTTGTTTTTAATGGCCTCCGTCAGATAAAACCCAGAAACGTCCCTCTGTCTTTCTCCAGCTGCAATTATAGGGAGGCTGGGACTTTAGCATCCCCTTTGAGACGGCTTGCTTCCTGGGTGGTTGATTTGAATTCATACGGTTAAGCATCTCTCCAACGAAAGTTATAAAATAATATTAACGAAACAGTTGGAGCACAGGCGTGGTCCACTCACTACTCAAATTGGGAAAGGTCGGTTTGTAACGGTTTGCTGTTGGATAAATTCGGAAAAAACCCTATATGGTTGCAATTAATAAAACTGTTACTTGCTCCCTCCTCCCGCTCACAGCGGTTGATTTGGAATCATACAGATCCAGCCCTCCCCTCGCTGCTCTAAATGTAGGACCGATGTCTCTTATTCAGGCTCAGAGAACTGTAGGGAGAAAATTTGATTGCTAATAATGCACAAATCTCTAGTGCACTCAACAGCCCGATCCAATGCGTTTACTCGAAGGTAAACAGGTTCGGCGGAGCTTTCTTCCAAGCCTGAAGTTTAGGCAGATTTCCTCGGAAGTAGCTCAGCCCTAACCAGATCTACTCAGAAGTCCTACTGAATTCAATGGGGCTTGCTGCAATCCGAACCCCACTTACCTTGGAGCAACCCCACTGAATTCAACAGGACTTACTTCTCCCTGGCCATGATTAGGATTCGACTAGCAAACCTGTGCAGGTTTACTTGGGAGTAAATGCCAACTTCGGAGCAAAGGACCTCGCCGGACTTTGCACCTGAGAAGGCCAATCAGGGACAGCGTTTCCCCGATTCAATCCCGGGCAAACGGAACTCTTTCCCTTGGCACTGCGCCTTGGAATTGAGACGGTTTGGAGTACCACGATCCGAGCTGTTGCAATTCCCCACCAAAATATGGGCATCGCCCCCCCCCCCCCTTGCGGGGAAGGCGTGATATATTGAAGCAACCCGGGTTTTGGAGCCTGTTGCACCGGCTTTTTTCAAAATAACAGGAGGAGCAGGTTGCTCCCAGTGGCACAACTGGAGCGACATCGTGCAGCAGCCGCCGCCGCCAGTAAACAGAGCAGAGAGGGGCCGAGCGGCGCTTATTTATTTGCAACATCTTCTCTCTCCTCCTCCCCCGGCCGGCCGTTCGTCTTTGAAATTAAAGGGAAAGCACGGCGCGCATTAGTGGCGCGCCCAAGCTGCTCGCGCCGCCGCCGCTCGGCTGCTGTTTCTAGTCCTGGGCGCGCAGCGGAGCGCAGGCGCCGCCCCTGGAGCTGCTGTTCTCCCTCCTCCCAGGAAGGCCGCTGCGAGAGGAGGCGGAGGCGGCGTGCGCGGCTCTCGCGTCTCCCTCGGGTCGAGGTGCCTCGGCAGGACGCGGCAAGCGAGAGCAGCAGCCACCCGGGGAGCCGACGGCGACGCAGAGAAAGCATGCCTTGCGCCCAGGCGCCCGCGCCCCGGCCGCCTCGCCGTGCCCTTTAGCCGGCGCTGCTGCTACTGCTACTGCTGCTGCTGCCGCCACCGTCCCGAGATCGCGAGCTCAGCCGAGGCAGGAGGAGCTGCCGGGCTCCTTGCGGGAGGAAGCGGCACCGCGCGCCGGGCCGCCTGCAAGCAGCTCTCCGTGAGAAGAGAAGCTCGCTCGCTTTCCGTGCTCTTGGTGCGGGGAGCGCATTAGGTGTTGGAGAGAGGGAGGAAGAGGAGGACGAGGACGAGGAGGAGGAAGAGGAGGACGGCGGGGCTTGCCTCCCCTCCATTGACACAAGCGCACGAAGAGACAGAAGTGCAATAGAGACAAGGTGGAGGAGACGCGCTCTCGCTCGCTCTCTTTTAACCCCTCCGCTCCGAGCCCGAGACGGACGACTTTGCAAGGTTGCAGCCGCCGCCACCGCCTTGTGCTTTTTTCAAATATTTTTGGCTCGGTCCATTTGCAACCGGCTGAGAAATCCCCCTAAACATGGCGAGTGATTCTCCAGCTCGGAGCCTGGACGAGATAGATCTATCAGCCTTAAGGGTAAGGAGGAACCGGGAAGGGAGGCAGGCAGGGGAAATGTGGGGGACAGAAGGCCACCCGGTCAACCTTTCCCCTTTCCGCTCCCTCCCTCTATGGCGCCCCCCTTTTCGCTGCTTCCACCTTGCCTCCTCGCCTCCCCCTCTTCTCTCCCTTTTACTATTTGAGCACGCGACAACTTTGCTGCTGGAGGTTGTTATTAATGATAAGCAGCGGATATGGGTTGCCCATAGTCATTTTTTCTCCCTTTCCGGAATGCGTACTGATGTAGGCGCGTCTCCCTGCTCAGAGGAGATGGGGGCGCTTATGCATGAGGTGCTGGGGTTTCTGGAGAAAGAGGAATGAGCCGCGCACAGCTGTTTCCAGCAAGCCTCTTATCTGTTTTAATGGTGCATTTCCTCCTTCCAACCCCAATCCATGGCTCTCCCTCTCGCGGGTGGAGGCAATGGAAGGGTGATTTAAATGGCAAGGTGTCGTCACCTTTTGCAAATTTGAAGGCTGCCAATTTGACACTTGCAAATCGATTTTGTTCCTCCCTTTCACTTCTCCCCCTGTAGAACCTACACAGCCTCCTGTATTTGGGGCGGAGGCTCACACGTGAAGGCTCTTTCCAGGCATAAATTTGTTGAGAGACCTTAGCTCGCAGCGCCGCAACATTCTCTGTTTCTCTTGAAATGCTGTTCCAGGGTCCAGCGCCACTTTCCTGACCCTGAATGTGAAGCTTGTTTGCATACAACAAAAGAGCACATCTCTCTCTCTCTCTCTCTCTCTCTCTCTCTCTCTCTCTCTCTCTCTCTGCATAACATTAAGAAGAGCTGATATGAGGAGATAGAACATGTCGTTTTGTGCATGTCTATTAAGGAATCTTGGGGGGTGGCGGTTGCTTTCCTAATAAGCCGCACGTAACCGTATTGCTATGTGCATGCAGCGATGGTAGAACAAACTGGATTAGCGGCTGCTCCTCTGGTGTGAATGTTAAAAGACTGTTCCTAGTGTCCATTTTGATGATGATGTGAAATGGAATCACATGAACCTTTTAGTGATCTCTTCCAGTCCTCTTGAGGGAAGCAAGTGCACCTCCTGGCTGTTGTAGCCACAACAGGCTACATGCATCACGTTATTATGGGGTGGGGAGAATTGATTAAATGCATTTTCTGTCACAGAGGAATCGGCTTGCATGCATTCATTCTCTCCCTCTCCCTCCCTCCCTCTCTCTGAATATATCATAGATGCACGTGCACATGAGCTTTCACCCATTGGAGAGAGAGGTCACTGCATGAGCAATGGCTTCTTGGCTCATTCTATAAATGGAGGGGGGGGGGAGCCATAGATGTGTGATCCTCTGTTGCACTTATATGCTAGGTATAGCATTCATCTCTTATCACCCCCCCAAAAAAAACAGAACTTCAGAAGGACATAGGAAGCTGCCTTATGTGAAGTCAGGCCATTTGATCATCCTGCTCAGTATTGCCTGCTTGTCTACTGTGTATGTATCCTATGCTGATGGACAGTAGGGTTTCAGGCAGGGGTCTTTGCCAGCGGTGCCTGGAGACCCCAGAAACTGAACCCTGGGACCTTGTGCATGCAGATAGTGTGCTGTTGTACAATCAGGCAGATGTGCTATTTGTCCTTACTCTCCCTTCAAAGAAATACATTTTTTATCTTGATTCTTCTTAGCCTGCAACATTTTTGCGTGTGTGTGTGAGCGAGGAGTCGAGAGGAGGACTTCCTGTTCTCTCTGGATTTCTGATTCATTGGATCAGTTCTTTGGCCCTCCGGTTTGGTGTTGGTTTTTGCTGGCAAGAGCCTGTTAGGGGCCCTTGGTGTGAGGCAGGCTTTGTCTGGTTTCATCCCTGGGAATATGTGGAGGAGGAGGAGGAGGAGGAATGAAAATGCTACCCTCTGGCATGTGCCAAAGGATGCGTTTCCTTCACGGCATCTTCTTCACATCTGGAATTAGACCTTGTGATGCCAAGAAGGCTTCAGATTTGTGTGTCTCTCTCTCCATCAATTAAGTGAATGGACCAAGTTTTAAAACAGTCCTTTCATCACTCCATGTCTTTGCGTGTTTGATGCTTGCTAATGGGTCTAGTCCAGGGGCAGCCAATTTGGTAGATGTTGTGGAACCACAACTTTCACCATCCCAAGATAGCATGGCCAGTGGACAGTCAGCAGCATCTGGAGGGCACCATATTTGTTACCCCAGTCTGGTCACTGGAATTTATAATAGAAAGGACAGGTGGGATTCTTCAATGCAATCTGGCTCTGGTAATGTGCGATGAACGTTTATTTTTTGATGTGTGCTGAAGACACGCTTCTTGAACCTGGCTTTTGACACCTGATAAAAAGTTGTGTTTGTGTGTGTGTACTGATTTTAATCCTGGGATGATGATTACAGTATTTGCTGTAGATTCAGAGTAAATTGTGGTTATGGTGTGAGATGAGTGTTGTGAGAGAAAAAGAGCACACATCGTTCGTCTTCCTTGCTCCTTGGTGTTGCCCTTATGGCTCCTTGACATAGGAGCACATTGGAATCTGGGATGCAACCAAATTTCAATAGAGCTAAATGTTCCCCATTCCAACTTACCCAAACTCCCTTGTACTTCCATTCATTTCCATGGAGTGTTGTAAAAGGAATAAATGAGAGGTTTGTGCGGCCTTGCACTTTTGTAGGCCATATCAAAATATATTTGTTTGCTATGTTATTTTCTTCCTATTTTTTCCAAGTTACTTTAAGCAAAAATGTGCATCTCATGCTTTGTATGTTTGTGAAGCACTGCACCCTGCACCCACTCTATTGTCTAAGTCTCAAAGTAGATCATAGTTAGAAGGGGCCTCAAAGGTCATTCCCTCCTCATGTGGGAAACCCAGCACTGCACATTGCCTAAGAGGTGGGCCCCCAGCCTCTGATTAAAAACTTGGAGTGGGAGAGAGTCCACCACCTTCCAAAGGCCTTTTGGTTTGGGTCCAAGCATCCAGAGCAACAGCAAAACCAATTAGCTCCTTCATCTATGTAGTAGTTATTTACATATTTAAAGATGGCTGTCTTATTGCCTCTTAGTCGTCTCTTCTTCAGGCTAACCATGTCCAGCTCCTTCATTCTTTCCTAATGGACTCCAGACTCCTCGCCATCTTTGTTCCCCTCCAGAGTCCAGACACATTCCAGTTTATGGATATCCTCATTAAATGGTGGTGCCCAGAAATGAACACATTATTCAAGATGTGGTCTGACCAAAGCAGAATAGAGTGGCGCCATTACTTCTTGATTTGGATACTGTGCTTCTGTGGATGACATTTCCTTCCTTCAGTGATATTTCAAGCATCCCTTGGAAGTAAGTTCATTCCTTAGACAAATAGGAATGCAGGAAACAGCTTTATAACATGGTCAGTCCATCTGTACACCTAGCTCAGTATTATCTGCTCCTGGTGTAATCAGTGAAACCAATGGCAGTTCTCCCACTGATTTTAAGGCATTAGGATTGTACTTGTCCCGTGTCAATTTGATGGGAATGTGCCCAGAGCTTTTGACACTAAAGGGTGTGCATCAAGTTGGTAAGTGACTATTTGCACTTCATTAAGCAGATAACTCTTCAAGAAGACGTGCATCTGTCTGACTGTGCAATCCTTGAAGGTCAGCAGGATAAGACTGGTCTTTGGCACACTGAATGACAAGATGCTCGGCTATGTTTACCTGACTTTCATTTGTGCAAGCAGATATACAGATACAGCCTTCCTCCTTCTCTTAATTACTCAGTGTGTGCAAAACATTCTGGGCGTTATGATGAATTGCCCACAATGTGTATATTAAGCCACCTTAGGCAGAGTTGGCCCAGTGGTACAGCTTTTTTCCTCTCTCTGCTGGAGGAAATAACCCAGTGGTAGAGCACATACTTTGAACTTTATGAATGGCATCTCCAGTTAGAGGTGTTGATCCTTTTTCTGAGAGCCCAGAGAGCTGCAGGTGAGCAAATACCCTAACCTGGCATAAAAAAATACATCCCTGTGTCCTCTCACTGCCAGTAAATCTCCTAGTCCTGTTTATAAAATATTTTTAATTGAAAGTGCTGTAGACTAAACCTGGGAACTTATTTATTTGAACCACAGTGCTCCAACCCTAATATATTGGATGAAAATGCAGTTTTTACAAACAAATACCGTATTTTTCGCACGATTGGACGCACCGGACCATAGGACGCACCTAGTTTTTTGGGGGGGAAATAAAAGAAAAAAAATTTCCCTTTATTTCCGCCCCAAAAGCAGGTCAGGGAAACCGAACCAGGTCGAGGAACAGCGGGATAGTGGCGCTGCGCCTCCCTGCTGTCCCCCGAGCTTGTGGGGCTGGCTGATGTGGAACTTGTGGGGCTGGCTGCCAGGCAGCAGGCTGCTATCCGCAGTGTGGGGAGTCCTGCGGGGAACGCTGCGGATGTATGCCCGGCGCGAGGGGCGCTCTGCTTCAGGGTGCCCCACCCGCCGGGCAGCAGGCTGCTATCCGCAGCGTGGGGAGCCCTGTGGGGAACTCCTGCAAGGCTCCGCACGCTGCGGATGTCTGCCCGGCGCGAGGGGCGCTCTGCTTCAGGGTGCCCCTCGCGCTGGGCAGCAGGCTGCTATCCACAGCGTGGGGAGCCCTGTGGGGAACTCCTGCAGGGCTCCCCACTCTGCGGATGTCTGCCTGGCGTGAGGGGCGCTCTGCTTCAGGGTGCCCCACCCGCCAGGCAGCAGGCTGCTATCCGCAGCTTGGGGAGCCCTGTGGGGAACTCCTGCAAGGCTCCCCATGCTGCGGATGTGTTCCCGAAGCACCGGGCGCTCTGCTTTCAGGGTGCCCGACGCTCCGGGAAGCAGGCTGCTATCCGCAACCTAGACACGGCTAGCGGAGCGCTAATCCCGAAGCTTGGGGCGTGCGGAGCTCAGCGCGCCCCAAGCTTCGGGATTAATGCAGCGCTCCACTAGCCGTGGGAGAGCTGGGTCTCCCATGGCTAGCGGATAGCTTCCTGAAGCCTGGAGAGCGAGAGAGTTCGGTGCGCACTGACCCCTCTCACTCTCCAGGCTTCAGCGAAAGCCTGCATTCGCTCCATAGGACGCACACACATTTTCCCTTGCTTTTTAGGAGGGAAAAAGTGTGTCCTATGGTGCGAAAAATACGGTAAAACCGGGACCGGTATGACCAGTCCTGCCGAACTACTGACTTGAATGCCTTCAGAAAGAGGCCTTTGTAAAACATGGGCTGTCCCATTGAACTTTAGCTTGTCCTCCAGAGCAGCCATCTCCAACCTGGTGCTCACCAGATGTTTTGGACTACAACTATCACTAGATCCAGTTAGCACGGCCATGACTGCTGATGGGAGTTTGTCAGCCAACACAGCTTGAGGGTGCGATATTGGGGGTGGCTGCTCCGTAGCATGGCACATCGCAGGTATGAACATGAATATAATGAAGTCAGCTGCTGTTGCATGTTTTTCTGCTGTGCTGCTATATTTGCATAAGGGATTTTTATCTGATAGTTCAATTTGTGTGGTTTTTTTTTAAAGGTATGTGCTATATTAGTCATAGCCAAGTTTACTTGTATACTGCATTTCCCACAAATACATCTGTGCTCAAAGTGGTGTGCATAGTATACTTTTCATCATGCATAGCTGTCAACGTTTCCCTTTTTTAAAGGGAAATTCCCTTATTCCGAATAGGATTCCTTGCAAGAAAAGGGAAAAGTTGACAGCTATGTGTTATGTACTCTTGCTAAAACAATATAAAAGTAAGTGAATCGACAACAAACAGTTCCTTCGACATACAGCAACATTTAAGTGAAACTGTTCAGTCACTCTAGGAAAGCGGGTGGCACTGTGGGTTAAACCACAGAGCCTAGGACTTGCCGATCAGAAGGTCGGCGGTTCGAATCCCCGCGACAGGGTGAGCTCCCGTTGCTCAGTCCCTGCTCCTGCCCACCTAGCAGTTCGAAAGCACATCAAAGTGCAAGTAGATCAATAGGTACCGCTCCGGCAGGAAGATAAATGGCGTTTCCGTGTGCTGCTCTGGTTCGCCAGAAGTGGCTTAGTCATGCTGGCCACATGACCTGGAAGCTGTACGCCGGCTCCCTCGGCCAATAAAGCGAGATGAGCGCTGCAACCCCAGAGTCGGTCACGACTGGACCTAATGGTCAGGGGTCCCTTTACCTTTTATTCAGTCGCTCTACATTGATCTCTGATCCTAAACCTTGCGGGACATCTTCAGGAGAAGAATAGGCTAAACAAATCTGGAGTGGAGTCCTAAAGATGGCCGGATGGCATCTTGTACACTTCCTTCCGGAAACTCCTGCAGCCAAGCTGGTGCCAAACCTATTGATCTGCTTTCCTTTGGACCACATCAGCAAGGCTGGGGTGTGGGTGGGTGTCTTGTCTTCTGGGTAGCCCAGGACCTCCATACACACTGTCCAGGCTTACTCCCCAGGAAGGTCACTTCAATGCTGCTAACGCAGAAGTTAGACTTCACCCCTGGAGGCACACTCCATTGTCTCTCGGGAAGCAGCCCCAAAGCTGATGACATTAGTATGTAACATAGGAAGGAAGCTGCCTTCTACTGAGTAAGACCAATGGTCCTCCTTGCCCAACATTGCCTAGCCTAGACTGACCCTCTACAGGGTTTCAGACAGGGGTCTCTCTCAGCTGCATTTGGAGATGTTGGGGATCGAGCCTGGGACATTCTGTGATCAAAGCAGATGTCTTGCCACTGAGCTGCAGCTATTCTTCCTCCCTGTCTTTTGTACCTGGACCCAGCGGGGCCAAGAAACCCCCCCCCCCCTAATTCTTCTGGTAGTATTTCCCTTATGAAGGTTCTTAGAGATGGAGAGGTAGGGCCAGGACCATTTACTCCCTTGGTGGGGAGAACAAAATCTTCTTAAATGATGAAGGACAGCAAGGAAATAAATAAATGGAACCCTGTGACCCATTTCAAGGGAAAAAACCATGGTCAATTCACACTTGCTTAACAACGTCACACTTTTCCTGGAAGGCGGCAGGGTACTGACTATGGTTCTGTATTTATACATTGCAAAATCTTTTATTATTATTATTTCCCTTTAAAGTAAGGGAAGAATAGGCCTCTAATCTGTTAGAGTGTATAGATCAGCTCAACTAAATGCACTTAGCACTTAACAATAATTGTTAAAAGGTGCTGCATGCGTATTGTGAAGCAATCCAATCATTTTGCAGAGCCTTGCAATCAGAAATCAATAGCACATTTGCTGGCTGAGCACAAAAGCCTATAGCCAGGAGGAGTTTTGTAAGTCACACAGATCTTTTTTTTGGTTATTAGAAAATCAAGACCCATCCATATGACTGCACATTAGGTGTGGGGAAACAGGGAAGCGACGTATGTCTTCAAATGTATTTTGAAGAAAGATGCAAAATCCAGTCCAAACAGAGTGCTTCGTGTCATGAAGCCCAACAGGAAACACTGACAGGAATTTGAGGGGTGAGATTTTTCCACCAGGTTTTACCGCTTAAGAGCTGGTTAAGCAGGTACGTCACCCCATGAGAGAAATCTCCAAGAGTTCCCTGGGAAAAGGGATTGATGGATAATCCGCTCTGGGAATTGTAGTTCTGTGAGGAGGAATAGGGTTCTCCGACCAACTCTTGGCACCCTTAGCAAACTACACTTCCCAGGATTCGGGGGGGGGGGGGAGCAGGCTCTCCTGGCGCCTTCATTACGTATCTTTAGGCACCAGGTGAAAAAGTTCCCCATAACCAAGCCTTGGGCTGATGGTTCAATCTATGGCCTTTTAAATGTGTGGGAGAGGAATAATTGGTTGCTGGGTTTTCTTTTGTTATTATGCTACGTATTTTGCGTTTGCATTTTGTGTTTTTATGCTGCAAAACTGTCTTTGATGATCTTCACACGAAGGGGGGGTATATACATTTAATAAACAAATAAATGAAATGAATTGTATTGTTGAGGTGGGGCCTAATGCAGTGACAAAACAAAGAGAGGGGGGCCATAGGAGGTGGTAGTGGAGCGTGACACCCACAGCACAGTATCTTGTTCTGTCCCTGGACTGAGACGCCGGATTTAATCTGCCCTAGTATTTCCAGTCATAAGGATTTTGAGGCTGGGAAAGACTTCTGGGAGCTCCTGCCAGTCAGAATAGACTGTTCGGTGTGATAACCTGTGAGGCAGTTCTCACCCCGCCCCCCAAAAAAAGAATACTTTTTAAAAACCGTCCATGCATGTAAAAACTGACTCATTCTCATTCACACACAAAACCAGAAAAGACCCACATCGTAATTTTATTGGTAATTTAAAAAAAATATATATGAATATTTCATATTGCTTTATGTAAACTACTTAAGAGGTTTTTGTTGATTAAAGCTTAAGAGGCTTTCAGTTGATTAAAAAATATGAATCTTGTTGAATATCATTATATAAATTTCTCAGGTGTTGTTTGACAAAACTGAGACGAGAGATGTACCTGTTTAAACGAAGAATATGCCTGTATTTCTGAAATTCATTCAGTGGCTGCCAGCTTTTCTGAAAAATAGGTAGGGTCCCCTTGTGCCTGTTCCCCACGTGAGCTTGGCCTGACTCGTGATACAGAATTGTAGAATTGTAGCGTTGGAAGGGACCCTGGGGTCATATAGTCCAACCCCCTGCAATTCAGGAATCCTGCTCTGAGCCATCCCTGGGTGGGCTCAAACCACCAACCTTCTGGTTAAAAGCCAGATTCACTAACCCATTGCACCACTATGCCTTGATTTATCCTGCCATTCAGTTGCCATTCACAATTTTGCAGGTTGCTAATGGTGAGAAATCTACTGTGTTTCCCCAAGCTGAGAGATGCTAGAACAGAGTATTGTTGAGTTCTGGTTGAAAAACAAAACCCTGGTTGTGGCGACTGTAACCTAGGTTTAAGGTGCCGTTTGGCAATTAACACCGCAGGCAACTTGTGCAGTGCTGTGGGTTTCTCATGTGCCGAAACTGGATGGCATCCAACATTGCAAATGTGTATTCCCCTAGCCCTGCGTCTATAAAAACAGTAAATTTTTCAAAGGCCATTTGTTTATATTCTAGCTAATCCCTTCCAATTAAGATAAGGCGCTTGTGAGCAAAGCAGAATGTCGCTGTTGCGCCGCTGCCAGTGCTCCACCGGTTCCATTTGAATGGCAAATGCGTTCAAGATGGAGAAGATGCAGAATTAACCAAGGCATTGCATGCATGCTAAGTTCTTGCAGCGTTTACTCTGGGGTTGATGCCGTCTGTTCCCCTATTACGCCGAGGGAGATTAAAGGTGGGCACACCTTAACGCAGAGCCCCTAGTTTGCAAGGAATGAACTCCAGGCTGTGTTTAGAGGTGCCAAATTGCAGGCCAATGTGGCCATGACCAGCGTGGGTAGCCAAGGCAAGGGGTTGGGGGTGACAACTGGGCCTTGACTGTCAATAGTTGCTGGCTGTAATTTTAATTAGGGTCCCTCTTCTGCTTTCTGCTGATGTTATGTTACCTTGCAAGAATGCTGAACCAGTCATTAGAGGCTTTTCATGAAAAATTGTCTTTTCACTGTGGTGCTAACTTGGGTGTTTTTTCTTCTAAATGGTTTATAAATAGCAACACAAAATAAATGTTTATGCATGCAGAAGATCTAAAGACCACTTAAGATTAGCCTATATCGCTGAAGGCTGGCAAAGCTGGCAAAGGGTGCAACTTCAGAATAGGCGGCTTGGGGATTAAAGCCTAATATGGTTATCCTCCCCCCCCCCCCAGTGATTGTGTACCTAGGCATTGTTGGGCATTTCTGCACTATCCAGAACTAACCTGTCCCTTTTCTCTGTTGGTAGTGCTGCCTCTGTGTTGCTGTTGGGGCCTTCTTAGTGGTGGCTCCCTGTTTGTGGAATGCCCTCCCAGTTGAGGTGCTTTTGCCTCTCTCACTATTAATGTTCTGGAGGAATTTAAAAAGAACATTCAGCCACTGCTGAAGGGCAATGCATGTTGTTTACCTGTGTATTTGATGTCTGAAAGATACTCTACCTGGAAAGCTTGAAATAATTAAATGCAAGGGTGTGAGATGCCTTTTTAAATTAAAAAGAAATTGTTTTGTTTTGCTGCTCTGGGCTTCTTTGGAGGGAGGGTAGTAATTTAATAAATACGAATCTACCTAATGCCCTCAGGAAGGGAAAAACCCTGTGATCAAATGTCGCAACCTTGTGCAAATTTTAGAACACAACATTTGCATAGAAAAGGTTTAAGGGTTAGTCTCCGCCATCTTGGGTTAAATAATCATTGGGGGAAACGCCCCTGCCTGGAATTCTGGAGGTGGCAGTCACTACAAAACTAATTGGACCAGTAGCCAGACTCTGTGTACAAGACAGCTTTGTATTTTGTACATTTGAATTGTACATCTGAATTGTACAAAATGTACATTTTGTACATTTGAATTGATTTAATATTTATATGCTGCTTTCCCAACAACAGCAGTGTTGAACTCAAAGCAGCTCACAGTACTAGCAATGTGTTTTTAGTGACTTTTCTTTTTTGCTTGCTGAGAGTTCTTGCCCTTGCTTTTCCTTCCTCCCATTATAGGGAGAAATGTGTAGACAGTCCCTTTGAGGATTCTGTTGTAGCTGTTTATTCTGTGGATGAGGCAAGCTGCTTTTCAAACAGGAAAAGCGGATAGCCTCTTTGGCATGTGGCCTGCACCTCAAAGCACCCTCTGGCATTTCCTTTACTTCTTTTCTTCTGGGTCTTGGGGAAATACCCGATGGCTGAACCAGGTACCAAAACTGCTGGCCTAAAATGTGTTGTCTGGGAAGGTTTTTTTTCCATTGTCAGCTCTGGACAGAATGGAGGAGCGAAGCAGGAATTTGAGCCAAAGGTCTCTGCAGTTTTTAGAAGTGGTTCCTCATTATTTGGAGCTTGGATAATTAACCTAATTATTACTTCCTTTAAAGGGACAAGAAAGCTAGTTGGGTTTGCAGGCGAAAGCCATTTGACAAAGAGAGCGAATCATAATTCTGTCCATCCTTTGTGCCTTGGCTCTATTTAATTAAAAATGTTCCGAAAGCAGTTGCCATTTAAATGCTCCTTTTCCTGATTCCCCTTTCCTCCAATCCAGAACCTGAGCATTACTTTCCTGTATTACTCACACTGTGCCACATTCAAGCTTGTTTTGCCAAACCTGTAGGTTCTGTATTACTAATAGCAATTTGGAGAGTTGGGCAGTTAAAATAAAATAAATAAATACATGAGGTGGCCATAGCTACAGCAGCTGGAAGAATGTCATATACCGTACCTAAAAAAAATAATAATACTCTTCATTCTTCCACGTCGGGTGAGTCAAATATAGATATTTTTAGAATTTTCTTTCATGTGACGTGGCAAAGCGCTCTTATTAGCAGTGTAGACCAAAGACTGCCCTAACGGCCTGATTATTTGCTATCAGTATCATAAGCAGCACACGATTCAGGTCTTAGACTTCTGCTCCCTTGCCATTGCAAAGCAATGTGCAAACGCATGTTCAGAGCACAACTGCACACCACTTCAACTTAGCGTGGCGGTGTTCTCAGCGCATGAAAACAGCAGGGAGGGTTTTGTTCTCATGAATTTGTTGCCCGGTTCTTCCTCTCTCTTTTTCAGAATAGTTTATGTAGGGTTCCAAAGCAATCTCCAGTCTAGAAAACCATCTGTTTTTAATACAGAAGGTTCAAGGTTCAATCCCTGGCATGTCCAGGTAGGCTTCCAGGAGTCTCCACTCTGAAACTCCATTGTTGCTGCCATTGTCAACACCACTGAGCTAGATGAACAAATGGCCTATATTGATAAGGCTGCTTCCTATGTTTCTATTTGGTGCTGGGACGCGGGTGGCGCTGTGGGTAAAACCTCAGTGCCTAGGGCTTGCCGATCGTATGGTCGGCGGTTCAAATCCCCACGGCGGGGTGAGCTCCCGTCTTTCGGTCCCAGCTCCTGCCCACCTAGCAGTTCGAAAGCACCCCTAAGTGCAAGTAGATAAATAGGTACCGCTTTATAGCGGGAAGGTAAATGGCGTTTCCGTGTGCTGCGCTGGTGCTGGTTCGACAGAGCAGCTTCGTCACGCTGGCCACGTGACCCGGAAGTGTCTCCGGACAGCGCTGGCCCCCGGCCTCTTAAGTGAGATGGGCGCACAACCCTAGAGTCGGACACGACTGGCCCGTACGAGCAGGGGTACCTTTACCTTTACCTTCAAGGAAATTGTCATTGGGCACCTTGCAGAAAAAACTGGGCAGTTATTAATTGCCATATTTTAATCATTGGAGGTACTGTTGGTGTTGACCTTTAAAGCCCTAAACGGCCTCGGCCCTGTATACCTGAAGGAGCGTCTCCATCCCAATTGTTCTGCCCGGATGCTGAGGTCCAGCACCGAGGGCCTTCTGGCGGTTCCCTCGCTGCGAGAAGCAAAGCTACAGGGAACCAGGCAGAGGGCCTTCTTGGTAGTGGCGCCTGCCCTGTGGAACGCCCTCCCATCAGATGTCAAAGAGAACAACAACTACCAGACATCTGAAGGCAGACCTGTTCAGGGAAGTTTTTAATATGTGACATTTTAATGTATTTTTAATCTTTGTTGGAAGCCGCCCAGAGTGGCTGGGGAAACCCAGCCAGATGGGCGGGGTACAAATAATAAATTGTTGTTGTTGTTTCACAGCTGGAGGGCTTGAACCCCCTTGTGGGCAATCTTCCCAGGGCCACCTGTCTGTGGAGGGCAGTGCCAGAGGCAAAAGCGGGTGGAGGAATTCATGTCAGTTTTGTCTTTGCGCAGCAGGCTAGTTATCCTGCACCCAGACAAGCAACTATTGGAGTTCAAGGACACATTCCAGCCAGGCAAAACCCCTCGCGGAAGGCCTGAAGCAGGTTCAGTGAGGATTGTGGCCTGAGGAGAATTCCAAGGGCCATTTAGAGAGGCCTGGGGGCCGTATTCAGACCTTGAGGCTGAGCTTCTCCACCACTGCTGTGTGGTTTGGGCCCACATGTAGCTTTATGACAGGCTTCCTCAACCTTGGCCCTCCAGATGTTTTGAGACTACAGTTCCCAGCATCCCTGACCACAGGTCCTGCTAGCTAGGGATCATGGGAGTTGTAGGTCAAAAACATCTGGAGGGCCGGGTTGAGGAAGCCTGCTTTATGAGGTGTGGTTGGTAGTAAACCAGGACAAGTCATTTTTATAGTAGCCCCCCAGTTTAGAATCCCCCCTCCCAGAGGTTCATCTGCCCCCCAAACTGCAGGCCTTTAATGGAGCTGTCACTACCGTACTATTTAATCCGCTTTTGGCTGGATTCGATTGTCACCTTAGCATCCACCCAATTTTTTTTTGTTCTCGCTGCTATGCTGTGTTGTTGTCCGAATGGTTGATTGTGAGTTTTACCTTTGAGCAGAGAGCTGCCTCGTATTGTTTGTTTCATTTATTTATTTTTGAGCAGCATGTTTGAAATGGCATCACGATCACCCCTTCCCCCTGCTCTTAGTGCTTCTGGCTTCTTTTGCCATTTTCTCCAGGGCAACTCTTTCAGTAATTAATAACGATTAGCCGGTCCCAAGGCTCCATTTCCTGCATCGCTCCTGCCTCCACCACGTTCTGCGTTGGTATGTTCAAGCAGGCCGTAATGGGCAGATGGGATTCCAGGAACGCAGAGAGCTCTCCGAAGGGATGCTTGGTGGCTGAAGATTGCTACCCTTTCCCCCTCTTTTCTCGGCCTGTTGTCCCCCGAACCAGGTTTACCTGCTGCTTAACTCAATACAAATGCAGCTCAGGACACTCTGCTTTGCTGACTGACAAGGAGATAATGGACAAAAGCAAATCTCCCATGCCGGGTACATTGAATCCAGTGCTCTTTTCTCTTGTCATAATGGGCAGAATTCACAGCCATAAAGTCGGAACTAATATTTTGTGAGCTTTTATGGGTGCCGGTAGTGCTGTAAAAGACTGAGCGGTTGGCAAGGACGAAAATGAAGCTGTGAAGGTGGAAACTGGCCCTAAACTGTAAAAAGAAGAAGAAAACTTTTATGACTTCTTTTCATCACCACCTCAGAACAGATCCTCAGTTTGCAGCAGGGTGCCCTCCAGATATTTTGAACTGCAGCTCCCACCTGCTCCAGCAAGCATGGCCAGTGGTCACAGATGATGGGAGTTGTAGTCCACAATGTCTAGAGGGCACCGCATTGCCTACCCTTGCTTGTACCATGGGATGAGATACCACTGTATTTTACCTGCATGATTGCCAGCTGCTTATCCAGTCCTGCTTTAACATAATCTGCAGACATTATTACCACACACCCTGTGTTTCCTCACTTGATATTGTCCGCTCACAGAGCTTTGTGACCCAGTGTCCATTAGAAGTCCGGTTGTGGTTTGAGAGGGCCTCTTTCACGGTGGTACCACGATGGTGAAGCTCCACACCCAAGGAAACCTGATGGTACCTCTTCCCTGGTCTTTGTAGAGGGGTGTGTGTGTGTGTGTGTGTGTGTGTGTGTGTGTGTGTATGGCACATTTAAGACGATTCTTTCATTTCGCTTTCTCTAATGGCCAAATTTCTGCAATGGGCAGATTTCTGGGGACTGTGCGTGCAAGGGTGCATAGAATTTGAGGTGCATAGGGTTGAAAACATCCCAGCAATTCAGAAAACAAGTAGTCCCTTTTAGTCAAACATTTGTTGTTTGATATGAGCATTGTCTTTCATAAATACAGTTGTTCCGTGGCACAGTGGAGCTAAGGGTGGCATGCTCAGACCAAGGGCCACTGGGAGATTGTACCTTGTGCTTCTTGGGGGTGGGGGTGGGGAGATCGACATGTCATGGGGAAACCAGCCTTATTTCTTTAAGAGATAACACCTGGGGGCTGAGACAACCCCCTCCAGTCCTGTTTCCTTCCAGCTCCACTGTAGGTTGTATTGCTGGTTGCCCCAGGTACGGCAAAAGAGAAGAGGTGGGAACACCATATTGGAAGATAGATAGATAGATAGATAGATAGATAGATAGATAGATAGATAGATAGATATTTCCTTTGTTGTTCCTTGTCTGTTTATTCCTGGCTTCCCTTCCTCTACTCCTGCCGGGTTTTCGCTCTGTCCTGGCTCTGTAGATCTCCCCTTCCTTCCTCCTGGCGCCCATTTTTATTCCTTGGCCTTAAGTTTTGGGCCTTTTGAGGGGCCTGTAGCCTTTTGGATGTTCTGAGGGTGGGGTGAGCACCCTGGAAAGGACTTCAACAAGGTGGAAAGGGCCTCTTTTCGGAAAGCAGAGCTGTTTTTGGAGATGGATCTCTGCAGTCTTGTTGGAAGGGTGATAAGGAACTCAGGCTGCCCGGGCAGGGGGACCTCTTTCCTGAATCCAGCAGCAAGTCGTCACAGCTGCAGAGGTTTGGGGGACCTTCAGCAGCCCCAGAGATCTGGTAAACCAGAAAAGGGTGGAAGAGAAGAGTGTTCTTGTGCTCGTATTCTGCTCCCCTGGTTTCTCACAGTCAATGGTACAGCAAACCGGTTGGACTGTTCCCTGCTCTGAGTTTCATTTTCCACCGCTCGTGAATTATTTGTCTTCTCTAAGGTGGCTTCCATCCTTAGTGTTGTGTGTTTGTAGCTGTGATCCTCTTCTAACAGTTGCATCTCGTTCCCCATTTCTTGGAGTGCCGTGTTAACAACTGGAGATAACAACTGCTTCTCAGGGTAGCGCCTACGGTTTGACTGGCCTCTGCCAGATGTCAGACTTTCTTTTATTTTTTTAAAAATTGCTATATTGTTGATTTTATTAAGGGAAAGAGAGAGAGCTGCAAAGAAAACAAAAGTATTTTAAAAAATGTAAACCAGAAGTCGGGCATTTGGTGTTGCCACTCCCATGCAGTGGAACCATCTTCTGGCAGAGATTTGACAACCACCCTCACTTTTGACTTTCAGAGGTCTCTTAAAGACTTCCGAATGTGACTAGGCCCATGCAGAAATATTTAGGAGGGATAGTCGTTCCTTTCTTTAGGGGAGGAAAATGTGTTCCAGTGGTTGGAGTGACTAAGTGTGGAAACAAATGGACTGCATGTGCAAAAGACTCCACTGGTTTGCTTTTTTTTTTTAAAGGTGTTGGAGGTTTTGTGGGGTGGGGGGTGGGTGGGACTCAAAACAAGAGTTCAGCCTTCAAATTCAGGCTCAGAAGTTTATAGTGGTATTTATTTGCCCAGTGCATTCATACAAGTTGTCTTCTTCAGGAGCAATATGCTGTAAAAGCATTGTTGCAATAATATTGTTCTTTTCCAGTTTTCTTTGTTGGGTTTATACTTCACCTTTCTTTGAAGGAGCTCAGTACATCATGGTTCTCCCCACGCACCAAAATATCCTCTCAGCAAATCTGGGATGTGGGGTTAGGCTGAGAGAAAAATGACAGGCCAAAGGTCACTCAGTGAGCTCTATAGTATATACAGTGGTACTTCGGGTTACATAAGCTTCAGGTTACATACGCTTCAGGTTACAGACTCCGCTAACCTAGAAATAGTGCTTCAGGTTAAGAACTTTGCTTCAGGTTAAGAACAGTTTCAGGTTAAGTACGGACCTCCGGAACGAATTAAGTACTTAACCCGAGGTACCACTATACTGAGACATTACTATTGGTCCATCTCACAGCTGGAGTCTGCTAGTAGCTGGTAGCGTCTAGGGAAACCCTAGGAAACTGGGCATGCTGGGGATTGAACAAGAGACCTTCTGCATTCAAAGCAGTTGCCATACCTCAGCTTGACTCTCTAACCATTACATCTCTCCATACAGAGATGGGGTGCTGGACTGCTGGCTTACATCCTGGTCTACGAAGCTTGCTTCCAAAAGCAAGTCATCAGGGAGTTAGCAACTTTGGCTATAGTCTGTTGGCCTTTATTTCAGCTGCCAAACTTTATCTCAGTTTCTTTTTCCTCCCCCTTCCTCCACCCCCAAAGAAAACCCAGCCTCATGAGACACTGATCTTCCAAAGTGCTCTTTGCTCTGGCATTGATAAGCTGTGCTTAGTAAATATCTCTCCTGGCTATTTTGACCCCAAGGTTGTGAGAGATGGGGAAATCCCTCTCCTGGAACAGCCTTAATGAAGCAACATCCTTCTGTTCCTTGAAATAACCATAAAGCCACGTCCCATATTAATGGGGTGGGAATAGGGCCTGGCTAAAATGCCCTGTCTCGCTTGTGCCTGCTTCTCTTGTGCACTCAGTTAGGACATCATTGCACAATTCCAGCAGATAAAGCAAAGAAATTTCCCCCGGCTCCGTCTTTTCTGTCTCCCTCCTTATTTTTTCACATGATCTTTCACTTGACTTAATCTTTGCCTGTTCTGTTCCATTTCCTTTCTCTGCTGTCCTCATGCCCTAGTTACTTTCTGTTCTCAACCCTCCCTTACCTGCCCAGCTCTGCGTTCTGCTTTTTCCTCTGATGTGACAATAGCCAACACTTTGCATTCACAAAAGATTTCATTCACTTTTAGGTAACAGCCTATTCTGTCAAAAAAGGTGTTGTTGTTTTTTTGGCTATATGGAACAAAGGAGCTGTATTACGTGCGTTCTGGTCATCTTTGGATGTGCAGGTTATTTGGAGATCTCTGCTAGAGGTTGTAACTAGGAAACAGGCTAGTTCAAATAATAGATGTTAGATCTCTGCTGGTCAACACCTTGGCATGGACAGAAAGCCAAAGGTTCGGAGTATTTATGCATTTAGCCCAATACTATGCTTGGTCAACAGCTCTCCAGGGTCTTCAGCAGAGTGTCTTTCTCATTACCTGCTGCCTGATCTTTTGACTGCAGGTTCCAGGAATTCAACTAGGCACCTCCTGCTATGGTCCCACTGTGCACATTTGGCCACAGGAAACAGCTGTTTGTCAGGGCCAGTGCTAAGCCATAGGTAGCAAGGCACATGGAGTGCTCAGGCAGGGTTGAGGCAGACATTTTGCACTTTCAGATGCAAAATTTTAAAATGTGCAAAGTGGCTTCTCCCAAGTTGGAGCCCTGGGGATGATTTCCTCAGAGGGCCGAGACTAGAAAATGAGGTTCTACATCTGCAGCACAGAAGAATAACCTAGAACCTAGAATGGACCTGTAGGCCTCCAGATCATAGAATCACAGAGCTGTAGTTGGAAGGGACCTCAGGGTTCAGCTAGTCCCCTGCAATGTTGGACTACAACTCGCACCAGCCCCAGCCAGCTAGGGATTATGAGAGCAGTACTCCAGTAAGATATAGGTAAAGGTAAAGGGACCCCTGACCATTAGGTCCAGTCGTGACCGACTCTGGGGTTGCGGCGCTCATCTCACTTTATTGGCCGAGGGAGCCGGCGTACAGCTTCCGGGTCATGTGGCCAGCATGACTAAGCCGCTTCTGGCGAACCAGAGCAGCGCACAGAAACGCCGTTTAGCTTCCTGCTGGAGCGGTACCTATTTATCTACTTGCACTTGACATGCTTTCGAACTGCTAGGTTGGCAGGAGCTGGGACCGAGCAACGGGAGCTCACCCCGTTGCGGGGATTCGAACTGCTGACCTTCTGATTGGTAAGCCCTAGGCTCTGTGGTTTAACCCACAGCACCACCTGTGTCCCTACAGTAAGATAGAGAGAGTAGCATATTGTGCATGCTTATCTTGTCAGTTGCTGACCAGGACAGGGCCAAGCTGTCTGCCTGAAGGAGGCTGGGATAGATGCAAGGGAAGGAAACAAGCAGACAGAAAGCCCAGGGGTTCGATGGGCAGACTCACAAGCAGAGGAACCTAGAGGGAAACTTGGAAGTCATGATGTTGATGAGGCCAGAATCTGGACATTTTTATGGCTAGGCTGAGTCAGGGAGACCCAAATGGGATGCCTGGGGCTGGGACCAAGCTGGGGCCTGGGAAGACAGTACTTCCTGTCCAACATTCACAGATAAGACAGATCTTTCTGTCTCTTGACTTGTAATTTTTTTAAAAAAAGGAAGCAGAGGAGCTCTTTGCACTCCTGATGTAGCTTTTTGGGAAGAGCTGCTGCTGCTAAGGATCTGCAAAATGCTGGGTGCAGTGTGGACTCTAAATGAAGCAGCACGTGTGCGCACGAAATGCCTTTGACGGCATCTGCTGTGCAATTTGTGGCCGCCAGGAAAGCCCCAGTTGCATTGCGCTTCCTGGTAATGGCAGCGCGTGCTTCGTGCCGTCTTCGTGATTGTGCAAGTAGGAAATGCTGTGGTTGCGAAACACCCTGCCGTTCCGTCTTAAAGGCTCACTTTGGCTCCTGTAGCCTGCAAAGAACTCCGCTTTATGTGTGTGCCTCTTGGCATGCCTACATTTCGACAGTTACCTCCTGGAACCAGGTGCATGATTCTTGAGAGCTGCAATTTAAACCTTCCATACAAAACAGAGTAAAACCATCCAGCATCAGTTCATAACATTTTCAGAATTGAAGTGCTCTACAGGTTATTAAAGTGCCTCACTTACTGTGATCTGTGTTGACCATGAGAACCTGGATCAGTTGCAGTCATTGAGTGTGGGAAGTAGAGTATTGGGTAAGCAATCTGTATCTCTGGCTGTGACTCATATCGGTTTGATCTAAGCTGCATGCCATTTCTGAAGGCTTCAGGGGCAGTAGAATCTGTTGCTGTCTGGCACCAAATAACTCTGTGTGTGTGTGTGTGTGTGTGTGTGTGTGTGTGTGTGTGTGGCTGACACATTCCTCTGGAAACACCTTGGGAAAGAGGACACCAGCCTATAGGAGCATGAAAACTGTTGTGCTGAAGTCAACCAAGACATGGCTGGCCATTTTACCACCCAAGTATTGCCAAATAAGCACTGCTATTTGTGTTGTTAGATCAAATGGTAGATTCAGTAAAAACAAAAAGCAGGTTCTTGGTGCTATCAGATATCCGACTCTATATCACCAGTTAATCAACTAGTGTCTCAGTTGTCAGCTAGTAGTCCATTTATCTCATTATTTTGTCTCCCCCTTCCCCAAGTACAGTGGTACCTCTGGTTATGTACTTAATTCATTCTGGAGGTCCTTTCTTAACCTGAAACCGTTCTTAACCTGGGGTGCCACTTTAGTGAATGGAGCCTCCTGCTGCCACCGCACGATTTCTGTTCTTATCCTGAGGTAAAGTTCTTAACCCAAGGTACTACTTCCGGGTTAGCGGAGTCTGTAACCTGAAGTGTTTGTAACCCGAGGTACCACTGTAGCTGTTTTGTTTATCAAAGGTGCTGAATGGTTTATGTTCCATTTGACTGCCCTAATATTTTAGAATGTAATTTCATGACATGAAAAAACCTGGCACATTCATTGGGGGAAAATATAATTGCTCTTCTTGTTTCCCCTACCAATCTCAGGTTTAAGAAACCCATAGACAGGACCTAAGCACAAGAGCACTCTCCCTTCATGCATTTCCCAACAGCTAGTTTTCAGAAGCATTACTTCTTTTGACTATGGAGGTAGCCGTCTCCTCCGTCAATTTTTCTAATCCCCCTTTAAAGCCATCCAAGGTCTGTATCCAATGCTGTGCATACTCAGAGTATTGTCACAAGTCTGACCTTGGGCCTGTGGTTAAGCTCTCTCGTCACCAGCCATTGCTTAGGTCATTGCGGCGTGGGGACTAAATAGACACGAGCAGAGCAAGTGAGTTCCTTTTTTTAAAAAAATAGCCTTTATTAGTTTAAAATACAGACTTAAAAGATCATTTACAGCAGGAACAAGAAGAAAAAAAGAAAAGAAAAAAGAGTCGAAAGAAAGAAAAGAAAAAAAACTGTTTACAAAAAGAAACTGCATCTTCTCAAATCACAATCAAATAAAGATTTTGGATATAAAACTTCCAATCGTTCTCATTACACTGTTTATGCTGTGAACTCCTTTTAAGAGACTTGCACATTTTTGGAATTTGCTTGGTTACAACAGTATATTCAGTTATAAGTATATTAAATGGTTGAATTATTTTCTTCGATAGCTAGCTGGCACACATGTTTGCTATAGGAGCTTATTCCCATGAGCGTTCACATCCAAATAACAAACCATATGTCTGCAACTAAACTTTATTATTCTGAATGTGTGGTGCTAAAAATGAGATGGTGTGAATTGTATTTATATATTGCAGGAGCTAATCCTGTACACAGCTTCTGCATGTTGTTGTATTTTTGCTATTTTCTGACATTATCTTGTCTCTCCTTTTGGTGTCTGGCAGCCATGTCTGTGATTTAAGATACATTTGTGTGCGTTTCCCCCCCTTTGAAGTTGCTTTCTTGTTCTGTGATGTCATCATGTTGACCGCATGATCCCTGATTGGCCAGGATGATCAAAGTCACTAATTCTGAAAGGACAAAAAATCAGCAGCCAGCGGAAATGTATTTGTGTGGCGTCAGGTGCTCTGATTGTCTTAGTGTTGATGGGTTCCCTCCATTAAACAAATGCGTGTTCTGTACGTTTGCCAAGACATGCATGAAGAAAGCCTTGAAATAAGAATGGGGAAATGCATTATGGGTTGGAAATTCCCGCTCGGGACAAGGGAGGATAGATAGAACACATGGATTTGAATTCCTGGCAGGCTAAGCAAGCAGGTTTGAGATTCCCATCAGAGGCAACGCAACAGAGCGATGTGCATATTTAATCCCTGGGATATAAATTTTCTCACACAGGTTTGCTTCCTGTTCTTCCAGTTTCACCCCATACCTGGCATAACTTGGCCTATATAACTGCTGTGGCATTAGGGGCGTGCCACTGTAGGGGGTGAAACGTAATTGGTGCAGATTTATTCAGTCTTAAAATGTGGTTTTGGGTGTGAGGAAATCAATTCTGCTATTGTTTTTGTGACTGGGCAACATTTAACTACAATTCCCTGTTTAACAATCTCTTCCTCTTTCCAGGGAATTCTGGGAACTGTATTTCCGTGAGGGGAATAGGGATCTCCTAACAATTGTAAATCAACATTGACAAGCTACAGATCCTGGGATTTTTGTTGTTGTTGTTGTTGTGGGGGGGGGGGGAGCCATGAGTGTTTAAAGAGGTAAAGAACTGCCTTAAATGTATACCTGGAGGAGCGTCTCCACCCCCATCGTTCAGCCCGGACGCTGAGGTCCAGCACCGAGGGCCTTCTGGCCGTTCCCTCATTGCGAGAAGCCCTCCCATCAGATGTCAAAGAGATAAATAATTACCTGAGATTCAGAAGACATCTGAAGGCAGCCCTGTTCAGGGAAGTTTTTAATATGTAAGGCTGTACTGTTTTTAACACTTGATTGGGAACCGCCCAGAGTGGCTGGGGAAACTCAGCCAGATGGGCGGGGTATAAATAAATTATTATTATTATTATTATTATTGTTGTTGTTGTTGTTATTATTATTATTAAATGTTTAGGGCAAATGCAGCCTTTGCCTGCTGAAACTAGGGTGTTTCTGTGCCCCTGCTGTCTTCTCTTTTGAAAGTGTTCTGTATTTGAAAGGCTGCCTGCTCCCAAGTCCAGCTTAAAGATAAAGATTAAAGCACAGTTATCTGGCTGCTGTGATTGTTTACTTCTCTCTTCCTCAGCACAGGGTGAGGAGATTGCCTGTGTTGCTTTTTATCAGACGATGCCTGACCAAATTAGCTGTGGCGTTTTTCTCCCTCTGTGATACAGATTGACCCAGAACCACAGCAGTAAATGAGGAACAGCCTCGGACGTTGAAATTCGGGAGTCTCGATTTAAATTCTCTTACCGTCTGGAGTGATTTAAATGCAACGGCATAAATAAAGCCACTTCTTCTTTTTGCCTGTCTGGGGGTGGATTATTTACATATTTTGTTTAACCGAAATAGATCAGAGGTCATCCATTCTAACCATTTATACTCAGACTGGTGGGTGGAGTTGTCACATGAAGTTGACATAGGCAATTAAGAAGAATTTTTTTTAAAAAAGGATTCTTCAGTTAATCAGGAAGTAGAGTTTACCTGAAATGGATCCGGATGATCAGTTTTTCATTATTATGGGATAGAATCATAGAATCATAGAGTTGGAATAGACCACAAGGGCCATCGAGTTCAAGCCCCTGCCAAGCAGGAAACACCATCAGAGCACTCCTGACATATGGTTGTCAAGCCTCTGCTTAAAGACCTCCAAAGAAGGAGACTCCACCACACTCCTTGGCAGCAAATTCCACTGTCGAACAGCTCTTACTGTCAGGAAGTTCTTCCTAATGTTTAGGTGGAATCTTCTTTCTTGTAGTTTGGATCCATTGCTCCGTGTCCGCTTCTCTGGAGCAGCAGAAAACAACCTTTCTCCCTCCTCTATGTGGCATCCTTTTATATATTTGAACATGGCTATCATATCACCCCTTAACCTCCTCTTCTCCAGGCTAAACATGCCCAGCTCCCTTGGCCCAGGTCCCTTGGAACAACTTTGTAAAGAGGTGGCAATAGTGCTGGCTGCAGGGATTTTTTGTGGGGGCAATTTGTCCTCAAGATGGCTCCCCCTTTTTTCAGCCCTCTGAAAAAGCGGGTTGCAAGACAGTTGTAGCAAACTGTCTCCTACCAGGCCCAGTTAATACCATTTCCCAGAGGGAGACCCCAAGGCAAGTCAGGGGTGCCTCTTAAGTCTCTTGACACTTCTCACCCTTTGCATGCTCAGAGAGGGGAGGTGAACAGGTGGTTACAATAATTAGGGGGTGAGGGAGAGCAATAGGGCCAGGAGCAGGGAGAACACAAGGTGCTAGATGATCCTGGCCCAAGGCAGGACCTGGTTCTGATAAGACTGGCAGCATCTGGGCATTGCACTGGGCTATATAAGCAGAGGCAGCAATGTGCATCAGAGATGCTTTTGTTTTCCCTGTTTGGGAAGACATTAATGTGAGAAGCAGCCCAGAGGAAGAAAAGCTTGTCTGTGAAACTTGCAAGTAAGGTGCTATGTTCCCACTGTTTTCACTGCAAATCCCCCTGAAAAACATTGCTTTGGAAATAAATGGGTGGAACTCCTGCCTTGGCAATAAAAAACCAAAAGAAACAACCGCTGCAAAAAAGGCACGTACTACGTTGTCATCTCCTGGAAGATGGTGGTGATTAATTTTAAGTGATATTCCTGTCTAGTAGTGGAGCTCCCCACCCCCAATGTGGAAGCAGCTTGTCCCATTTTAAAGAAGCAGTGATTTATGCCAGCCAGCCCACCTCTGTGGCCTCTTCAAAAGGTCAAGTGTGATGGCAGCCAACTGTGAAATATGAAACCACGTCCAATCCTGCACCTGTAGTTTGTGCTGTGTGCTTTTCATCCCCAGAAGCACCTTTGCCACAAGCATAAATCCACAACCCCGCTGTGAGGACAGCAATTATTCTCAACTTATTTTCCTTTTCCACACAGTGTCAATATGCTGGTCCCAATCTGAGGCAAGGTGCAGCAGGAATCAATAAATCAATCACTAGTTTGCTGTTGATTTAGTGGGTGGTGTTCTGTTGCGTTTTTTAAAGAAAAAACAAACCACCAACCCTTAGAAGGGTTTTAGAAACTTGATTGCCAGCACTGCAGTTAATTTATTGGCTAATAGAAATGCCTTTTCAGAACTGACCTTGAACAGTTAAAAATATACAGTATAGGTTTCCTGGAAAAATCATACAAGCAATGTACCAATTTAAAAACCAAAATCAATAAGATGCCAATTGCAACCATCTCAAAATATAACAGTCTCGTTAATGAAAAATTAACCAAATGTTAAAGCTTCAGAATTTTAAATCGCCCGCTAAAAGCCTCTAAGAACAGAAAGGTCTTTGAAGACACCCAAAGACCAGCGATGAGGGAGCCTAGTGGACTTTGAAAGGGGTCTCCTTCTGTAGCTTTGGCACACCTGTCCAGAAGGCCTTGTCTTATCCATTTGCCCCTCTTAACTGGATGGTGATCAGAGTCTTTGAACGTGATCTTAATTGTCAGGCAGGTCCATATGAGAGTGGACCAGCCTTACCTAACCTGGTGCCCTCCATAATGTTTTGGATTACAACCCCTATCCAAAACATTGGCCGGGGGATGGGGGAGGCAGGTTGGGGGATGCTAGAATCATAGAATCATAGAGTTGGAATAGACCACAAGGGCCATCGAGTCCAACCCCCTGCCAAGCAGGAAACACCATCAGAGCACTCCTGACATATGGTTGTCAAGCCTCTGCTTAAAGACCTCCACAGAAGGAGACTCCACCACACGCCTTGGCAGCAAATTCCACTGTCGAACAGCTCTCACTGTCAGGAAGTTCTTCCTATTGTTTAGAGTAGGAGATTCTGACACAAACCTGGTCCCAGACTGTTTAAGGCTTTAAAGGCCAACACCAGGTCTTCTAATTGAGCCTGGGAACAAAAAGAAAGTCTGTGTAGGTGGAGCAAGATCTGAGTAATATGATCTGTACCCGTTCAGTTAGTAAAACAGCAATACTTCTTTTTTGCTTCATTACCGTATCCAACAGTTTGGCTAATAATATTATGTTGAGTTCTGAAACCCAGGGCAAGCAAGGCGACACCTTTTATTGGAACAGCGAATGTTTTAAATGCTGGAAGTGGGAGTTAGTGCCTCTCCAGTGAGGTATTTTGAGGCAAAAGTAAGATATGATGCAGTTTCATGCTAACTAGGGACGTGATTCAGCCTTGGTTAAGTGCTTTAGGGCTGCAATTCTCTCCGTGAATTCTTGGGAGTAAGTTAGCGCAGGAGCTTGATGCAAAAATAATTTTGGCGATCAAAAGTTTTTCAGCCACATTCCAATGCAATAGCAAGCCTGGGTTTAATGTCATAAGGACAAGCCGCAGCAAGCCTTGGGCTTGTGCCCTCTTTCTGTTTTTTTTTTTTTTAAATAAAATTTTTATTAAGGTTTTTACATTACAAAATAGAAAAAGAAAAAATACAAAATACAAAATAAAAATAGTTAAAAACAATCAATCTTTTCATCACATTATTTTTCATTTACTTGTTTCCCGGACCTCCTCGTACCTCCCTTTTTTGTATCCCAGTTCAATTTATTAGCTCAGCAGTTTCTTTCCCTCTTTATTTTACCCAGATCTTTAATCTTAAATTATTATATCATTAAATTTTTACTTATAAAAAACCATTTTTTCATATTCTTTTATACCATTACAGCTAGAAGCCACCTAATTTCAATCCAACATCATTCTAACATTCATTAATTTTACAGTATCTCTGTAAATAGTCTTTAAATTTCTTCCAATCTTCTTCTACCGACTCTTCTCCCAGGCCCTCTTTCTGGGTGTGACTGCAAGGCAGAATCGAAAACGTTCCTTTCTGCTGCTTGTGTTGACCATAGTTGCTGGAGCTGCCTTGCTTCAACAAACCGTGGCTGAGATCAGCTACAGTTTGTCTGGTAGGAACATCACACTAAACAAGGTTACTCTGAAGTGGAAATGGAAGTGCATTCACCTGAGGGAAGGGGAGGGACCCTGAGGCATGAAAAGGGTGCCTTCTGGGTAATTCTCTGGCGGGTCCAGTAGCTAAGTGGGGCTTTCAAGGGAACACCACCAGCCACTCTTGTGTCAAATGAGCACACTGTGTTGCTTGTACCAACCTGGCCCATGTGTGGATTCAAATTCTCTTTTCCTTTCCACTTTGTTAATTAATCCCTTCAGCTTGTTTCACTTGATTAATGCAATTTGGAGTTCTTCTTTCACAGCGATTTGCCCAGCAAGCATTGATAAAGTTATGAAGTCTTAATAGCTACCGCAGGGACCTTCATGACAAGAGAGGAACTGGTACAAGAAGCTCCCTGCTGGCGCGTTCCAGGCAGTGAAGTTAGACTCGCCATTGTCTTGTAAGAGTCTTAAGGGTAGCACTATTGTTGGGCGCGGGGAGATGCAAGTCTTCAGACAGCCATGAGCTCACTTCTTGTCTGGTTTTTCCTTACGAACACTGAAAAAATGACCCATGTCCGATGGTAGTTTTATATAAATTGTACTGCACACCAACAAAGCATCTCCTTGAAAGATTTTGTTTCCTTTTCTCTTTTTGTAATAAGAAGGTGTACTAAGGCAAAACTTTATGCAGCTCCACTGGTGAACATTGCCACTAGGAAGGCCATTGAAATGTGAAGAGTGGAAATTGTGCCTGCAACAAGAGGAGATATGATAGCCATCTTCAGATATCTGAAGGGCTGTCACATGGAAGATGGAGCAAGCTTGTTTTCTCCTGATCTGGAGGGCAGGACTCAACCAAATGGATCCAAGTTGCAAGGAAGGAGATTCTGGCTAAACATCAGGAAGAAGTGGAACTGTTGGGAGGTGGTGCATTCTCCTTCCTTGGAGGTTTTAAAGCAGAGGTTGTCAACCTGTGGGTCCCCAGATGTTGTTGGACTACTACTCCCATCATCCCTGAGCTCTGGCCTTGCTTGCTAGGGGTGATGGGAGTTGTAGTTCAACAACACAGGTTGAGAAAGGCTGTTTTAAAGCAGAGGTTGGATGGCTATCTGTCATGGATGCTTTAGTTGCGATTCCTGCATTTCAGGAGGTTGGACTAGATGATTTTTGGGGGTGCCACTCTACAATTCTATGATTCTTTGACATCCACTTTCAGCCCTGGAGAGCTAAATGTACCAGGTGTGCAGATTTTTATTTTATTTTATTTTATTTTTAAAAAATTGATCTTGCAGCTTTTTGGAATCCTGACATTTAACCTGAACTTTTAACCACATTAATGCAAAACAGCAGCGTGGTTTGGGGATTCCCCGACTCCAGAAGTGAAAGTATGAAAGTCTACTGTTGCCTTTCCATACTTGACCTTTAATGGAAAGCTTCCCACTGGAAGGTAATGTGATCCCTTCCTTGTAGCTGGCTATTGTGAAACCTGTCGTGAACCAGCTGTTGTTACAAGGAACTAATGAAACGTGGGGAGGGGGGAGAATATCAAGGGCCCATCTGCGAAGCGCAGTTTCCACCTGCAGGCAACGTGTCAGAATGTAACTAATGTGTTAAAAGCTTTTTGAATTCAGCATGGATGTCATCAGTTGAGCTACTGAGCCTTCTCAGCTCGCACGTCCTGCAGACTTCTGCATCAAATCCCGACATTTTAAAATTTATAATGCGTAAAGCAGAGCATTTCAGAATGTATCGCTGCTTTTGCGTACCGAACAAACTAGACTTGTCCTCTATTCTGGTGTGTGTGTGGCAATCGTCGACCACAACTCATGGGCAAAGTCGGATCATTATGGGTGGCCTCTAGTGTCTGTAAGATACTAAAGGGAAGCAGTCACTGATCGTGCATGGAAAAGACAGAGCACTGAGGGGCACATACATGCTCACAACTGGGTTACTTACCCAGGTGAAACCCCTTGCACCATCTCACATGTGGAGCTTTCCTGTGGATTTGGTTCATGCGCTCACCTGTGAGTCACAATCCAGTTGTGTACTTGTTGTTGTTGTTGTTGTTGTTTAGTCGTTTAGTCGTGTCTGACTCTTCGTGACCCCATGGACCAGAGCACACCAGGCACTCCTGTCTTCCACTGCCTCCCGCAGTTTGGTCAAACTCATGCTGGTAGCTTCGAGAACACTGTCCAACCATCTCGTCCTCTGTCGTCCCCTTCTCCTTGTGCCCTCCATCTTTCCCAACATCAGGGTCTTTTCCAGGGAGTCTTCTCTTCTCATGAGGTGGCTAAAGTAATGGAGCCTCAGCTTCAGGATTTGTCCTTCCAGTGAGCACTCAGGGCTGATTTCCTTAAGAAAGGATACGTTTGATCTTCTTGCAGTCCATGGGACTCTCAAGAGTCTCCTCCAGCACCATAATTCAAAAGCATCCATTCTTCGGCGATCAGCCTTCTTTATGGTCCAGCTCTTACTTCCATACATCACTACTGGGAAAAGTTGTGTACTTACCACATATAAATTAACCTGGACTGTAATATAGATATGAATGGTGACTTGAGCATGAGAGAGGAGGGAGGGTTTCAAAACCACTTCGTGGCCATGAGGCACTTGGTTCCATTCCTGGCACCTTCAGTCAAAAGGATTAGGTAGCAGGTATCTCTGCTCAAGACTCTGAAGAACTGCTGCCAGTTTGTGTGAGCTATACTGTACTGGGCTTCGTAGGAAGCTGTCTTACACAAAGCCTGTGTTAAAATGCAGGAAGCTGCCTGCATTTTGTCCCTCTGTCCCACAGGAGTCTGTACCAGGGCTATCTGGAAATACTGGTATTGAATCAGGAACTTCTGCATGCAAATATTGTGCTGTGCTAATGTTGCCAAAATACTCACATACCTGTGAACATTTTCCATTGAATTCAGTACTGTGGTACCTTGGTTTAAGAACAGTCCGGTTTAAGAATGATTTGGTTTACAAACCCCGCAAAACCGGAAATAGTGTCTTGGTTTGAGAACTTTACCTCGGTCTAAGAAGGGGACGACAGAGGACGAGATGGTTGGACAGTGTTCTTGAAGCTACCAGCATGAGTTTGACGAAACGGCGGGAGGCAGTGGGAGACAGGAGTGCCTGGCGTGCTCTGGTCCATGGAGTCACGAAGAGTCACACACGACTAAACAACAACAACAAGAAGAACGGAATCTGAATGGTGGAAGGGCACTGGCGGTGGGAGGCCTCATTAGGGAAAGCACGCTTCGGTTTAAGAACGGTTTTGGTTTAAGAACAGACTTCCGGAACAGATTAAGTTAGTAAACCAAAGTACTGTGTACTTCATGCAGCTTGTTTAAAGGCTCTCTGTGAACTCTGTGAGTTTTATCTGTCAGGAAATAAAATATGCTATGGTTTTTGTCTTTCAGCTTCATGTTGCCTTCTGGCTTAGTAGACCCACAATTTGATTTTCCTTATCACTTGATGACATTTGTTTTCGTGGGGAAAATGTTGCTTTCTCCCATGCCTGGGCAACTTTTATGAATGCAATCTTATCGACGTGAGGCTGCTGAGACTTCTTACAAAACGAAAGCCTCTCTGTGCTTTCTGTGCCTGACGTCTTCAGTTAACACACCACGGTACTACTGTTCATTTTGTTTCAGGGTTGCAGATACAATAGTTAATTCTGACCATATGGCGCAAGTAGTTTTGTGAAACCGTGGGAATTTTGCAAAGGAACCAAAGAGCACTGACTTTAATGGTGCCACTCGCGTGCTTAAAGGAGCAAATTTAGCATCTTATTTACGGTCTTGCGTCCAGAGGAATGGTGGATCTCTAGTGTTCATCTCTCTACTGGTTGGGCAAAGCGATCCTTGAACCCAGTGGATAGGAGCATTGGACCAAATTGTTGTAGACAAACTTTGGATAAGCCTGACATGGTGCCATTTTGCATACTGGTTTTTGCTTGCGTGTGTTTAGTAAACCCGTGGTTATCGGGTAGTTTTCTGCCTTGAGGGATGGTTTCAGCTGTCCTTGGCTCTTGAACTTTCTCCTTGTGTGCTTCTAAACTGATTTGCTATGTTTAAACCCCATTCCTGCTCCAAGTTGCTCAAGGTGGCATACATGGGATCGCCCCCCTCTTTTTTTCTTCCTCGCAACAACCTTGTGAGGTTGGTTCGACTGAGAGACAGTGGCTACCCCAAGGTCACCTGGTGAATGTCATGGCGGAGTGGGGAGTTGAACTGTGCTATCCCGGGTCCTAGTCCAACATTCTTAATCATCAAACCATACTGGCTGTCATGTGCAGGGAGGTGTGAGTATTTTAACACAGATCACTCAAAACTACACGCCACACTACACTACATCCCACACTGGCTGTCTGAAGTCCAGGAAAGACTGTAACATGATATGATTTCTGCATACAATTTGTATCTGCTCTGCGACTTCAGCAGAAGGCTATTAGTCCTGTTAGCAGTTGTATGTGGTTGTATTACTTGATTGTTATCTTCCAAGGCTGGCCCTATGAATTTCTTTAATCCTTTTTTTATATAAATCCATCAAAGATGGTGGACATCACTGCCTTTTGTGGGAGTGAATTCTATCGTTTAAGTATGTACGTACTCTGGGCCCAAATGCTATATTTTGTCCATTCTGGATCTTCCAGTGTTCCGTTTTGGTGGATATCTTCTCCTTATCTGCTTTCCCTTGCTGGTCTCCCCCCACTAAACTAAAAAGCCCCCAATGTTGTAACTAATAGGGGACTTGCTCCACCCCCTGGGTAATTTTGATCATCCTTTTCTGAAGTGGGGGCTGATTTCATGTATGAACTGTCCCAAGAATTGCAGATTTATCACCACCAGAAAACTTGCATAGAGTCGTATCTTGGTTTTCAAACAGAATGCGTTCTGGAAGTCCGTTCGACTTCCGAAACGTTTGGAAACCAAAGCGCAGCTTCCGATTGGCTGCAGGAGCATCCTGCAGCCAGTTGGAAGCCGCGCCGGATGTTCAGCTTCTGAGGCAAAATTCACAAACCGGAACACCTACTTCCAGGTTTGCGACATCCGTGTTCTGAGTTGTTCGCGAACTAAGCTGTTCGAAAACCAAGGTACGACTGTATTTGTCAATAGCAATACAATATATTTCACTTGCACAGGTACACAGAAAATGTTTGTGTAATATATAGAGTCATAGTCAGAAGAGGCACCAAGGGTAATCTAATCCAACCTCCTGCAATGCTGGAATATCCCGTAAGAACCATCTCTCTCATACAAAGAGCCTTGCTTGTCCCCGATAAAAATATTGGCTTGATTTTGGAGAGGTGTTTGTGCTTGGTCAGGCAGCGTCATAATTGCTTTGGCTTCCGTTCCCATTTGGATAGCATATAAATAACACATCCAGTATGTGACTTGAGAGTAGCTGATAAGCAAAGCAGGAGATATATATATATATATATATTTAAATCATCGTTGTAATATGAGATGTTATCGCTTAGGGGGGATAAATCACGCTGCAGTGCTGGGATAAAAAGATGGAGATAAATGTGTAAACAAACTCTTCCAGCATCTGTCAAATAGAACGTTTGTTATCTTTTAGAAACTGCAATTTGGCACAATTGACGAATGCCAGTAAGATGCTGTTTCTTGACTAGTAGTTGGGAAGCTAGAGAAGGGGGAAAGCAGCAGTTTATTGGAAAGGCAAAAATTAAATGTCTTGTTTACAGTCTCCGTGTAATGCACCTTGATCTAGGAGAATGCCAGGGAATGCTTTGCATCTGTGAATACTCGCCTTGTGAGACTCTTATGGAAAGGACTGGTGGGGAGGCAGGGGGGAGGCGGAAGGAAGGAGGAAAATATTTTGCCTGAGAGGAATAAAAACGAGGGAGACATAATAAGACACCTGTGAAGGTTTGTATCGTACTCAGTGTGTTTCTGCTTCATTATTCAGCTTATAACCAAAGCAACATACCAAAAAATAGCACGGATCCAGGCATCTTTTAGATGCCCCAGGAGGCCTTCCGTAAAGCTGGCTGTTCACACAGAAGGGTTTATATTAGTGGCAAGACTTTGTGAAGAGCTGTCAAGAAGAAAATCTTCAAGCACTCTATTTCTTAAACTTTAACAACACGGGCCCCATTGCTGGTAGCTCTCTGCAGCTGTGTGTGTTAAGAGAATGTCTCTTGTCTATTTCCAGACCTAGTCTGACTATTACACAAAAGGGATGTTATCTAGGAATAAATTAGAGGCAGTCAGCTGGCCCTGAACTGACCTAGAATTTTTTCCCCTCCTCTCTGTGCATTTTTAAAAAGCCTCTGATCTCTTTGGCCTCGGGTGTTGCACCATTATGGGATGCCAAACGGACGAAATTTCAGACTTGGGCCATATTCTTCCGCTCCTCTTAATGGTTATCTGCATTGCTAGTTAGGAAAATGCTTTATACCGGCGATCGCCAATGTGTTGCCTATGCTGTTAGACTACAGCTCCCATCGTCCTTGACCATTGGCCATGTGGGGGCTGCGGAGGATGGGCATTGTAGTCCAGCAACACCTAGAGGAGGGAGCAAATGCTTTTCATTTTGAATCTGAAGTAGTGCTCGGCCAGACTTTTTGAAAAGACGTTGGGTTGTATCCAAGAAAATCGTCCTGTTGGCTCAAGAACTTACACCTGCACAATGAGACTTCCTTTCTTTTTCCTTATCTGCCTCCCCCCCCCCCCCCAAAAAAAAAAACTGCTCCAGAGATTTGGGGAAAACCCCCAGAGCAGATTTGAGATATCATGTGGAAGAAGTGTTGGATCGTTCATTAACTGAAGGGTTAATTTTTTAATTCAGACAGCACTCTATTCTGTTTTCCTAGTGTTTCCTTACCTGATGATTTTCATGTTTTATGTGATCTTTCACACACCGCAAAAGACACGTCTGGAAATCTGGAGGAAGTTTAATGCTCGTTTGCATGTTTATTGTTTCCAAGAAAAAGAATCCATTTTCCAGCCCCGTTTACTCAGAAAATCGCAGGAGTTTTGCACTGCAAATTTGATGACATTCGGGGCAATATCCTGGCATGCAGTTCTTTCCTGCCCTTTAAAACTTAGTGAAACATGGCAGTGTATTGATCAGAAAGCGACGGCTCTGTAACACAAAAGGTGTAAAAGACACATTAGAAACCAGGACCGAAGTACCAACATTATAACCAGTAAAACTAATGCAATAAATGCAGCCCCTGTGTTAAAGTTACCTAGCCAAGAGCAGGATGGGTGGAGGTGTTGCTTAGCAACCACAGACTGGAAAGGTGTCCAATGAGATAGCAAGCGCCCTGATTGGCTGTATAGCTCTGAGGTAGTTTTCCCTCTGTTTGTTTAAGTGAATGTCTCCCTTCTGTGTAGAGGTCTGAAGTACTCTGTGTTTTGTTCATTTTCCTCAGTAAAGTGTTCTCAGGATTTCCTTTCTCTCTGGTCTTCGTCTGTGTCATTTGAGTGACTTTTCTAACAAGGAGAGGGAGAGGAAGCATTCTTGCGCAAGCAGAAGTCCTTGTGCCTAATGGTTGGGGCGACTTCATTGAGTACAACTCATTATATCTGAGAAAATTTCGGAGGTTTTTATGTTTTTTTCATTCCTCCTAGGAAAAGAAGGCTAGCTTGCAATTTTTTTATCTGACTAGTTCCAAGCTTGTTGTTGTTGTTGTTGTGGTGGTGGTGGCCCCATCTCCTCCCTCTCACCAGCCATCATGCCCCAAACTCCATGTGCTCCTGCCATTTTATGAGTTTTTCGAACAGGTTTTATACCGCTATGTGGAGCCTGCATATACATAAGATTCGTGTTGTGTATGCCACTGCCATTACATTGTTTTGGTCAGGGTGCATGTTACGAATTTTCTAGATATGCCCTCAGAAGACCTACACCTCCTCCCCATGCTCTTCAATGTGCAGTGGTTCACCATCCAGAAAATTCTCAGTGGCACGAACAACATGAACTGCTTTCTGCTAACCTTTCTTGGGGGTTACATCTCTCCCTTGCATGCAAATTGCCCATAGACGTGTCAGATTACCATTAATTTATAACGGGCAACTGTTGTGTAAAATGACCTGGCTTGCATCTATGCCTTCCACATCGGAACATTGTTATACATAACTGCAGTTAAGAGACTTATCAAGACTTTATCTTGACAAACAGAAACGACCGGCACGTCTTGCTGTTTTATTTCTTTATATTTTTGCACAAAACAGTAGAGAGGAAATGTGCTCGTGTCTCTCCCCCATTGATAGGCACAGTGAGGTGGCCACCTCAAGTGGCTAATTTATGGCTATCATGAAAGGGCAGTAGTTGTTTTTTAAAAAACTTACTCAATTTATTGCAAAGCTAAGCAGGGTCCGGTATGGTTTCAAATTGGATGGAGGACCACGTGTCGAGATTCCTGCATTCTATTATTCTCTGATTATTGTTGTACCTTTACAGTGTTCTTGGGATTTTTCATGTGCCAAATTACTTTGGGCACACCCAACTAAATAATTGTGTGAGTGGAATGACTTTCACTTGCACAATGGGACTTCTCACCTCCTTTCTTCCCCCTGTGCATGCCCCACACAGCCCCAAATTTGCTCCAGAGGGTTGGAGGAACCCCACAGAACAGATTTAGGGGGCGTGCAGGGGAGCAGAGGAGGGGAAAGTCCAATTTGCAAGCAGAAGTCATTTTGCCCAGGCATGGAGAAAACTAGCGCTACTTCTTGGGCTGCCACTGCCACAGTTGGCTACAGACAGGCCCATTCCTTTCTCCTGACTGTGGGATGACCATCTTATTTTAACAAGTGATCACAGGAGTCCAAGGCCCTTCCCATCCATCTGCATCACCAACACACATGTGTGCATTGATTGAATGGCAGGCTAGCACGCATTGCAGGTGGCTTTCATTTCACTCGGTGGATCAGCATATCTGTAGGGCTTCTTCAAGCTGTATCCTCACCTGCTTCTCTACTGTGGCTCTACAAATGTTGATGGATTCAAAATTCCATCATCCTCGAGTTGGCTTGACAGGGAGCTGTTGTTCAAAACACCTGAAGATGCATTGCATAGTTCTTGAGCCAGGTGCAAGAGGGCTGGATCCAAATCCAAGACAAGTTCATGCATCTATTCATGCTTTGCATGTAGAAGATCTCAGGTTCAATCACCATCATCTCCTCCAAGCTGATCTCTGGTATCTGGAGAGTCAGCGCCTACCTGAGTAGACAGAATTGGGCAAGAATAGACCAGCGGCTTGAGACAACTTCATATGCACAGCTCTGTTGAACTGTGTCCTCTTTCATTCATTGTCCACACCTGTTAAGGAACCTCTGCCTATCTACTATGCAACTAAAGTCTTCTGTAGCAGGTTTTGGAGCACACTATTGGGGGAACAGTATGTATGTCAGTCTCCTCTAACCTGGTGCCCTCCAGAAATTGTTGGACTCGTAACTCTCTTCATCCCTGGCTATTGGCTGATGAGAGCTGACCTTCAAAACATCTAGAAGGGAAGCAGGTTATGGAAGACTGACAGGTAGCCTAGGCCTATTGAGATGATAGCCTAGGATGGTACTCAACCTTCCTTTGCATATTGTAAGAGATGGTTGGTCATGAAAGAAAGGCTTTCAGAACCTAAGGAGAGAGGCCAGTTTGAGAACTACTGCTTTAGGAACGGGCACATTTGAGAGAACCCTTTTTGGAGCGAAAGCCAGCTCTAAGGATGGAACACCCAAAGTGTTTGGGGCTTTATGTGCTGCAGAGATGGATGCTGTTGGATGCCGAAGAGAGAGAATCTTTGCTGCGTGTGTGTTTTTAGTTTGCGTAGTTTATCTGTGGTTGTGTGTCCACAAAACACTGGCTGTATTAAGTTACTGGAATGTGTGCAGGGCTGCAGAAGATGTTTTCAATAGGGCAGAATTTCAGGCTCTAATTTAATAACAAGACCTCTTCTGGATAAACACCTGCAGCCTTTGGCACTGAATTTATTTAGTTCAGGATACAGCCGTTCTCTGGTATACTGGGAGCATCTTTGAATTATCATTTAACAAACCAGTAGGTGAGTAAATTGGCTTTTTCAAGTCTCTTAATGAAATCTTGCTTCCTGGTCACAGGTGCCTGTTCTTTAGTTCCACTGAGAGGTCCCTAATGAAGAGGGCAAAACCATATTAATGGTAGTCTTTCTCCTAAAGTCGCCCCGGGAAAATTGCATTTGCTGCTCGCTTCTGACTGAAATAGTCTCTGAGGAAAAGTGTGCACGGCTTATCTTAACTAAAATTTGCGTATTTGTTGTATTCAGTCAAATGTGTTTATTTGGGATAGGACTTTATTATTTATTTGCTTAAAGAGATGGCAGGTTGCATTAATAATAAGAACGTAAGAAACTGCCTTGTACCAAGTATATCCCTGGTATATCTCAGCTCTTGCTTCATCTAGCTCATTGCCGTCTAGGCCACTGGTTTTCAGCCAGTCCAGGACCAGTTTCAGGGTTGTGGTGGGGATAAAATGGGGAGGGGGAGCCACCTTGAACTGTTTGGAGGAAAAGTGGCATATACATGTCATTTGATTGATAGACTCTTTTTTTGCAAACCGATTTGAGGTTTGTTTGTTTAAAAAATCAAGTAGTATATAAATGTTAAATAAATACATGTAATAATAACAAAGCAGTTGGCCCTGCCACATTTCATCCAGTGGATGCCAAGTCAGACTTGCCACATTTTTGGGAGCTGGCGGGGGAAGTGAGGTGCGATATTCCTACGTTGTGGTGTTTGCTCTAGCTGTGTAGAACATGCCGTTCTCCTTCCCACCCACAATGCAGGAGTCAGCAGGGGGCTGGTCCACCGTCCCTCAGACCTTGTGGGGGGCCGGACTATTTTTTTTTGGGGGGGGGGAAATGAACAAATTCCTATGCCCCGCAAATAACCCAGAGATGCATTTTAAATAAAAGCACACATTCTACTCATGTAAAAACACGCTGATTCCCAGACTGACTGTGGGCCAGATTTAGAAGGCGATTGGGCCGGATTCGGCCCCCGGGCCTTAGTTTGCCTACCCATGCTCTAATGTGACTTTGCGTTGTGGAAACATATACCCCATTAAGCACAGGTAATATTGAAACAGAAGCTTTCGCCTTCTTTTCCCTCAGAATTTGCTCTTCACTGATATGGGTGCTCCGCTCGTGCAGACTAAGGGGTTGTTCTCTTTGGGTCAGTGCTCCTAGAAGAGGGGGGAAAGGGGCCTAGATTGTCTGTATGATATTGTTCGCTCTGGCCACAACACAGGCTCCTCTCTATTGGGCACATAACTTCCCCAGTGACATTCCTCATGAGCTTAATGTAAATGTTATAATTCCCAGGCGTGTGTAGGATGCCACACTGAGCTATTATGGAATTACTGTGCTGAAAAGTGGGAGAATCAAACTTGCCACCCACACGAGACCGGTAGAGGCATCCCATCAGAATTCTGAATATCAGAAGCTGAGCAATAGTCCTGAGCATTTCACAGACAAAAGAAATAGGGTTTTGTAACACCCCATTCTCATCCTTAGGAGAATGCACTCCTCAGGCTTTTGAATGCTCTGTTCATTTGGCCTGCCATTGTCTTGTCATCCCAGGAGTATGGCTGTTTTGGGATAAAGGCATAATAGGACTATGGATCAGCCGCTCCAGTGTGTGCAATAGTGGACATGTGCATAGACTGTGCATGGAACTGTAGTGTTGATGTGCATTAGTGGTAAAAGCAGTGTGTCCTGTTTTGAGGTGCAACTACTTAGGGAGCTCCATGCTACCTCTCTCCACCCCCAAATGTATTGAAGAAAACATTCTCCGCTGCAGCCAGGCCATCCACTATGGAAGCTGTCCTCCGCTGTTTGTTCGCCACCATGGAAGGTACTGTAGAGTTCTTCCATGTAAGGAGGGACTCTGCCCCATTGTTTCTGATGTAAGTGGCTCCAGTATAGGGTTATGGCTGTGGTATATATCATTTGAGTGTGGTAGGGGGGCTAGATCTATCCCACATGGTGCTATAATACCCCCCTCATGCAGTCTTTCCGCATGGCGGAGGAAGGATTGTGTGAACTTCCCCCTCGAGACCCTGGAGAGGGACCTGAATGCTGAAGAATGATATCTCTGGCAACTAATCCAGAGTGCGGCAGCTAGACTGGTGACTGGCAGCGGCCGCCGGGACCATAAACAAAACTGCATTGGCTCCCAGTATGTTTCTGAGTGTTGGTGCTGACCTCTAAAGCCTTAAACTTCTTCAGCCCAGTATACCTAAGGAGAGTCTCCACCCCCATCGTTCAGCCCGGACACTGAGCTCCAGCTCCAAGGGTCTTCTGGTGGTTCCCTCACAATGAGAGAACCAGGCAGAGGGCTTTCTCAGTATTTGCATCCACCCTGTGGAATGCCCTCCCTTCAGATTGAAAGGAAATAAACAACTATCTGACTTTTAGAAGACATCTCAAGGCAGCCCTGTAAAGGGAATCTTTTAGTGTTTGATGTCTTACGTTTTGTTGGGAGCCGCCCACAGTGGCTGGGGCAACCCAGTCAAAAGGGCGGCAAATAAAGTAAGTTGGTGGCATACTTTTCAGACATGCATCATTTCGCGACACAGTAATTCAGTTTTACTTGCAAACCAGAGGTCAAATTAACCCCTTTCCAGCCCTGGGAGGAGCATGGGAGCATTTGCGCAACACACCGACACACTAACATGCCACGACACACAGTTTGGAAAGCTCTGAACTACAGGGAAAAGGAAACTTTTAACAATGCATTACCCTGTGGGCAAAACAGGGACAAAATAAGGATTGTGATTTATCTGGGACAAATGGAAAAATGGAGAAATAGGAATGGTGGGAGTGTCTGCCCGAGAACGACATACAGAATAACAATCAGATAGTGTGTGCGCACCAGACCCAAATGCCACAGACCTGCCGTTATAGTGGCTTATGGAGAGTAGATGCAGGAAGCCAGAAGTGATGATAGAAGCCTAGACCTCTGTGTGCATGCTTAGAGTAAGCTGCAGCCCTATTGCACCCATGCGCACACACACCCACACACCCACACACCCTCCCTCTTCTGGTTCACAGCAGAGAGCAAGCCATGCCAAAAGCGGTTTGCAAGTGCGAATGAGCAGCCTGCTTCCGGCAGAGTGGGTGTCCCTTGAATTTGTGTCGCCCAAGGCAGCTGCCTGCCTGGGGAAAGAGGGTCTGTAAACTGTATTGAGGTGCCACAACATAGTCTCTCGACACCCTAAAGGGTGTGAAGAAACTGGCGGAACCCTGACCTCGCGCTCCCATTTTATTTTTTGCCGTTTTGCATATCTGCGTCTGTTTGGCTTTTTCCTTTTAAGCATGGCTGCACCCTTGACAATTCAAGCCTAAAAAGGTCATCTTAATTAATATTTCTGGATTAGTGGGATGGCAGACGCGGCGGTTGCTGGTAACAGCAGAGATGGAGCCTTGCTCAGAAAATGGCTTTCCAGGCTGGTGCTCTGGAGCAGAAACATTGCAATCGGGCAGCCTGATATAATTAGAAACGTGCTGGTTTATTTATTTATTTTTGCAAAAAATTAAAAAAGATCGCAGGAAGAAGTGTTCCTTTCCTTTTTTTTAATTTGAGGAATTTCCATTGGTTTTCTGCGCGTTGCTGGCGTTTCTTCCCCCCACTGGTTTTATACAAGTGTCCTGTGGTTTGTACTGGTTAGCTCAGCAGTGTGGATTGACATGGTGTAAGTAGGGTAGCATTAAAGGGCTACTTGCCCCAGTCTAAACGGGGGTACATAGCCTGAAATATGATGTAATATATTGTCATGATATTCCGGTGAATCATCCCAATCTTGGAGTGGTGAGAGATAGCAGGGGCGCCTGTGTTTAGCTAGGCTTAGGTTTCTTTTGGCATGAAAGCCAGTGGAAACTGTGGTGTCATTAGGATATATGGTTTTATTCACAACCTGAGCATAGGCTCACAGCATTGACACTCTGCAAGATCTTGCTTTCCCATTCAGTTTCCAAGGGAGCCACCAGCTGTGGCTTAGGTTCAGCACAGAACAGACATGTCTCTGTGTCTCCAGCTTCCATCATCGGTCCAACCCACACAAAGAAGTCTCCCCTTTGTCCTATTGTGTGGCATCCAGTCAGGTGAGATGGGGACAGGCCCACCCATACGCCTCTATGGCAACAGAGCTCACTCTTTCAAGATGCAAATGGCAGGTCCTTAGCTGAGCTTGACTAAGGAACTGGCCTATGACTGGTTCAACAATCTTCCTTCTATAGTTTCTAGTCTTCTGTACACAGACTTACAGGTTTGGAAGGGACCTACGGTATCACACAGACCATTCGCCCAAACCCATAACAGTGTTAATCTTAGAAAGATTATACATGTTGTCAAGGTAGTACATGCCTCCTTGCTTAAGAGGCTTTGTGAGGACAGTAGACCAGGTAAGGTATACCCTGTTGCACCTTCTCATTGGTTCTTTGCCTGCAGGCTAGCAAAGCAATGCACTTTCAGGCATTGTCTACTGGTTGTGGCAGAGGGAAAATATTGGCACTAGCATCCAACAAGATTTTCGCCCCAGCAGGCCTGAGTCAAAAGATGGCATCTGTTCTAAAACCAATGTGGGCAACGAGAACTTGAAATTTTAGCTAGCTAATCAATCTCTCAGCCTTTACAGTTTCAATGTGCCTGGCGCCATTTTGGGGGCAAAGTACAGAACTGGGATTCTTCCCGGGACACAGCAATTTATTGGGCTGTAGACTGGCTTTGTGGGTATTGAAGATGCTAATATAATGTCCCTGGTTGGGGGTGGAGGGAATGCGGTGGGCGAGCAGGGGGAGGAGGAGCAAAGGGGATATCCAGCCACGGAGGGAGGCCTTGGCAGCACCCAAGGGAAACATCAGGAGAACATTGGGACCCCCTGGAAGATCTCTGGGCAAGCAGGAAGGAGGAATCATGGGTTATTGGGTTGTTGTTGCTATTTTGATTGTGTATTTTGTGGTTTTATGTTCTGATTTTATTCTGTGAACCGCCCTGAGACCTGCGGGTATAGAGAGGTATATAAATTCAATCCATCCATCCATCCATCCATCCATCCATCCATCCATCAATATTTTCCCAAGTGAGACCCATGCCAAAGAGCCCTTATACTGAAGTCCTTTCTGCAAACAGACATAAAGTCAAGCAGAGCTCGCGAGGGATGAGAAGAGAGTGGTTGTTGCCAAAAAAAAAATTCCAAGGGCCAGATAGAGGTGTCCAGAAGGCCACATTTGGCCCCCCCAGGCCAGGGCTGAGGTTCCCCACCCTGGCCTGTAACAAATAGTCCAAGGGGAGAAGCAGACAGAGGCAGAAAGGGAAGGATGGAGGCTAATACTGTTGTCCATACTTGACATTTGTTACAGTTGGTAGTAAGAAGAAAAACCAATGATCATGTGGGAAAAGGTTGGGTTTTGAGGAAGCAGTTGTGTTGGAAAAGCACCAGAGCTATGTGGGAGGAAGGACCTATGATCACAAGGGGCTTGTCGTGTGGTGTCTGGCCCCCACATGGTTGCATTTTAGATGGCCAGCCACATGTCTGCTGTGTGGTTTGTGGTTTGTGCTTGCGCTAGTGTCTGCTCGGTTCTGATATCTCTGTTCCCATAGCCTTTTGGTGGTGGAAAGACAAATAAAGGTATTTGGCTGGGGAAAGGTAATAGCAAGCCCCCTGGTGTTTGTCTGTGAAATGAGCTGTGGGGGGGAAGGTTGAGATTTGCTAAACGGAATGTAGCACATTGCTATAAGCAGCAAAATCCCAAGTTCCATAATCTATATAAAAAAGTGACTATATTGGTCCGAGATTATGCTCTGCTTATGCTGTGCCGGTCTCCATTTAAGCTTTTCTGAATAATTTACAGAGCTCCATTAAACGCTTTCATATTTTGCTTCCTAAATGCCAGAGAACATTTCCTGAGCTATTTCAGCTCCCTGTATTCCCTGGCACAGTGCTGCTCTCTCCAGCCCTCTGGTCTCTGTGGTTCTAGTTTGTACTACTAAGCAATTTGCAATTTCTCCCCTCACCCCATTCCAGACAAAGCAAGTATAGCCAAGACCATTTCAAGACTGGTCTCCTTAAGAGGCCATTTCACAGAGTTGGAACTTGAGGTGCTGTGCTGCAGTCCCCTCTGTTGACCTGGTTGGGTCCTGCTCCTGTCTTGGCACTTCCATCCAGATCTGCCCCCTCCAGCTCCCATGCTTCCTGGCCATTATTATAGACCAGTCTGTCCCTAATTGATGACCTGCAGGTGATCCTAGAATCCTAGAATTGTAGTATTGGAAGGGAACACGATGGTCATCTAGTCCAACTCTGTGCAATGCAGGAAGCTTTTGCTTGAACCCACAACTCTGAGGTTTAAGAGTGTCATGCTTTACTGACTGAGCCCTGCTGGGCATCCAGCAGGGGCTGATGGGAATTGTAGTCCAACAACTCTAAATATTCTTTTAACAGCTCTGTTGCAGCAAGTTGAAATGGATTGTCCCTTCCTGGCACACACTTTTAATGCTTACAGGAGAAGATAGAATCCTGACATGTATCACTGATTGTGAGTTCTCAACTGGCGCTTACTTGGTGTGGTACAGGGGTGTGTGATCTTGCGAAAGGACTTAATGGATGTGCGAGAAGTGTCGACACCCTTTCATGTCCTCTAACTTGCTGTATTTATCTGAAGCTCAGGCTAGCAATATTTTTATACAAAGATGGTCTGATGGTAGGGGGGAAGGTGTCAAGAATAATGAAGAATCATTATTCCATTGAAAGCTGTGTGGGTAAAAGCAGAATCAAGGACCAGCCCGTTGTTAGCGTGAACGAAGACTAAACGTGTGTTTTCCCCCCTTTTTTCTTTCTGCATTTGCTAATAACTAGCATTCTGCTCCAGTTGCCATGGCTTTGGTGAAATTGCAACTGCTAGTGCCAGCTGCAAAAAGAGATGCCATTCATTGACTTGACATAAGCTGCCAGGCTTCTTTCACTGACTGTGGTTATGCAAAACAGGAATAAAACATTCACACACAGAGAGAGAGGGAGAGCATGCAACACAAAAATGCTTTTTAAAGATCTTGCTTTTTGTTTCTAGAAAATGGGTGCACAGGTGGACTCTAAAGAAGGCAGCCTTAGGTCCTTGTTGGAACACAGGCTCTTGCATGCTGAACATCCTAGGTCCAGCCCGTGGCTGTTTTAGGATCAAAGAGAACTGGAGACGATAGGGAGCTACTGCCTGTGAGTGAAAATGCAGACTCACTGCACCAGTGATCAGATGCGGTATATTTAAAAATGGCTACCGACTCACAGGTTGTGAGAATTCATTAAATCAGATCCCATATGCACTGCCTCTGGGGCTGGAGCTACCTGTCCTAAGCGCCTAGATGGCTGTGGTCTTGCTCCAGAATGAAATGCACCGGAACATGCAGCAGAACATGCATCTGATGCAGTAGAACTGGCAATTTTTATTGCATAGCAAAAGACAAAAAGACTTGTCCCCAAGAATTTGTGTAAGTGTGTGTGTGTGTCTTGGACACTGACCAAACAAAAATGACTGGACATAGGGATAGCTGAGCTTTGCAGTGCTTGGGGGGTCCGCCACTCCTTCTTCCCTCCATTGGGCAGCTGGTGTGCCAAAATGATGAAATGCAGGTGTGAGGCTGAGTGTATTGCTTTTAAAAGGGTGCATGTGCAGCAGCGATCAGTGTTATCAGGTTTTGATCAGCGTCCTTAGGTTCAAATCTGTGCTCTGGTATGAAGCTGCCTGGGAGGGCTTGGGAATGTTGCAATCTTCTTCTTCTTTCAATGGAGAAGGGTTGGGGAGCAGGAGGTGGGGAGGACACAGATCAATATCTGGTATGGATTGTGCACCTCGCTGTGTGTGGTGGATGCATGTAGCAGATTGTCTGGGCGTGCCCTTAAGACAGATGCTTTGACATGTACTTGCTTGAACGCGAGATACTGAACTCTTGAGTCCAGCGCCCCAACTCCATGCATATTCCGCGTGAAAAAATGGAATGCATACTGATTTAGTGCCTCCGTGCCCAGATGCTTCCATGCCCGCAGTGTGCAATACACACCATGCACACAAGTGCACAATTACCTCTCTCCCCTATGTGCTAATCTGCCCTAACTAAACCAGCAAAGCCCTCCTTCAGGGCTGCTACACCAGAGCAGTGTGGATTGACTCTTAGCAACAGCATCCTAGTGCTGATTCCTATTTAGAATGAGAGTCATTATAGTTCCCATATCCTTCCCAGTGGTACTTGAACCAGTGTAGTTTCAGCCTCGTTTCTGTAAGGCTTGTTGCTTACGGCAAGCTATTTTCCCGCTCTTGAGTTTTAATGATCAGCAACTAAAAAAAACCAAAACACATTTGTTTGGCACCAATGTTCTTTTCAAAAACACGCACATGTACGGTATATCCCCCCCCCAAAAAAAACTTTGTTTCATGCAACTGCATGAGCCACATCTTGACAATGGCTCCTGTCCCCCCCCTTTCCCTTTTCTTTTCCACTTTGTTCCTTGTTCCTTCTCTCTGCCAATAGGAGCCTGCTGCTCTAATGGCACAAAATGCCTTTCAGGTTATAGAAACATCCCACGTCTTTGTCCATTTTGAGCTGTGTGCTTCTGTTTGAATGTTGCTGGCCCAGCTGTGCTCCGCATTCCCCTCGCCCTGTGGCATCTCCCCAGCTGAGAGGCCTTTAATGGCTTCATGGCTGGGCATTTCAGCCCAATCGCATCCTGGGAAGTTCTCTCTGTAGCCCACAGCAACGTGAAAGGCACCATTACAAAAATCGGTTCTGGTGTCCCTCGCTGCGATGTGGTGCTGGTGGCGGCGGCAGCTGGCAAGCAGGTTTACCTTGGCATGGCCCCGCGCATAAAACACTTCTGATCTTGTGCAACATAAGAATGAAGCCTTCCATTCTCCCCTTGAACATTAAGATGAAAAAAGGCTCTCCTTTGTCCCCCCCACCCCGTAAGCAAAATGACTTTGAAACTGTGCTCTGGAGAAGCGTTGGGGTTCCTTAGAAGCTTAGCAGGGATTTATTGGTGATCTCAATAAAGAAAGTGTAGCTCCCCTGCAAAATGACATCTCCACTTATGACCGAACTTCCTCCCCAGTGCCAAAGCACAAGGGGATGTTGGCTGCGTCCTAAGGAAGGAGTGAGCATATGTCAAGAACTACCTTTTATTTTATTTATTTATTTTTTTGCGCTGGAAGCTCTGAAGTCTTCGCTTCATCACAGAAGAAAAAATTATTCAGCATAGTCTGCCTTGTTCTGGACTGAGCTTGCAGGACTTTACAAGAACCCAAGAAGACACAAAGCATACACACACACACACACACACACACACACACACACGGGGGGGGGGGAGAAACACTGTCTTCTGCTCTAATGGAGCACTGCTTTTTGAGGGGAGGGCTTTTTGGAGTTGCTATTATTAAATGGGGGGACGCGGGTGGCGCGCTGTGGGTAAAAGCCTCAGCGCCTAGGGCTTGCCGATCGAAAGGTCGGCGGTTCGAATCCCCGCGGTGGGGTGCGCTCCCGTTGTTCGGTCCCAACGCCTGCCAACCTAGCAGTTTGAAAGCACCCCCGGGTGCAAGTAGATAAATAGGGACCGCTTACTAGCGGGAAGGTAAACGGCGTTTCCGTGTGCGGCTCTGGCTCGCCAGAGCAGCGATGTCACGCTGGCCACGTGACCCGGAAGTGTCTCCGGACAGCGCTGGCCCCCGGCCTCTTGAGTGAGATGGGCGCACAACCCTAGAGTCTGTCAAGACTGGCCCGTACGGGCAGGGGTACCTTTACCTTTATTATTAAATGGGAGTCTGGCAGTCTTGCTGGTGTGCTGCAAATCACCTACAGATTTACCTGTAGATCCTTATTTGCATTATTTTCACTCCTTTTATAAGGTTCCTAATTTATGTGGGGCGCAGTCATGAGTCTCAGCCAATGCTCCATGTAAACTGAGTTTGTGTCCCAGCAAAACATGTCTCCTAAATCTTTCACAGCTCACGTAGTTCCGCTGCCAGTGAGTTGGGGTTTCTTGTTTTTTAGGTAGAAATCATTCCTTGGAGCTTGCAAACGTCAGCCAGTGAACGTTGAACCAGGATTATAGACTGAGGATATGGCAGCTTTACCAACTACACCTCCCCCTCCCCCCCGGAATACTTAGTGACCTGGCCATTTCTTGCCTCTGTTCGAACGTGGGTCCTCATACCCCTTCTCCTGTTCTTGACTTTTAACAGATTCAGTTTGCCCCAAGCTGCTTGCATAAAATTAGGCCTTAGGACTGAAGGTTGCGTATCTCTCTTCCAGGTAGATCCTACCTGAGGTCACAAATGCTTGGGAGATGTGGTTAGTGGGCGGCAAGGCCATGAGAAGTGTATCAAGATAGAACTGCGGTTGTGGTAGCAACGAAAGGTCATCTGTTCTCCCATAGCTGTGAGGCAAAAAATTCCGCCCACAGATGCAATTCTGACAAGGCTGGGCTTCAAACAGAGCTGAGTGGAGTTAACCTAGGAAGCAAATAGTTTGAAACAAGCTATGCTGATTGTATCTACATTGGGGAAAAGCTCATAATATCACAAGGTCACTGGCCAGAATGACCAGTTCCACACTCAAAAGATGTTTGCCGGACAGTGACCCTCAATACGAGCAAAACCTAATCTGATTTAAGCTCTCACCTATCCTTTTCTCCAGTGGGCTCACTATTTGGGGTGAGCTTAATGTGGGTGGCATTCTTGATGTATGTTTTTGATAGTGTCACATGGCAGTAGTGCTTTGCGGGCACCGATATGACCCTGCCTAAGAGTTTATGAGTGAAATTTCAATGGTGCCTAGGGATGCTAATTTGCAGTTTTCAAAACAACACGTGGATGTAAGAAGAGCCGTCCTTCAAAATCTGCACTTTTCCAAATTTCGCTGTGCAAAGTAATAGTGTGTAAAAAAAGAGTATGTGCTGGAATAAAGAGTGTGTGAAAATTCATTAATTAGGGGAAATTTGTTTGCAAAAATGTGAATATTCAGCAAATCTGTGTTTCATGAGCTCCAATATGCGAATGAATTTTCGTAAGAACTTCTTAAAAATAAAATTTGCTAACTGCCGTGGAAATGTGGAGAACCGAATTTAAGATTGGAAAAAATGAGAAACTGAAGATTTCTCCAGCACTTATGGTGCAAGTTAGAAAGTGAAGCAACCTTGCTAGTAGTTTAGTTGTACATGGCTTCTTCTAGAGCACCTCATTTTGGTTTGTTATGGCATATAAATCAAGAATCAACGTATGTTCTTAAGACGCTTTATGTTTTGTTTTTTGCACTTTTGAAAGATACGCAAGAGAAGGGGTTTTGACCCTTACTACGACGCTTGCCCCCCACCCTTCTGAACTCATTCTGTGTCCCATGTCTCCCAGCACTCTGAAAAAGCGCCCCTGCAAAATGCAAACTAGCCGAATTTAACAAAGTTTTTATTTGCAGCCACTTTTAAGTATTTGCTACTGACCGTCTGAAATGCCTTTGTTTATTTCTCTTTAGGATCCTGCAGGCATCTTTGAACTCGTTGAACTCGTTGGCAATGGCACCTATGGGCAAGTCTATAAGGTAAGTCCTCCTGTGTTTTCCCGGAGCATGAGATCACATGCTAAGCATTCCTTGTGTATCTGTCTCTAATTTTTACTGGGCTCTGGTTGTAAAGGAAGAATTAACTTCAGGGTGTTTATAGTTTCCTGCTCCCCGCCTTCCTAGTACCTGTTCCAAAAATGTACGATTGTGAAAGAGAACATTGTGTGCCAGTCTTGTGTTTCTATAAATATCTCTGGGAGATTGTACCTATGCGTAAACATCTTTCAAACTGAAGAGAAATCTTCCCAAGCTGATGGAGAACGTGTGTGGCTTCTTCCAGGTGAGAGCTACAGGTTGCCGAATCACTATTAATATTATTCATTGAATTTGTACACCGCCCTTCATCTGAAGATCCCAGGGCGATTATCAACACACAAATTGTATATTAATAAATTGCATATGAATAAATTGTATATTAATCGCAACCTGGGACCGGGTGTGCATGCCTCAACAGTTTTGCAGGTGCCAAAGATAGTTCAGGAGGGATTCTCCTCTTCTGTCTTTTCATCACCCACCTCACCCTCCTATTTCCAAAAAAGCAAAATGAGTCCTCTTTGCTGCGGTAAGTGGGAGATGAGGGCCAGTGAAGGGACCCTGATTGGAAGCAACGGAGCAGCCTAAGTCCTTTTTCCTGTTGTCCACTTATTAGAGATGGGCATGGCTTGATAAATTCCTAGTGGTGTGTTGTGAGGATGACATTCGTTCCAGTGTCTGAGTATCTACAATTCAGGGTTGCGAAGCTCCCTCCTCACAGACATTTGCCTGTCACTTTCATTGTTCGGATTTCCTTGGCTGCCGAAGACATGTCTCTTTACTCTGGCCTTTGGCATTGGAGATGCATGCAATTAAGACCTTGTGTTTGCAAGTAATAATAATCACTCTGTTTTAATGTGTTTTAAATTGTTGTGATACTCTGTGGGACCTTAGGTCGAAGGGCAGCTGATTATTATTATTATTAATAATAATAATAATAATAATAATAATAATATTTTTGCCTGTCTCATGCAACATATGACACCATTATAAGTTGATGGGTTTTCTGTTTACAGTCATGGGGTGTGTCTCCCTCAGGCTGTCTACCTCCCTTTGTGAGTCTGATCTCCTTAAAGTTCAGGTAGCAAATACATATATTTCCCAGGCTACCTGCACTATATATAGTTACAGTGGTGCCTCGCAAGACGAAATTAATTCGTTCCGCAAGTTTTTTCTTCTTGCGAGTTTTTCGTCTTGCGATGCACGGTTTCCCATAGGAATGCATTGAAAATCAATTAATGCGTTCCTATGGAAACCGCCTTCAGACCAGGTCCGGGGACAGTCTGTCCCCCGACCTCTTCTGAAGGCTGGGGGGGGGGGCAAGGGCTTTTCTTCCCACCCCCAGCATTTTAAAAAACCCCGGGACAGCGGAGGACTTCTCCGCTGTCCGGGGCCATCTTAAAATGCTGGCGGGCGGGATTTTAAAATCGCCCGGGACAGCAGAGGACTTCTCCGCTGTCCGGGGCGATTTAAAAGCCCCTGGGAAGGCAGGCAGGGGGGACAAAGACTTTTGCCCCCCGCCAGCCTTCAGAAGAGGTCCTGGACCTCTTCTGAAGGCCGGCGGGGGGCAAAAGTCTTTGCTCCCCCCTGCCTGCCTTCCCGGGAGAGCGGAGAAAGGCAGCGCGTTTCTCCGCTGTCCCGGACGGCTTTTGAAGGCAGGCGGGGGGGGGGGGGAGCAAAGACTTTCGCCCCCCGCCCGCCTTCAGAAGAGGTCCTGGACCTCTTCTGAAGGCGAGCGGGGGGCGAAAGTCTTTGCTCCCCCCTGCCTGCCTTCCCGGGAGAGTGGAGAAAGGCAGCGCGTTTCTCCGCTGTCCCGGATGGCTTTTGAAGGCAGGCGGTGGGGAGCAAAGACTTTCGCTCCCCCGCCCGCCTTCAGAAGAGGTCCTGGACCTCTTCTGAAGGCGAGCGGGGGGCGAAAGTCTTTGCTCCCCCCGCCTACCTTCCCGGGACAGCGGAGAAAGGCAGCGCGTTTCTGCGCTGTCCCGTACGGCTTTTGAAGGCAGGCGGGGGGGAGCAAAGTCTTTCGCCCCCCGCCCGCCTTCAGAAGAGGTCCAGGACCTCTTCTGAAGGTGGGTGGGGGGCGAAAGTCTTTGCTCCCCCCTGCCTGCCTTCCCGGGAGAGCGGAGAAAGGCAGCGCGTTTCTCCGCTGTCCCGGATGGCTTTGTCCCGGCTTTATCCCGGATGGCTTTCCCGGGAAGGTAGGCAGGGGGGAGCAAAGACTTTCGCCCCCCGCTCGCCTTCAGAAGAGGTCCAGGACCTCTTCTGAAGGTGGGCGGGGGGCGAAAGTCTTTGCTCCCCCCGCCTGCCTTCAAAAGCCGTCCGCGATAGCGGGAAGCGCTTCCCTGCTATCCCGGACTGCTTTTAAAATGCTGGCGGTGGGGAGCAAAGCCTTTCGGCCCCCGCTGGCCTTCCTGGACCTCTTCCGAAGGCCGGAGGGGGGGAAAGGCTTTGCTCCCCACCGCCAGCATTTAAAAGAGGTCACCGGAGATTTCCCTATGGGCTTTCTTCTTGCGAAGCAAGCCCATAGGGAAATTCGTCTTGCGAAGCAACTCGCAAACGGAAAACCCTTTCGTCTTGCGGGTTTTCCGTCTTGCGAGGCATTCGTCTTGCGGGGCACCACTGTATTCATTTTTGTTTCCTTACTCTCCTGTCCCACCTTACTTCCATAATGGGATTCCCAAGCACTAACCAGACCCAGACTGGCTTTGTTTTAACAAGATAGCTCAGTCAGTAGAGTGTAATACTCTTAATCTCAAGGTCGTGGGTTCAAGCCCCATGTTGGTCAGAAAGACTCCTGTATTGCAGGGGGTTGGACTAGATGACACTTGTGGCCCCTTAAGACCAGGGCCCCAAATGCTGCAGCAGAGGGAGAGAAGGGATGCAGGGCTATTCCACTGGCTCTACTGAAAAACCATCTCCATCTGGCTTCTCCTTCCCTCAGCTGTCACCTGACAGCAGCCATCCAATCAGCCTGCAGCAAAGGAAGATAATAGGAAGCAGGAGTTCTGTTAGACTCCTTCACTCTCGGAACGGTTTGCATCCCAGCTGGTCGCTATAAGAACCGGAACTTTAAGAATTGGTGGCTGAGTTTCATTGTTTTCCTCTTCCCTCCCCACCCCCTTTCCTTTTGTGTTGTGTCCTTTGAATTCCAAACCTGAAGGTGGGAATTTAAAATAAATTGACTTGTAATCCTCTCTGAGAGACTTTTTGGGCAAAGAGTGGAGTAAAAAAATGCTTTAAATAAATAAAATCTCTCATTGCTGCCCCTCCTAATCTCTTAAAAGAGCAGAGTAGTTGTTCTTGACTATTCCCTTTGCTGTGTTCAGAGAGGGAAGGCATGCAGACAGAGGTTCTGGGTGGCCTGCGGAAGTCTTAATCCCAAGCAGAGTTTCATAAGATGTTGCATGATCATTTGATGGAGGTCTAATTCTCATTAGGTCTTGGGGTTAAGATTTTAAAGCTGTTGGATTTGAGAGCATATTTTGCAATGATTTTTTTTTAAATAAAAAAAACCTGGATATGGTTTTATAAAATGGTAACTCTCCCTTAAGCTGAAGGCAAGATTAACCAGTCATTTGTACAGGGTTTTTTTTTGGATTTCCCCTCTAAACCAATGCTTGTGAAGGCGATCTCTTTGGCATTTCTGTTTTAATATGTGACAATACTCCCGTCCCCCCTACCCTTTGTGCCCTCTCCAAATAAAAGAGGCAAGTGGAGTGTGCTGCTGATCTGTCAGCAAATATTTATTCTGAATTCTGGTTTCTGCATCCTCCGATTGCTGTAGGCTAATCCCTTCAACAAAGATGATAGGAGAGGGAAAGTGAACCAAGACTGAACAGAAACTTCTGGAGTTCTTCAGAAGTGTGAATTTCTAAAATAGCGTTAAACCCTCCTCTTTTATATCTCAGTGCAGGAGACATTTCTACTGAGTTGCTATTTTTTCCTCCCTATATTGTTTAATTTCAAAACTGCTCTGCCCCGGTTTGCTGAAGCTAAGAGCATTAGAGTGATGTCTAAACAGTTTCTCTCTGCTGGTAAAATAACTGTAAAGGTTGACCTAGTTCTAAACATGTGCATATTTCTAATAACTGCTGCTGGAAAATGTGACTACAACATCCTTTTGAAAGCTTAATGTTTCAACGGAAAAGCAGAATGGGAAATGTTATCATGCAAAGCTTGTTTTGCTTTCCCCATTTTATTGAAGTTTTACTGTTTACACTTTAGACTTTGATTGCAACCTTTAGCATCCATTATTTCAGCAAAAAGTAAATACTTAAGAGTGTTTCACAGAGATTTCTGTCACCTATCTCCAGATTCTAGCTATTTCATTAGGTTATTTTTGTGAAGAAATCAGCAAGAGCACCTGCACCTATTTTAAAATTATTTAAGGCACCAGGGCTGGCCCACAACATTTTGCTGGCAGAGGTTAGATAGCTCAGTTGGTTAGAGTGTGGTGCTGATAAGCCCAAGGTTACAGGTTCGATCCTATATGGGACAGCTGCATTGTAGAGTGTTGGACTAGAATCCTCAGCATAGCTGCCAACTTACAGATTTGAAAATAAGGGACCAGCAGCCTCAAAAATAAGGGATCAGCAGCCAAAATAAGGGATTTTCCGGGCACAGGTATGTTCAACTTCTGAGCCCCTCCGAGCCAAAGGCAGAAAGCCCAGCCAGCAGCCAAACGAAGCCTCAAGCGGTGGTTCCCACAGCGCAGCAACCCGGCAAAGGGGATGCAGCAAGGAAAACCACCGTCACCTCTCCGCTGGGAAGCGCTGAGCAAAGGCGAGTCCCCAGGCAACACGGCTGGGCACAAGGCATGCAAGCTCCACCCCCCAGTCGTTCTTAGACTCCTTATTGGGTGAGCAACGCAGCCAAGCAACACAGTTGGAGCCTCCCTCCTCCCTGTCCGGCAGGCAGGGAGGGAGAGGAGCTGCTTCCTTTGAAATCTGGGAAATTTAAGGAACATCATCAATAAGGGACAGTAGAGGGACACAGTGCTGGGATAAGGGACTTTCCCGCCAAATAAGGAACGGTTGACAGCTATGATCCTCAGGGTCCATTCCAGCTCTACAATTCTATGATTCTAAGGTGGGAGAGGAATTGGCACCTTACCCAAGCCAAGGTGCTTAGCACTCAGCGCTCATCAAGTCATTTTGACACCCAGGGCAGAAAATTTTCCACCTCCTCAGCAGTAAAAATACCAGTAACAATAAATGCATCACTCGTCCTTCAGTCATTGTTGTGTACTGAGTTGAATAGGATCCAAAAAGCAGCAGTCTGATTGGTCCTAGAACAATAGGATTCAGAATGCAGCAGTCTGATTGGTCCTAGAACAATAGGATCCAGAATGCAGCAGTCCTGATTGGTCCACAGGAGCCACCCAATCCAGCTCCAGGTGGAAGGGAATCCGCAACCTGACTGGCCCACAGGAGAATCCCAGAATCAGCCAATTACGTGGGGCCCATTATGTAAATAATGTATATACAGCAGACATTCTGGAGGAACTTCCATTCCTCCTCACCACTATGAGCTGAATAAAGAGCATGAAATCCACTCTCGACTCCGAGTATATTTCACTGGCGACAAAGGGGAGATCCCGCTGAGCTGACCGCCACACACAGTGCTCAGCTCTCTGTGACCCCATGAACCAGAATTTCTTCTCAAAGCTTCTCCTTTTGTCCATGGAGTGTCCATGGCATAATACTGGAGTGGCTTGCCAGTTCCTTCTTCAAACAATAAATTAAGTAACTATAAATTTATGGCTCTTTCATGACACCCCCTGCAATGAGTCTCTTGGGGTCCCTTCCAACTCTACAATTCTTTGATTCTAAGTGGCTGCCTCAGTCTGCCTAATGTTAGGACCGGCCCCATAGAAGCACTTGGTGTGGTCGACACACAGCTAAATGTTGCACTGGGTTTGAGTGTCAAATATTATTTCTAAAGAGATCTGTAGAGGAAAACGTGGTAAGGCGCCATCATTCATCTGACCTCCGACTGGTCACATTGGTGCTTACTGGGAGGCGTGAGATAGTGGGAAGGTTGTTACAGTGCAAACACACTGACAGCAGTACCAGAATATGCACATATGCACAGCCATGCACACGTAGTGCACAGCCTGCTGTTTTCAGGGCTGGCACTGGTTAGGTTTATTTTGAACTGTTGATAATCCTTAGGGATAGAATATCTTCGTTCTTTTGGCTAAGTTTGCTTTTAAATTGGTGAAGGGCAAGACTGCAGTATAGCAGGCAGAGAGAAGAAGCTTCAGCAATGTATAACTGCAGGAAAGGGAACATGCAGATGTCCTTGGTGTGTTTACAAGGATGCCCATGCTTCATCTGTGCAATGCAGGAAGGGAGGCAAAATGAAAGAGGGGTTTCAGATCAGCCTTCCCCAACCTGGTGCTCTTCAGATATTTTGGGCTTCAGCTCCCATCATCCCTGATAATTAGCAATGCTGACTGGGGCTCATGGGAGTTGTAGTCCAAAGCATCCGGAAGACGCCAGGTTGGGAAATTCTTTGTTTAGATGCCTGAATGAATTTGTATGTGGGGGTCTCATTGAACTCTTGTTAACACCACCACCACCAACAACAACAACAAAAAGCACAAGATTGTTAAAACCTGGACCCTCCCAAATGGGCTCCTGAATTTTCAGGCTATTTCAGCAATTCGTATTGAGGATGTGACATGAGGAGAAAAACAGAGATACTTATTGATAGTGGCAGTGGCTGTGGTATTTTTGTTCAGAAGATGTTTAGAGCAGGCATAGGCAAACTTGGCCCTCCAGATGTTTTGGGACCACAACTCCCATCATCCCTAGCTAACAGGACCAGTGGTCAGGGATGATGGGAGTTGTAGTCCCAAAACATCTGGAGGGCCGAGTTTGCCTATGCCTGGCTTAGAGCAATGCATTGTTATGCCACCACGTAGCCTAGGGATGGAGAACCTACGTCCCTCTAAATGTTGTTGGTCTCCAGTTTGCATCAGCTCCGTCCAGCATGGCAAGTGGTCAGGAAATGATGGGAGTTGTAGTCTAGCAACCTTGGGGGGGGGGCAAATGCTCCCCATCCCTGATTAAGCGTCATTTTGGGGGAAGGATAGTGGCTGCCAAGATAACAACCACAGTTGAAGCGGGAGAGGGAAAGATGGCGGCAAAACGTGCAATAGATGTGGGCCCTTTCATCCCCCAAAAGTCTTTCAAAATTTGGCTGAAATTTCTCCTTGGAGCTTTGGAGGGGTAGACCAGCTTCATTGTTTGTTCATTTGTAACGTCAGGGATTACCGTTTGTTGTTGTTGTTTAGTCGTTTAGTCGTGTCCGACTCTTCGTGACCCCATGGACCAGAGCACGCCAGGCACTCCTGTCTTCCACTGCCTCCTGCAGTTTGGTCAAACTCATGCTGGGAGCTTCGAGAACACTGTCCAACCATCTCGTCCTCTGTCGTCCCCTTCTCCTTGTGCCCTCCATCTTTCCCAACATCAGGGTCTTTTCCAGGGAGTCTTCTCTTCTCATGAGGTGGCCAAAGTATTGGAGCCTCAGCTTCAGGATCTGTCCTTTCAGTGAGCACTCAGGGCTGATTTCCTTCAGAATGGAGAGGTTTGATCTTCTTGCAGTCCATGGGACTCTCAAGAGTCTCCTCCAGACCATAATTCAAAAGCATCAATTCTTCACCAATCAGCTTTCTTTATGGTCCAGCTTTCACTTCCATACATAACTGCTGGGAAAACCATAGTTTTTACTATATGGACCTTTGTTGGCAAGGTGATGTCTCTACTTTTTACCGTTTATTACCGTTTATACCTAGTTAATTATACTTTTATCCCTATCTTCTTTTAAGGAGCTCTGTGTAGCATACTTTTCAACCTGGATTCAGACTTGCAGATCAGCTTCAAATCTCTCTCCCCCCCCCCCCCAGCCCCACCTTGATTTCTAGTTGAAAGCCAGCTCTGGTTAGTTTTAGTCATCTTTAGCGGTAGAGAAATAATGCTGCACTGTCATTAAATACTGACAAAGGTAGGGAGGGGGAGGTGAGAGAGTCTTCTCCCAGTCTCTTATCTGTGGTTTTAAAATGTGGACAGCAGTTGCATCTATATCATGATGAATAGATAAGGCCTGTCCGACTCTTCGTGACCCCATGGACCAGAGCACGCCAGGCACTCCTGTTTTCCACTGCCTCCTGTGGTTTGGTCAAGCTCATGTTGGTAGCTTCAAGAACACTGTCCAACCATCTTGTCCTCTGTCGTCCCCTTCTCCTTGTGCCCTCAATCTTTCCCAACATCAGGGTCTTTTCCAGGGAGTTTTCTCTTCTCATGAGGTGGCCAAAGTATTGGAGCCTCAGCTTCACGATCTGTCCTTCCAGGGCTGATTTCCTTAAGAATGGATCGGTTTGATCTTCTAGCAGTCCATGGGACTCTCAGGAGTCTCCTCCAGCACCATAATTCAAAAGCATCTCAGTTCTTTGGCGATCACCCTTCTTTATGGTCCAGCTCCCACTTCCATACATCACTACTGGGAAAACCATATCTTCTTTAGCAGCAACTGAAAAGAAGGTTGTCAAAGGTGTTGCATCCCGTATTTGTTCCTTTCCACACACCTCCCCTTTTCAAGATGCTGATAGATGACACCGTTCCTTCTGCAGGACAACAGCAAAACCTTCTTCATTAATGGGTGCGCAACCTACCCTGGGGCAGACCTCCCTTGCTTGTCATTGGGACCCCACCGCAAAGTAGAGTTGGAGGGAAGAGTTTGCAGGGTTTGCTGGGCAGGTTGGAAGCTGCTCAATTAAAACCTGAGGAAACAAATGGGCTCTGTAGTGCTTGTCTGGTTCTTGAACTGAGTAGTATATCAGCCCCCTGAAGTTCATACCTACCAGCCCATAATCATGGTGACATCACCACCAGGCCTTGAAAACAGGGTGTGTTGTATTGGTTTTCTGTCCAGCACCTTGCATACCATATGAGAACTAAATAAGTGCATCTTTCTTTAAATTTCAGTGCTATTAATCTGTCCAGCAAAGATTTAAGCCACCAAATCTATTTATTTCTTGTTCATTGTACATTTACGGGATTGCTTTGGCTCCCTGGATCCCTCAATGACCAGGGAGGACAGCTCCTCTTGACTGTGACCTGCATTCCCTACCCTTCCTAAGTTTCCATTAGCACAGGGGTCAGCAGACTTTTTCAGCAGGGGGCCGGTCCAGTGTCCCTCAGATGGTGTGGGGGTCCGGACTATATTTTGAAAATAATAATAATAAATGAACAAATTCTTATGCCCCACAAATAACCCAGGGATGCATTTTAATTAAAAGGACACATTCTACTCATGTAAAAACACACTGATTCCTGGACTGTCCATGAGAAGGTGATTGGGCCGGATCCGGCCCCCGGGCCTTAGTTTGCCTACCCATGCATTAGCAGATGAGGGTTTAGAGGTCAGGCCTCGGATGGTGGAGGGGGACTGTGGACAAATAGTGGAAAAATCTCTCTCTTGGCTGGAAATAATCCTGTAAGTGTGTGGCTTAACCACAGGTTGGTCATTCCAAAACGGATGAATGAATCCTCATTCCTTCCAGCATCACAGCTTAATCGGAATAATTTTTGCTTGAATGAGAGTAGACCTCGGTGGCGGCTTATCTCTCTCTTTTTTTATATTGAATCGAGCAGGTTGTTTCATTATTTAACAATAACAAACAAGCTTTGGTTGTGCCTCTGATCTATTTATGATGCTGTCGTGTTAATTTTCTAGCTTCTTAAAATTAATGAAATGGCTTGGGTGGCTGACAATAAATCACTAGGCCTGGTCTGTTTTTTTTTGCAAATGGAAAGCCTTCCTTGCCAGTGATAACGTGGCAGTTGTAGAAATCTTGCTGATCTACTTCACCTTCTTTAAAAAATATATCTGGATTTACTGAACCATATTTGACCTCTTTTGCTCCTCCGAGGAATGATTTTAGGGTAGCAAGCACATTAATTGTAGTGAGATATGCTATAGGCAATAATTTTTGCTTCTCATCTGTGGCAAGTGGGAGGAATTATTTAACCTTGAAGCGAGTTCACTCAGGGTGTGTGCATTGGTGTGTGTGTTCTTTGTTTCTACTTCGACTGTAACCATCCTTCTGATCTTAGATCAAGGCTTGTCAAATAATGGACAAGGCCTCTCCGTAAGGCCTGGGAAATTTCTGGGGAAGGAGGGGCCTCCTTAGGGAGAGGCTTCCCCCTCTTTTTTGTTGTTATTTTGCATAAGAGGTGGTGGTGGTTTGTTTTGAAACGTTTTGTTCTTTTTCTGCCACCCACATGTTCATAATTTGGTTCTAGCTCACACTTTCCTCCCTCCCCTCTTCCCACCCCCCTCCCATTGTGTCAGAAAAACTTTCTAGTTATCCTCAAGGGTTTGGGGGAGGGTGGGAGTGGTGCCTTTAAATCATGGGCAGGCAAACTAAGGCCCGGTGTCCGGATCTGGCCCAATCGCCTTCTAAATCCGGCCCGCAGACGGTCTGGAAATTAGCGTGTTTTCACATGAGTAGAATGTCCTTTTATTTAAAATGCATCTCTGGGTTATTTGAGGGGCATAGGAATTCGTTACCCCCCCCCCCCATATAGTCCAGCCACCACCCCCCCTGCAAGGTCTGAGGGACAGTGGACCGGCCCCCTGCTGAAAAAGTTTGCTGACTCCCGCTTTAAATCTTTGTGTTTTGACTCCCACCTTTTTACCAGCTGCTTTCAAAACACGCAATAACTTCCTTGTTGCATCAGAACAAAATAGCCCACCTGGTTCAGCACTAAGGGCAGTGCGCAACTCAGTAGTTGGGGTGGTGCAAGGATTAGTGCCAGTGCAACAGGAATTCCCCCATCTCTCCTCTTCCCTCTCCACATATCCTGCACTCTGTCCTCAAATCTGCACTGGAGGGTTGAGGGAGCCGACCAGAATAGATTTAGGAGGCGCAGAGGAGGCGGGGACAGGGAGGGAGTTGTATTGTGCAGCAGAACATTCAACTTAGTACAATATTGTATGCAACCATGTCCCTCTATAGGGATGCGGGTGGCGCTGTGGGTTAAACCACAGAGCCTAGGACTTGCCGATCGGAAGGTCGGCGGTTCACATCCCCGCGATGGGGTGAGCTCCCGTTGCTCAGTCCCAGCTCCTGCCAACCTAGAAGTTCAAAAGCACGTCAAAGTGCAAGTAGATAAATAGGTACTGCTCCGGCGGGAAGGTAAACGGCGTTTCCGTGCACTGCTCTGGTTCACAAGAAGCGGCTTAGTCATGCTGACCACATGACCCGGAAGCTGTACGCCGGCTCCCTCGGCCGGTAAAGCGAGATGAGCGCCGCAACCCCAGAGTCGGTCACAACTGGACCTAATGATCAGGGGTCCCTTTACCTTATGTCCCTCTATAGGTAGCCAGCCATGTTCCATGGGAAGCTCACAGAGACACATTGTGATGTTGATGTTGATTTATTGAATTTATATACCGCCCCATAGCTGGAGGTCTCAGTGTAATGCAATAGTTATGCACTGCTTGTCTCTGTTGTCCATAATTTTACTACCACGGAACCCAAGAGGCTTCATTTGATACATCACGGTTTTGCCACCCTTTACATCTGTTTTTCTCTAGGTACTTAAATGTATTACACATATATTGTGTATGCTCTCCCTAGGGAGGTTTGTCTGGCACCTGCATTATATGTCTTTAAAAAAGGTAAAGGTAAAGGACCCCTGGCAGTTAAGTCCAGTCGCAAACGACTCTGGGGTTGCGGCGCTCATCTTGCTTTACAGGCCGAGGGAGCCAGTGTTTGTCTGCAGACAGTTTTTCTGGGTCATGTGGCCAGCATGACTAAGCCGCTTCTGGCAAAACCAGAGCAGCGCATGGAAACGCCATTTACCTTCCCGCCGTTTACCTTCCCGCCAGTACTTATTTATCTACTTGCATTTTTGGCGTGCTTTTGAACTGCTAGGTTGGCAGGAGCTGGGACTGAGCAACGGAAGCTCACCCCGTCACGGGGATTCAAACCGCCAACCTTCTGATCGGCAAGCCCAAGAGGCTCAGTGCTTTAGACCATAGCGCCACCCGTGTCTTTAAGCACCAGGCAAAAGCGTTCCTCTTCTACCAGGCCTTTGGCCGAATAATATTTTACAGCCTTTTAAATGTGTTTGGAGGGTGGGTGGTTATTGTTTCATTGTTTTTGTTTTAACTATTTTTTATTTTTTATTAGATTTATATACCGCCCTTCCATCATAAGATCTCAGGGCAGAATAAAATACAGAAGAAAAACAAGTGAATAATTAAAAACAAAATGACAAACAACACACACATACCCTTTCCACAGGCACATTTAAAAGGCTGTAGAATGTTAAGCAGCCGAATGCCTGGTTGAAGAGGAATGTTTTTGCCTGGCGCCATCCATATATTTGTGCTTTTATATTCTATTTTTTTTATCTTGCAAACCGTCCTGAGATCTTGTGATGAAGGGTGACATTTAACTCTAATAAATAAAATAAAATAAAATAAATATATAGTGCTTCAGTGTGCAGTTTGGTCTTATTGGCAGTTTATTATTAAGTTATGATATTGTTGTCTTCATATACCGTGGTTTTCATTTCTTATATATATCATCCTGAAATCTGCTTTGAGGGAGAATGAATGAATTAGTGGTGTGTGTAGAATATATTTTTTTGGGGGGGGGGAGTGGTGGCGCAGAGGGCAAGGACAGATAGGTGACACCCCCATCATTCAGCCCGGACACTGAGATCCAGCGCCGAGGGCCTTCTGGCGGTTCCCTCATTGCGAGAAGTGAGGCTACAGGGAACCAGACAGAGGGCCTTCTCAGTAGTGGCGCCCGCCCTGTGGAACGCCCTCCCATTAGATGTCAAAGAGATAAATAATTACCTGATATTCAGAAGACATCTTAAGGCAGCCCTGTTCAGGGAAGTTTTTAATATGTAACGCTGTACTGTTTTTAACACTGATTGGGAGCCGCCCAGAGTGGCTGGGGAAACTCAGCCAGATGGGCGGGGTATAAATAATAAATTATTATTATTATTATTATTATTACTTTGAAGATGGGTAGTGGGAGATAGGAAGAGCATATGCCTCAGTCCTCAGCATTCCAGCAGCATGTTTTAAAGTGGAGCCTTTGGACCATTGCTAGTACCCAAACCAGAAGAGTTTGGATTTGATATCCCGCCTTTCACTCCCTTTAAGGAGTCTCAAAGCGGCTAACATTCTCCTTTCCCTTCCTCCCCCACAACAAACACTCTGTGAGGTGAGTGGGGCTGAGAGACTTCAGAGAAGTGTGACTGGCCCAAGGTCACCCCAGCAGCTGCATGTGGAGGAGCGGAGACACGAACCCGGTTCCCCAGATTACGAGACTACCGCTCTTAACCACTACACCACACAGGCAGCCATATTCCTCAAAAACTGAATTCCAGGATCAACATCCAGAGATGACTTCCTCTCTCTGGTCAGACAGGCAGAGGTTCTGCAGTTGAGACAAGACATCCTTTTAAAAGAGGTCACATTGGTACCTTGGTTCTCAAACTTAATCTGTTCGACTCCCGGAACCATTCTAAAACCAAGGCACGGCTTCTGATTGGCTGCAGGAGCTTTCTGCACTCAATTGGAAGCCGTGGAAGCTGCGGTGGACATTCGGCTTCCGAAAAACATTCACAACCATTCGAAAAACACTTACTTCTGGGTCTGCGGCGTTCGGGAACCGATTTATTCGGGAGCCAAGCCGTTTGAGTACCAAGGTACCACTGCAGTCTTTCTCTATTTGGAAAAGAGAAGGACGGTGCCAGCAGAGAGTGTTTCCTGTGACGTGGGGGTGGTCAGCTAGTTTGCCAAGTCATGTTTGATTGGCATGGGGCACATCTTTATTTAAATTTCATGAATGTCTTTGTGTTTCTGCCTCTATCAGCCAGGAGACTTGGGGTGTCTGATTAATCTTGTATCTAGATAGTTATTAACACGATTTAAAATTGATAGGGGACAGAGTTGACGGCCAGCCATTTATCTTGATCAGATGATGTCTGTTGGAAGCAAGGTCTTGCAGATCTCAAATCTAATGGTTGGGGTTCTCCTATCCATATCAATATCTAGAATGTCTGGCAGCTCTTGGCTGTCTTCTAATTAGGGACTTGCAAGTCTCGTTGAATAGATGAGATTTTAAACAAACGCGCACACATTTTGTTTACATTCTGTTAGAACAAGCATTAGCCTTGTAAGGCTGGTTTGACACAGGAGAAGTTCGCAATCCTTGGTCATCGATTGATGGCTGCAGCTTAGGTGATGACTTGCATGTGTGAATGGGTCCCATAGACTGAACGGCAAAGCGACTGCTGTTGTCTCACCTCACCTCATCTGAAATGCACTGCTGTCCAGTGGGATCCATTCACAGAGTTGGCAGGCAGAGAATTCGAGCAATAAGTTTGTGAGGGCGAGCTGTCGTATTAGATGTGCCTGTTTTATCCAGAGCTGGCGCAGAAAGGCTAGATTATCATTTCAAGGAAGTCCTTCTGTGTCACAAAAGGTGGTTCCCATTTGGAGAACAGTCATTGCGGATTCTCAACACTTATTAGTAGGACCCTGGGGAGTTTGATGAGCTAATGCCAAGACAATGATGGCATTAATTGTTTGAATAATCTGCTGTTTTATTATCTCTCTATCTGAAAGAGTGATAGGGAGCAGTTTAATTAATCACAGGCTCTTTAGCTGAGTGGGGAAAAATAGTTGCCATAAAGCACAACATAATTGTTTCCTGGGGGATTGTTGCTGAAAAGAATCAAGTTTAGCTTTCTATATCGAGCTTCAGTATCCCAAAATATACTGCGGTAGTTTCCTGAGGGGGGCGGGTGATGGACTGTGCCCTGCAAGCCATGTGTGTTACCTATTCTATAAGCAAATCTTATAGAATCTGTTGTTTAGTCATTTAGTTGTGTCTGACTCTTTGTGACCCCATGGACCAGAGCACGCCAGGCACTCCTGTCTTCCACTGCCTCCCACAGTTTTGTCAGACTCATGTTGGTAGCTTTGAGAACACTGTCCAACCATCTCATCCTCTGCCGTCCCCTTCTCCTTGTGCCCTCCATCTTTCCCAACGTCAGGGTCTTTTCCAGGAAGTATTGGAGCCTCAGCTTCAGGATCTGTCCTTCCAGTACCATAATTCAAAAATATCAATTATTTGGCGATCAGCCTTCTTTATGGTCCAGCTCTCACTTCCATACATCACTACTGGGAAAACCATAGCTTTAACTATACGGACCTTTGTCAGAGCAAATAACTCTCAGCAACCTGAGCGGCCAGATACGGAGGTGTCTCTCCCTTGCTCCTGCAACTCAGGTGTTGTCATAGAGGATGTTATCTGGTTAGATGTGCATTGTATGCAGGGCTGCCTTTGAAGACTGTTTAGAAACTACGGCTGGTGCAAAATGGGCCAGTCAGGTTGTTAACTAGACAAGAAGGTGAGAGCATTCACACACACACACGAATGAATGAATGCTGTCACCTTCTTGTCTCAGTTAATATATCTATATAAATAAATCCCAGTTCTGGTGCAAGTGCACTGGCTGCCCCTTTGTTTCAGGGCCCAATTCAAAAGTGATGTTTTTGACTTTTAAAGCCATATATGGCTCAGGGCCTCTATATCTAAAGGACCCCCTTTCCCCATACAAACCCGCTTGGCACCTGAAGTGGTCATGTTTTTGCCTGCATACCACTTTGAAGGGAGGTTCAGAGAGGAAGTGACGAGAGAAAGAGCCTTTTCTGCGCTAGCCCCTTGTCTGTGGAACGATCTCCCCAACTTTAGTGTTGTAAGAATGAGTGAGAATACTTGAACCCTGTCAAAAAAATGCTAAATGTTGAGGCTGCTTCACACATGCTTAAATCTTGATTTTTTCCCTTTTTTTCTCCCCCTCAACTCAAACAGTATAAATGTTGCAAATAGGAAAATCATTAAAGATAATACAAGACGAGTACAGAAATTCCTCAGTCTGCTTTTACCAACATTTTAAGGACTGCAAAGAAATGTGTAACCCAGCGCATACTGGCATTAACCCATTAAAATTAACATTAACCAATTAAAAACTGCCACAATAAATAACTTGACCATAATCCAGACAAAAACCAAACAACTCTTTTACAATTGGCTCGCTATATCTACTTATAGATACACATAGAGCGTCGACATACTTGTAGATGCACACACCTTTAATACAAACACATGAACAATGTATAGGGATTTAATATCAGTCAGACGGCCAGAGCTCATGAAACATATAGCCTTCCCTACTTGAATCCTGCCATTTAGGTTAGGGAAGGTGACAGGCCCAGGTTTGCTCACACGTAATGTGTGAAATGTCTTTTTCCTCCCGTGTCGTAAGCAACTTGTACTTGGAAGCAGTTAGCTGGTGGCTTTGCTCCATCATCAAGACTTCCGTAACACACCATGCTTGCATAGTGGAAGTAAAGTTGTGCCTGCGCTCCATAAAACGTTGGTCTCTTATTTTCCCTGGGCAAACTCTTCAAATGGATGCTTCTTTGCGAGAAAAGGGGGTTGGGGAGAGAAGAAGCCTTGTTGCCAGAGCAACTGGTACATCTTGTGCTTCTTGATTTGTGCGAAAGATAGAGCACAACTCTGGAAGGGGAGACAGGGAAGCGAAACAAAGAACCCAACCCACACACGCCTGCACACCGATATGTCATGCTAACGCTTGGGCTCTGTGAAGAGTTTTCAAGGGAAAGGTGCTTTCTCCCTTCTGCCCTCTGGAACTGCCTGGGTTCCATAAAGGGGAATGGATGTTTATGTACCGTTCGGTTTTAGCAATGTGATCTTAGTGGGGTCTGCAGAGACTGGCTGAACCAGCACTTCCATGGCTTCCAACCAAGTCAGCCCCCCTGGGTGCTCTTCTGGTCAGTCACCATCATTGGCCCTAACATGGGGTATTTGGGACGTAACTTTTCAGGCAGAACAAACATGCCTGTCTCTGTCGAAGCAGCTATCTCCTTTTGACTTGATCTTGAGCATACTGTTTCTTGCTTCCAACTTTCATAGTGTCCTGGGAAGCTCCAGGACAGTTTTATCTGAATTTTCTGTAGAGGGAGAAGACTGATCCTTTTGAGGGTGTGCATATTCACAGCAGCATTAGAGACCGCCCCCCAGATGCCAGACACATTTTGCAACTGGTGTGGGTCCAATTGTGACCACGTGGAGATCTCTGGGTGCTAATTTGGCACCTGACATCTCCCTCTGGCTGGCCCCTCCGGCTTTCTTAAGCAGGTAAGCAGAATACCGTTTATTGTTTTACATTCCACCTTTTTGTCCACGGAGTTCCATGGTTCACCTCGCTCCTCAGTTAATCTCTACAACGACCCTGTGAGGTAGGTAAAGTGGTTGTGACTGGCCCAAGGTCACCTAGTGAACTTCGTGTCTGAGTGGGGATTTGAACTCTGATCTCCCAGGTCCTAGGGACGCGGGTGGCGCTGTGGGTTAAACCACAGAGCCTAGGACTTGGCAATCAGAAAGTCGGCGGTTCGAATCCCTGCGACGGGGTGAGCTCCCGTTGCTCGGTCCCTGCTCCTGCCAACCTAGCAGTTCGAAAGCATGTCAAAGTGCAAGTAGATAAATAGGTACTGCTCCGGCGGGAAGGTAAACAGCGTTTCCGTGCGCTGCTCTGGTTCGCCAGAAGCGGCTTAGTCATGCTGGCCACATGACCTGGAAGCTGTACGCCGGCTCCCTCAGCCAATAAAGCGAGATGAGCGCCGCAACCCCAGAGTCGGTCACGACTGGACCTAATGGTCAGGGGTCCCTTTACCTTTTTACCTCCCAGGTCCTAGTTCAACATTCAAACCACTACACCACACTGGCTTCCTAGAGTCCTTCTGCCACGGGGCAGCTCTATAAGTTAAATTGGTAAATAAATATGGGGAAAGCAAAATATCACTTTAGGGGTAGGATCTAGAACTTTTCCTTTGAAGCTTGAATTTGTTTTATTGTGGATTGTTACATCTGATGTTTTAATGTGCTGTAAACCACTTCAATATTTTTTATTTAAAATATAGAATATAGAATAAAATATAGAAATAAAATGAACAGCAACAACAATTTTCGTTGAATTAAAAAAAGGCCCCTAGACATTCCGCAACCTAGGCTTAAGGTGACCGCAACCTAGGCTTAAGGTGCCATTTTGTGATTAGCTTATATAGCTGAGTTTCTAACACTGATTCACATATATACAGGTTGAGCAGGTGCAAGCCAGGTTCGGACACATGTAGGCATTGCTGATCCTAAAGAAACATCAATTAAACATCAATTCCCAAAAGCAACAGGAATGTTCTTGCAGCCTACGAACTTGCTTTCTCCTGGCTAGCTGTATGAGACTTTGAATCTCATACACAATCTTTCGAACTTTGTTTTATAGAGTTGCAGCTGTTTACTGCGTCCGAGGAAGGCTGCTATCAGTTAATGGTAAGGGGTGCTTTGTTGACCAGGGCAAAGTGCCGTGCAAGACAGGAGCTTCCTTTGCAAGTTAACAAAATAAGCTTTGCAGAACCTGTGGTGATCAGGGTGGAAGACATCCCGTTGCATACTTACCCTGTAAGTGAAGAATAGCGAACAGTGGACATTTTCACAACAAAGTAGCTGCAAATCATTCAAAATTCAGCATCATAAATGGTGTTTATGGGGTAGGGGAGAGAGGACAGTTATCTGCTAGTTCTTTGTCTGTGGTCCTGGCTCAAAGAGGTGTCAAAGTCTGGTGTCCTCCATTTTTTTGCCATGTTTTAAAGTGTTGAAAGATTTTTCAAACGAAAGTGAGGCAAGTGTCTAAACCTCCTCCTGCAATAAATATTCTGCAGAAAGTGGCACCCATCTAAATTGCAGATTAAGCAATATGTTTGCTTAACATCTTTCTGAGAAAGGCAAAGTTGCGTAAGAGACGCGCTTGTCTGGGATGCCTTTTGCAAAGAATCTTTCAAAACAACTTCAGGTAGTCTTCCCAGTGTGACCTCGCACCAAAGTAATCTTAAAACCACAGTCGTTTTTCAAAGCTTGCATAATATTCTGACATATACAAATGATAACGCTTAATATTTTAATCAAATTTTTACTTTTTCCAGAAGGTGGAAAAAGTTTGTTCCAACAGACAGGAGAGATCCAAAGATCTTATTTCCCATGTCTTTTTTTTATTAAAAATATATAACAGTAATCATTTATTTAGAATGAGGGACAGATTACAGCATTACAGAACCAATGCTTTCCTTGTTGATTTATAAGTTCTTTCTTTTAACCACCTCTAATCACTGTTGTTTGCAGAGGCTAAGTTCAGGAAAATTTGATCTGGATTTCGTTCGTACATGGAATCTGGACAGTGTGATTTGCGCTTATTAGCTGAAACTACCCCTGCATAAGTCCTGCTAGTACAATGGACCTTTTTGCCTCCTTTTCTCCTTCTGCATCCCTGAAATCAACTGAGTGGCCTGGAGAACAGTGTTCAGGGGGAGGAGGAGAGGAGGAGAAGGGAGATGGTTCTGTCTGGCAAGTGGCAAATCTCCTTAAAGCTACACTGAGTGTCTCCTCAAGGGGATACCATTTGTTTCAATTGACCTGTCAAAAGTGATCCAGAACCACTTGCTTTTTAATGTCAAAATGATTGAGAACATTCATTTCCCCACACTTTTAGTACGCTTTGCATAAAAATCTAGTATTACTTTGTATTTCTAGAGCACTTTAGAATGCTGAGGGTGGTACATTATTGATCTATTTATTTAGATGGGTGTATATTCCACCCAAAAGGGAGGCGGGTGGCTCTGTGGTGTAAACCACTGAGCCTAGAGCTTGCCGATCGGAAGGTCGGCGGTTCAAGTCCCCGCGATGGGGTGAGCTTCTGTTGTTCTGTCCCTGCTCCTGCCAACCTAGCAGTTTGAAAACAAGTCAAAGTGCAAGTAGATAAATAGGTACCACTCTGGCGGGAAGGTAAATGGCGTTTCTGTGTGCTGCTCTGGTTTCACCAGAAGTGGCTTAGTCATGCTGGCCACATGACCCGGAAAAACTGTCTGCGGACAAACGTCGGCTCCCTCGGCCAGTAAAGCAAGATGAGCGCTGCAACCCCAGAGTCGTTCATGACTGGACTTAACTGTCAGGGGTCCTTTACCTTTACCTTTATTCCACCCAGTAAGTTAAATACAATGCAACCAACGACAATACTAATGAATCTGCACAGGTAGAAATATCTCGGTTAAGAATCAAAATGTGGGGGTCCTTAATCTGAGAAAAAACACACCACATGATCATCCCTACTGTTCAGAATTACCTTATAGTGCCTTTCTGTCTGGCTTATCTCACTCCAGTACTGTTTACTCCCGGCACTCTGCAGATGTTGAGGACTACAACTCCCATCCCCAATCAGCATGGCTAATAGTCAGGATGATGGGACTTGTGATCCAAAACTTTTGAACAGCAGCATGTTGGCCCTGGGGGGTCTTCTTTTAGACTACCTTCTAAAGTTGGAAGATCCAGATCTCTTCATTATGTCTGCACGGCATTTTTTCTACACTGAACCAAATGCAGGTTTTGAGCTGTTTCTGGTTGCCTATTAAGGACTCAATAAACCAACATAGTTTTGCTGTCTTCCTGTGACAAATGGGTGTTAGTGGGAGTGTGGGTGTCAAGATACCTGACCGGCTGCAGTGAATGACTGGGGCTGGCTTTAAAGCTCACACGTTGGGCAGAGTGGCCTCTTAATTTGGTTCGCCTCCTCGCTTGGTGGATCTGAATTGCCACAGCCAGGTTCAGAGTCTTATCTGTGACTCGTGTTCCTCAGAGGTTTGCAGGGGGGTTAATGCTTGAGCACTAGCAGATATGGGGGCTGTGGGATCTCCCAAAGTAATCAAATGGTGCTCTGGTTTGTTTCCAGAGGAAGGGCAACTACCCATTACTGCTGTTGGAAGAAAAATGGATATTTATTGATGCTGCAGATACTGTTGGAGCCTAGGGAGTGGACACCATTAGTGCAACCAAAACTAGTGTGTTGTTGCTGTTGTTTGTGTGTGTGTGTATACAGTGGTACCTCGGGTTACATACGCTTCAGGTTACATACGCTTCAGGTTACAGACTCCGCTAACCCAGAAATAGTGCTTCAGGTTAAGAACTTTGCTTCAGGATGAGAACAGAAATCGTGCTCCGGCGGTGCGGCAGCAGCAGGAGGCCCCATTAGCTAAAGTGGTGCTTCAGGTTAAGAACAGTTTCAGGTTAAGTGCAGACCTCCGGAACGAATTAAGTACTTAACCCAAGGTACCACTGTGTGTGTGTGTGTGTGTGTGTGTGTGTGTGTATTGCCTGCATGGCATGGGATGAGCACGTTTGCTGAAGGAATTCCTTACTCCAGCCACTTCAGAGTGCAAACAACAGCTGTACGGAATGGTTATACAGTCGCCTCTTGGCAGGCATTGACGCCAGCTGTGTGCCAACGGTTTTGCAATGCCTGCCAAATATTTCCACATATGGGGGAGATAGGCACCAGCGAAGATAGCTATCGGAGGCCACTTATGTGAACCGAAACTACTGGGAATTGCACACTTCTCCAACATGTAGGTACCTGATTTTCTTAGTGCCTTTGCAAACATGCAAGTTAGTTCTTACAAGTGAGGCCAGCGATGAAGCATGCAGAGTTTTCCTGCCCATTACGCTAGCCAGGCGGCAACACCCCCTTCCAGGATTTCTCATTCTGCTCTCCCTCCTTCTTGGAATTCTGTTTCCTCCTCCACCAGTCAGCCATTGAGCATGCTCAGTCCATTGTATTGTTTTTTCCTTCTGCCATACCTTTCACATTTCCCCTTTAAAGCTTCCCTGCCCCATTCTGCGAACCTTGGGGTTGTCCTTTTGTTTGAAATGCCACTTTAAAAAAGCAAAAAAAGGAAACTGTGTTCAGAGAGTAAAGAAATCTTGATAACACTTTACTGAACAGAAAAGCACAATATATAACTTGAGGAGCAATAAACAGAGAGGTTTAGCCTTTCACGGCAAACCTTGTAAAAAGCTTAACATTCACCAAAATATTTCCTCGCAGCTACGGAGCCAGCATACGCTATCTCACTAAAGATAATCCCACCTCCACCAGTTTCTAAGCAGTTCCTCCATCTCTGCCATCAGTACAGTGGTACCTCGGGTTACATACACTTCAGTTTACATACGCTTCAGGTTACAGACTCTGCTAATCCAGAAATAGTACCTCGGTTTAAGAACTTTGCTTCAGGATGAGAACAGAAATCATGCTCCAGCGGTGCAGCAGCAGCGGGAGGCCCCATTAGCTAAAGTGGTGCTTCAGGTTAAGAACAGTTTCAGGTTAAGAACGGACCTCCAGAACGAATTAAGTACGTAACCAGAGGTACCACTGTATATCAGCTAGCCAAGAGAGGAGTCCCTCTTGGCTAGTTGACTCACTGGTAACAGCGATAACCCTTAAGCTGCAAACTAAATGATCCATGCTGTGGCACTTCCGACACCTCCAACCTTCTCTATATCTTCCACTTGTGTGTGGGTGGTGCTGTTTTGGCAACATGAAGATGTTGTTGGACCTCCCATCATCTCTGGTCATTGGCCATGCTGACTGCTGGGGCTGATAGGAATTGGAATCCCAACAACTGGGGGAGGACTGTGGTTAGAGCTAGGGATGGTGGATGAATTGCATCTTTGTGAATTCTGATAGGGACTGGACCGACCCACACTTCGCGGGCTAATGCACACATCAAAACTTAGATGCCCACGATCTTTCACATTCCCTGAGTGTTCCAGCACAGATACAAATCTTAGTCCAGCAAGATAGGGTGCTCCAGAGATCCCCCACCCATGCTTTAGCCCAGGGGTGGGGAACCCTTTTCAGTCCAGTGGCTGCATTTCCTGCTGAGCAGAACTTCTGGTGGCCACAGACCAGTGGTGCGCAGGGCTAATAATAATAATAATAATAATAATTTATTATTTATACCCCGCCCATCTGGCTGGGTTCCCCCAGCCACTCTGGGCGGCTTCCAACAGAACACTAAAATACAATAACCTATTAAACATTAAAAGCTTCCCTAAACAGGGCTGCCTTCAGATATCTTCTAAAAAGTTTGGTAGTTATTTTTCTCTTTGACATTTGGTGGGAGGGCGTTCCACAGGGTGGGTGCCACTACCGAGAAGGCCCTCTGCCTGGTTCCCTGTAACTTGGCTTCTCGTAACGAGGGAACCACCAGAAGGCCCTAGGCGCTGGACCTCAGTGTCCGGGTAGAAGGATGGAGGTGGAGACGCTCCTTCAGGCTTAGAGTCAAAAGGGGCAGAGCAATGAAGTTAGAGCTGTTGTCGTTTTTCACCTATTGTAGGCTCATTTCTACACAAACATCTGTCTTTCACCCAGGCAAGAAATGCATTAGCAAAAGAACATCCCAGCAAAGAGAGTGTGATTCAAGACCAGTGAGGGTGTAGCTGGTGGAGGGTCCCACAAGCTAGAAATAGGTGTCTTTGCCTGGGGTTCTCCATTGCTGCTTTAGCCAGAAATCCAGCTCCAATAATTATTGGACATTTGCGACAGGGGCTTCTAAGACGGAAGATGTGGGAAACGAGACGAGAGAAGCAAAGCAATAGACTAACGAACGTCGTTTGAAAATGTTCATTTGTAATATAACCCTGCATGATCAATAATCCTACACAGGAAGATAGAGATCTTTCTGCGAAAACTTTTGAAGCGCTGTTGCAGTAAAGGAGGCGAAGACCTTCCTTGGAAATGTAACTGATTCTCTTTTCGCTTCACTTTTATATTTGCAACTTGCTTTCAGCACATTTTCTTTGGAAATGCGGCTAAGATCAAATTGATTAAAATATACTGTCGGTAAAAAAGAGAAAGAAGAAAAAATCCTACCATGAACATTATCAGCACCCAGAAAAACTGACAGCCTATCAGCAGCACTCAGTAGTCAGCTGTAAATCATCTGTGATTAGGGAAAACATTTGAAAAGGAAAGCCTTTTATCCATTGGCAGAAGCCACGGAGGTGAGGCAGCACTGCTGTTATTCCAAGCTGAGAAATAATAAGGATTTTTTCTTTTCTGTTCCTTTGTGTCTGTGATCTAGTGCTTTCAAAAAAAGAAACACCAGGAATTATTCACTTCAGGTAGGGGGAAGTGTGTACCTGTGTGAAAGAACGGGAGCACTGTTTTTAAAATCTCCAGGCCTCCAGATAGAAATGTAAAGATTTACATACCGTATAAATATATGTATATACCGTATTCTCTAATTTCTCTGGGGGATATGGCATCCAGGATTTTATTTATCTCATTTGTGCCAAAAGGAAAATCCAATGATCCACACAGGTAATGGTGTAGATTTAGTACTATTAACCGAAATGTATATGTGGATACTTTTCTGTGTATGACCTCTTTCTTTCAATGGAATTATGTGACAATCCTGGAGAGAGAGAAGCTTGGATTGGCCCTGTTGAAAAACAACAAATTTATTTCAGGGGAGAAAAAAAAAGATGTTTTCTTATGAATACAAGAGGTTTACTTTGCAGGGAGGTCACTGGAAGCGGAGCTCAAAGGATGGATTTCATCTTTTTTCCTCATTCACTGCTGAAAGATATCAAATGTATTAACTCTTTCACCTGACCTGCAGGCCTCTGTGCAGATAACGCTTAAGAACAAGACCTAATGACGTCAACTAAATGCAAGGCACGGTAAACAAAACAAAGCAGAACAAACGTGGGGCGAAAGATTGCAGGGCCGGGTTTGGGCTCCGATGACCTTCGTGGTCTCTCCCGACTCTACAGTTATATGATTTTATGATTCTAAAACAGGCTTCCTCAGCCTTGGCCCTCCAGATGTTTTTGGCCTACAACTCCCATGATCCCTAGCTAGCAGGACCAGTGGTCAGGGGTGATGGGAATTGTACTCTCAAAACATCTGGAGGGCCGAGGTTGAGGAAGCCTGTTCTAAAAGAATTTCCCCTGTATCTTTCGGACCCAGTCTGCTAAAGGCCTCTTGACACATTTCATTTTTTAGGTGTACACCTAAGACACTTTAAGCGTACATTTCCTGTGAAGTGGGAAGCCACGGTTGCAAACACATCTGTCTGTGCGTGTGATGTAACAGGCACTTTCCCCAAAACTCGATACAATTGCTTTCTCTCTTGCATCGGGCATGGTTTTGAGGGCTTGGAGATGGAGGTTCTGAATTAGTTGACAACAGGAGGATGCTGAATTTCAACTTGTAGTGTTTGAAAGATCTGGAGCCACTGTAATCATTGCTGATTGACCTTTGTGTACCATATGCTTAAGAATAGAATTCTGCATACCTCTACTGCCCCGAAATACTGTGTCCAGATTTCCCCTCCAGCTGAATTCTGTGGCTTGTATATGTTACAAACATTAGGACTAATAATTATGCAAGCTAGCAAAAATTGCAGGCAGAATTTATTCCTACACAGAGAAGCAAAGAGCTGCACAGGGCACAGATCCCCTGACCACTGAAAAACTGAAGTTACGATCCTGTACACGCTAAACTAATGTATGCATTTGCAGTCATGGGCATTAGCAAGATAACAATCCTGATTACAGTCCCTTCCATAAGATAAACATGTTAACAGTGGGGGATCAAAGCAACAATGACGCTATATTAAAACACACCTTCCTTTTCTGCTCAAATATCTCTATAGATGTGTGTAAGCATGAACCTCAGTTTTAAAAATGGGGCTAGTTTATTTGGAGGAGGGGAAGAAGATGGGGAAGAAAAACCCAGCATCCTTCTTTTAAATAAATCTGCTGTGCCAGTTTGGCACACCTACATTTGAAACACTGGTGGAGAACCTGCGGACTTCTACATGTTGACCATCCCTGAACATTGACCATGCTGTTTGGGGCTGATGGGAGCTGGAGTCCAGCAATATCTGAAGGGCTACGGGTTTCTCATAGAATCATGGAGTTGGAAGGTACCCTGAGGATCATCTAGTCCAATGACCTGTAGTGTCGGAATATTCTGCTGTGCCTTACAGGGATTGAACCTGCAACCTTGGCGTTACCAGCACCATGCTCCAACTAGCTGAGCTATCTGTTGGTGCTTTAAAGCGACCAGTCTCAACTTTTTCTCCCCTTGGATAAAACATAGGAAGTCAGATCCTTGGTCCATCTAGCTCAGTATTGTTTACACTGACCGGCAGTGCGTTTCCAGGTTTTCAAATGGAGGAAATTCCCAACCCTACCTGAAGATGCTGGGGATTGAACTTGGGAAAGGAGATGCTCTACCACTGGGCTGTGACCCTTACCCAAAACAAATATGGAGGACATGCATATTTTTTAATGTAGTGTGTTTGTGTGTGTTAGAAAGTATTCTGATGATTATTCTGATGATTGCTGTTATTATTGAGCCATCCTAGATGGCAGAATTTAACTTTGCAATGCTCGAATAGCCAAACAGCTTGGGTTTCTCCAGCCACAGCTATTGAGGTCCACTCTGCAGCTCTTCAGACTGATTGCATTGATTTGACCTACAGGCTGTTCCCTTGCAGGCTTAAAGCCCACTGCGGAGGAGCTTTGCTTGAGTTAAGGGCTGGGGTTGGTGCGGTGGATGAGCCCAATGCCCTGGTAGAAGATCTGGGCATAATTCAGAGACATCACCCAGGGCACAGGTTACCCTCTGACATTCCCTCCAAAAGCACAAGAATCCTTTGCACCTGCAAAGCTGCATCAATGAAATTCACAACTCTTTATGAAATACAATCTCCCTTTTGTTTCTTTCATAGAAGGTACACACTGTGATGGGACGCGGGTGGCGCTGTGGGTAAAACCTCAGTGCCTAGGGTTTGCCGATCGTATGGTCGGCGGTTCAAATCCCCGCGGCGGGGTGAGCTCCCGTCTTTCGGTCCCAGCTCCTGCCCACCTAGCAGTTCGAAAGCACCCCTAAGTGCAAGTAGATGAATAGGTACCGCTTTATAGCGGGAAGGTAAACGGCGTTTCTGTGTGCTGCGCTGGTGCTGGCTCGCCAGAGCAGCTTCGTCACGCTGGCCACGTGACCCGGAAGTGTCTCCGGACAGCGCTGGCCCCCGGCCTCTTAAGTGAGATGGGCGCACAACCCTAGAGTCAGACACGACTGGCCCGTATGGGCAGGGGTACCTTTACCTTTACCTTACACACTGTGATGCACTAGCTTTCTTCCAAAAAACAGGGGGGGGGGGAGCCTTTCAGCTCCATCTGGCATAGCTGATAGTCGGGGAAGATGGAAGTTGTAGTCCATCCCCATCTGGAGAGACACAGGTTTTCCCATCTCTGCCCTAAAGAAGCTTTCGTCATTCATGGATCTCCTTCTGTACCAGCTTGTCCGTTGAGCCTATGCATGTCTCAGATTCTTGGTTTATATTCCAATGTGCAAATGCGTGCTGGTCACAGGCCTATTGGACCTCACTGCCGCCCCGTGCAATTGAGAGGGTGCAGTCAAATGCTCTTCAGCTGCCCATTAGAGTAAAAGACTGATAGCAATGAGATGCTGTATTATGATGGAAGTTGACTTCCTGTCTACCAAACTTATCAATGAACCTTCCATGATAAGCTTACAAGGAACGCCAAGATTCCCTTGACAGTGTGAAAACCATGGCTGTCAATACACTTGATTGTGGGGGATGGATTTGTATGAGCATCCTACTTAGGATCTTCATGGTTTTTTTACGGTTAGGCTTGAGCATCTGTGTTGTGTTGTGCAGCCGCTGGGAGAGATCATCAGGGGGTTTGGGCTGGGTGTCCATCAATATGTGGATGATACCCAGCTCTACCTCTCTTTCAAATCAGAACCAGTGAAGGCGGTGAAGGTCCTGTGTGAGTGTCTGGAGGCGTTTGGAGGATGGATGGCGGCTAACAGATTGAGGTTGAATCCTGACAAGGCAGAAGTGCTGTTTTTGGGTGACAGGAGGCGGGCAGGTGTGGAGGACTCCCTGGTCCTGAATGGGGTAACTGTGCCCCTGAAGGACCAGGTACGCAGCCTGGGAGTCATTTTGGCCTCACAGCTGTCCATGGAGGCGCAGGTCAATTCTGTGTCCAGGGCAGCTGTTTACCAGCTCCACCTGGTACGCAGGCTGAGACCCTACCTGCCCATGGACTGTCTCGCCAGAGTGGTGCATGCTCTAGTTATCTCTCGCTTGGACTACTGCAACACGCTCTATGTGGGGCTACCTTTGAAAGTGACCCGGAAAATTCAACTAATCCAGAATGCGGTAGCTAGACTGGTGACTGGGAGTGGCCACCAAGACCATATAACACCTGTGTTGAAAGACCTTCATTGGCTCCCAGTACGTTTCCGAGCACAATTCAAAATGTTGGTGCTGACCTTTAAAGCCCTAAACGGCCTTGGCCCAGTATACCTGAAGGAGCGTCTCCACCCCCATCGTTCTGCCCGGATACTGAGGTCCAGCTCCGAGGGCCTTCTGGCAGTTCCCTCACTGCGAGAAGCCAAGTTACAGGGAACCAGGCAGAGGGCCTTCTCGGTAGTGTCACCCGCCCTGTGGAATGCCCTCCCATTAGATGTCAAAGAGAACAACCACCAGACTTTTAGAAGACACCTGAAGGCTGTTCAGGGAAGCTTTTAATGTTTGACGCATTACTGTATTTCAGTATTTTGTTGGAAGCCACCCAGAGTGGCTGGGGAAGCCCAGCCAGATGGGTTGGGTATAAATAATAAATTATTGTTATTTTTATTATATGAGAGTTGGATTTTTTCAGTTGGAGTTGAGAGGTAGTTTGCAGCGATTTAGTTTTCTCGTCAAAATTCTACTAATAGGTTTAGGATTGGAGCAGCTCCTATGAAGGAAGGTTTACAGCACTTTGGGACTCTCAGCTTAGGAAAGAAGGCAACCTCCATTACTGGAGAGCGCTGCTGAACTCAGATTCTGCTTTTCAGCTTCCCATGAGTATCTGGTTGGCCGCAGTGAGAACAGGATGCTAGACTAGATGAACTGTGGGCCCAGTTCTGCAGAGCTCTTCTTCCGCTCTTAGATTTTGGGTTAGCAAAGAGCTAAGCAAGCAAAATGTCCGAAGCATAAGGCTGCCTGCTGGTGTAGCTGCAATATTAACTGTAGCCTGGAGGTAGATAATTCCTTTTATTTATTCCTTGTATTTATAGCCTGCCTCTTCAAAAGCCCCAAAGATACAAGAGCGCAAATGTTTAGCATTGAGATGGCTGTGAATTAGGGTCTAGTGTAAATCCAAAAGCACACTTACTTGAGCCGCCGGGACTGCCTTCTAAATAAATAGCTCTCTCTGCTGTTCATCAGGCTTCCCCGCACTCATTTTTTTGCGTCGTTGGGAGAGAGAAAAAATTAGCTAGCTTTTCCAAACCTGCCAACCAGCATTTCCACTGCTTCCTGGCCCATTTCCTAATCCCAGAGTTGTTCTTTTCTTTTGGTCCATCTAATGGGCATGGTCCCAGGCCTAGCCTTCTGGGACTGCCATGAGTAGTAGTGCCAATGGGAAAAGTTGGTGGGGTCGTAACTCATCCTCTCTCGGTGGCCCCATGTGCACCGTACAACTGAACATTCATGTCTTCTGCTGAAGAATCTTGTGAACTGTAGTTTTGTTACGGGTGCTGAAAGTTGTTAGGAGGCCCCATTCCCTTTACTCCTTCCCCCCGTGTTATCCCCCTAATGTCAAAAATCAGATTGTAAGCTCCTTGGGACAGGGATCTACCTGCACCATATGCACCGATGATGTTGTAGAAGACACCAGCTGTCCATCCTCTTGGGAAGCATATTCCTTCCATTTTCTTTACAGCACACCTGTTGTGTGCTGGTGTGTATAATATAGTTCTATGACAAGGTTATTACCTAGCATATTACCTAGCATTAGAATTATGGGTGGGATACAAAAAAGGAGAGGGAATACTTTGGCGAATATTTAAAAGAAATGTAATAACCAAGGGACATGGGTGGCGCTGTAGGTTAAACTACAGAGCCTAGGACTTGCCGATCAGAAGGTCAGCAGTTTGAATTCCCGCGACGGGGTGAGCTCCCGTTGCTCGGTCCCTGCTCCTGCCAACCTAGCAGTTCAAAAGCACGTCAAAGTGCAAGTAGATAAATAGGTACCGCTCCAGCAGGAAGGTAAACGGTGTTTCCGTGTCCTGCTCTGGTTTGCCAGAAGAGGCTTAGTCATGCTGGCCACATGGCCCGGAAGCTGTACGCCGGCTCCCTCGGCCAATAAAGCGAGATGAACGCTGCAACCCCAGAGTCGGTCACGACTGGACCTAATGGTCAGGGGTCCCCTTTACCTTTATTAATAACCAGATAAATTTCCAAGTAGGGTTAGATATATGAGCAGCAGCTAAAAATCATCAGAAGATAGGTGGTAATTAAGGAGATGCAGCTCAATAAGGATTAAATAAGACCCCACAAAGGGATGTTTGTGGAAGTCAAAGAATGTAAGATAAAGAACGACAACTGTATAATCAATGTATTAAAATATGTAAAATGCATAGATAAGAATTAATATATAGTGCTAGAATCGGAATGCAAGTTCCTTTTTAAAAAATAAATAAATCACATGTCAACATTCGATCCTCTGTCTTCTGCCATGTGGTTTCCAAAGGGAAAGATCCATTTGGAGCATGGCTGCTGTTCTCCGGGGTCTGACATCTGTGCATCTGCAGGAACTGCCAGGTCTCCTCGCCAACACTTTGCCAGCTTTGATCTCCACTGTGCGCTCAGTGAATTTGCATTTCCCTTTCTCTCTCCTGGTGCTTTGGCACCGAAACGTGCCCTTCGTTGCTCTTCCAGACTGTCAGGTTCAATTCATCATTGCTGGAATGTTGTAAAGGCCTTTTTGTTTCGTGTTTTGCTTTGCCCGCATCTCCCCCTGCTTCTTCGTCTTTCTCTTTTTTTTAGAGCAGCCATCTTATTGTCTCCCCCCCGCATGCACTTCTTTGTGAAAGAAATAAAACGCCGCACCTCCCCATTTGACAGGACCATCGCTGCAGCCTATTGCTCGGCAAACAACTTCGGCTGTTTGTCATCGGAGTGGAGAAATTTGGTGAAAAGGTGGCGCAACCCTGATTGTCAGAGTGTGGCAATTCTCATGCCCTGAGCAAGAAAACAGAAGCAGAACTGACAGAAGCTATTTGTGTGGCCCTTTCTTTCCCCTCTACTCCTCGTCCTTTTCTGCCAGTCTTGAAAAATTCTTCCTGAGTTTCGTGGCTCCAGGTCCCTCTGGTATGCTCCTCTTATCTTGCAGCGATGGTGGGCCTGAGTAATGCCCCATACTTGTCTACTTTGGGGGACAGAATACTGGAATAGTCAGGCCCTCTTTTCAGTCCAGCATAGTTATCTTGTCTTTAGTTGCTCTATCACAGGCAGTTGAAATAATTTTAAACCGCAAAAATCCAACGAAACAATGGCCAAATAACAGCTAGCATTTACCTTTAGCCTTGCCTCTCCTACAAAATGTATCATTTGCTATCGGAAAGCACCGCCATACCCTTTCTAGATTCTAAAACAGGTGTGACAAATCTTTCGCCCTGAGCTACAACTCCCATCAGCCCTAGCAAACATGGCCAATGACCAAGGATGATGGGAGTTATAGTTCAGCAACATCTGGAGGGCCAAAGGTTCCAGATACCTCTTTTTAAAAATTATCTTGCTGGAAAATTGAATGGTTGAGTGGTAGGTCATTGGGATGACCCAACTTGGTAACTAAACTTTGTCTTGTACTAAGACGCACTCTAGATAAATACTGCTCAGTCTTCTAATGTTAACTAAGTAGAAATGAACCCTGAACTGTCGTGGGGAATTGCAAGCTGCACAGCAGAACTTTCCAAACATTTTCATGTTGGTGACACACTTTTTAGACATGCATCGTTTTGCAACACAACAGTTCAGTTTTACTGGAAAACCGGAGGTTAAACTAACCCCTTTCCAGCCCCGGAGATTGTTTGAGTGACATACCTACACAGTGCAGCTGACACGCTAACATTTGCGAAGCTCTATTCTACAGATATACAGTGGTACCTCGGGTTACATACGCTTCAGGTTACATACGCTTCAGGTTACAGACTCCGCTAATCCAGAAATAGTACATCGGGTTGAGAACTTTGCTTCAGGATGAGAACAGAAATCGTGCTCCGGCAGCGCGGCGGCAGTAGGAGGCCCCATTAGCTAAAGTGGTGCTTCAGGTTAAGAACAGTTTCAGGTTAAGAACGGACCTCCGGAACGAATTAAGTACTTAACCCGAGGTACCTCTGTATAGGCACTGCTTGTGGTAGTTGATTGTAAGTGAACAGGCCAAGAGAAAGAAGCTAGATTCTTGATTTTCCTTTGCAGAAACAACATCCTATTAATTGCATAAGAAATGGGTGCTCAATTTACTATCTGCACGTGCTCCTGTAATAGTTGTGGAGCAAATGGCCTTGTAGGTTAGCGATAAGATCTCCTGTGGATCCTTAATTAACTCAGATCAACATGTGCTCGAAGCTGTTGCAATTTGAATGCATTTAGGAATAATCTAATTCTAACATTCCAGGAAAGTCAATTTTCTGCTCTTTGGTACACTACACTGCTGCTAAAGACCAGTACAACTTGTACACCAACATTTATTGTGCGTTCCGCGATTGCTAGTCCACAAAAGTTATGTGTGATACATACCGTATCTTAAATGGATATCTGGCCTCGCAGCTTCCATAACAAATTAACTTTACTTGAACCCCTTCTCCAAGGCAAGCCGCTGTAAAACAAATAAGACAGCTCTGGTTCTACATCACATGAGATCACACATGAACGTTATAATAATTTATGTGTGTAATTGTGTTCTCTTTTTATTGTACAGGGGACAGTTCAGAGAGTTTTTTAAAAAAACACAACCACCTGACACTGCCAGCTCTGAAACAAATTATCTCATTATTGGAGGGAATAGAAGCGCCAGTTTATGGAAACTGGCAAAATAGTAGCATCGAAGTCTAAGAGAGGTGATTTGTGTTGCATAGAAGACATTAATCTTGGCAAATGGGAAAAGATGCATAAGGCTTCAGAAGAAGCTATATTGGATTCATTCTTGTTACATTAAAATTAGATGCTATATGCAAGTCAATAATACCCGTGCAAAAGTGTCCCAGCTAAGAGAGTTGATAATCCACAAGCGTTTAAATTCGAAATGAGATAGGAAGCATTTTAAGGCAAGAGGGAGGAGGAGTCTTCTGTTTAACAAAGAGAATAAGTATTTGCAATTGCTGGTGTGAAATGGGATAATTTTAAGAGAAATGTTCTAAATAGCTTTTGCCACAGATAATGGCTTTTGTTATATTTTTCCAAGGAAAATGCGAGCCGCGACTTTCAATTTCAGGGTTCTGAGATGATCAAAAGACCGTAGGGCAGCTTGATCACATAATACCTCACCTGAATGAGGTCATCAATAACTCTTGCCTGGGTGTGATTTACACAGTTGTCTGTATCTCCGTTGCAATAATATATCTCTGCCTGAAAACATTGCTGCGTTTGTGCAACGGTGGGTACTGGTGGGTGTTGATACAGTAAAGTGATCCCTTCGTCTCACTGGTATATATATCCCGCAATCTGGGTCTCAAGGCAGAGGCACTGGAAGCAATTACAAGGTCAAATTGCATCCTTTGACAACGAGAATTCGGAGACTAATGCTGTCCGCGGTAGATAATACATCTGCACCTTCAAGAAAATTACACGTGAAATGAAGATTTAAAGGTACTTTGTAAGTCATGCGGAGAAAAAAGAAAAGGAAAGGGAGACAAAATCTGTGAGTTGGGAGGAGGATTAGGACTAGGTGAAAGATAAACTGAAATGCTTTCAAAAAGGGGATTTGAAGAAGGTGGGCAGACTATCTGACAATACACTTACAGTGCTGGGCGGGAATGGAGCACATTGCTTTTCAAAAATGATCCAAAAGCAAAATCCAAATTGCAGTCGAGAGTGGTTTAAGTGCAGCTGAAGACCCAGCTGAGGCACAGTCACCCACCCACCCAGTCCTCTTAAAGCTGAATCCTGGCTATCTAATGACACTTTGTGGTGGTCTCCACATGACCACGACCCCCTACTCTCAGCCCCCTCATGTTAGAGGATGATCCTTAGAGCTGCTCTTGAATCTAAGAGCCCCAGCTTATCATAGGGCAGCGGTTCTCAACCTGTGGGTTCCCAGATGTTGTTGGACTACAACTCCCACCATCCCTGACCTCTGGCCTTGCTAGCTAGGGGTGATGGGAGTTGTAGTTCAACAACCATCTGGGGACCCACAGGTTGAGAAAGACTGTCATAGGGGATAAGGACAACTCATCAGTATCTCTGGAAGCCAGTATCTCTGGAAGCCATCTCTCTCTGTCTGGCCCCTCCAGCTTTCTTAGGCAGGTAAGCAGAAGAGCTTATTTACTGCATTTGCACCCCAACTTTTCATCCAGGGAGTACATGTTTCACCCCCTCCTCAGTTAATCCCTAAAACAACCCTGTGTTAAGAGGCTGTGATGGACTCCAAGGTCACCCAGTGAGCTTCATGGCAGAGTAGGGATTTGAACCTTGATCTCCCAGGTCTTAGCCCAACGCTCTAACCGCTACACCACACTGGCTTCCTAGGGTACTTCTGCTGTGGGGCAGCTCTATAAATTAAGTTTGTTGTTGTTGTTTAGTTGTGTCCGACTCTTCGTGACCCCATGGACCAGAGCACGAAAGGCACTCCTGTCTTCCACTGCCTCCCACAGTTTGGTGAAACTCATGTTGTTAGCTTCAAGAACACTGTCCAACCATCTCGTCCTCTGTTGTCTCCTTCTCCTTGTGCCCTCCATCTTTCCCAACATCAGGGTCTTTTCCAGGGAGTCTTCTCTTCTCATGAGGTGGCCAAAGTATTGGAGCCTCAGCTTCAGGATCTGTCCTTTCAGTGAGCACTCAGGGCTGATTTCCTTCAGAATGGAGAGGTTTTGTCAGGGAACTGCCAGCAGTGCCGGAGGGAGAGAGCAAGCTCCAGAGGGATCCCAGAGAGCGTCCCGGGATTGGGAGAGGCAGCCCATCTTCTGGGGAAGGGAATCAGCTTAGCTCCAGTGGAGAAGGGGGGCAGATGGGGGAATCTGAGAGGGGGTCACATGACTCCTTGCCGGGGACCAGCGGGGGGAGGAAGGGTCCTCCGCTGCCTACGCCCTCCTTGCGCAGAAGGCTTCCGCGCAGGGAGAGTAGGAGGAGACTGGGCGTCAAAGAACTTCTTGGTTGGAAGAAGTTTAAGAAACGCCCACTGACGGATTCTGCCAGCGATTGAGACAGCCACGGGTGAGTGGCTGTCCGGACAGGAAAGGTTCACTTAGGCAACCCAGCCAGGTGTTGGCACCGGCTTACGCACGCGCAACCCCTAGAACCATTACAGGTTTGATCTTCTTGCAGTCCATGGGACTCTCAAGAGTCTCCTCCAGCACCAGAATTCAAAAGCATCAGTTAAGTAGGTGAATGAATAAGTTAAGTAGGATCTGAAATATTTTCCTTGAAGCTTGCATTTGTTTTATACCGTATTGTTTTGTTTGATGTTTTAGTACCATTGTATTAAACCGCATGGAGGTTTTTTTCTTTAAAATATGAGGCAGTATAGAAATGAATTTAATAATAAGAACAATAAATTTCACTGGGGGGGGGGATGTCACCCACAGGTTCCGTTGTTGCGACCGTAACTTAGGCTTAAGGGGCCGTTCGGTGATTAGCTTATATATATCCGCGTTTTTAACACTGCAGCCCATTCCTCCCCACTACAAACCAGCTAATCGTGACTTGGATGGCTTTTGCAAAAATGCGGGTGTTAGGCAATATTTCATGCAGAAATGTGCATTTATCGGAGAAATTAGTACTAAGATTTTGCTGAAATGTCATGAGGATATTAAGAAAAACACCCACGAAATTATGTGGAAATGTAGAGACCTAAACCTAAGAGTGGAAAAATGAGAAAACGAGAGAAAACAAAATTAATAGAGTTGCCCATCAGTATGTGGGGCACTTGATTTTCGCTAACCCTCCTCTTCCTCCCTCTCCCACTATAGCTCTCTGTGCTGGATCCCATTGTAGATGGCCCCACAATCCTAAATTGCAGCATTGTGGTTTGCGGGTTAAGAGGGGAGGGTGGGTCAGCAAATATTGGGTGTCCCAACTTGCACTAGCAGAATAGCTTTCCACTAGCACAGCACTGCCATTGGGCAGATGCCAACTCCGAATATAGAGCTGAAGGGGACAAAGCCATATACAGTGGTACCTCTGGTTAAGAACTTAATTCGTTCCGGAGGTCCGTTCTTAACCTGAAACTGTTCTTAACCTGAAGCACCACTTTAGCTAATGGGGCCTCCCTCTGCCGCTGCGCCGCCGCCGCACAACTTCCGTTCTCATCCTGAAGCAAAGTTCTTAACCTGAGGTACTATTTCTGGGTTAGTGGAGTCTGTAACCTGAAGTGTTTGTAACCCAAAGCGCTTGTAACCCGCGGTACCACTGTACACGTATTCCATACATCCTTGAATGTTGGGTCACCTGCCCCTGTTTTTTGTATTGAGATAAGGACAACTAGGAGAAGACCACAGTTTCATTTGGCAACATTGCCCAAATCAAAATTCCGGAAACGAAGTGGAAACATGTCTGCTGGGTGCTGTGTTTCTTTAAAACGAAAAGATCTCTCAAGGAAGAACGGTGCTGTATCAGTCACTGTGCTCCACTGTGCTCTGTTTTGTGTTTTTTCTGTAAGGGACTAATGCTGCTGGATGACAGGTCTATGAATGGCAATATGGTATGAATGCTAAATGGAACCTCTTTGTTCAGCGACAGGGCCTGGGGATAAGCAGTTTTGTGTGTGTCGGGGTTGCGGGGGGAGCATTGCCTTCATACCTTCCAGCGACATCTGGCCGCAGTTGGGAGAAGAATGCTGAAGCGCCTGGGCAACTGGGAAGAAGTTCCTATGTGGTGTAATGCTGTGTTGATCTAATAAAAGTTTGTGTGTGTTTATGATGAGATCTGCAGAGCTTTAGAGGGGGAACGGCATTACAAGCACTTTGAGAACCGTTATCTGGTCCCAAACCAAAAGCCACCGGTGTCTGTCCCCAAATAATGAATGTTCACGACAGAGCCGTTTCTTGATCCCCAAACCTTGATCCCCTGACCTCCCAAGCCGAATTACAAGCTAGTCACCAAAATTCCAGCTTTATTACAAAAGCTTACATGTGTGGGGTGGATATTTTTGTCGTTGTTGGGTGATGTTTTTGGAGCAGCACTTTTAAAAATACTTTTTTGTTTCCCCCCCTTTTTAGTAATTTTTTATTGTGTATTGTCCCTGGTAAACCGCTTCGAGGTGCCTTTGTGTGAAGTGATACGTAAATTGCTAACTACAGTGGTAGTTCAGGTTACATATGCTTCAGGTTACAAACTCCGCTAACCCAGAAATAGTGCTTCAGGTTAAGAACTTTGCTTCAGGATGAGAACATAAATCGGGCTCTGGCGGTGCGGGCAGCAGCAGGAGGCCCCATTAGCTAAAGTGGTGCTTCAGGTTAAGAACAGTTTCAAGTTATGTACGGACCTCCAGAACGAATTAAGTACTTTACCTGCGGTACCACTGTATAACACAAGCTTTTATAATGAACAGCCTGTTCCTTTAATGCATGCGCTGGGTGAGTCCAGGAAACCCACAAGGTAGCTGAGCTTCCACCTCAGAGGAAAGGTGGGGGAGTTTGCCAGTAGGATCAGGTGTGTGCTTGATCTTCTGTTCATTCCAGTTACCAGTGACCTGGAAAAACTCAACGTGAAATGATGTCGTCTGCTATGATAGCAAATGGTGTGGATTAAGCTGTGAGAGAGAAGTTCAGTAAGCCATGAGTGAGATCTCTCTTGTGGGGAGGGACAGTTTACAAGGGATGCCTGAGACTTCTGCCAACTCCCCTCAGGTGTTTTTAGTTGTGTCTACTCTAAATGGAGAAGGGGATGCGGGTGGCGCTGTGGGTAAAAGCCTCAGCGCCTAGGGCTTGCCGATCGAAAGGTCGGCAGTTCGAATCCCTGCGGCGGGGTGCGCTCCCGTTGTTCGGTCCCAGCGCCTGCCAACCTAGCAGTTCGAAAGCACTCCCGGGTGCAAGTAGATAAATAGGGACCGCTTACTAGCGGGAAGGTAAACGGTGTTCCGTGTGCAGCTCTGGCTCGCCAGAGCAGCGATGTCACGCTGGCCACGTGACCCGGAAGTGTCTGCGGACAGCGCTGGCCCCCGGCCTCTTGAGTGAGATGGGCGCACAACCCTAGAGTCTGTCAAGACTGGCCCGTACGGGCAGGGGTACCTTTACCTTCACTCTAAATGGAACATAGAACGTAAGAAGAGCGTGCTGGATCAGGCCAATGGTCCATCTAGTCCAGCATCCTGTTCTCACGGTGGCCAACCAGATTCCTGTGAGAAATCCACAAGCAGGACTCAGGCACAAGAGCACTTTCCCCTCCTGAGGCCAGTGTGGTGTAGTGGTTAAGAGCGGTGGACTTGTAATCTGGTGAACATGGTTCGCGTCTCCGCTCCTCCACATGCAGCTGCTGGGTGACCTTGGGCCAGTCACACTTCTCTGAAGTCTCTCAGCCCCACTCACCTCACAGAGTGTTTGTTGTGGGGGAGGAAGGGAAAGGAGAATGTTAGCCGCTTTGAGGCTCCTTAGGGTAGTGATAAAGCGGGATATCAAATCCAGACTCTTCTCTTCTTCTTCTAGTTCCTGGTATTCAGAAGCATGACTGCCTCGAGCCATTGAGGCAGAGCACAGCCATCATGGTTGTGAGTCGAGGACCCGCCACCTGCTTGAGGATAAGAAAGATACAAGGGTGCAGTATATTAGGTTAATTGGCTAAAAAAAGGCCACAACTTTATTGATTACAGCATGTGAGGGGTATTGGCTTAGGCATTGGATAAAACAACAGAGCGTGACTCCACCCTCTCAGGAAGGGTGAGTCTATCAAGGGTTAACCACCAGTAGGAGGAGCTTGTTGATGCAAATGCAACTGGAAGCTCCCCCTGATGTCACCGGGGGGTCGTGCCGTTGCCCTAGCCACCAGCAAGGGCGTCGGACAGGATCCACGATGAAACCCAGCAGCGCAATGAGAGGGCAATGCTGCCACGGCTGCATTTGAGCGGCTAAACCCCGCCCCCTTAGCTTCCACCTGATTGGTTGGTTGCCAGGGGGCGCGGCGCAGCAGCTGGGACAGCAGACGCAGGGGCCGGAACGCCCCCTTCCGACGCGAAAATGGCTACCGCTCACAGCTCCTCCCCTCTGGAAGGAGGAGAGGCTCTACTAGCCACTTCCATGAATTTGTCTAATCCTCTTTCAAAGCCATCCAATCCTTGCAAGGCTGCCATCTTGAGTGGATAGCAGAGGGACTACTGAACCCTTTTCCCGACGACTGTTTTCCTGCTCAAAATCATCCCCCCTCCTCTCATCTCAACCCAGGTTCAAGCTCACCTCCAAGCCATTATATAATCTGGGGGGAAGGTGGCATTCATTGCAAAATAGCATTGCAGCCTGAAGTACACGTATTTTGTGTGTGTAATATGTAGTTTGGCTTTGGCAGCTTCCTTCCTGCACAATCCAGTGTCTTCGAAGTACTGTGTGTCATTTTGTTCATTTTCTACTCTTTATCAGTGTGGTGGACACTCTCGGAAGGGTATGGTGCTCCCTAGCCAACCGTGTGAACAGTGCGGACACTGGGACTTCCTTCTGAGAATCGCCGGCTTTTGTAAGAGCCTGAGAGACAGGGTCATGAGGAAGCCTTAGTGGTAGCAAAGAGGATATTACACGAGGCTGTCCTTGGCTGCGTGTTGCTGGAGAGACTGAGAATGTGTGGAGGCTGCCAGAAAGCCTTGGAGATGCGAGAGGGCTGGGTGAGTTAGCTGCCATGTGAAACCGAAGGGAATCTTCTCGAGGTTGCGAGAGAAGCTTGTCGTTAATTCAGTGTCCCCTTGTAAACACAATCTATGAAATCCTCCTTTTTGTGTCTGGGAAGATTTAACATTTTAGTTTGGCTGAGCAAACACCTCTCAGGTCCAAGTCTTGATTTAGAGCAAGCGAGGGCACTTGGAATTTGCTCATAATTTCACTTGGTTGAAATTCACAGATTGGAGAGTACATAAGCTGCAAATCGTGAACATAAGAAGAGCCTGCTGGGTCAAGCAGATGGCCCATCTAATCCTGCACCCTGCTCTTGCAGGGGCCAGCCAGATAGATGCCTGCGGGAGACCTGTGAACAGGACCTGAGCACAAGAGTGCTCTCCCCTCCTGTGGTTTCCAGCGATTGGAAGTTGTCACGATCAAGAGATGTGTGGGGTCAGGTGTTGTAGGACATCTGTGTGAGATGCAGCTTATAAAAAGAAGAAGTGGAAGCAGAGCACCCAGAGGTGCTCTTTTCTCACTGGACTCCCTTCTGCCCTTCTCCCCAGCTGCTCCTGAGGTTCAGAGGGGTGCCCAGCATGGGGTGGCATGTGTCTTCGGGACTCCGGCTCTGTATTGGTGGAACAGCTATCGGAGTTCCTTCCCTTTGCATGAGTGAAAGGGTGTTCCATTTATGAATATGGCTCTCTGAATTCCACCCGTAAAGTTCAGGCTCTTCGTATGGATTAATTTCATTCTGATGGTGTTCGGTTCTAGTGACACTCTTGCAGCAAGAGTTCCAGCAACCTGACATAACCTGACATTCAGTGAGTTTCCAAGTAGGGTGTGTGTGTGTGTGTGTGTGTGTGTGTGTGTGTGTTTTGGGTTTTTAATGACAGTGAGAAATAATATAAACCACAAGATGGGAATGTGCTTTGCCCAGTTTGCCTCAATTGGTTTAAACTAGCCCTAGCCCTACCTGAAAACTAAACACAAGACCTCACCTCACCACAAGTACCGCAAATACTTTGTGGCTTAGGGCCCTCGTATTTATGGGACCGCCTTTCCTGGTATGCCCCACAGAGGACCTCAAGGTCCGACCTGGTGGAATGCTCTGTCCCATGAGACTAGGGCTCTTCAGGATTTAACCTCCTTCCGTCAGGCCTGTAAGACACAGCCATTCCGCCTGGCGTTTAATTTGAATTCAGCCTGATCTTTTATTTCCCTTCTCTTTCCTCCCCCTCCCCTTTTATGAAGATTACCCACTCTGAGACCCCACAGCTAATTCTCCCCTGGCCTCCTCGCTGGTCCAGTTAGGACTAATTCAGCCAGCTAGCCCTGGGGATTATCTAATGCTTATTAGATGGATTTCCCCTAAATTGATTTCTGAACTTTGAATTTTATTATTATTCATGTTTTTACACTGTATTTTATGTTGCTTTTACAATTAAGTGTTTTAAATTTGTTGTTAGCCACCCTAAGACTGGTTTTTTGAACCGGGAAGGGCAGGGTATAAATAAAAAAGTATTATTATTATTATTATTATTATTATTATTATTATTATGACAATCAAGCCCAACATGTGTTTGACATACCTGATGCGGTATATTAGATAGAGCAGCATAAGTCTAAACGCTGAAAATGCATGGAAATGTATTGGAATTGTGCAGGAGGACATTGCAGTGGGTTCTGCACATGCTATGTTAGGAAGAGATCTGATGGATTAGCCTGTGGTCCATCTAGCCAAGCATCCTTCCCCATAGCAAGCAACCAGATTCCGCAAGCAGTAACCTTCTCCTAGCTTTGCTCTGAGGCACATTGCTTCCGAATCTGGAGGTCCCAATAAGCCGTCATGGCTTGCAACCGTTGATATCTTTATCCTTCATGCGCTTCTCTCTTCCTCCTTTAAAGCCATGGAACTTTGCGGCCATCGCTGTCACTGCAGTAAATTCCAGCAATCAATTACACACTGTTACCTCGCTGCAGGTGGACTGTGCCTCTGGGAACCAAGGCAATGAGATGCAGTGCTTCCATATCAAAGGTGCACAAGGGATGCGTTCAGGTTTTTTCACCTGCCCTTAAGACCACAGGAAGCTCCCTTATAAGGACCATTGGTCCTTCTAGCTCAGTATGGTTGACACTGATTGGTAGCGGCTCTCCCACATTTCAGGCAGGGTTCTTGCTTCCTCTTGCCCTACCTGGAGCTATCAGGGATTGGACCCTGGGACCTTTCTGTGCAAAGCATGTGTTCTATCCAACTGAGCTATGGCTCTTGCATCTTCTTTTTCACCCTGGCTATGTATTTTCTGTTTTCTCAGCCTGTGCCCTAAAACAGCAGATTTTGAAAAGACGTTCCTGGGAATTGAAATTTATGGCCTCGTTAAAATATAATGAATTATAACTTTAATAGAGATTTTGGGCTTCTGGGATCATTAGAGCTACACACAACTCCCTGCTGGTTAATGTGTGTGTACAAATGCATTTGAAATGCTCAGTATTGAGGATGTGTGTTCATGTTTATAAGCAGCTCCTGCTCTTTCTAAATAGCGCATAGAATTAGAATATTAATCAGACTGGTGGCTCCTTCCTTCATTTTGCTGAGGAAGTGTTCCATGGATTTCAAGTATTTTTCAAGTGGTCTTCACTCTTTGTGCTGTGAAGACTTGCTCAGCATAACTGAGTTTGAAATAACTGGAAGGGAGGACTTGGAGTTTGTGTGTGTGTGAACATCACTGTCACAGGGTGTGGTTTAAATAGATTCAAATACAGTGGTACCTCGGGTTAAGAACTTAATTCGTTCCGGACGTCTGTTCTTAACCTGAAACTTTCTTAACCTGAAGCACCACTTTAGCTAATGAGGCCTCCCGCTGCTGCCGCGCCACGATTTCTGTTCTCATCCTGAAGCAAAGTTCTTAACCCGAGGTACTATTTCTGGGTTACTGGAGTCTGTAACCTGAAGCGTCTGTAACCTGAAGCATATGTAACCCGAGGTACTACTGTACATTGCAGAAGTCGAATGTATACGATCCATATTTTTCAACCATCACCTGCTTAACATAGGTTCTTTTCAGCCTTTCTTTCAGATTAACACATAACTAATCTTATTGTTTCCATTACAAAAGTCTGCAACATCTAGATAGCTGTTCTTCAACCTTCAGTCCCCAGTATGTTGTTGGACTCCAAAGCCATTTCCTCCTGGGAGGAGAGGGGGTTGCGGGCTAAACCCTCCACCCACACACGCGGGGGCGGGATTTTGCCCCCGTGTGGACAGGGAATCCTTCCCTTCCACCCCGTCTGCCAATCGGATTTAAGGCCAGGCACGCCCGGGGACCGCCCTCTCGTAGAGTGGCGGCTCTGGGTGGGTGCATCATTGGCCACCCAAGCATCCAGTTCAGCAACGAGGCCCTCTACAGATGGGATGGCGTGCATCTGTCAGATGTTGGAAACAATATTTGGCTGGGGGACATCATAGCAGGGATTAGGAATTGGTTGCAGGTTTGAAGGTATTGGCGGCGAGCCTTGCTCGAGAGGCGGTTAGGCATTGGCAGGGGTTAATTGTTATGCAAATGAATGGGGGGAAGGAAGCGCCATCACCTTCCCCAATGGAAAGGGTAGTCCGGTAGAGGACTCCGGGGGGCGTTGCCTTGTCCGAAACCTAGGGAGGTAAGGGCCCCCGGCACGCCCCCGAGTGGTGACACCCGTGGGATCCTAGTTGGCGTACTTCAACAGGACTCCCACGGCTTGTGGACAACCCTTCCCGGTCTCCATGCCGGGTAGACGATAGGAGCCAATGCCTAAGGCCAATACCTTTCAATTCTGTAATCAATAAAGTTGTGGCCTTTTTATGCCCATTAACCTTAAATAATGTGTCCAGTGTCTTCATTTCTCATGGGGGGAGGGGACTTGCCACGCAATACTCATCATCCCCAATAAAGGGTCAAGGATGATGGTCATTGTAGTCCCAACAGCATCTGGGGACCCAAGGCTGAAGAACACTTCTGTAATTCAGTTGTTTCTCTGCTCTTTCTCCAGTGGAGATATGCATTTCTAAAAAGTACATGTTCGTTTTCTGTTTAGTGTGTTCAGGACACAACAAAGTGTGTAAAACAATGTAAACAGAGGTCTGGGAACATGTGGCCTTCCAGATGTTGTTGGACTGTAACTGCGGCTCATCCAAGGAAGGAAGGGACATTGTCACAGGTCAATGATACATTCAAGACACATGAGCGCACACAAGCGCATTCAAGCCCTACACTAACACTGAGTAGGGCCGGGGGGCTGCGGGAGTCTGAGAAGAGCCCAGAGGGCCAGATAGAGAGGTCTGGAGCCACCCCTCTGCTCTTATGGGTGGGTGGAGATTGTTACCTGCTGGATTTTGCTGCTCACATGTTGCTCAGCGCCCAGCCTGTCTAATATATATCTATTGCTGGCCATTTGGCAGTCCTGTTGCCTCGCTTTCCTCATTAGGAGGAACATGAGGATAGAAATGGATGCTTGTCATGATCTGGCTCTGCTCAAAGCAATGCCGGGAGATAAATGTCAGAACCTCGGGGATGCAACCTGTCTGCTTGTTTGACGGGAATTGCCACCAGGGTGTCAGGTCTTCTGTTGCAGATACAGGAAGAAATTTAATTTTTCAAAATTGAATTGTAGGATCTTTCCAAGCAGCTTGTACACATTTAAAAACCATTAGGTGGCTTCAAAAGCAGTAGCCAGGTCTGGAGCACTTTGAGACTCAGGGCTTTCCTTAATCATCACTTTGACAGTGAACTCAAGTAGTGTGAGAGATGGTGCCTAAATTTTCTCCAGAACTATTCTGCAATAATTACCTGATTTTTTGTTTTAACCTTTTTTGATATGGTTTTTATTGTATGGTTTTAGGTACAGTTGTGAGCCAACTGTATTTTCCTTATGAATTAGTGCTATACAAATAAGATTTAATTTGTTAAACCGAGAAACAAGAGAGACGTTTCCATATGCTTGGGGAAAACCCAACATTTGCAAAAGCACAAATGGTAGGACCGCAGTGGATATCCCGGATGAGAGCACAGCTTAGCAATAGAAACATTTCTGTTAGAAAGTGAGACTACACTGCAACATTTCGTTGCAGTCTTCACACGTAAGGGTTTTGGTTTTTTTAAAATGCTGAAGTTCTCTAGGGCAAAGTTTCCCTATTAAAAATAAAATAAAATAGCTCTTCTGCACTTTCCTTATGGCGCCCTGCTGTGGAATCTTACATCAAACACTTGTCTTCCTTGAGCAAGAACAGCTGCCCTTTGCAAGAGGATTTAATTGGCAGATGCAACCCAAAAGAGGACTATGCCTTTTGTCTAACAATCCAAGGGGGATTTTATATTTAAAGGGGGCGGGGGGCTAAAGCGTTTCTTGTAATATTTGTGTTGCTGCTTTTTTATTTATCTGGTCATTTTACAATTCTTCTGCTAAATCGTTGGTAGACCAGGCAATTGTTCTGATAATGCAGCATTTCTGAGAGACTGATTGATGTGCTGACACAGTGCGTGGACACTGGATTTGTAAAAGAGAGAGAGAGAGAGAGAGAGGGAGGGAGGGAGAGAGAGAGTATTATTTGGAATATCTCCCTGTTCTTTAGAATAAGAAATGTTTGATGTGGCAGCCTTGCATTGGAGATTCTTGATCATGATGGATACCTTTTATGGGATCATGTCTAAATCTTAAGACATTTGTACGACTGGAAAACGTGTATAAGCGAATAGATTTGGTCCCCAAAGAGAACACTCGTTACTTCCTGGTTTGCTTTGACAGACCAGGAGTCACTTGGGATAGGGCCCCAAGCGGCAGGTAGGTGCCCATGGAGCTGTCTTAAACTAGGTCAGATTATTTGTGCGCTCTCAACTAGCGGGTCTTTCCCATTGGCTGCTACCCAGTCCTTTCAACAGGAGATGCTTAAAAATTTAACCTGGGGCCTTCTGCCTTGCAGGTGGGCAATCAGTGACCCTGGGACCACATGCAGCCCAACCACATTTTATGCTGCCCCTGCTGCCTCTTGAACTTGCAGGGTTAAAACCCCACTTGGCCAGGAAGCTCACCCGGTGACCTTGGGCCTGTCCCCACCTCTCAGCCTAAGCTACTTCACAGAGTTGTTGTTGGGATTAAATAAGGAGGGGAGAGCTCCTTGGATAAAAAGGTGGGATTTAAGAACTAAAGCACTCGATTCCACTTCCACCGTAGGGCCTGCCTTCTTCTTTGTTCCTCCTTATTTCTCCCCTGCCTTTTTGAAGAGTGTGTTTCCTTGCTTCAGAAAAATTGGGAGAGGACAGGAATTTATCAGGTGAAAATGGATCTCTGTCCCACTAAATCAGGGGTCAGCAAACTTTTTCAGCAGGGGGCCAGTCCTCGGTCCCTCAGACCTTGTGGGGGGCTGGACTATATTTTGAAGAAAAGAAAAAAATGAACGAATTCCTATGCCCCACAAATAACCGAGAGATGCATTTTAAATAAAAGCACACATTCTACTCATGTAAAAACACCAGGCTCGTTGTTGTTGTTGTTGTTGTTTAGTTGTGTCCGACTCTTCGTCACCCCATGGACCAGAGCACGCCAGGCACTCCTGTCTTCCACTGCCTCCAGCAGTTTGGTCTATCTCATGTTTGTAGCTTCGAGAACACTGTCCAACCATCTCGTCCTCTGTCGTCCCCTTCTCCTTGTGCCCTCCATATTTCCCAGCATCAGGGTCTTTTCCAGGGAGTCTTCTCTTCTCATGAGGTGGCCAAAACCAGGCAGGCCCCACAAATAACCCAGAGATGCATTTAAAATAAAAGGACACATTTAACTCATGTAAAAACACGCTGATTCCTGGACCGTCTGCGGGCCGAATTGAGAAGGTGATTGGGCTGGATCAGGCCCCCAGGCCTTAGTTTGCCTACCCATGTTCTAAATCACATGAGTCTTTTTGGAGCTAACTTCTCGTTGCAGTGGTGGCGGCGGTGGAGATGGAGGTTACATTTCCGAAGGAAACCATTTTAGAATAAGCACAGTGTGCCCACCAGCCAAAGCTTGGCATTTACGGCACCCATAAAGATGAAATGCATATGCTAAGCCCAGGCAAATTGGTGGCGGCAGCCGCAGCTCCCTACCCAATAATATATTTCCGACGCGGGCCTCTCGCCCAAACAGGTTGCTTATCCCTTCTTTGGGAACGGTGGTATCTGGCTGCAACATAAACATTTCATCGCTTTTTGCATGGCTCTCTCCCTCCAGCTCCCATCCTGGCAGGCGGGCGGGTTACACAGCGCTAGGTTATGGAGCATGGCTGAATGGGGAAACAGCTGGCACTCGGCTGCATGTCACTGAAGGGAGTAAGTGTGTGGGAAAAGAGAGGCTGTTGAAATGAAAATTGGAAATTAGTTTCTCCAATTACGTTTGCCTAAGGTTCAGCCGTACTCGCTGATCTAGGACCCATGCAGTGTGACTAAGAACTCTATCTAATGGATTATTTAAAAATCATCTTTCCCCCACTGCATATGAAAGTTACTGTTTTCTAAGCTGTTATTGTGAGCCGTCCGAGTTTGCAGAAGCAGGGGGATGCTGTCGTACATGCCTGGATTCAGCACCTGTTTCGCAAGGCAAGCCTACCATTTCTTCTCAGAAGCAAGGCCCGTTAGGTTCACTGGCGCTTACTCCCAGGAAGTGGGTCCGTAGGATTGTGGTCCTGGTCAGGGCCATCTTACTCATAGGCGCTAGGGGTGCGTGGCACCCGGGCGCTAGGCTGAGAGTCCAGGGCCCGAGAGTTGAGTCCGAGGAAGAGCCTGCCCATCGGTTGGTGTGGTGCGGTGGGATCTTCTGTGGGCGGCTCTGCACCGCGAGTTTGGGGGCGACCGAGACAATGAGACCCTGAGGCAGCCAGCCGGCTCCGCCCTCCTGCGTGCCTGGATCTTTGCACCCCAGCGCCGCATATTCTTAAGACAGCCCTGGTCCTGGTGAGGGAACCATCATTGCAGGCTAACCACGTGGGCTAACAGAGTGGTTTTCAAAGTTTCTGTCCATGATGGAGACACTCACCACACAGGTTATTGGCTGAGGAGCTCCTGTTTGTCCACCAAGACATCTTGCGAGACAGACGTCAGACTTGCAGGATCCAGGGCTGTAAGTTTGAGGGAGCCTGTGACATAGACTGTATTTAGGCAATGTATTATCCCATTTCCATTTTTAGAAACTCAGATATATAAGCTAGGCGCCATATTGCTCCTTAAACCAAGGTTGCAGTCGCCAAAACGGAATGTCTAGTTGCCATTTTGGGGCAAGACGGCTCCAAAGTCTTATTTTTCAAATGATGGACTGACTGTGATTGCTTCTCAGTTAAATGTCTGGCTAGTTCAGATGATAACCTTGAGCTAAGTTAAGAACTCTTAGAACTGAAAGAAGAAAAGTCGCTTGATCCAGGGACAGTCCACATTGGCCTATTCTGACCTCTTTTTCTTAATGGTGACTGCTCCTGCTCAGGCTGCACAGAAAAAGCAATTTGTTTCCAGAAATGCATTCCTATTCTGCAAATAAAATATAACGGATAGAATTCTAGAAGATGGGGTATTAGTGTGTGAAAATAGTTCAGATTCAACGATCCCCAGATGGTGGAGACGTCAGGCGCCAACTTGGCACCCAGGCACCCGGCTAATTTCGAACACTGCCCCGTGTCCAGATATTTCCTTACCCGATATTTTCTGTGTTTTACGCAACCTTTCTAAAAGCCTCTTCTGGAAACCTAGCAGAAGTGTAGTGCCCATTTCTGTGCAACAGAATTTGGGGCGATATTCTGACATACTTTCCCACTGGTGCCGTGGGCGAATAATGGAGAAAACAGAAGCACACGTGAGCATAAAGGGTGCTGACATATGCATGGTTGCATCACATGCCCGCTTGTGTGAATGAAATTCAGCATGACATGGAGGTATCAAAAAGCTACAGTTCCATAACCCAACAGGAAATGAAGTATAAAAGGAAAGTTTGAAAATGCACATGCATGGCTCCGCCCGCTTTGGGTTTTGACCCCGCCCACCACTGGGTTGTGGCCTCTGGAAGGTTGCCTCGAAGGGAATGTGGCCCTTGGGCTGAAAACTGCCCTGCTCCCCTGTATTAATGTCATTTGTTTGAACCCTGGTATGCAATTCGTAGCAGAGGGCCTTTTTAGTGGGTGCCTATAACTGGGAAAGTGTGTTCATATAATTCGAAGTCAAAAAGGGATAAAGAGGAAAGAAGTGCTTTTAATGAACTGGCATTGCCTGCTGCTCATACGAAAAATAGGGGGAAAGCCCTCTTGGAAAGTAGGTCACGTTGTAAAAATGAGTTAGGCCTTGCTTCACATTTTATTGACTCTCTACTAGTTTTTCATCCAGATTGGCTTATAGTTAGCAAAAGAGTGTTTTGTCTTTTTTAGTGGTTGGTTTAAATAAAAGGTGGGTTGGAAAAGAAGCTCTTTTTTATTTGCTTTAGTTAGAGTTTCATATTTCGAGTAATCGGAGTTGTAATGGATACCATTTTTCTTTTTCACTTTCTTTCAGTTTGGGGTTTTTCCATTATAAATACTGCTTGAACTGCAACTTGTGCCTCAAATATATTCTGCGAAGGGCAAAATTCGCTCTTAGGGTTGCACATGAGGATTGTGAACAACACAGAATCCTCAAAATAGAAATCCTGAAAGCACTTGCTGGTAGTTGATGATATTTGGACTATTTGTAAGTGCTCTCAGAATGATATATTAATTTATAGGTTTCATCTTCTGTTCTGGGGAACTCTGTGGTTCCCTACAAGTTCTCAACACTTCCTCAATGGAAAGATTAGTAATGATACACTAACTCCATGAAAGACAGCTTGCTCAACACTGTCAGTCGACTTGTGCATTATGCAGGTGCGTGAGAGCATTGGATATGTTCACCTGTGAGGTTTATAAGGGGTGATGATGATGCCCAAGAGGTTTAGTTAATAGTCAGCATAAACTGACTTGTCATTCTTAGTTGCCAGATAAGGACTGATCAGAGAATTTATGCCAACCCATAATTTATGAAGGTCCCATTATGAAGGTCCCACTGCCAATGGACAAGAGACCATTATCTCTTGTCGTTTGAGCGTGTCAGTAACTTAAACTAACTGGAGAGCTAATTGTGTGGCAAACGTGTCCTCAGAGTAAGACCAGAATAGACATTTCTAATGAATTTGTGCATTTCTGCACAAGAAGTACCGTATTTTTCTGTCTATAAGATGCCTCCATCTGTAAGACGCCTCCTATTTTGGGGGACTCCAATTTAAGCAAAAATTGTGTATTTTACTATCTGTGTATAAGACACCCCCAAATTTTTGACATTTTTAAGGAAGAAACCTAGTCTTATACATGAAAAAATGTGGTATATAATGACCAGAACAAGGGATATCTGATAGCAGCTGTCTTTGAGAGAGTGCTCTTGAAGACTATTGCTCCAAAGGAGTGGTTTGGCCATTAACCACCAATATGGAATATGTTTGGAATAGGAACAAATTGCTATTAGAGGGTTTTGAATATAAGATATATAGTACCCCAAAAGAACTTTGCTATAAAGGTAGATATGTGAGATATGACCATTAGCTGGAACAAACTACCTAGACATGCATATCTTGGAACGGCATCATGCATGGAAGTTTTTATCCAGTGGCGTGTGAGGTTATGTGATTATCTTACCTGTCCGTAGTAAACAGGCAAGAGGAAAGCATTGAGTTTCTGGCCATTATCCAGTTCAGTTTTTGAAAATTCTGTGTATGTGTGTGCTTGAGCCTTAGCCAAAGTTATTTGGCCTTAGAAAGATCATTCCATAATATGATTGATGAAATAAGATCAGTTGAGAAATCATAACAAGGACAAGAGTTCTCCCTTCTCTTTTTTATTTTTGGAATATAAAATTTATTTTATTAATCCTTGGTGAGGGCGGTGGACAAGCTGTATAAATCAAAATAAGAGAATAAAACAACGTGCTGTAAGCGGAAAATCTGATAAAGCTAAGGGGAAACTGATTGATTCCTTTGGATTAAATGTTTCTGGCTCCTAGCCATGTGCTTAAGAATGATACAGGGTTTTCAAAGAATGGCTAACTCCTATTACCAAGTACACACTGCACAGAACAGTTGTACATTTTTGCTTTATCTTCTGAAAGGCACATGATCCATTGCAAGTCAGTGATAGTGTTCCACAGAATGCATGTGTAAGTTGGGTCTTTGGCCTAGTAGCAGCTGCAGCTAATATAGATGTTAAAAGTTAAAATGCTGTACATATTATCAGGGAATCACAGATTTTGACTGACTGACTGACAATCAACTTTAGGGTTGCCACTTTTCAAAGAGTGAAAATCCAGACACAAAAGTTGTTGAGCTTTTTTCCTTTCAAAATCTCCCATAACACTGTCGAATCACGAATATGTCTGGGAAATTCCAGGTGTAAGGAAGCCCTAATCAACTTTTATTTTCCATGTCCGCTGCCCCACTCTCCCCTCTGACTTTGTCTTCGTCTTCATGAAGAGCATATCCATTGTTGTTGCTCTTTCTTTTCTCATTCGTGGTACTTTGCTGTGCCACATACACAAAGGTATTGTGACCAAGCCTTGGACAGCCATCTGCCCATGAGCATTATGGGTACTGCAGCTCTTTCTCCTGCCCTGCCAAAAGATACCTACCATAGGATGGCTTATATTACCATTAACTGAAATATCCCCTTATGGATCACTGCCTTCCCATGGCGAAGGGGCATGAATAACTCAGAGAAGCTATGCCGTGCAGGGTCACCCAAGATGGATAGGTCATAGTGGAGAGTTTTGACCAAATGTGATCCACCTGGAGCAGGAACCAGCAAGTCACTCCCGTATCCCTGCCAAGAAAACTCCATATGGTGCTGGAGGAGACTCTTGAGAGTCCCATGGACTGCAAGAAGATCAAACCTATCCATTCTGAAGGAAATCAGCTCACTGGAAGGACAGATCCTGAAGCTGAGGCTCCAATACTTTGGCCACTTCATGAGAAGAGAAGACTGCCTAGAAAAGACCCTGATGTTGGGAAAGATTGATAGCACAAGGAGAAGGGGATGACAGAGGACGAGATGGTTGGACAGTGTTCTTGAAGCTACCAGCATGAGTTTGACCAAACAGCAGGAGGCAGTGGAAGACAGGAGTGCCTGGCGTGCTCTGGTCCATGGGGTCACGAAGAGTCGGACACGACTAAATGACTAAACAACAACAACATGTTGTCCCTGGTGACAACTTCTTCTTCTTCTTCTTCTTCTTCTTCTTCTTCTTCTTCTTCTTCTTCTTCTTCTTCTTCTTCTTCTATGATCACTCGTAGCCAAGTAAGATTGTCTTCCATGAACACGGTTTTAACAATGAGTCTGTAAGTGACTGTGGAAGCCAATTCTGGATCCACATATCCTTCCACAGTGGGGGCATAGGTTTCTGGGCGGGAGTTGATCTTCCTGGCTTAGGGAAGGAGATGCAATTGCTCACAAGCACGCCATGACACGTGCAATGTCCCCGCCCCCTCCAAATCACCATTGCAAGCTGGGGCCTCTGGCTCCAACTTTTCCCCTATGAAAAAATTCGCCGCACTCCACTGTGTTTCAGCCTTGGCATGATCAAACCATTCTCCTTCCCTCCTCTTCTCTCTCTCACTCACACACACACACACACACACACACACACACACACACACACTGCAAGCTGGACTTCAGTTCAATACTAATGGCGGAGTCTATATGACAGACAGATGGTGTATAGATTTAGCTGATGAATAAGAAAGAAAATGAAATGAAAATGAAAAACTGCTGCTGTTATAAAGGGTTTTATAGCACAACAGTTCCTTTTCTTTAAGTGGTCTTTATGCGGCTGCAGTAGTACGATTCATTTAAATTACACACTTAATTTTAAAAGGTAATTCTGGAAAACGGTAGAAACGGACAAAGCAAAATGATGGAAGGAGGCTGTTTGATAGGCACGGACTGTCTTGCGCTCTGTGTGTGTCAGGATTGTATCTAGCTTCTCATACATACTCATGGAATCAAAAATGAAACTGCAAGGAGGAAAAGAAATCCTGAATTAGTTGTTGCTCTTGGAGGGATGGCCGAGAAGACTAAATCAGAACTTTTCCCTCTTTTAAAGTGTCCGCCCTTCCATTAGAAAGAGAAAATAAAACTGCAGAGAACTGAATGTGTAAAAAGAAGAATGAAGTTTATGGAACCAGTAAGAATGTCATTTTGTCTTTCCATTACGGGATCGTATACATTTGTAAAACATGCCAAATATAGGCACATATGGAAATAATAACATTTGATCAGATAATTAACACCATCAATATCCCAGAATCCTTAGGATTTGTTATCATAGAGTTCCAAAGGATATTGCACTTCTTTTTCCTCCAGAATCCCCTTCACTTTACAGCACACCATTAGATTCAGCCATTTTTGCCCAGTGCTGGGCGCCTGCTTTATAAACAGAAGTTCCCAGATTCAGTCCTTGTCATCTCCAGTTAAAAAGACCAGGTACAAGGTGATGGGGGAAAGACTTTCTCTGCCTAAGAGGCTGGAGATGTACTTCCAGCAAGAGTAGATATTACTGAGCTAGATCAGCAAAATAGTCTGCTCTCGTATAAATCAAGATTTGAGCGAGCCCGTTCCTTTTGGAGAGGTGGTTGGGAGGGAACAGATAGAAGGTAGAATTTGTCCACTTCATTCATCAGAAGATCACAGCCTGGAGAAAATGTAAAAGGGGGAAACTGTGCCCCTGAAGGACCAGGTGCGCAGCCTGAGAGTCATTTTGGACTCACAGCTGTCCATGGAGGCACAGGTCAATTCTGTGTCCAGGACAGCTGTTTATCAGCTCCATCTGGTACGCAGGCTGAGACCCTACCTGCCCACGGACTGTCTCACCAGAGTGGTGCATGCTCTAGTTATGTCTCACTTGGACTACTGCAATGCGCTCTATGTGGGGCTACCTTTGAAGGTGACCCGGAAACTACAACTAATCCAGCATGCGGCAGCTACACTGGTGACTGGGAGCAGCCGCCGAGACCACATAACGCCGATCTTGAAAGACCAACATTGGCTCCCAGTACGTTTCCGAGCACAATTCAAAGGGTTGGTGCTGACCTTTAAAGCCCTAAACAGCCTTGGCCCAGTATACCTGAAGGAGCGTCTCCACCCCCATCGTTCTGCCCGGACGCCGAGGTCCAGAGCCGAGGGCCTTCTGGCAGTTCCCTCGCTGTGAGAAGCCAAGTTACAGGGAACCAGGCAGAGGGCCTTCTTGGTAGTGGCACCTGCCCTGTGGAACGCCCTCCGTCCAGATGTCAAAGAGAAAAACAACTACCAGACTTTTAGAAGACATCTGAAGGCAGCCCTGTTCAGGGAAGTTTTTAATGTGTGACATTTTAATGTATTTTTAATCTTTGTTGGAAGCCGCCCAGAGTGGCTGGGGAAACCCAGCCAGATGGGCGGGGTATAAATAATAAATCATTATTATTATTATTTGGGTAAAGTGTTTTGAATCTGGGACTCAAAGGGCTTTTAAAAAGGTCAGGTAAAGCACCACATCCAGTCTGGTTTGAGCCTATTAAGGATCAAAACCTGCTTGTAGTATTAAGCATATTTTAAATTAGTAGGCTAAATATATCCCCGGGCATCAGAGAGGCAAACTCTTCCATTTTGCCTCCCCTAATAAATCAAACAGTATTCAGACATAAATCTGTGCCTGTAGAACGCCGCACAGAAAGAAAGAGATTTTTTTTTTTTAAGGTTCTTCACTCAACGACTGTTAAATGCAATCCTGTGTTAGAGGGTGTCATCCCAGGGAGAATGGAATGTGCAGAATGATAAATAATTCTCGGAATGAAATTGCCTGCATTCAAGACGGGACGCAATAAATCAAAGCCATTATCTGAGAGAGCTTCGCCAGGTGGACCCGTGGAAAGAAAAGGAATACGCATGTTCAGCATCTGAAGCACATTTGAGATTATTCTTTGGGGGGGGGGGGTTGATTAACCTCTTTTGGGGCTGATCAGCGGTGATTAGGCACATATATATTTTAAATCTGCCTTGAAATTATTGAAATATATGTTGATTCATTATCCTGTTCTAACAGGTAGGTGATAGTAAGCTTGAGTATTATGGTTTTTGCCAGTATGTACGCTCATGTTAAGAGGCTCAATAATGGCAATCAGACAATCTTTATAACACCATGGAATATGCAGAGGCTTTTGAATACGTGCACAGGTGTTAGCATTCAAATCTGGTTTGTATTGTATTTGTTGGCTATCGGGTCATTTATGTTTAATTTGCAATAGCACCCTTCAGAAGTGTCACATGCCATTCTGTTACACCTCTGTAGCATGGGTGTGGGGCACAGGTTGCTAAACGACATCTCCCTTCATCTTGTGCACAAAGTGGTTTGTGTGTCTGACCCTGTATATGTGGAGGAGGCTGAGAAAGATTTGACCAGCCCCAAGTGTCCCAGTTAACTTTGGTATAAGCGGGTTATTTATTCCAGACCTCTCACACCCAAATCGAGCACTGCAGACCTATGGAAAACAGCCACCCTGCCTTATTAGCATGGGAACTATTTCCCTGTGCTGCCAGGCTCCGCATTGGCAGCGGTGTGTGGATATTTTAGCAGTCTTACTGAGGCCAATCACATGGCTATCATAGAATTGTAGAGCTGGAAGGTGTTAGGATATTGTTCCGTTCCACCTTTAGACCAGGCATGTGGAGTTGTTGTATGTCACATGCCTGTTTACTTCCAGCACAGTCTGCTGGGAACTTCTGTTGTATATAGCTTTTGCCTATGCTGTTTGCTTGGACACGAAGGGAAGCAGACATGTTTTTCCTTTGTCCTGATGCTGAATAAAATGCTTGTAAATACGCTTACATATGCCTCTGTCCGCCCTCCTACTGCAAAGAGTTCTTATCTCTGCTGGCTTGTGTGCTGAGTCTCTAAAGGTCTCTGAGGCTTGAGTCGCAGTTTTGATGCTGTTCCGAGAAACGGAGTTTGCCCGGCTGCCAGCCGGTGGGCTGGAGCCAGCTGGGGGCCTGCCAATTGCCCCCGTCTCCCCGGACACGTCCCAACAGAAGGGACCCCAATGTCCAACCCCGTGCAGTGCAGGAATCTCAACTAAAGCATCTATGACAGACGGCCACCCAACTTTTGCTTGAAAGCCTCCAAGGAAGGAGTGTCCACCACTTCTCGTGGGAGTCTGTTCCACTTAATGTCAGACAGTTCTTCCTGGTGTGTAGTTGGCACCTCCTTCCTTGTACCCTGAAGCCATTGGTTCGGGTCCTACCCTCCTGTGCAGGAGAAAAAAACTACACTGCACTACACATTTAAAGCAATAGCATACCACTTTACATGGTTATGGTGCTGAGAGTGGTCAGGAGACCCCAGCTCCTCTCACAAAGCTCCTAGGAAAATAGATTGATTGCTAAACCGCTTTTGAGATTTTGTTAGCTCCGTAAGGGGAATGGGGAGTCTCCTAGCAATTCTCAGCACCCTGAGCAAACTACCCTCTCCGAATTTCTTTGGAGGAAGCCATGCCTGTTTAAAGTGGTGTGATACTGCTTTAAATGTATAGTGCAGATGTTTCTCCCATGTCAACATGGGGGGGGGTGTTTTTCTGTCAAACGAAAACACCCTTCCAGGTGTTCTTTAACTAGCAAGAAAGATGGGTTTTGTTTTTTTTAAGCCAGGAAAAATAAGGAGGGAGTTAACATAAAGGGGAGGGACGCGGGTGGTGCTGTGGGTAAAACCTCAGTGCCTAGGACTTGCCGATTGTATGGTCAGCGGTTCGAATCCCTGCAGCGGGGTGAGCTCCCATCGTTCGGTCCCAGCTCCTGCCCACCTAGCAGTTCGAAAGCACCCTTAAAGTGCAAGTAGATAAATAGGTACCGCTTTATAGCGGGAAGGTAAACGGCGTTCCGTGTGCTGCGCTGGTGCAGGCTCACCAGAGCAGCGATGTCACGCTGGCCACGTGACCCGGAAGTGTCTGCGGACGGCGCCGGCTCCCGGCCTCTAGAGTGAGATGAGTGCACAACCCTAGAGTCTGACAAGACTGGCCCGTACGGGCAGGGGTACCTTTACCTTTAACATAAAGGGCGGAACTCAGGTCTGATGGTGGAATGAAGCAACGTCAGAAGGCACTGGGGACTGCATAAACTGAAGTTGTGTGTGTGTGCTTGTGTGCGTGCATGCAGCCCATTGTGCTTTATACCATTGGAGACCGAAAGGGACCATTATGTAAAATAATGCACAGCCTTGCTTCCCTACATGGGTGCAGGTGAAACCATGCCCTCTGTGTCTGTAATCTTTTATTTGCCATTGCAATTAAGGGCTTCGAAATACCTTATTGGCTCCTGAAATTTCATCACTTATAGCCAATTATACGGATGCTACTCTTCGGCGGAGTTGCATAATCCCTTACAGTAATAGCCCCTTTCTCTGATTGCTCCCCTGCCTGGATGTAAATGAGAAACACTGCATAGATCAACCGGAGCTGTAATCCAGGTCTGTGAAGTGGAACTGGGTCAGTGATTAGCATTTGATATATACAGGTCAGCGATTATTGGAGCCAGTGTGTCAGCTATGTTATCGGCCTCCCATTGGTATGCCTCTGAAGCCGAGGAAAAGAACCCCTGGCTATATGGGCACAGAGCTTTTCTTTTCTTTCTTATTTTTGGAGATGGGGAAATGTTCCAAGTGTCGCAAGCTTGAAGCATATAACATGCCACTTAAGAAAGGGTCAAAGGAAGATGTGCCTAGGGTGTTTTTCACTTTGACAAAAGCCCAGTGTGAATCTTTGTCCTTAGCTGATAAAAAAATGGGTCGGCAGAACCACTGCATGGATAGTTTATTAGGATCAAAGTGAATGGAGCAAACCTCACAGTTGTGGGAAGCTGTGTATTTGCACATGGGGTTGAGTGATGTGGTTGAGCATGGGCATTACGTTGCATTCAGCTCACTTTTACTCTGGTTAGACCCATTGAAATTAATGGCCATGGTGAGCTTGGACCTATTATTTTCAAGGGGTCTACTCTGAATAAAAGTTAATTGGCTGCAACCCATTGCTATCTAGTGGTGGAGCTCCTGGAAGGCTTTTCATCCTAGCTTCCCATAAGCTGTAGGCCTAGGTTTCCAGATGTTGTTGGACTCTCATCTGCTCTGGTCAGCATGACCCCTAGTCAGAGATGAGGAGAGTGCCATTGTTTGTTTACTGCACATATATACCGCCTTTCTGTCCAAAGTGGTTTACAATTCTTTACTTGCTTCAGTGTTTTAAGAATTGTAAACCACTTTGGACATACAATGTAAATTTGACAGGGGAGCACAGTTCGATTGGAACTGTCTCTGTTGTCTTTGCCTCCTTCCCTCCCTCTCTCCTCCTTCTCCAGCAACATATAGAGGGCCATAGGTTTCCCATCTGTACCTCAGGCATATTTTGTATTGACCACTGAACTTTTGTCCATCCCAGTTGTGAAAGACATTGCCTTTTCATCTCGCACCTTGCCCTTAGTATAGGAAGCTGATGCACGCACTGAGTCAGACCCTTGGTTTATCCAACTCAGTGTTGTCTGGTCAGGTGAGAAGCAACTCACTATATTCTCAGCCAGGGTTCTTTCCCAGTCCTCATGCTCATTTTGCTAGAGAAACTGAGCATGGGAGATTCTGCTTGTGGTCTTCCACTGTTAGTCTCAGGTCCCTCTTTGCCCCATTTTAGCAAGGATATTCATTCTGGTCCAAAATTTACTTTATTGGTCGGTCTGCTGGTTCCTGGGTTTCTGGGCATGTGGCCTTTCCATTTGATGTGCAAGTTGTGTGTGTGTGTTCATGTACATGCCCAAAATCAATACTCCGTGCTTCGGTAAACCAAATTCCTCTGCCTGAATAAATCATGCAAACTCTAAGTAAAAAAATTAACACATGTTGACCTAGTTCTGCTTCTTCTGCCGAAGGATATGGGCAAAGAACAGTGAGAAGCTCTGGAACCCTACTTTTTGGGGGAAATTTGAGTCCCGTACAACCTCAGCCCCTTTTTGGATTATGGGATTTCATCAGACATTCCCCACAAATTTTTTCAAGGCTATTTTAAAAAGCTTGCTTTAAAAAAAGGTGCATGGAGGGAGGGAGGGAAACATGCACAGTTGAGAATATAAGAAGAGCCCTCTTGGATGATCACGTTTCCCACAGTAGAGAGCAAAAGAGAAATGTAAGAAAGCTGCCTTAAGCCAACTCAAGCCATTAGTCTGTCCAGCTCAGTATTGTTGATACTGACAGGTCTACCTGGATGTGCCATGAGGATTGAACCTGGGACCTTGGGCATGCAAAGCATGTTCTCGAAGCTACTGCTGATTCTTGTTGCTTGTAAGACACCTACAAATAGGACACGAAGGCAGTAGCTCGCTCCCATTGTTGCTCCTGAGCAACTGGTTCTCAAAAGCTGGAGATTGCGCAAAGCCATTGTGACTGCTGGCCATCAATAGACTTTTCTTGAGAGCCTTGAAAAACCGAGTTCATAGAAATAATAGAATTGCAGAGTTGGAAGGGAACCTGAGGATTGCCTAGTCCAACCCCCTACAATGCAGGAATATGCGGTTGTCCCATACAGGGATTGAACCTGCGACCCTTGGCCTTATCAGCACCACGCTCTAACCAACTGAGCTGGAGAAGGCAGAGTTCTGTGCCTGCGTTCAGTTTACCTGATTGGACAGAACAAAGAGCAATAATTCGAAAGTAGGTGGGCTAGGGACCTCCAACTAGCTGGTTGAGCACCAGGACTCTAGACCAGAGCTTCAGAGGGTAGGGGTGGGTGGCTTTCCCTAGGAACGAGTTGCCCAGGCTGAAGACCAGGGTTGTCCCTCCCACCACCTGACCTCCAAGAAGAAGGTGGAAGAAAAAGGATTGCTTTGTGGAGCCAGCGCTAAAATTTATTACTGTTGTTCTGTGTGTGTGTCACTAAAGCCCATGTCTAGAGATCGTGCCTAGCCTTAAGGAGTGCTCATTTGCATCCACTAGCTACGCAGTATGGAATAGTCGTGGTAGGTGTGGGTTTGTGATATCGCTCAGCTGCTGCAGCTGAGGGAAGAGAAGCCCTTTAATAATTACTGGATTGTCAGCATGCAGTGATGGCAGGCGCAGAGGACGCACAGCAGCTGTGTGCAGCAATGGACTGTTTTGTTCACTTTCTTATTTTTCCAGTTTTGCACACCAGTTGGTACTCCCGCCCCCCTTAAAGAAAGCCCTCACAAAAATTCACCATCATTTTAACGAGCCTTTCTCATAAGACACACATTTTTGTATGCAACCTTGTGTGACGTACATGTATTTTTGCTCATACATTATTTGGGGAAGCATGAACATTAGGTTGGCTTGCATTAGAATTTAAACCCAGCAGAGTTTCTCTTTCCATCCTTAGCTGCATGGCGCTGCCGTTGCACCTGGGGAAGGGTTGCCAGAATCCATTGTGGCCTGGAAAAACCACTGGCTTATGCCCAGGTTGGGTGCTGCAAACCATTCTCCAGCTGTGGCGTCTGCCTCCATCTCACAACATGGCCTCCTCCGTAGCTCTGCCATCAACACTTAGCAGTGACATCTAAATAGTGCATTCAGACTTCTCGTTAATGCTTCCATTGTGACAGTGACTTGGTGGTAGGTACCGCTTAGCCCCATAATGCACTATACATTTAAAGCCGTACCATGTCATAGCTTCCCCCAAAGAATTCTGGGAACTGTAGTCCGTTAAGAGTGCTGGGATTGTCCCCTCAGAGAGCTACGGTTCCCAAAGCTCCCTGGTAAGAGGGATTGAATGTGAGAGCACTGGAAATTGTAGCTTAGCGAGGGGAATAAAAGGTAAAGGTACCCCTGACCATTAGGTCCAGTCGTTGACAACTCTGGGGTTGCGGCCCTCATCTTGCTCTATAGGCCGAGGGAGCCGGCGTTTGTCTGCTGACAGCTTCCGGTCATGTCGCCAGCATGGCGAAACCAGAGCAGCGCACGGAAATGCCATTTACCTTCCTGCTGGAGTGGTACCTATTTATCTACTTGCACTTTGATGTGCTTTCGAACTGCTAGGTGGGCAGGAGCAGGGACCGAGCAACGGGAGCTCACCCCGTTGCGGGGATTTGAACTGCCAACCTTCCGATCGGCAAGCCCTGGGCTCAGTGGTTTAGACCACAGCGCCACCCGTGTCCCTCAGCGAGGGGAATAGAGGTCTCCTAATAACCCTCAACACTCGTGACAAACTATCTTTCCCAGGATTCTTTGGGGTGAAGGCATGATCATTCAAAGTAGTATGGTACTGCAGCTGCTGCTGTTTTATATGCCACCCATCTGGCTGAGTTGCCCCAGCCACTCTGGGAGGCTTCCAACAAAATATTAAAAACACAGTGAAACATCAACCCTTAAAAATTCCCCTGAATATATACTGCAGGTGGGGCATTTGTTGTAGCCACATAAGGAAATAGACTGCACCCGATATCTTCTCCATGCCACACAAATAATAAAAGCAGAGGAACCCTCTTTGGGCTATTGGTTGGCAGCCTTTATTTATCCCTTGCTTTCATTACTGGCCATGACATGGTCCCCAGTCTTCCAGATCTTTTTGCTAGATGCCCTATGAATTGGTTTTCGGACCGGTTTCGTTCACTGTTGACGGGATCAAGGTTGCACCCAGGCTTCATCTCTGTCTTAGGCTAAAAAAAATGTGAGTTTTTATGCATTCAAAAGGTTAGGTTTCTTGCATTGAGAACCTTTTGATATTGCTACTTGTGTTATAACTAATTACAGTATGTAATAATCTGTTACAAGCCACATTACTGCGTTTTACACTCGATTTCCCCCAGGGGATAGGAAACAGAAAACGAGTACAGAAGGATGATTAGAGAGCAGGAACAGAGTGGATTTGGCTGGGGGGTGATTCTGCACACTGTATACTACAGAAGCCTTGGCATGGCCTACGATTCTTCATCATCTTCTTTTTCTTTTTGCGTAGTCTATTTTTAAAAAGCTTGGCTGGCTATTTTTAAAATGCAGCGGTGCTGGCCATGCTATCTAAGGGTTCAGCCCTTGCACCATCCTCTCAAACCAGGAACGTTGAGTTTCATAACAGAGCAGCCAAGGCTATTTTTAGCTTTGCTGGAAGTGGCTGAGAGTAACTGACATTCTCCTGGTCTCCAAGGCTTTGCTCTCTAGATAGGGCTGCATTCTCTTCCTTAGAGCAGCTCACGTTTTGAAGACGACTGGTGATCACTTATTGCCCACCCACCATTCCCTGGCAGGGAAAGGAGTAGATAATCGGGACTGGATCAGCCTTGAGGTGGTGCATGCTGTGGTATAGGACCTGGAGCCACTGGGGTTGTGGCTGGGGTGTCTCGTGCTGCAGGAATCGAACTAGGTGTTCCCAGTGGCTATGATCCCTCATGGGACCAAAGGCATGGGAATGAACAGCAGCCACTGGGGACTCTCTCCTGGGTATAATTCTCCAGAATTGAAGAAGTCAAGCGATTGCTAAGCAGACAAGCACCTTTCCTGCTGATTGGGAGCAGCCGAGACCACATAACACCCATCTTGAAAGACCTACATTGGCTCCCAGTATGTTTCCGAGCACAATTCAAAGTGTTGGTGCTGACCTTTAAAGCCTTAAACAGCCTTGGCCCAGTATACCTGAAGGAGGGTCTCCATCCCCATCGTTCAGCTGGGACATTGAGGTCCAGCGTCGAGGGCCTTCTGGAGGTTCCCTCACTGCGAGAAGCTAAGTTACAGGGAACCAGGCAGAGGGCCATCTCGGTTGTGGCACCCGCCCTGTGGAACGCCTTCCCACCAGATGTCAAAGAGAAGAACAACTACCAGACTTTTAGAAGACATCTGAAGGCAGCCCTGTTTAGGGAAGTTTTTAATGTTTAATAGGTTATTGTATTTTAGTGTTCTGTTGGAAGCCGCCCAGAGTGGCTGGGGAAACCCAGCCAGATGGGCGGGGTATAAATAATAATAATAATAATAATTATTATTATTATTATTATTATTATTATTATTATTATTATTATTATTATTTTCCTGGCCTGCACCGTACACATCTGGGCTTGCAGCTGCTGTTCTGAGTTGCCTGTTGCTAAGGAAAATCGTTTGGCTACTGACTCCCATTCTGCCAGACATGGTTCTCAGGCGTGTCTGACCACTGATAACCTGCGTATTGCAAAGCCTTCTGGGGAATGCTATAGGTTGCACTCTCAGCTCATGAGAAACACTAGCCAGGCTGCTTACATTTAAGTCCTCTACAGCACATGCAGAGACTGCCTTCTTGACTGTTGGACCCACTATGGGTCTCGTCTGCTCATTCTGCCAGAGCCTGTCTTTGCATGTAGGGGACGTTCCTAACTCACCAAGGATTTGAGACTCATCAGCTGCCCTCATCTGGCTTAGCCGGCCAGGGTGTATGGGGTGTTAGGGGAGAGGTAGTACCTCTGGTGGTGGACACATCATGCTCTTCTGGGGTAGTTTGTCCACCTTTGGTCTTCACCTGACACACAGCTCTCACCTTTGGCTCCTAGAAGCTGTCAGCATGTGACAGCAGCTACACACCTTGCTCCACAGACTTGGACGTAGGTCTTTGCTGTGACCTCTGATATGTCTGCAAGTTTAAGAGGTGAAACACAGATTAACAAATCCAGAGCTTGAAGTTAGGTAAGGGGTTGTTGTTTATAGGGTGGTATATCATGAGACAATGTTGAATCCGACGTTGCTTATGACCGAATGCCAAGGTAGGTCTTTTCTGCTGAAAAATATTTGTATTTGAAAGCATGACCTGGAAAGGAGCTTGAGATCTCTTGCTTCAGTAAGCAACTTCTAGGTGCAAAACTCTTTCTACCCCCGTAAGCCTGAACGGAGACTTTAATTACTGCTTCTCGTAAGCACAACACAAAATAATGTAATAGAACTGCCAAAGTGTCCTTTCCTTTTAATCTGGCAGTGACATTAGCTGACTTGAAATCTATTTATAAACTGTGCTGCATGGGCACTTATATATTTCAGCTGAATTTAATTTGCTGTTAACACAGTAAAATAAGGATGTACAAGTTGAGGCCCCATGAGGACTCGGTGGTGGTAGTGATGGCGGGTTTCTGAAACTTGGTGATGCGGCAGTAGTGGTGGGAGACCCATGGGAATGGTCATATATGAATATATATCCTAATATATACAAGTCAATAATATATGCATTCTAATGCGCGATTTACCCCAGCGTATGCATTTTTGCAGGCAATACTTGACTGGAGAACTGGGACGCGGGTGGCGCTGTGGTCTAAACCACAGAGCCTAGGGCTTGCCGATCAGAAGGTTGGCGGTTCGAATCCCCGCGACGGGGTGAGCTCCCATTGCTTGGTCCCGGCACCTGCCCACCTAGCAGTTCGAAAGCACATCAAAGTGCAAGTAGATAAATAGGTACCGCTCCAGTGGGAAGGTAAACGGCGTTTCCGTGCGCTGCTCTGGTTCGCCAGAAGCGGCTTAGTCATGCTGGCCACATGACCCGGAAGCTGTACGCCGGCTCCCTCGGCCAGTAAAGCGAGATGAGCGCTGCAACCCCAGAGTTGGTCACAACTGGACCTAATGGTCAGGGGTCTCTTTACCTTTAGCTCTATGCACTTTTGCAGACTGGAGAACTGCACTGAAAAATTCATAGTGGTGAGAATCATGGAGTGCTGTGTTTCAATTAATGTCTTTCCCTCCATAAAGTGTGAATTTGATAGGTTAAACTTTAAATGTGACCTGAATTTCAATTTTTCTTCCATCTTAAACCTAGAACACTTTGGAAGCAGCGGAGGGAGCCTTGCAACCAGAGCCATGGAGCAGGGGTCAGCAAACTTTTTCAGCAAGGGGCTGGTCCACTGTCCCTCAGACCTTGTGGACTAGACTATATGTTGGAAAAATAAAAAATAAATGAACAAATCCCTATGCCCCACAAATAACCCAGAGATGCACTTTAAATAAAAGCACACATTCTACTCATTTAAATCACGCTGATTCCTGGACCGTCCGTGGGCTCAATTTAGAAGGCGATTGGGTCGGATCCGGCCCCCGGGCCTTAGTTTGCCTACCCATGCCATAGATTACAGTGGTACCTCGGATTAAGAACTTGATTCGTTCTGGATGTCCGTTTTTAACCTGAAACCGTTCTTAACCTGAGGTACCACTGGGGCCTAGTTATGGGACCTCCCACTGCCTCCACACCACTGGAGCATGATTTCTGTTCTCATCCTGAAGCAAAGTTCTTAACCCAAGGTACTATTTCTGGGTTAGCAGTGTCTGTAACCTGAAGCGTCTGTAATCCAAGGTACCACTGTATATGGAGCCAGTCTGGGATATGTTTTTCTCTTCCTCTTCATTTCCTTGCTGAGAGGAGGGGTGAATTTACCCCTCTTGGGCAGTTAGGCAAATGAGGTGGCTGCTTTGTTGGGGGACAGGGAGCAGTTGCAAGGGGTTGGAGGATAGAGCTCTGTGTGCCACAAAGCCTAGCCTGGGCTCTTCCTTCCAGCTGGCCTGCTGCCCTATTACTTGTGGTGAAATAAGAGCCAGCTCCCTGTCTGGTTGCTTCTATATGTGGGCAGGGGGCATCTTGTCAGTCACCTCAGGTAGACTGACAATTTCCTTCTTTGTACATTCTCTACAATGTGTATATTCCAGTGAGAGCCAGTGTGGTGTAGTGGTTAAGAGCGGTAGTCTTGTAATCTGGTGAACTGGGTTCGCGTCTCCGCTCCTCCACATGCAGCTGCTGGGTGACCTTGGGCCAGTCACACTTCTTTGAAGTCTCTCAGCCCCACTTACCTCACAGTGTGTTTGTTGTGGGGGAGGAAGGGAAAGAAGAATGTTGAGACTCCTTAAAGGGAGTGAAAGACGGGATATAAAATCCAAACTCCTCCTCCTCTTCTTCTTCTTCTTCTTCTTCTTCTTCTTCTTCTTCTTCTTCTTCTTCTTCTTCCAACCAATGCATGAAGGTCAGGCAAGGAGAGCATAATTTATGATGTGCAGAAAAGAACAACTAAATGCTATCCCAATACAAGGGAAGGGGCTTCTGGATCAAATTTTTCTTTTTCTTTTTGTGTGTGTGTGGGGGGGGGGGGGACCTGTCGATCAAAGGTTAAGGTTTTCACCTTACTTCTTTCTGAATGCCAGGGCATTCCAATAGCTGGTCCTTGAAATAGATCAAGTCCACACTCAACTCAAAGCTCTCTAACCCAATCACTCTCGGAAATTAGAGGAGTGGGTTTGTGCTTAAAGAGACAAGGAGTGTGGTACTGCTTGATCTCTGAATTACCTTTGAAAGACAGTAAGTAAGGCAATTGCTGCATAGGACATTTCTGCTGGGAGCGACTTCTGATTTCTCCTACATGTGGAAATATCCAAGTGGCTATTTCTCATCTTGCTGAGAGGCAGCTGGCTCAATCTCCAGCTTTAGAGTCTTCCTAAGTGAGTGCTGACATAGTGCACCACAAGGACCTCAGGAGTCGTGCCGGGTCATTCAAGGTCTAGCAAGTCCAGTCCCTCTCAGATTAAGGACTCCCTAAGCTTCTGTTGAAACCATGTGCCGCTCAGCTCAGAGTCTATCATTACATGCCGTCTGCCAAGGATCTCCATCTAATAAAAACCTGTTCTATCTACACTTGCAAGTGTGACTAGAATGAGTAAAAAAAAATCAAAAGGCACCTCCTCTTAATTTTAAGAACACATTTTTCATGAGGAACCACCTCTGTCTGCTTGTATGGCATCAAGTCTTTGGGAGGTTTACTCTTTAACATGTGGAAGCTCTTCCAGGCTTCTGATCACATCCCAATCAAATGCAGATGTGTGTGTGTTTTCTGACTATGATTTGGCTGCATGTGTTATGCATCCAGACACACTCAATAGTCTGTGAGCTTCTGCTTAGTTTTCTCTTAAAAGTGGTATTATATTATTAAACATGGGTGGTGCTATGGTCTAATCTACTGAGCCTATTGGGCTTGCCAATCAGAAGGTCAGCAGTTGAATCCGCACGTCAGGGTGAGCACACCAGTGTAAGTAGATAAATAGGTACCACTGTGGCGGGAAGGTAAACGACATTTCCATGCGCTCTGGTTTCCGTCACGGTCTTCCGTTGCACCAGAAGTGGTTTAGTCATGTTGGCCACATGTCCCAGAAAGCAATCTGTGGACAAACGCCGGTTCCCTCAGGCTAAAAGCAAGATGAGCGCCGCACCCCATAGTTGCCTTTCACTGGACTTAACCATCCAGGGGTCCTTTACCTTTACCATTTACCTATGTTATTAAACTGTTCTTCCTTTTTGCGTTTTTAATTTGACTGCAAAATAAAATGATGTCTCTGTGTGTATCTATCTATTATCTATTTTTGCACATGGAATTTTATTTTGCGAGATATATATGCAGATAGGTAGATAGGTCCCAAATTTCATTATTGAATCTACTGGCTGTATGTATTCGAAATTGTATTCAGTCATTCGTCTCCTTAGTAATGAAGCTTTCCTGGAGATACTGATAGTAGCTGTCAGCTTGTTCTGCTGCTCAGCCTCCGTCAGGTGCTGCAACTCTTGAAGCAGAAGCCTTGCCAATCAGAAATTGTGCAATCAATATTAATGACAAACAAAACAAAACAAAGTCATGTAAATGCAAATTAAGTAGGTAGAATGCCCACTGATTATAATTTTTTCTTAATTAAGACCATTACATAGTATGCTTAATTGTGTACATCCGCATTGTACATTTGTGATTTTTTTGTGCTTTGCATATTTCTAAAAAAAAATGCATATTTACACACACGTTTTCTCTGCCCTGTCGCTCTTTCTGTTTGTGAACCCTCTGCTGAACACCTTCCACTTTATTTTCTGAATTGTCTGCTCAATCAATAGTCACCTCTGCACCTCTCTTCTATTCTGCTGCCATGTTTTTCACCTCTGTTTTCACCTTCGTATCTGTTTCTTCTTCTCCCCACCCCATTTCTGCACTCCCTCTTGCATGCAGACCACCCTCACGTTAACCTTCTGCACCTTCTCTTCTCATCTTCTTTTCCTCCTCCCCACTGGTGCTATCTCCGTCCTGCAACCATTGTTAGACACTTTGCGGGAGTGGCCCATTGCACGTCTATAAATAAGGAGCTATTTCAGAAACTGTCAGCCAAGTGCCATGTCACTTCCTTGGGTTTCCAAGATGAATCTTAACTAAAGGTAAAGCCCCCTAAGCCCCCTGCCCAGATACATACAATCAAAACGGCCCTGTGTTCAGTGGTAGCCACAGCACATAATTTCCCCACTGAAGTCCCATCAGAAATTGCATACACAAAATGTGGAATTAGCTAACAGGATATTGATGCGGACTCTCCTGCCATCCTCCAACTCTCAGCGGTTGGAGGACGGATGGTGGCTAACAGATTGAGGTTGAATCCTGACAAGGCAGAAGTACTGTTTTGGGGGGACAGGAGACGGGCAGGTGTGGAGGACTCCCTGGTCCTGAATGGGAGCAGCCTGGGAGTCATTTTGGACTCACAGCTGTCTATGGAGGCGCAGGCCACTTCTGTGTCCAGGGCAGTTGTCTACCAGCTCCATCTGGTACGCAGGCTGAGACCCTACCTTCCTGCGGACTGCCTCGCCAGAGTGGTGCATGCTCTAGTTATCTCTCGCTTGGACTACTGCAATGCGCTCTATGTGGGGCTACCTTTGAAGGTGATCTGGAAACTACAACTAATCCAGAATGCGGCAGCTAGACTGGTGACTGGGAGCAGCCGCCGAGACCACATAACACCTGTGTTGAAAGACCTACACTGGCTCCCAGTACGTTTCCGAGCACAATTCAAAGGGTTGGTGCTGACTTTTAAAGCCCTAAATGGCCTCGGTCCAGTATACCTGAAGGAGCGTCTCCATCCCCATCGTTCTGACCAGACACTGAGGTCCAGTGCCGAGGGCCTTCTGGCGGTTCCCTCACTGTGAGAAGTGAGGTTATAGGGAACCAGGCAGAGGGCCTTCTCGGTAGTGGCGCCTGCCCTGTGGAACGCCCTCCCTCCAGATGTCAAAGTGAAACACAACTACCAGACTTTTAGAAGACATCTGAAGGCAGCCCTGTTTAAGGAAGCTTTTAATGTTTAATGGACTATTGTATTTTAATATTTTGTTGAAAGTCGCCCAGAGTTGGCTGGGGAAACCCAGCCAGATGGGCGAGGTATAAATAATAAATTCTTCTTCTTCTTCTTCTTCTTCTTCTTCTTCTTCTTCTTCTTCTTCTTCTTCTTCTTCTTCACCACCACTTAGGGCTGTATTTGGACCAGTACCAAGAGATTATTGTTATTATTATTCTTTTCTGCAGTTCATATTGTAGCTTGACTTGAAAGTCTCAGCTGGTTTCAGATGACATCAGCTTGAAGGGAGGGGGTACCTTTTTATTAAAAAGTGTGTGGGGGGGAGAGACTTGCAAACTCAGCAAAGATATATTTCATTTTTGCAGACTCGTTTTTCAAAACAGAATCTGACTTGGGTGTTCACAAGCCGCTCTCGTCTCATACATTACTGCATTACTCATCCTTGTGAGAGGCATCGCTATTTGATAGGATTTCTCTCTCGCTTAATCACTGTTGAATGTGATTTTCTGTAGGAACACCAAAACAAAAGCCCGTGGGGGATTTTTTTTTTATTAAAAAAAATCCCCAGCTGGGCTTTTGTATAATTTTATATACATTGTATTGGCTAGGCTTTTGGCATCTGTAAACAGCTCCATCTGGGCACTCGTGGAAGAGTTCTACAGTGGTGCCCCGCAAGACGAATGCCTTGCAAGACGGAAAACCCGCTAGACGAAAGGGTTTTCCGTTTTGGAGGTGCTTCGCAAAACGAATTTCCTATGGGCTTGCTTCGCAAGACGAAAATGTCTTGCGAGTTCCTGCAGGTTTTTTTCCCTCCCCCCCCCCCCTTTCCCCAAGCCGCTAAGCCGCTTAACAGCTGATCGCTAAGCCCTCTAAGATGCTAATAGCGCTAAGCCGCTAATGGGCTTGCTTCGCAAGACTAAAAAACCGCAAGACGAAGAGAATCGCGGAACGGATTCTTTTCGTCTTGCGAGGCACCACTGTATTGAAAATAATGAACTAATGCCAGATATTTAAGTACGAGACTCTCAATTCTTAGCCATGCACGTAGTAAATAACCAGTTTCCTGATCACTTGTGATGAGTAAGAATGTCCTACAAGGTGATTTAAGCAAGCAAACTGTATCAAAAGTAGACATGCTTTCAAGCTACTATTGGTCATTGTTTTTAAATGGGCACAAGGTTCAGAACCTTTAATTTCTTACCTGGCTTGTTCATGATCACTGTGCTTTCACCCAAACCTGTGCTAAAGAATGAATGCTATGATAGGTAAAAGAAACCACTGAAGAACACAGCTGAATCAGTGGGAATCCAGAACAGCATTTTTATAAACTGGTTGCCCTCTGTTGTAAGTTTGATTGACAGTGACATTTATAAGCTAATGGAGGCACTTGTACAACTGGGAGAACGGGCTAAACAGGTGAGGAAAGTGGCTGATGGATGAGACTTCTAAGAGGAAATTGCACACACTGAATTCTTATTTTTTTTCTAAAGATACATGTTCCAGTCACTAAATATAACATAGATAACAGAGAAAGTTCAACACTGCTAAGGCTCTCAGTGTGCCTAACACACTTCAGAGTGCCTAGCATTTTTTAAAAAAAACTTAATATGCTGAAAATACAACAAATAATGAGGTAACATTTCCCTCCCTACAGGAAATGATAAATATCTTATTACAATACAATATTTAACCACTGTAATCAACATTATTTGGGTTCCAACTGTGCTGTTGACTCCGTTGGCATTTTTGGAACTCATTCAGAGCCACCAGATTCATTGAATTTAAACTCAGCGTGGCAGAAAGAACGAGGGAAAAGGGGGTGGCAGAAAGAGAGAGAAAGGGGGTCACTCCAATCACTTTTGGTTTTGATCCTACCCGCTGTTTACAGTGCTGCCCACTGGCTGGTCTGTGGCCCCTGGTATATTACGTCTGGTGGAATGTGGCCCTCAATAGAGAGAAGCTTTCTCACTTGTGTGAGCTGGGCTGCAATGGGCAGGACTAAGAATATGGGGAATTATGTTAACAAGCTATACAGTTTTTAAAAATGTGAAATCAAGCACACCTGAGCAAGCATTAGAAGAGGCCAGTCTTAAAATAGATATTTTTTTGCCTACATTCGGGAAAAAGTTGACGTGAGAAAGTTGTCAGGCCTCATATCGTAAGGTCGTGCCAATTCACCTATTCTGTTGAAGCGGCTCTGTCACCAGAGATTCGGTTTGTGATAATGAAGGCATTCTGTGGCAAGAAGCAGGAAGCAGTGCTTCTATTCAGCTCTTATCTGACCTCACTTTGCCTCTTCATGCTGACTGACCACATCTGATTTCAAAGGGGATGAGGGCTGCTTCTGACATCATTGCCTCGCCCACAATATTTGATTCACTTGCTGAAGAGCAGGGGGAGAGGAAAGGAATTGGGGCGAGGAAGCAGATTTTTAAAATAATAAAAAAAACAACCCTGAGAGTATCCCTGTGTCTGGCAGATAACTCATTTTGAACACATAGGGATATTGCTGTGATTTTGCCCTTGTAGAAGAGAGTTCTGCAGAGGGCGAATTAATATGACAGGCCTGCACCCCCAGCACACTTGCAGAGAAATGTTGTTTCTTGATCATTTGTTATAGCCAGAATTAGCCATTTTGTTTTGTTTTCTTCTATAATTTTTTATTAAATATTCTGTTTTACATTTTAGAATATTCATTTAAACAACCTTGAAATATCAGTGACTTCCCTTCTTCTGTTTCCATGGTTCTTTTTGCAAAACATAAATCCCTCCATAATTTACACAAACCAAACCATTCAGTATTCCGCTATCACATCCATCTAAACGTATTTACGTTGGCAGCATTAAGATAAATTCAAGTGTACACAATGCCCCCCCATATATTCAACAAACATTTTCCAATCTTCTTTAAACGTATGTTCTTCTTGTTCTCTTATTCTGTATGTCAGATCCACAAGCTGTGCAGTTTAAGTTGCCGTTCTTCTTTAGTTGGGACCTTATTCTGGTCCCAGAATTAGCCCATTTTGAAGTCCACTGTCAGGACTTGAGCTCTGGGAAGCGATTCAGTGGGAGTTAGGAATTGTGCCAGGTGAAAATCTGACGAGGGCGTGGAAGGTCAAGCCAGAAGACAAAACCAGGAGCAGGGATTGGCAACACTGCACCAGTATGCCCACATTTGCCTCCAGAAGCTTTCTGTAGCACCCACGGAGTCCCCTCACCTGTTGAAGAAACATTCTGTTGTAGCCACTAGAATAGGTTGCAGTGTGGGCTTGATTCCTATGTATTTGTGTGTGGTGCCTGTCACAAATTCTCCAGGTTGCAAATGTGGCCATGGGCCTCCAAAAGTTGGTGACCTGTACAAGGAATTAAACTGAGAATTGGGCAGTCTGGAGCCAGGAACGGCTATAGATGCTGAGACATATTTCCAGCATCCTCAGGAAGCAGAGCCCATCCTGCTGAGGACAGCCACTGGCCATCCAGCTAGATAGATAGATAGATAATTTATTACGGTCGGAGACCAGCTTATAAAACACACTTGGGGGTACAGTCACAGAAGGAAAACAAACAATTAAAACAATGTACAACAATAAATTTAAAAGCAATGTACAACAATAAACTTCCGCAGGGAGTTGACCCAGAGTCACCCATGGAACCAAGTTGGGGGCTTTTCTTGAATAACTAGTTTGAGTTGGGAGATAGTCGGCGCCTACAGATCTGTACTAGGGACGCGGGTGGCGCTGTGGGTTAAAGCCTCAGCGCCTAGGGCTTGCCGATCGAAAGGTCGGTGGTTCGAATCCCCGCGACGGGGTGCGCTCCTGCCGCTCGGTCCAAGCGCCTGCCAACCTAGCAGTTCGAAAGCACCCCCGGGTGCAAGTAGATAAATAGGGACCGCTTACTGGCGGGAAGGTAAACAGCGTTTCCGTGTGCTGCGCTGGCTCGCCAGATGCAGCTTGTCACGCTGGCCACGTGACCCGGAAGTGTCTTCGGACAGCGCTGGCCCCCGGCCTATAGAGTGAGATGAGCGCACAACCCTAGAGTCTGTCAAGACTGGCCCGTACGGGCAGGGGTACCTTTACCTTTACCTTACAGATCTATACACAGAATCTGGCGATTATCCGTGTTGTCTTCTGATCTTTGCCTAACAGGAAAAGTTTGAATTTTTGCTTTTCCTGGAGGTCAGCCAGCCTCACCAGTAGGGGATCAATGGTCTTACTATGTGCCTCTTCATAAAAGGGACATCTAAAGAACAAGTGTCATGGGCTTCCTATCTCTCCCAATGAACAGGCGCAAAGTCTCTGAGCATATGGGACTTTTTTAAAGGCTCCTTCCAGGACTGGCGAGGGCAGAGCTAAGCTTCTGGCGAGTGTAAAAGCCCTTCTTGCATTTTAAAGCCATCCAGGTATAGAATCACAGAGCTGTAGAGTTGGAAGGGCCACCTGATGATCATCTAGCACAACCCCTGCAATGCAATCCTGTCCACAGCCACAATCCTGTCCACAGCCGTCCCTGGGTGGGTTTGAACCACCAACCTTCTGGTTAACAGCCAGACACACTGACCTATTGTGCCCCAAAAAGGAGAAGAGAATTTCTTTTTCTATCTCTGGTTTTAGATATTCACCCAGTTGTACTGCGTTGCTTTCCTTTGAGCCGAGGCTCTTGCAGCCAGCAGTGCTCGCGGAAACTGGATACTTGAAGTAATAACTACTTTTACAATTCTTTTGAGGTTAACGATGCCAAAAAGCTGAAGTGCTTTTTGTTGGTACATAGCTTCACTTGGAGAATATGCCAGCTCTTAGTGCAGGAAGAAAGCAAGCGAAATGACTAGCTCTCTTGTTGAGGATAAGAATGGTTCTTACAGAGGCTGTGCGCATCGTTCCTGGAAAAGGTTAGTCTTGAACATCTTTGTGCTCATGCTAAATAGAGAGGCGGCTGGAGTGCAGCAAGCAGGGGGAAGGTCTTGGGTATTTTCAGCCATAAATAAATAGAAATCTATTTCCTTGACACCCAATTTTTATCATCCTGAGTTCAGGGTTGCTTTTAAATGAACAACAGTGCACCTAAAAAAAACCCCTCCTATGTTGAGATTTACTATGGTTGTGTATATATATATAGAAATTGCAAGGCTTTGGCAAAAGGGTTTACATTTTTTAAAAACGGAGGAGAAAAAATGCACACCGTCCCTGGTTTCGCCAGAAGGTGGGGAAATGAATATCCAGCTGAAGATTTGCTTTTATCCCTTCCCTACTGAAGATGGAAGGGGGCTGTCCTTTTTATAACAAGCTGCAGGTGGTGAGTCTCCCTTTATGCGTAAGCAGATTTCTCTCCAGCTTTCAAATATTCTTAGAATCCTTTATTCATTCTTTGCAGCTCCTTTGCTAGAACAACAGCACCTCCTTATTTTCCTTAGTACCCTTCCCAACGCCAATCCCCGGAGGAATAGGGTTATTCACACCAGGAATTCTATGGTAGCCTCACCTGGCTTTATTTCCCAATCCCCGCCCCTTTGTGACCCCCAGGTAAGCTATAAGTTGACTTCTCAACTGAGAAAGGCAAGTTATGATTGAGCAGAAAGCGCCTATAAGCCTTGATCCTCGAGAACTGCAAAATGGACTGACCTTTGATCTACTTAGCCCTCTGCAGCCATGGATCTGAAACCTCCAAGGAATGCTTTCCACATTGACAAGCTTTGCAGAGGACTCTTGGACAGTTTCCAGGGTGCATACCTTGCTTCGTTTATGAACCGTTTACCCTAAGGTCTGTTATGGCCAGACCTACATGCTTATCATTCTTACCAGGGCCTCATGTGAACCGTGACCCCCATAGAACTCCCTCTACACTGTCCTGCTTTCTTCAGGGAAAATTCTCCACCATTACGATTGGCGTTAAGTCACCACCACCAACAGCCGGAGCTGAAAGTTTGTCTTCAGCCACCAGAAGCCAGCATGAACAGCAGCGGCTTTGCTGTTTGATGAAGTCTTGGGGGAGATCCTGTGTTGATAATGAGTCACTTCTTCTCCCAATACTATAGTTCAAACATTTGAAAAGTTTTCCATAGGCATCTGGTTGGCCACTGTGAGAACAGGGGGCTAGACTGGGTGGGACACTGGCCTGATTAAGCAGTCTGTTTGTATGTTAAAATATCTCTTACTCTTCTACCAAAGGTCCAGTGTGGTGTAGTGGTTAAGAGCGGTGGACTCGTAATCTGGTGAACCAGGTTCGATTCCCCGCTCCTCCACATGCAGCTGCTGGGTGACCTTGGGCCAGTCACACTTCTCTGAAGTCTCTCAGCCCCACTCACCTCACAGAGTGTTTGTTGTGGGGGAGGAAGGGAAAGGAGAATGTTAGCCGCTTTGAGACTCCTTCGGGTAGTGATAAAGGGGGATATCAAATCCAAACTCCTCCTCCTCCTCCTCCTCCTCCTCCTCCTCTTCTTCTTCTTCTTCTTCTTCTTCTTCTTCCTGCCATGAAGCTCTGTAGTACTTTTTCAAGCACACTTTTGGCTCTGCTGTGGTCTTTGTTGGTCCTATTATGGCTCTTAATTTTCAGGTCTTTTACTCATTTTTTAAAGGCATCTGCCACTCAAAGAGGCCAAGATACGAGAGAGGTAGTTGCAGTATTCCTTTATGCAGACCTCAGCTTCTATAGAAACAGGAAGCTGATAAGAATGATAAGCATGTAGGTGGATTCACACACTTGATTGCCTTACTCATAGGGCTGCTTTTATTTGCGGTGATAGATCTGTGATGGATAAATGTCAGGCTCTCATACCTTTTGTCCGAGCGTCATGGCGTCTACACCCTCCTTTCATCCAAGGACCTCAGAAGTGTTGCATGTCATTGTCCCCACTCCTGTGATCATTCTGGGGACAACCTTGTGTGGTGGGGTTAGGCAGGGAGGTAGTTGAAGGTCATCAACCTGCTGGAATGAGCGGCATAGGATGCCGCAGACCTCTGACTCATCCAAGCTCAGCTGGCATTGAATCCCCCAACCCAGCTCAGTAGACGATATGCCAGTGAAACTTGCTTATCCTAGTACAACCTAGTACTAGCCAAGGCTATTGTAAGTGCCTAAAAGGGGATGTTTGGGTGTGGGTGGGTGTCACAGGACCAGTGGGGGATGGGAATTAGGCTGGATCCTAAGCCTGTTCACCTCAGCCACATGACATGGCAATTTGGTGTAGAACAGTATTTTACAGCAGCGGCTCCCAATTTGGTGGTTTGCACACCCCAGAGCATCCACGTAACCCACCCAGGGTTTTCAAAAGTATGGGGTCCATGGCTTGGCTTTTGAAAAACGGGGGGAACCCCTGTTTTAAAGGCTTGTTTTCTCTCTGCTAGGCTCGGGCAAAGCAGCAGCAGCAGCCCTGCTACTGAACGGGGTTTGGATCCGGTGTAATGTTACGCCAGCTTAACTTAAACCAGATTGCTTTGTGCCAGCTTCTTGTGCATAGGATTTCTCCCTTGTTTGTACAATCTCAACGTTTCACACAAAGTTGAGCTCCTCATGGCAGCTCACCACAAATATATCAGTTGCTGTATTTGGGGCCTACGCTAAAAGACTGCTCAGGGCTCCAAGTTGTCTTCTTGCACTCCAAGGCAAAGGTGACAGATCCATTTTTTGCCCTCTCATTCATCAAGTGTATTAAAAAAGAAACGAAACAGTGTCATGTTGGAAGGGTGATTATTTTCTCCTTTCTTTTTTGCATTCAGTTTTGGAAAGTTAAACAAACGGTTTTGCTTCCTGAGTTTTAAGCAGCCTTCAAGTTTCGTATTGATTTCCCTTCTACTGCCTCAGCATTTTCATGGATATGTGTGTTGTATGCATGTGTCAAATCTGCAGTGTTTTGACTCTGTAATCTGCAGCCCACAGCAATAAAAATACCTCCGTCTATGAGTGTGCTGCATGTTTGCTGATGGCTGGAAAGGTCAAGAGAATCATGATGCGATGACAGGATCTTTCCATCAGTGTATAATAAAAACGTGAGATTGTATATGCTTATTTTGTCAGCTGGAAAAGTATATCAGATGAGATAGCCATGCAGTGGAAGTTGTTCCCAGTTCCATTCACCACATGGAGGCAGAATAAGGTCCCAAATAGTTTACTGCTGCAGAAGATAAGGCTTCAATAAAATTGTTCCAGGCATAGACATGTACATACAGCTAGTAGACTTTTGCGGATACAGATATATGTTGTTGTTGTTGTTGTTGTTTAGTCATTTAGTTGTGTCTGACTCTTCGTGACCCCATGGACCAGAGCACACCAGGCACTCCTGTCTTCCACTGCCTCCCGCAGTTTGGTCAAACTCATGTTGGTAGCTTCGAGAACACTATCCAACCATCTCGTCTTCTGCCATCCCCTTCTCCTTGTGCCCTCAATCTTTCCCAACATCAGGGTCTTTTCCAGGGAGTCTTCTCTTCTCATGAGGTGGCCAAAGTATTGAAGCCTCAGCTTCAGGATCTGTCCTTCCAGTGAGCACTCAGGGCTGATTTCCTTAAGAATGGAGAGGTTTGATCTTCTTGCAGTCCATGGGACTCTCCAGAGTCTCCTCCAGCACCATAATTCAAAAGCATCAATTCTTCAGCGATCAGCCTTCTTTATGGTCCATCCTTCACTTCCATACATCACTACTGGGCAAACCATAGCTTTTCCCAGATATATACATACAGATATATACAAGTACAAAATATCTCTCTTGCCCCAGCAATTCAAAACGTAACACATACTCTGACTCAAGAGATGGACTCACTCACTGACTCCAGACAAGACGACAGACTAACAAACTGACATACCTTAATCAGTTAGTCGGCACTTGCCCATGCATCTGTTTGCGTAGCTCATCCCTGGGTTGATTTATACTCATGAAAGAGTTCCTCCAACCAGGATTTTTTTCTCTACTGGAGCTCAGCTCTAAGGTGGGCACCTCTCAGGTGGGTGCTATTCTAAGGGAACAAGGTAGAAATTCATGGTGAGCTCCAGCACCTCTTTTTCTAGAAAAATAGCACTGCCTCCAACAGATATTAAATGGTGGTGTGTGTCACAAGGGGCTCCTTGTGTGTGAATTATTTTGCTTCTGTATGCATATATATATATATATATATATATATATAATATTTTATAACATTATTCTTATTTCCAATTCAGCACCTCCATTCTTCTGTTGTGTCTCACAAGTCTCACTTTATTTCTGTGTTCCCAGATACACCTACCTGTATATCTAAAGCACACAATATGCAGTATATGTATTCAAGTCTTGATTTTGTTCTAGAATCAGCTGCTTTTAACTGCTGTTGTGTTTATGTTTGTTTGACTTGTGGTTTTATGTTGATTTTATTGTTTATTTTGATGTAAACTGCCCTGGGAACCATTTGGTTGAAGAGTGATATATATACCTTTTAAAACAAACATATTTTTCTGTGCCTTCAGTATGCGATGGGGTGGCGGTTTGATCTCTGCCTGATTGTTGCTTGTATTTTAAAGTGGAATGTGATGAATAAAATGCATTCATTTGCCCTTCATACTTGATGACTGCAGGCGTACTTTACGCTTGAAAGTGGCGAGTGAGTATGCCCAGAAGCCACATACAGAGTCAATGAGACTTGAAAACGATATGAGGAATGGTTGGTGTTATTGAATTTAGTAACACAATATACGTCCGGAATTTCCTGGACATAGCCAGGAATTGGCCATCCGAAATAGTGTCAGGGTAGGAGTGGCTTAAATGTCCAGGGAAATCCGGACGTGTGCTGTGTTGGAAGGGTAGATCTTGGTGAATTTAATATAGCTCAAAAACTTACTTGGGTCAACAACTTTGTGCCCCCCCCCCCCACGCCAAAAAAGACAGGAAAAAGATAGAGGAAAATGCTCAACAACTTTGCCCCCCCATCCAGATTTTCACTTTTTGAAATATGGCAACCCTACCTACATGTGGAAGGGATGCGGGTGGCGCTGTAGGTTAAACCACTGAGCCGATCAGAAGGTCAGCGGTTCGAATCCCTGCGACGGGGTGAGCTCCCGTTGCTCGGTCTCTGCTCCTGCCAACTAGCAGTTCGAAAGCACGTCAAAATGCAAGTAGATAAATAGGTACTGTTCCGGTGGGAAGGTAAACGGCGTTTCCGTGTGCTGCTCTGGTTCGCCAGAAGCGGCTTAGTCATGCTGGCCACATGACCCGGAAGCTGTATGCCGGCTCCCTCGGCCAATAAAGCGAGACGAGCGCCGCAACCCCAGAGTCGGTCCCTTTACCTTTACCTACATGTGGAAATTTCTTTGTGGATGTTTGTCATCTTGTTGAACGTTCAAGGCTGTTGTTGGCATACGTCTGTCTTGAGAGACAATGGAGTTCGCCTCTGAGGGTGAAGACAAACCGTTGATTTAAAAGCACTAAAGTGACCTCCCCAAAGCCAGGGCAGTGTTTATGGAGGTCCTGGGCTGCCCAGATGAGAAGATCTCCCTCTCAGCCTCACTGGTGTGGTCCAAAGGAAAGCAGAGCAATATGTCTGGCATCAGCTTGGCTGCAGGAGTTTCCTGAAGGAGGCGTACAAGTCTCCATCCAACTGTCTTAGGGACCTCACTCTGGATTTGTGCAGGGTTTACTCCTTAGCCTTTTCCTCTCCTGAATATATCCTTCAAGGCAGTGGAGGTTTAGGATCAGAGTTTTCCTTCTAGATGGGAACCCTTCCCCATCTGCCCTTTGTTCAACGTGGCATACATAGTTTTCTCCATTCTCATTTCATTCTTAGAACAACCCTGTGAGATAGTGACTGGCCCAAGTTCAACTGGTGAGCCTTACAGCTGAGTAGGGATTTTAACATTCTCCCACATGTCTCCCATGTTCTAGTCTGACGCTCTGACCCACTACACCAGGGGTCTCCAACCTTTCAGGACTAGTGGGCCCATTTTTACTTTTGTAAGAGTGCTGGGGGCGCCAGTCACAACATGGCTGCCATGGAAGGCATATGGCATAACACAACATGGCCACATGAGCAAAGGTACAAGGCTTTGCAGGCGCCTCTGATCAGCTGGCCTGCTAAGTCCCCTTTCAGCAGGGAGCTGTGCCTTTGCCTCCAATACCTGATGTCATATTGAAATATACTCGGAGTCAAGGGTGGATTTCATGCTCTTTATTCAGCTCATAGTGGTGAGGAGGAATGGAAGTTCCCCCAGAATGTCTGCTTTATATACATTATTTACACAATGGGCCCCATGTGATTGGCTAATTTTGGAATTCACCTGTAGGCCAATCTGGTTGTGGATTCACTTTCACCTGGAGCTGGATTGGGTGGCTCCTGTGCACCAATCAGACTGCTGCATTCTGAATCTTATTGTTCTAGGACCAATCAGACTGCTCCCTTTTGGATCCTATTCAACTCAGTACATAACACCTATAGTATGTCGTCAGGTGTATGGCCTGGGGAAAATGTTGGGCCTTGTTGGGCCCACAGGCCAGAGAGCAGCAAGAGAGTTTGCCGTTGTCGTGGGTCCAAATGTTTCTTATGGCCAAGATGAGAGTAGCAGTGAGATGTTGTGGATTTTTAAAGTGTATTTTTAGTGGGGGATTTTAACTCCCACATCACGGGTGGGAGATAAACCCAACAACCCCCCCCATGTATTTTTAGACCTAAAATGATAAAAGTTACAATAAATGTTTAAAGTTTATTTATAATAGCCAGCGGGTACCCTAGGCTGACTCTTCTCTCTCATCTCTCTCTCTTTTGCGCTGCCCCCAGTGGGTTTTGGGTTTAATTTAATGGTTCCAGCGCATACATTGTAGTGAAAAGGAGCATCGTATTGCTCTTCGAAGAGAGCTTCACACGTTTCCCGGAGGAGTTAATCTTTCTGTGTGACAAATGTAATGGATTTTATGTCCTTTCTCCCCTTTTTGCACAACCTGCTGCTTGAGTGTACAGTATCATGAGGCTGAAAGCGTCCAGTATCTTCAAGCGATGTAACAACTCAATAAAAGAGCATTTTGTTGTGGTGTGGAGTCCTGTTATGAACTGCCTCATGTGAAAACAACATTGGTGTCTATTATAAGAGATGATAGATAGATAGATAGATAGATAGATAGATAGATAGATATAGTAGATAGATAAAGGTAAAGGGACATCTGACCATTAGGTCCAGTCGTGACCGACTCTGGGGTTGTGGCGCTCATCTCGCTTTATTGGCCGAGGGAGCCGGCGTACAGCTTCTGGGTCATTTGGCCAGCATGACTAAGCCGCTTCTGGCGAAACCAGAGCAGCGCATGGAAACGCCATTTACCTTCCCGCCGGAGCGGTACCTATTTATCTACTTGCACTTTGACGTGCTTTCGAACTGCTAGGTTGGCAGGAGCTGGGACTGAGCAATGGGAGCTCACCCCGTCGCGGGGATTCGAACCACCGACCTTCTGATTGGCAAGCCCTTAGGCTCTCTGGTATAACCCACAGCGCCACCCGCATCCTAGATAGATGATAGATAGATAGATAGATAGATAGATAGATAGATAGATAGATAGATATAGGCCTAATAAGTGAGTATGGGAGTGCACCCTCTTTGCTACCATGTTCCATCCCTGGGGAGAATGAGGAGGAGAAATGGCGACTTCTATTCAGCCAGGGAGATTGAAACAAGCTTGGATGTTCTGAAATATATATATATATATGTGCTTACTTCAGCTTTTCAGAGCTTCCGAGTGACCGGAATCCAAGCAGGACATTTCAACAAGAGGTGTTGCAGGCATGTTCAAGACGCCACCACCTAACATACAAAATGTTCTTTCAGCCTTGGTGTGACAACCATAAAAGAACACTAGGCCTCTCCAGGGATTCGTGCAAAGTATCCATGGGGTGGTGGTGGTGTGGGGCTGTGCGTGCTGCCCTACAATTTCCACCTCTAACCTTCCTGCACTGAATGAAAAGTTTGGGGTTTTGTGGGGGGTTGTCAGTACACTTAGTGTAACCTGTTTACAATCCTCCTTGTGATCAGGAATCTCCTTGTTGCAGGGCGTTCTGGGTGGAGGGGCCAGGACCCCCCCACAGTCAGTCCACAGCTCTGAGATTTACCTCTTAAGATTGCCTTACACTGCAGGTGCCACATAATACCTGTTACACATTTGTAAGAACTCGGTCGTTTAGTATGGCAGCCCCTACAACTTCGGAATTCCCTGCCTATTGAGACCAAGCAGGTACCTTCGCTGTATTTTTGGCACTTGCTAAAAACATTCCTGATTAGACAAACCTACCCAGATACTTAGAAAGTTGAGGTAATTTTAATGTTTCAGTCAGGGCTTTTTTCCAGCCGGAATTCACCTCTCAGGTGGGTTCCAGCACCATTGCTATTGCAGTGGTACCTCGGGTTAAGTACTTAATTCGTTCCGGAGGTCCGTACTTAACCTGAAACTGTTCTTAAACTGAAGCACCACTTTAGCTAGTGGGGCCTCCTGCTGCTGCCGCGCCGCCGGAGCACAATTTCTGTTCTCAACGTGAAGCAAAGTTCTTAACTTGAAGCACTATTTCTGGGTTAGCGGAGTCTGTAACCTGAAGCATATGTAACCTGAGGTACCACTGTATAGGAGAACAAGGGAGGTGTTCATGGCGAGTTCTGGCACATCTTTTTCTGGAAGAATAGCACTGGTTTTAGTATTTCAACTTTTGTATGTTTTAAGGAAGGGTTGTAATTTTTTCCTGATTTTCCTGTTTCACCATTTATAAACCGTTTTGAGGTTGGTTGGTTTGTTTTATAATCAAGTGTTTGTTTGTTTGTTTTACAATCAAGTGGTAATAAATCAAGTAGTAAAGTAAATAAATAAATAAATAAATGTAAAGTTAGAACTCCTGATGAGGGCTTCCACATTGTTGCTCTAAAACAACTTTTCATGAAAGCAATTAGACTCTAGGAAAGTCGAATAACTAATAACACGCAGCTCGTGAGTTTTGATGAGGAATCAATTTGTTCTGCAGCCCATAAGAACTAACATAAAATGAGTCATACCCTTGAATTTTCTCTTGTTTCTTTCTTCCTTCTCCTTAAATTGATTACAAATGGTGTGTGAACTCAGATGTTACAGTTAAAAAACTGGAAAAATATTTTGACATCTTGGGGTGGGAGGGTGGGGGGGAGAGAACCCAGTAGGGATGGTTAATTTGTGCCACACTAAACAGGGTAGGGCCAGAGACCCCAAGGGTGTCTTCTGATGGAAATGCAAGATTTCTAGACTTCGGTGGGACTTAGGAATGAGTAGTAATCAAGCAAAGGACCACAACCCAGGTACACAGTCCTCCCTTTCACTGCTGGAAAAGAGAAACGCAACTTGATTTGTGTTTTTCTTTTTCCTTTGAAATGTCAACAGCTTACATTTCTCTGACATTTCATTCAATTAAATTTCTGCTTGCTTCTCGCAACCGATAAAAATCCGTCTTCGGAAACCTTGAATGTCTGCTCTATCAACCTGCTATCAATAACCCTTTGGCTGTTTAGTCGTAGCTCATTGCTCTGAACAATAAGAGAGTCAGAATGGAAATAGATTTCTTTGAATTGCTGGGCTTTCTGTCCCCAAGGCAGTCTTGCCCTGCCCATCTCCCTCCCTCAGTGCTTTTAACTTCATATGAATACTTTATGCCCTAATACCCCATCCTTACTGTTAGGGCAGGAGTAATACTAACTGCTTGTGATCCATGTTTTGCCAATTGAGAGCCAGCAACCCTCCCCCCTTTAAAGGGTGGTTATTTCATTTCAGTTTTCAAAATTTGATCATCCAGTTCTTTCTTAGGGGTTTTAAAGTTGCTTTGAGACATCAACTTATTGAAAGTGATGAATATGTGTAATAAATAATCGCAACAAATTATTCTTCCTTGCGTTAACCATGATTTTGCATTCTGTGTCCACTGGTGCAAACCATGGTTCCTTTGCAAGCCAAAGATAGAAACCATGGTTTGAAATGGATCTTCTTGATGTAACTGCAGCATGTAGCGTTATAAAAAAGCTCTTTTCATGAAAATATTCCCTTGATTGGGAATCAAAGTCCTCATCCTTGCATCTGTTATTTTGTTTTGTTTTCTCTGTGGGTTTACAGTCCACGGTAACAAGGGAGCCTGGCTTCTAGTAGCCATATTTTATGTTGGTACACAAATGTGAAACTGAGATGGGAAGGGAGAATTGGTTGAAACTGACGCTCACACTTGCTTCATTGCAACCGTTTCCTTAGCTCACTGAGCTAATGACGCATTCTGAGCTCAACAGAGCTAATCAAATTATTTGTGGCTTGTAGCTTAATGCTAGCACATCCAATTCTTCTATAAGATCATTTTTAGTTCATAATTAAATGGGTGTAATAATAGACTACTACAACTTTAAAATAAGTTATTTGGAGAGCCTCTTACACTATGGGATTTTTGTTTTCTACATGGTTAAGGGTTTGTCTACTATTTTTTTTTCTTGTGACCAGGAAACAGAACATGATTATTACTCCTCATTGAAGTAATATTAGTTTTCATTATGCAATTAAATTCATACATATACCACAAAATAAACTTGACTATAAAGCGGTATAGATAAAAAAAATTAATATTAATATTAATAATAATAATATCAAGGTTCATTTACAGCAACAATAAAAAAGAATTTTCACTATATTTGGTGTTTCATCTCCTTTCCCAAACTTACCTTCTAAGATAAGTCAGAATGACCATGACGAAAGAGTCCTTTGATGTACTTTTCTAGCACAAAGACTTTGTGCAGATTCACACCATAAAATTAAAGCATGTCCAATGCACATCTCAAATACATGAATCCTGGGAACTGTACCTTCATCTCACAGGGCCACAGTTTCTAGTACTATACTTCAGGGGAAGTAATGTGTTTTAAATGTGTACTGGGTGTGCTTTTAACGTGCAGTGCAGATCTGCCTGCATTTTCTTCCCGTTTCCATTGTTTTGTACATTCGTAGCAGCTCTTAAACATTCTGGTACCATTTCTGCCTGCCTTTCTCAAATTGATCCTCATACCCATTAATAAATGTGGGTTGTGAATGTGGGGAGTGCCAGCTTGGCCCCACGGCCATGGATGCCTGGGGCCATGGGTGCCATGCAGTGTGCATGGCCCTGGCACTGAAATTTGTGGGCGCCCGGCCCCTTCATGGGGAATTTTGCCCTATGGCACCCATGCTGCTGGGTGTGTGTTTGGGGGAAGAGGGCTGTTACCATTTTTCCAATGCCCGCATCAACATTTGTTGCCACTTGAATAGGGTGCCCATGAAGATTTTTACCCCCTGCCCTAATCTAGTACCATCAGGGAATGAATCTGAGTTTGAATGGTTATAGGCAAGTAAGTTGTTTCCTCCAAGTTCTTGGCTTGACTCTTTTTTAAAATCCCAGGAGAGGCACATCATGCTAAAAAGTTGAAGGGCAGATCTCTGTTCTGTGGACTTGTGACCTGTGTGGGACCCAGAGTAATTTGCAACGACTTGTAATATTGATGGCACCTGCAGTCGCTCCAGTACTTCAATGCAAACAACATCTAAATTGTGAAAGCCAGTCCCAGGTAGGGAATAGAGGCTTAGCTAAAGCCACTCAGAAAATCCAGACCTCTTTGGTTAGTGTTCAGTAGTGTTCATCTCACCAGAGTAAGCTGGCTTTCCAATGCATGTTAAGAGCAGCTGAAAACTTGAGCATCTTTACTGTATTGATTCCATAGGATGAGCAATATGGCAGAGGGAGAGGTCATATATCTTCCACAGCTTTAATTCTTTCTTTAAATAGCTGTAAGCAATTTACTTGGTCCTTTATTACAAGTGTTTACAGCAAACTGTGTAAATATGGATTTTCAAAGCAGCAAAATACAGCAGTGTCAGCCCAACAAATGAATGCAAATGATTCAATTTTGTACTCGGAGGGTCCACAGTGCTCCACTATATTATTGGGTTTTCAAACTGCAATTGATCCACTTAAATGGATTTCTGTGTTTCGCTGCTTTTTTCTTGTCTTCAGAGCTCTGCTTTAGGGTGATTTCCCATTCCATGGAAACATTAGAGGTGCATCTTTTGATTTCAAATATTGTTCATCCCAGCCATGTCCTGGGGACGGATCCAGAGTGGAACCTGAATACATCTTTCAGATTGGGGTGGATAGCCTGCATGGAATCTTACAGGTTTGGAGAGAGAATCTGGCAGCTTGGCAAAATCTGGTCTTGTGGGTATTGATACTAGCTTCTTTACATAGCTCGAATTTCCTGCAGGACCAAAAAATACTAGCTTGTTGGCCACCATCAAAACATGGCATTTGTTAGCAGAGTTCAGGAAACAATGTACAGTACAATCCTAACATGTTTACTTAGGAGAAAGTTCGACTGAACGAAATAGGAGCTTACTCCCTACCCTAGTAGGTGTGCTTAAGATTGCAGTCTTAGTTGATTTTACAGGTGTTATGTACTGAAGTTCTCACCCTGGGCCAGCAGGGGGATACTGTAGATAGATAGTTTTCACTCAGGTCCACATATGCAAATAAGGGATTGAAAGTGACAGTGATTGGATAGTTACAGAAAATGGTTACTGTTGCGGTCTAGTGGAGCGCTATATAAGCAGGTTGGCTGAACCCTTCAGTTCAGTTCTGTTCTAGCCTGTGACTAAACAAGAGCTGTTTGAAGAATCGCTGTGTCGTCTGATATGTTCACCCACAACTTAACACTGGCGACGAGGATGGGATACGAACCCATGCGTGCAAAGCACAATTTCACCCACAACTTAACAACAGGGTTTTTCACCGCTTCCCTAGCACAGCCCTAGAGTCAAGGGAATCCCTTTCATGCGCTAACCTTCCTGGAAATTAGCTTCTTATTTGATAGGCAAACACTATATTACTTGCTTGAAAAATGTCCAGAACCTAGCAGGTGATGCTCTTTTAACTCACACACACTTCATCAGACTGTCTTTGTAGTTTCAGGTTTGGAGTCCATTTTAAGAGAAGTAATAAGAAGTTACGGCCAATACTTACAAATCCAGGGACCACATGCCGCCTCTTAAAACTTCCGAACCGAAAGCTTTTACCTTCAGTAACTAAAAATGGCACCAGAGCTGATGTTTAGCTTATCCACAAGCATGTGCATAAAAGGCAGCCACCTAAAAGTTCTTTAGTTCTTTAACAGCCCCATTACAAAATGAATTACCTCTTTTACTTGTGGTGGTAGCAATGTAAAGAAGTAAAAATAGGTAGCATGCCCTTCAGTTAAAGGCTTCTTTGCTCCAGCTCAAGTTTTCTGACATGTCTCCTCATATTCCTGCCTTTCCTGTCTTCATTTCTTCCAGCTGTGAACTGGCAGAAATCTTTTTAATTCCTTTAGTTGACCCCACACCTGTGTAATAATGTTTCTGAAGACTAGAATAATCTCTCACTAGGCCGACTGTTTGACATCCTCTGGTAGCTGTTGGGTCCCAGCTTCCCAGCAGGGCCTAGAGTTACTTAAAAGGTAAAGGGACCCCTGACCGCTGGGTCTAGTCGCGGACGACTCTGGGGATTCAGCGCTCATCTCGCTTTACTGGCCGAGGGAGCCGGCATACAGCTTCCAGGTCATGTGGCCAGCATGACAAAGCCGCTTCTGGCAAACCAGAGCAGCACACGGAAACACCGTTTACCTTCCCGCCAGAGCAGTACCTATTTATTTACTTGCACTTTGACATGCTTTTGAACTGCTAGGTTGGCAGGAGCTGGGACTGAACAACGGGAGTTCACCCTGTCACGGGGATTCGAACCGCCGACCTTCTGATAGGCAAGTCCTAGGCACCTTATGCCTGCCCTAATCACTCAGGGTGGGAGGATTTGGATAGTCTCAAAATACCCCTGATATAGCATTGCACAAGAGCATTGCTGGAAAATTTAACATCATATCTGTGCATCGCTGCTGCCTGCTGCCAGGTAAGCCCCCTGGGGCTCACTGACCTTTGGGAACACCCATCAGAAGGCAAAGGACCCCCTCAAAACTGAAACTCGCCCTGCCTCTACCACATATTTCCATATTGTCCATCCATCTGGGGAGCTTCCTTTCACAAAAGCATGTCTAGGAAAGTCTTTGATCATAAGTTCTGGGAAGGGGCCTCCATGTTGTGAACAATACAGGAACCCAATGCCCTCTTTCCAAAGATTGCTGGACTGGATTGGACCCTGCTCAGATCCTTCACTTTTTGTGTCCTTAAGCAAGAATGTGCATACTTAGGATTGCTTATTAGGTGTAATCTCAATAGGCCTTCTTGTTTTGTATATTTAAAACACATTGGTTGACACTGCGGCTTCTAGGAAGGAAAGAACGAACGAAAGAAAAAAGAAAGAAAGAAAGAAAGAAAGAAAGAAAGAAAGAAAGAAAGAAAGAAAGAACTATAAAGTACTCATGGTACAGTAGATGCTGAGTAAATGTTCCTCAAAGGCTGTATTCATTATGTAGAAATGGAGAGCCAGCTATTTGTCTCCTCATAATTGTGAGGAGATTCTTCGGCCTTTCCTCCCCGACCACACTTTTCATTTCCAGTCCAGCTATTTGGTTAGTGCTTATTTATGAACTCCGCTGTACTAAGGTGCTGCTTAATTGCCGCGTATTTTGTTTGTTTTGCCTTTTTCCTAATTAAAAAAACCTCATGTTCCTCATTTGTTCTAAACCTGACGATTTTTTGCTCTCTAATACAAATATTCAGGTACCGTAATTAGCCCTGTAGATAATTTTGCAATTGCAGCGTAAAACCTTGGGGGGGGGGGAATGACGTTAAGCACACCTTGGGAGTAATTATTAACCTTTTTATTTTTTGACGCATGTAATTTAATAATACCTACAGCAGTAAGGCTCTTTAAAGAGATGCTTTTATTGACTTTCAGTTAATTTGGCGTTGTTTCTAGTTGTTTGGGCTTTGAAAGTTGTACAGGTTCCATTCAGAAATACGGAAAAACTAACCGGTGAAGAAAGGCAAGCAATTTCCCACTTGCTTTGTGAAGCAGGAGTTGTGAACTTTCTTCCCTTGTGGTGTCCATGATACAAAGGGTATGCCTGAGAGGTATGCCTGGATATAAAAGCCAATTTTTAGAAGTCTACTAAAACGTAGTTCCTGCTGTTTTGACTGTTAACCTGTCAACATGGCCAAAACCACCTCTCTTTCACTGCCTGCAAATAGGCTAATGCATCTGGGAAGCCATTTTTGATCAGCACAACTAGACTCGCCTTTCCTTGATATAAGGGCTGGTGCCAGGATTTATGGTTGCTGTTGCCTGCCAATAATAATAATAATAATAATAATAATAATAATTTATTTATATGCTGCCCATCTGACTGGATTACCCCAGGCACTTTGGGCAGTTCCCAACAAAAATTAGTAAAAACACAATACAATATCAATACAATATCACACACTTTAAAGCTTCCCTGAACAGGGCTGCCTTCAGGTGTCTTCTAAAAGTCAGGTACCTCAGGTTACATACGCTTCAGGTTACATACGCTTCAGGTTGCAGAGACTGCTAACCCAGAAATAGTACCTCAGGTTAAGAACTTTGGTTCAGGATGAGAACAGAAATCATGCTCCAGCGGCCATTAGCTAAAGTTGTGCTTCAGGTTAAAAACAGTTTCAGGTTAAGAACGGACCTCCGGAACGAATTAAGTACTTAACCCGAGGTACCACTGTAGTTGTTTATTTCCTTGACATCTGAAGGGAGGGCGTTCCACAGGGCAGGTGCCACTACCGAGAAGGCCCTCTTCCTGGTTCTCTGTAACTTCACTTCTTGCAATGAGGGAACCGCCAGAAGGCCCTCGGCGCTGGACCTCAAGTGTCTGGGCTGAACGATGGGGTTGGAGATGCTCCTTGAATTATACAGAGCTGATGCTGTTTTGGGCTTTCCTAAACTTCCATCAAAGTGCCTCTGGAGCCCCAGCGTGACAATCACCTTGGGTGATTATGTCAGGCCCCCAGAGATATTGTAGGGGAATTAAAAATGGGGCAGTGGGGATAGCCACAGCCAGCTGGCCTCCAACCCTGAGCCTAGAAGGTCGCGGCCAGTATTTTGGGTCGATGAGAGAGTAGGCAATGTACCCTTCTTGGAGCTTTGCCTGTAGGCGTTGCACAGTGTTACCTACTCCTGACATATACCTGGGATGGAGGACTCCACAAAAGCAAAAGGTTTTCAGGGTGTTATCAGCAGAGTTGTGTGTTGTTATTTATTATTATTTATTAAATTTGTACATCTCCCTATACCCACAGGTCTCACAACATAAAAACACAATACAAAAACACAGAATGCGTAATAAACATAAAAATAATCTGTCCAAGTGCTATCGGCTTGATTTAGGGTTTCCATTAACCTGCTGGAGCCCCCATAGCACATCCTTCTTCCGTGTCCTGCTCACCTGCTAGAACTGAAGTCAGTGAGGAACTCCTTGCATGCCCATTGAATGCCCAAGGGATTTCTGTAGCCTAAGATGTTCTTCCCTTGCTTTAGCCAACATCCCGGACCGGGTTTGGTGAATTGCCATCCGTACAAACAGAAGATTCCTTCTTGAGAGAGGATGCTTGGAAAAGCAAACCTATTCTAATTTTTTGATTAAAAAAAAGTGTGCGGACCATTCTGAGAAGATTAACAGCACCCGATAGAGCTTGGCGGCTCCTTGAGAGTACAGAATTTCCATTTCATTGCATCCATGGAAATCTGTGCACGTGTGACACAAATGTTCCAAGACAAAATGAGAGGGGAGGGGGAAATTGGTACCCTCTCTTCTCTGGTAGCTCAACAATATTTGCAGCAAAACAAAGACCGCAGCACACAAGAAGGAAATGCTGGCATTGAAAGGCATTCTAGAAAAGTGTTTGTCTTGACATAGCTGTGTATGTTCGTATCAGTACTAATGCCATATATCATTAGCGAAGAGATACTCTGCTCTGCTAGAAGAATGGAATCTGGGCAATTGCAAAATGTTTATTGACTGTTTACTGTTAGACATTGGGAACAGAGTACAGTACAATTGCAAGTTTGCCCGAAGCCTATAAAACCCTTGAAGGCAATATTGGCTGAAAGAATATCCTTCCCCCGCCCCTTTCAAAATGGGAAGAGCAACAACATTGATTTAACATGATTAGATAACAGTTTTGATTGTGATGGGTAATACACTGGCTTGGCTTCTTTAGGCTGCTGCTTGTTGAGATGTGTAGCTTTTAAATCAGGAACTCTGGCTCCCAGGCACAAGAGTAAGCATTCAGATTGAAATTTCAGAATGAACGTTTAGAGTACACACAGCAGCATAACCTAGATAGGGGTATCGGCCCCGGGAGGAAACTGGACACGCCTTACAAGGCCATGTTGAATGTTTACAGATTAACTATGTGCATTCTGTCTAAGTTGGGGTACAGTGATGGAATACACTATAGGCAGACCAAGTGTTTGCTTAAAGGTAAAGGGTAAAGGGACCCCTGACCATTAGGTCCAGTCATGGCCACCTCTGGGGTTGCGGCGCTCATCTCGCTTTATTGGCCAAGGGAGCTGGCGTACAGCTTCTGGGTCATGTGGCCAGCATGACTAAGCTGCTTCTGGCAAACCAGAGCAGCGCACAGAAACACCGTTTACCTTCCCGCCGGAACAGTACCGATTTATCTACTTGCACTTGGATGTGCTTTTGAACTGCTAGGTTGGCAGGAGCAGGGACCGAGCAACGGGAGCTCACCCCATCACGGGGATTCGAACCGCCAACCTTCTGCTCGGCAAGTCCTAGGCTCTGTGGTTTAACCCACAGCGCCACCCGCTTCCCTTTCAAGTGCTTGCTTAGGGCACCAGAAAAAGCGACAGAGATAAATTTCTTTTTGAAAGAAGTTCGCAATTAGAAAATCTAGAAAGAAAATATTTTTATTTCAGTGGATATGAAAGTTTTGAGACATTTTGAAAAATAAAATGTTATTTTTTGGTTTAGTATCTTTTTATGTTGAATTGCGTATGGTGGGGACCGTAATCTTTTCAGTGTTTAGGGCCTCTAAAAGTCTTAATCCGACCCTGGTTAGGGGTTGGCATGTACACCCTCAGAGACCTTTCCGGGCGCATTCCCCCCCCCCCCCCCGAAATTAGGCTTGGAAGAAGCAGTCTGCCCTGCAGCAGGTCGCAGTGTGCTTAGTTCAGGTTTGTGTCTTGTGCCCACAGCAGTTTACCTGGTTTGCAGTTTGTTCGCTTTCCTGGAACATAGATTGATTAAATGAAAGCAGATAGGCCTTACGTCAACAAAGTTGTTTTCTTTTAATTTACTCTTTCTTTGCAAAATTGCTTTACAGTGGTACCTTGGTTCTCAAACGCCTTGGTACTCAAATGCCTTGGTTCTCAAACGTTGAGAACCCGGAAGTGTTCCGGTTTTCAAACATTTTTCGGAAGCTGAACGTCCAGTGCGGTTGTCGGCTATTGTTTCTGGGGCGCCTGCACCAATCAGAAGCTGCACCTTGGTTTTCAAACATTCCAGAAGTCAAACGGACTTCCAAAACAGATTAATTTTGGCGTTTTTGTTTTTGCTATTCATTTTGCATTTTTGTTTTTGAGGGTTTTTTGATTAATTTGTTTTGTGACTGTGTGGAACCCAGTTGAGCTACTGATTGATTGATTGAGTGCAGAAATAGATAAAAGCCCCCCCCCCCATCCAAACAATGACTATCATCAGTGCAGGCAAGAAAAAACATTCATTTTAATTTTTATCAACTACAATACTGTCTTATTTATTTTATAGTACAGTACATTGATTATTGCTTACATTTTATGGATCAATGGACTCATATAGTAAAATTCATGCCAAATTGCTGTTTTAGGGGTTGTTTTTTAAAGTCTGGAACGGATTAATCCATTTTGCATTACTGTCTATGGGAAAGCACATCTTGGTTTTGGAACAGACTTCCAGAACAGATTAAGTTTGAGAACCAAGGTACCACTGTATTTGATTAAGAAACACCCACTGCTCTTTTTAACTATCATTGATTTTTTTCTCTCTGTGCATGTGTGAAGCTGATTTTTAGGCTTTTTCTATTGGTTTTTGCATTGATATTTATTTTAGGTAAGCCGCCTTCTGTGGAAGGCAGGATATAATCACCACCACTGTGAAAATTAAAAAACAAAACACAGATGTAGAAATTATTAGCTATGGCAATGGGTGAATCTCCTGTAGAGTTGAAAGGGGCTTTTAAATCGTTTGTCTGCTTTGAATAGCTTTCAGAAAAGAAGAGTCCCTTTGAACACTCCCTGCATATTGAGTCTTAATATTTATGCAGCAGTTCTTGTTGGCTCGCGTCCATCGTTGAGCCACTAGCTCAACAGCAGAGCACGTGCGTTGCATGCAAAAGGTCCTAGGTTTAATCCCCGACATCTCCAGTTAAGGGAGCTTAGATAACGGGACTGGGAAAGACATCTTGCCTGAGACCTTGGCAGTCGGATAAGACTGTACTGGGCTCAGTGGACCAGTGGTCTGAATCAATATAAGGCAACTTCTTGCAGACTGTAGATTAGTGGTAGAGCACATTCTTCGAATGCAGAAGATTCCAAGTTGAAACCCCTGAAATTTCCAGGTAGGACAAGAAACCCTGTAGATCAGGCATAGGCAAACTCGGCCCTCCAGATTTTTTGGGACTACAACTCCCATCACCCCTATTTAACAGGACCAGTGGTCAGGGATGATGGGAGTTGTAGTTCCAGAACATCTGGAGGGCTGAGTTTGCCTATGCCTGCTATAGATGTTGTGATGGCCGCTGACTTGGACTGCTTTAAAGGGGGATTAGTCAAGTTAATGGAGGAAAGGGCTACAAGGGGTTATTTGTCTGTGCTACCTGAAACAGAGGAATATCAGATGCAGAGGAACATGGGAAGGGAGAGTGCCGTTCGGCTCATGTCCTGCCTGCAGTCTTTCCATAGGAACAGGTAGACCTGTGAGAACGGGATGCTGGACTAGATAGGCTTTCAACTTGTCTGGCAGGACTGCTGTTACGTATCCTGGAGAGCAGTGGTGGGGAGTTTCTGGCCCACAAGCTAAACTTGGCCCGCCAGGGATCCCCAAAACCACACCCACCCATCCCGTGCCAGACATCAAGCGAGACAACAGGTGTGCAGTAGATGTGGCTCTAAAGGAGAGATCAGGAGCTTAAAGTGAGCTCCCATTCATTCCTTTTCCTGAAGTGAGGTCAGTGTTCAAAATTAGCCGGGCAAAATTGCAACTACAGTGGTCCAGTGGTACCTCGGGTTAAGTATTTAATTCGTTCCGGAGGTCCGTTCTTAACCTGAAACTGTTCTTAACCTGAAGCACCACTTTAGCTAATGGGGCCTCCTGCTGCTGCTGCACCGCCGGAGCACGATTTCTGTTCTCATCCTAAAGCAAAGTTCTTAACCTGAGGTACTATTTCTGGTTTAGCGGAGTCTGTAACCTGAAGCGTATGTAGCCCAAGGTACCACTGTACCTTGGTTTACAACCATAACATGTTCCGGAGGGGCCTCCAAAATTTTTTTTGTTCGTAATAAAAAAAAAGGGTTGTAATTCAAAAAAAGTTTGCAAACCAGGACACACATTTCTGGGTTTGACGTGTTTGTAATCCAAAACGTATGCAAACCAGACTGTTTGCAAACCAAGGTATCACTGTACATGATTGGCGATCACAGTTTATAAGCCTCAGACATAGTGAATGGACATTCCATTGTGGCGACTGCAACCTAGATTCACAGTGCCATCTGGCACCTAGCTTATAAACCTGACTTTCTAACAATGAATGAGGTGTGCTCCCACTGCCCTTTCACAGCTGAAACCTTTGAAACTGCTGCTAAAACGCACCAAGCATAGGTCTGGCAACACCCCTTGGGCTTCCGTTCCTAAGTGCCCGACGCCCAGCTGGCCACCGTGCACTTTGGAACCCTGTGCGAGGGATTTTGACAACCCACAATGCAATGTGGTCATAATGACATGTGGTTGGCAGGTGGTTTGTCCCACCCATCTGCAGTGTTGACCCACAGGGGCTGAGCTATTTAAAGATCTGGCCCCTGGTGGCAGCAAGGTTGCCCACTCCTGCTGGGGAGCCACCATCAGTCAATGTAAACAGTACTCAATTAGACCAATGGCCTGCTTCACTATCTTCCAGCTTCCTGGGGTCACGTGGTCTCTTGACACCCGGAAGCAGGCTTTGTTTGGGTCTGAAAGTTAATGTAAAAAACCCCCAAAATGCAACTACATTCATCTGAAAATGAAATTGTCATCCCACCTGGAGTGTCTTTAGAAACCCACTCTGGGGATTTTTCTTAAAGAAGAAGTAGGAGGGTTTTGAAAATGCGCTGAATGTGCAAGTATGAATAAAATCTGCACTTGTCTGATTTGATAAAGACCCTTTCGCTCTTTCTCCATTTAAATGCCCCTAAGGGACACTGTCAGAATGATGTCAGAAAGCAGCCAACCAATTTACTGCTTCTTGAGGAGGGAGAGGAACGAGAGAGGAAATATATTTCAGATCTTCTGGCAAGTAAGGCTCAGGGCAGCAATCCTCTTCCTGCTTCTTCTGTCTCTCCTCGGGTTTTATTTTCCTGCCAGGAGAGAGGTGTGTGGTTGTGTTATTTTGAAAGAAAGAGAGACCCCCGTCTAAAGCAGGGAAGGGTCTAAAGCAGGGAAGGGTCGTAGCTCATTGGTAGGATATCTGCTTGGCATGCAGAAGGTCACAGTTTCACCCCTTGGCATCTCCAGGTAAGGCTGGGAAACACTTCTGTCTGAAACCCGGAGAGCCATGGCCTGTCAGAGTGGGCAACGTAACTTGGCATTAGGTATCTTCTAGTACAGTGGTACCTCTGGATGCGAACACAACCCTCGTCCGCGGGTCGCGATTCGCCGCTTCCGCGCATACGTGTGACGTTATTTTGACCGTCTGCGCATGCGTGAGCGGCGAAACCCGGAAGTAACGCGCTCCGTTACTTCCGAGTCGCCGCAGCGCACAACCTGAAAATACTTATCCCGAAGCTACTTCAACCCAAGGTGTGACTAATAGTATCAACAATGAAAATAATTGCAGTAGAACTTGGGGTCGCCCAATGAAATAGTTTTGCTACCGTTTTAAGATAGGTCAATGAAATGATACTTCATTCAGCACATAAGTAATAACTTTTTACACTTTTGCAGAATGTGGGATGTGTAGCAGTTTAGGACCAAACTGCGCACAATGCTTGTCACATTTTTAAATATAGTATTGACTCAAATGTACTGCACACCTTTTTTTTTTGCCAAACTACGTTGCGAAAATTAGGGTGTGCATTAGATTTGATGGCGCATTAAAGGTAAAGGGGCCCCTGACCATTAGGTCCAGTCGTGGCCGACTCTGGGGTTGCGGCGCTCATCTCGCTTTATTGGCCGAGGGAGCCGGTGTACAGCTTCCGGGTCATGTGGCCAGCATGACTAAGCCGCTTCTGGCGAACCAGAGCAGTGCACAGAAACGCCGTTTACCTTCCCGCCGGAGCGGTACCTATTTATTTACTTGCACTTTGACGTGCTTTCAAACTGCTGGGTTGGCAGGAGCAGGGACCGAGCAACGGGAGCTCACCCCGTAGTGGGGATTCGAACCGCTGACCTTCTGATCGGCAAGTCCTAGGCTCTGTGGTTTAACCTACAGTGCCACCCACTTCGTTGATGGCGCATTAGATTTGCATAAATACAGCAAGTGTGATTAACCTGGCTGCTTTTATTTCGAGGGAAGAGTAGCCACCGGTGCCTGTCCCCCTATCTGAAACAGACTCCCGGTTGGGATTGACACCTGAAAACAGTTCCTTCTTGCCTGCTTTAGGCCCCCAAGCATTGTGTTTTCGGCAAACAGCAACTTTGTGGGGGAAATAGTAGCCGGATGTAGATTGGAAGCACGTCATGATGTAGAAATATCTTGAAAGGCGCCTACATATCTCCTTTATTTTGCTTAGCATTTTCACTGTCTTAAGCACAGAGATTTCTTGAGTTATGCTCCTCCGGGGGCTGGTACTTGAATGCAATGATATTTACGTTTTAAAAGCCAAGAACACGTTTTTTGTTTTGGCCGCTGTAACGTATTGCTCCAATTTAATGCTATGTGACAGCAGAGATGCATTCACTGCCACTTTTATAATTGCATAGTGGAGTGAGAAATTTGGTTTGCCAACAGTGGTGGCTTATTTAATGGCAATGGGAGCACAAATGAATTTTTACTGTATAATTTTGTACAAACCATTAAGGTACCGTACTTCAGATGTGACCTATTATTTCCCGGCCTGAGTCTCTCCTGGTTGCCATGCTCTCCTGTCTACCTATTGACTTTTCGCAGAGAAAGAGCTGCATTGTGAATGCACGCTGTTTATCAATACTTGTATGCTAATATTCATGATCGAGAATCAGCAACTCTCGCTCCCCTGCCCCCAGGCATCGATCACAAGTCCCAAATACAGGAGCCAGATTGCTGGCCGAGGTTCCATTTAGCACTCACATAACCTGTTTAAAAACAGCTGTAATGGTTGACAGTTTGTTTCGAGGCCCAATTCAAGGTACTCACATTAACACATACCTTCCAACATTTCTCCAATGAAAATAGGGACGTCCTATTCTACTCTTGAGAGTCCCATGGACTGCAAGAAGATCAAAACTATCCATTCTGAAGGAAATCAGCCCTGAGTGCTCACTGGAAGGACAGATCCTGAAGCTGAGGCTCCAATACTTTGGCCACCTCATGAGAAGAGAAGACTCCCTGGAAAAGACCCTGATGTTGGGAAAGATGGAGGGCACAAGGAAAAGGGGACGACAGAGGACAAGATGGTTGGACAGTGTTCTCGAAGCTACCAGCATGAGTTTGACCAAACTGCGGGAGGCAGTGGAAGACAGGAGTGCCTGGCGTGCTCTGGTCCATGGGGTCACGAAGAGTCTGACACGAATAAACGACTAAACACCAACAACAAATTCTACTATGGTTATGATTATCACCCCGCCCATCTGACTGGGTTGTCCCAGCCACTGTGGGCAGCTCCCAACATATATAAAAACAGCATAAAACACTGAATATTTAAAAATGTCCCTATACAGGGCTGCCTTCAGATGTTTTCTCAAGGTATGCAGAGTTACTTTATCTCCTTGGCCCGAGAGTCGCATAACTCCATATCCTCCAACATTTCTCTGATGAAAACAGGGACATCCTAAGGAAAAGTGGGACATTCCAGGATCAAATCAGAAACCGTGACGGCTTCTGTAAATTTGGGACTGTCCTTGGAAAATAGGGACACTTAGAGGGTCTGTTAACATTCAAAATCTGAAATGACCCAGGGCCCAAATATCTGAAAGATGGTCTCCACATCCTTATCCACTTTCTCAGGTGTTATGATCTGTAGATCATGTTCGTTCCACCACCTCAGGGGGGTGGGGGGTGGCAGCCATGAGAGCACTTTCTTCGTGGTAGCTCCTAAATTGTGGAACAGCCTCCCCACAGATGTGCACCTAGCATCTTCACTGAAAAGCTTTGCGTTTTTGAAAAAAGCAGAAGAACACAGTCTCCTGCTTGTGGTTCAGGAGAGGAGAGAGGGAGATGGAGGTTCCTGCCTGGTAACAGTAAACCCAAGTGTAGACTAAAACTCCCATCTGCCTCAGCTGCATAGGCAATGGTCAGGGATCATGGGACTTGCAATCTGGCAATATCTGGAGGGCACCAAAACAGTTTAGCTAGAAGAGGGGAGAGAAGAATGCACAGGCCTGAGACTCACACATGCAACACCAGTTGGGGCTCATGGGTGTAAGACTAAACTTCACTTAGTGTTACATCTGAGCCAAGGCCAGTTCATATGAAAGTCCACAGGCTTTTCTCCAAAGTAGAGAGCAAAATAAATACAGTGGTACCTCGGGTTAATCACTTAATTCGTTCCGGAGGTCCGTTCTTAACCTGAAACTGTTCTTAACCTGAAGCACCACTTTAGCTAATGGGGCCTCCTGTTGCTGCCGCGTCGCCGGAGCATGTTTTCTGTTCTCATCCTGAAGCAAAGTTCTTAACCCGAGGTAATATTTCTGGGTTAGCGGAGTCTGTAACCTGAAGCGTATGTAACCTGAGGTACCACTGTACTAGAAACAAACACACACACAAGCGGTCTTGGAGAACAGGTCTACCATTTTGGATTGACCAATATGGTTACTGATTGGGGCGTTGATACCTGGGTAGACCTGGCACCTGTGTATCTACATTCCCTCTCCCCCAAATGAAAAGCCCTTCTTTTTATAGGCAGCATCTTGGAGCATGAATGGGAAGGATGATGATAATATGACTCTGCTGGATTGTTTATTTATTTTTTGCTGCTTATCCCCCCCTGGACCTTTAAAGTATAAGAAGACAGGATTCTTTGGGTGTGCATCTCGCCATTCGCTAAGCTAGTTTCACTTGGTCTGCTGAACGTGTCTGTGTGGTTGTTGTTTAGAAAAAGCTAATAGCGATTTGTCAGCTCTGCCCTGGTGGATAGGAGGGCTGAGGTATTTCCCTCCCTCCCTCTTCCCCGAAAGTGGCAGAATATCAAATATTTATGCAAGCAGACTATTTTGCAAGTGCATTCTGGTCATTTTATGTGACTAGGTCCAACAGAATGCCTGGGGAAGCTGTCAGGGGTGTGTGAGCATGAGAGAGAGAGAGAGAGAGAGAGAGAGAGAGAGAGAGAGAGAGAGAGAGAGAGAGCGCTCTCTTTCCCATAATGCACTGAGATTTGATCAATCAAAGTTAGTGTTGCCAGATGCTCACTCAGATGAGCCCTTTTTCTTTGCCATAATGAAGCCATGGAAGCTCTTGAGGAAGCAGGAGTTCCATCTGACTGGGTATGAGGGAAGCTCTTCTCCATTTTCTGCCAGCTACTTTGGAAAAAAAATACTGTTCCTCCAAGCTACTATCTTATTTAGCTGTGCTATTTTGCTCTGTAGCCAAAATTAGAAAAATATCAGCAGAAGGCAGGGAGTTTAAGAATCTTCATGGCAACAGTTGCATCATGAACCACCCTGTGTTGATGTCAGATGGAGTCTTTTGCTTCTTGTAGAATCCTGACAATTTAAATAATAATAATAATGGAGTCTTTTGCTTCTTGTAGAATCCTGACAATTTTAATAATAATAATAATAGTAGTAGTAGTAGTAGTAGTAGTAGTAGTAGTAGTAGTAGTAGAATGGGCTTACAGCCTAGTGAGGCAGTGTAGTTGAAATATAGGTGTGAAATTGAATATATTATCTGTGTATGTAAGCTAATGCTTAGAAACCTAAATCAAAACTGAGTGTTTGTGCAAATTAGGTTATGACTGTCTTATATTTGTTTATAATTCTATTTATTTGTTTATTTAAAACTATCAGTATCACTCCAAGACACCTCTGTGAGGCATCAAAGTCGCCTATTGGCATAAAAAGTCACTACCAATCAAATGCAGAAATTTCAAAACAAAACGACTGAGACAGTTTCCAATAGAAAAAGTTAGTGGTTGTCTCATAATTTTTTCATAGGGATGTCAGACAATGATCTCACATAAACTCTTTTTCAGTAAAATTCTGTGGAGTGTTGGTAATGGGGGATGGTTTGGCTCTGTTCAGACATGCATAGTTTAGCGTCCTGAGAATGAACTGTGGCAAGCCTTGGGCTCTTGGGTTCCTTCTTTCTCCTCTCTCCTTCATGCAGGATGGCAGGTGATGCGACTCTTCCACTTCTGGTTTGGAAGAAACTGCAGTTTCCTATTGCTTCTGAATTTGGGAAACTGGCTTAGCCTAACTATGGTTAGTTAAAACACACCAGAACCATTCTGTGGTTTCACATCCTGGTTTTTTTTTTGTTTTTTGTTTTTTTTAAAGCTAACCATAGGTAAACTAAACAAGTGTCCTGAGATTGGGGGTAATGGAAGGCAGCAAAATTGATCAGCTTTTGGTCTTGCTCTCTCACACAAGAAAGAGGAAGAGGGGAGAGTGTGTGAGCTTAAGGCTCACTATGGCTCATTCTTGCAATGTTGGAACCTCCTTGTTTAGCATCATGCCTAAACTGGGCCTTTATGTTACCTAATCACACAGAACTGACTCTCCAGAAGAGACGAAAGATGCCCAGGGTGGTTTAAAGCAGCTCACTATATTCATATACTTGACTACAACCTGTTTAATTTTAAAAAAGCAGTGTAAAAACTGCACCTAGCTTAATCAAGCTGAACATAACAGATGCAAACTATGTTCCATTTCAATGTCACTTAATCTTAGAACCTTTTCCAGCTGTCTCTACAGTGTCAATTTTACCCGAAGAATTTCTACTGATTGAAACAGCTACATTTAAAATGTACAGCTCGGGAACGCCGAGGGCCACTCTGAGATTATATGCAGCGCTGATGAATATTTATAAGGTGTATACATAACCTTCAAAATTCCTTTGTCTTGAAAAACTCTGCAGATTACGCACAGATCTGCCACTCTAAACTTTCTCTGTCACTGCCCTCGTTTTGTGGGAATCTGAGTAACATCCACATAGCACTCATGACATTCTTGAGTTAGTGATAGCTAGGTAATGTTTTAAAGGTAATTAGAGGGATCGCTTCATGCTCAGATGAGTGCTCAATCAAAAACAACAACAGCTTTGACATTCTCACTTGGATAAGCTTCGAGTTGAGTTTGGGTTTGTACCCAAATAAGCTTTGACAGCATATCTGGGGAGGAAAGCTATGCCAACAACATCATGCGCACACACAATAATGTAAAGCAGAAACCTTGATATTGATAAAGAAGAATACATATATTGACAAAGATGCATGTTTGATGAGCTCAGTGGGCTAAGATAATGAATAGATTTGAGTTGGAAGATAGTATTTGGCTAAAGCAGAGATGGTTGAAGACATCTGGTGCCTGAGGCAGAAAATCCGAGCGGTTTCTCCCAGGGTGATGAATATGTCAGAAAACCCAAACAATGGAAGACCTCGCTGGACGAGGCACCTAGCAAGTGTAACTAACTAAATAAATGACTGTCCATTCATAGTGCTGCACAACACCCCAAATCTGCTGCCTGAACTGGACCACCTCATCCTCCCCAATGGTAGGGTCAGCTGTGAAAATGCACTGACTCTTTGAGCAGTGGCCAGCCTTTCTGGCCAAATTTGTCAGCCGTTTTGTCCAAAATATGTGAGAGGCATAACTCCTAGGGCATACTACAATACATATACAGACTCCTGGGTCTTGGAATGGTTTTCTGCATTGCCTGCTGATGAACCACCTGCTGGGAAGAGGCATGCTGCAGAAATGTCCCTAGACTGCCACAAACTGATGCTTGCTGTTCTGCTTGTGGCACCTGTCCGTCACCCATGATTTAGCTGGATTTTTTCACCTGTCCTCTCTTGAAACCTCTAGGACAGGCATCCCCAAACTTGGCCCTCCAGATGTTTTGGGACCACAACTCCCGTCATCCCTAGCTAACAGGACCAGTGGTCAGGGATGATGGGAATTATAGTCCCAAAACCTCTGGAGGGCCGAGTTTGGGGATGCCTGCTCTAGGAGAATCACAGCATGTCTAAGATTGCAAACCTAGAAGCGCATTGTAAGTTAAGCATAAGTTTGATGGAATGCAACTAAATTAAAACCATTTCAGCCTCTTGCTGAACCATATTTGTGATGAACCAGCACAACTAGAAGTGTCTTGCAACGCTTCCAGGTAAGGATTGGGCACACATCAAATTAAGTGTTTTTGCTGTGGGAAGGAATTAGTTCCTTGAACTAGGTTTTTTTCTTATAGAGTAGCCTTCAGCAATGGCTATTACCTAGAATGGCCGCATGCAGTGGAGCAGGGATGTTGTTTAGTCGTGTCTGACTCTTCGTGACCCCATGGACCAGAGCACGCCAGGCACTCCTGTCTTCCACTGCCTCCCGCAGTTTGGTCAAACTCATGCTGATAGCTTTGAGAACACCGTCCAACCATCTTGTCCTCTGTCGTCCCCTTCTCGTTGTGCCCTCAATCTTTCCCAGCATCAGGGTCTTTCCCAGGGAATCTTGTCTTCTCATGAGGTGGCCAGAGTATTGGAGCCTCAGCTTCAGGATCTGTCCTTCCAGTGAGCACTCAGGGCTGATTTTCTTCAGAATGAATAGGTTTGATCTTCTTGCAGTCCATGGGACTCTCCAGAGTCTCCACCAGCACCATAAGTCAAAAGCATCAATTCCTCGGCGAATTCTTTATGGTCCAGCTCTCACTTTTCTGTGGTGGCTCCCTGCTTGTGGAATGCTCTCCCCAGGGATGCTCGCCTGGTGCCATCGTTGCATATCTGTGACTAATTAAACAATCTCTGTCCCTGGCTCTCATTAGGAGGCAAAACATTTTCTTGCCAGGAGAAGCGCATTGGCATGCTTCACACAGTCGTTTGAGGAGAAGCCAGCGCATTAGGCACTTCCATGAGAAGGGCGCCTGCCTAAAGCAGACAGTGCCACTCTGCTGGAATGCTAACTGTCTTTTTAGGTCATCTACAACTGAGCCATCGCTAGCCTGGTTCCTTCAAGATTATTTGGACTCTCATCAGCCCAAATCCCATTCATGTATACCATTATTTGCACCCAGAGAACAGTGTGAAGGGTTCTGATGCCGCTTTGCTGAGGCTTAAGTTAAGCTAGGTTTGTTTTTCACAGGTATACGTCACTGTTGAGTGCAAATTCAGTTCTCTTCATAATAGAGAATTAGACACACTACTTTTTTTAAAAGCCATCTCATCTTGCTTCTTTTATGAACCCCATGTTTTTCTTTTGAAGGTCATGGATGTGCAGCCTTGATATCAGGAATGCATTAATAAATAAATTTAAATTCGCTGTATTTGTGGGGTTGGAGAAGCTGTATTCTACAACCTGTGTACATTTTGCAATTGAGCAAATTTGATGACGTTTTCCCAGTTTGAAAAAAAGTTCTATAATTTCACGCTGGTTTTGCTAGTTAACTGATAGTGGCAAAAAGCACTACAGTGGTACCTCGGGTTACATACGCTTCAGGTTACATACGCTTCAGGTTACAGACTCTGCTAACCCAGAAATAGTGCTTCAGGTTAAGAACTTTGCTTCAGGATGAGAACAGAAATCGTGCTCTGGCGGCAGCAGGAGGCCCCATTAGCTAAAGTGGTGCTTCAGGTTAAGAACAGTTTCAGGTTAAGTACGGACCTCCGGAACAAATTAAGTACTTAACCCGAGGTACCACTGTACAGACATCTGAGAGACAAGTGTGGCACAGGGCTTGGAAAGTTGCTTTAGGACTACAGAGACTTGGGTTCAAATCCCCGTTCAGTTGTGTAGTTCCTGGAGGGACTACAAGCTAGTCACTCTTTCTTATCCTAACCTACATAACAGGATTGTTGTGAGGATAGGATGAGAATGTGGGGGGTGGGGGAAGAAACGTGCTCATCCTTGATGAAGGATATACACACATACACATATACACACACACATACACATCTAGAAGCAAACGTAACCAGTGACAGCACGTCTGCGCATGCGCACATCGCTTTTCGCTGCTTCTGCGCATTCACGTGACATCACTTTGAACGTCTGCGCATGCGCAAGCGAACGAAACCCGGAAGTTACTCCGTTATGCGCTCATCCCGAAGCACATTCAACCCGAGGTATTACTGTGTGTGTGTGTATAAATAAATAATAATAATATAATATAATATAATATAATATAATATAATTATTATATTATATTATATTATATTATATTATATTATATTATATTATATTATATTATATTATATTATATTATATTATATTAATATATATTTTGTCATGTTCCTGTCTACTTCTGGCTTCTGAGAATTTCAGCAGGCATTGCCCCCACCATGCACTTTCAAACATAAAGGTTTGAAACATACACTTTTCAAATGGAAGCCGAGATTTCCAAGAAACTGAATCCGGCCCATACCATGTCCTCCGTTTCTCCCTTCCCGGCATTCCTGCGGAATCGCAGCACACAGCCTTGAGTGTAGGAACCTGTGTTCTATATTGGGCATCCTTTAAAATACCTCAGAGCGTCGCAAACTTACCACAATTTTTGAGCAGCATTTGGGAGGCGGTGGGCAGAACTGACTGCAATGTGATCCAGTAAAAGCTTTTAAGAGCCGATGCAAAATGCATGAGCACGCCAGCCACCAACAGTTATTTTGTACTGCTTTCCTGGAAGAGAGAGAAAATCTCAGTACCGTGTGTGTCGTGTGGGTGGGTGTGCTCTGTTGCTCCTTTACAAAAGGTGCTTGCTTGAAAAGCTTTAGATCTGCACCATCCAAGTTCTGATTGTCCTCGCTTCCCCTTCTGTTGCCTGTGTGGAAATGTGTGTGTGTGTGTGTGTGTGTGCGCGCGCACGCGCGCCCTGGCATACTGAACGTTCCCTCAGGACTCTGGGATCCTCTGCAGTGACCTAGTTTCATTCCATACAGTGATGAAGAGTTCAGCGCCAGGCCCAGCCTGGGATTTTACCGCATGGGTCTCCTGGAAGGAGAAAGCCAATAATCCGTGGCCTCAGCAGAGTCACTGCCGCTCTCGTGTTGTGAGGAGGGCTGCTGCTGCTGGGCAGTAGGCCTCTCCGCGAATCAATCACCTAGCATTTTCCTCATGAAACTACTTACACTTGGCTTCCCTTGCCAATTCGACTATTTATTTACAAAACTATTTGTAGTGTCGTGAGGTGCCTTGTACTGCTCTTTTGAGGGTGCGAGGCACCTCACAATTTCACGAAACAACACAATAAACGAATTTAAATGATAAAGCTGCCAGTTCTCTATCTCCAGGTCTCCAGCTGCTGTTGGACTACAACTCCCATCGTCCCTGACGGCTGGTCCCGCTAGCTAGAGATGATGGGAATTGCAGTCCAACAACAGTTGGGGACCCAAGTTTGTGAAACGCGGCGAGAAGAAGAAACCAATTTAATCCAAATGTTTTATTGCAAAGTTGTTATTCGTGTAAGCCATTTTAGGAGTGTTGCAGTCTTTAAAGGTGACTTGGAAATGCTTGTTATAATAATAACAGGGTTTATTTCTGATCGAAGAAAAGGAGGAAGGGATAGAACTGAAATGCAAATATACAAGGATATAAGCATACATTTAACATACGATATCCATACTCTGCAAAGAAAGATAGCTACCACTGTTAAAATAAGAACACTGTTCTGCCCAGCTGTTTCCTTTTTCACTGCACTGTTTGCATACTTTACTTCTCTTCAATATGAGGAAGATCTCATTACATCAGAAAATACCCTTGTGCTTCAAAATGCAATGGGTTGTCTGCAACACTGCAGATGTTCCATTTACACAATGGGATTTTTCTCTTCTTCTCTCCCACCCCCTCCAAAATCTGCTCTGGGGGTCCCCCAAACCTCTAGGGCAGATTTGAGGGGGGCGTTCAGGAAAGAGGTGAGGAGGGAGAAGTTCCATTGTGCAAGGGGCAGTCTGCGAAGGTAACAACAATGTTGGGAAAAATCCAGTATGTCTGCCTTAAATGTGAATCACAAAATTACAGTGGTAATGGGCGGTGGTAATTACCCGATAAATCGGTTGGGATTCCTCTTCCCAGTTTCCCAGGTTTGGGGGCAAGTAATTTGAATTGTAACAAGATTTGGCGTTTCCTTCTCAGAATAGGAATGTGACTCTCATTTGCAGCTTCCCTCAAATTGTAAGGGCTCATCCTGTCAAAGGTTGACAGTTATGTCATTTCGTTCCGTGTGGAATGAGGCTAATCTACTAATTTTTTCCATATCCAGGACCTTATTTAACATCAAAGTGCCGGCTGTGAGGTGTATTATTAGTTGCTTGTGTGTTCAGCCACAAAGTAAATCTGCTTCAGGCTAGGAAGAAAAAATCTAGTATGAAAGAACAATAGTCTCTAAATCCTTAAGTCTCCTCCTGCGTATTTGCCATTATATAGAACAGTGTTCCCCAACCTTGGGCCTCCAGCTGTTTTTGGACTACAATTCCCATCATCCTTGACCACTGGTCTTGCTAGCAAGGGATGATGGGAGTTGTAGTCCAAAAACAGCTGGAGGCCCAAGGTTGGGGAACACTGATATAGAAGATGAAAAGGAACCTAATGGCTTCGGGCCCAGCTAGATGATACATGAAATGTGCCGCTGCATTTCTCATGTGTGTGTGTGTGTGTGTAAGAAAAAGGCAGCTGGAGGGGGTGTTAACCCTTACTTCCTGCACTGTATTCCTAATTAAAATTGCCCTCTCCACCGAAGCTGTTCCCCCAGGCCAGTAGGGCAACTCCCATTAGCTCCAGCGGGCACTTCCTTCATTCTGAACATAGCAGTTGTGTATGGTGGGTGGGTGTGATCTTAGTTGCCATCCCCTTGGATGGGAGGTTGCCTGTTCTTGCTGGGGTTGCACTGCCTCTGAAGGAGCAGGTACACAGCTTGCAGGTACTTCTGGGTACCAGAAGCTCAGGTGGCCTCAGTGGCACAGCATCCCTTCCATCAGCTTTGGCAGGTGACCCTGCTGGGCCCTTATCTGCACAGGGACAGCCTAACTACCATCGTCCATGCTCAGGTAACCCCTAGGTTAGATTACTACAATATGTTATGCGTAGGACTTCCTCTGAAGACGGTTCGAGAACTTCAGAATTTGGCAGCCAGGTTGCTCACTGGGGCATGACCGTTTGAGCATATTGCACTGATCCTGGCTCGACTGTGCTGCATCTGTTTCACCTTCCCAAGTGATAGAGGGAATCCAGTGGAGGCGTGAAGCAGATTGTATGGTGAAATAGCAGAATGACTCATAGGAGAATGAACGGCAATGTACTGTGTTGGCATGCACACCAATGGGCAATGAGAATGCTATTGCTTCCTGAATTTTTAGTGAGTTTCTAGAGGGAATGGAGCTATTAACTGCCGTATTCCCAGGAGAAGCACTCACTGAGTACATCAGGGCTGGTGGAGTGGGAGTTTGTGGCCGAATCCTTCCACCATTGCATAACTGGGACAGCTAAGTGATTCCTTTATTTCTTCTTTCCTAGGGTCGCCATGTCAAAACAGGACAGCTTGCAGCTATTAAAGTCATGGATGTCACCGGGGTAATGTATTATTCTTTTCTTGACTTTATGATCGTGCAATCTACTGAACAATGTGCAGCTCCGTCAAATATTGAAACCTCAATTTTGCCGTCCATTGGTTTGCATAGCAAGAGAACACCCGTGGACTTGGATGGGAAGGGAAGTGGACCCTTTTTCGTTTAAAAAGCAGTGATTATCATCCTCAGTCGGCAGCAGGCTCACCGTCATGCAAGAACCTATAGTTGACCCTCAAGTTGCTGTGCTGCAGCTCGTTGTGAATCTAGCTTGGATAGGAAGATGCCTTATTCTGTGTCAGACACTTTGCCCATCTAGCTCAGTTTTGTCAGCACTAACCTGGCAGCACCTTTCCAGTTCTTCAGGCAGGGGAGAATCCCAGGCCTACCTGGAGATGCTGGGGACTGAACCTGGGACCTTCTGCATGCAAAACAGGTGCTCTGCTTATGAGCTATGGTCCTTCTGCGCCCAGTTTGGTGAGCAAGCAGGACGTCAACAAGGAGGCGCAGACACCGCCACTGGCTTGGCTACCCTCATTTTCCAGCATCAATCAACTATGCCTGCTTTGATTGGCTGTCGCTGTCCCATTAGTCTAGCTGAGAGGTAAATAATAATAATAATAATAATAATAATAATAATAATAATAATAATAATAATATATTATTTGTACCCCGCCCATCTGGCTGGGTTTCCCCAGCCACTCTGGGCGGCTTCCATAGAAACCAAAGATACAGTAAAATATCACAGATTAAAAACTTCCCTGAACAGGGCTGCCTTAAGATGTCTTCTGAATGTCAGGTAGTTATTTATCGCTTTGACATCTGATGGGAGGGCGTTCCACAGGGCGGGCGCCACTACCGAGAAGGCCCTCTGCCTGGTTCCCTGTAGCTTGAGTGGCTGTTCTAAGCTGGCAGGCTTGTTTTGTCTTTGCTCTGCCCCTTCCCCAGATGCTTTCGAGGGATAATTCTGCAGAATCTGTTCAAATGCATAGCTTGAGAAAATAAATGAATCTCTTCTATTCCTTCACCCCTCCCCTGGTACTAGTCCTCAGGGTCTCACCTTACTAGATGGCATTCTTCCACCCAGGGTTGAGCTGGAACTCACTGGATCAAGAAACACTACTCAGAATGAGTTATTTTTTACCAATAGCAATAGAAATATGTATGCCACAACTCGGTGCGTGGAAGCCTTTGGTATTCTGAGCCCCGGATTGTTTCACCTTGCAAGAACCCAGAGTTTGGTGCATTGAGCTGTTGTGTGGTTGGAAGATGCATTGCAGAAAATGCATAAATATGGTCACTGAGGAATTTGCATGACAAAAAAGGAACAGGGATTTTCAAGGTATTAAGCTTGTTATTCCTTTAATAGGAGGAAAATAAACTACGTGCTTGCCAAAAGGCTGCAGGGGAAGAAAGTGTAGAATCGCTAAAGCTTTCGGAAGCATAAGCACTTCGGGGTTTACTTAATAAGAGTCTTAATTCACGAAAAATCACACACCATGTTTTTAAGCCTCATTCTCAAATTTTGTGCCTGAAAATGCAGTGTGAGATTTCAGGGAGAGCTTGTATTAAAAAGAACACAATTAAATACAGGATTTAAGCCAGTCCCCTTCTCTCCCGACCCCCACTTTCTCTCACACATGCTGCTGCTTCAGCAGCACATCCATCCACTCCTCTGTCACTTACACACTCATACTCCCTTCTCTGAACGTTGTGGGTTCTTCTGGCTCACACTTGCTTTGTCTTCTGGCAGCCATTTTTCTTTTGGCTCAGACAGAGAAGTCTCAATTTGCTGACTACGGTCACACCTTGGAAGTGGAACGGAATCCGTTCCGGAAGTCAAACCAAAGCGTGGCTTCTGATAGGCTGCAGGAAGCTCCTGCAGCCAATCAGAATCCCGGTCGGACGTTCGGCTTCCAAAAACAGTGCGCAAACCAGAACAGTCACTTCTGGGTTTGCGGCATTTGGGAGCCAAAACGGTCAAGAACTATGCTGTTCAGAAGTCAAGGTACCACTGTATACAGGTGCTCATATCTGGCTCCTGGTTCAATGATACATTGGAACGGGAGCTTTAAGCCTGACAGCTTTTAGAATAAACAGCAGATTTTCGTCGGGATAGGTATAACCGCATGTCACTTCACTCCAAATTTTCAGATGACATCAACCAGTGGTTCCAAATGGATGTCAAAATGGTGCTCACTTCCCTCAAGTCACATCCCAGCCAGCCAGTTTGGAAGGATACCATAGCCAATAATATTGTGAATACCCTTTAAGAAATGTCCAAGAGTCTACAAATACAATGATTGAAAAGGGCCTACCATTCACTGGGAAGCAGGGCTAGCCTCAGTTTGAGGGGGGTCCTTGGAGAAAGGCACCCATTGATCAAAGGAACAGGTTGCTGCAAGAATTGCTAATTTCCTGAATGCCTATTTCCTACCAGACAAGGTTCAAGCTTCTTCTGCTAATTCACAAAGCCCTAAACTCCTTAGGCCCAAAGTACTTTAAGGACTGCCTCATTACTTATGTTCCACCTTGATCACTGAGATTTTTGGATGGGGCTCCTTTCATGCCCTCACCCAGGGTTCAGTTTGCTTTCAGCAAGGACTGAGCCTTTAGTCCGGCACACCCTGACCTGGGAAACCTCTTGCCAATAGAAATTGGAGCCTGAATCATCCCAGCTTTCTTCTAGCAGTCTTCTAAAAAATAAGGCCTTTGGAATTCGATTTTTTTTTTTTAACCAACAAGTATTTATTGACATGATGTTGATGTTCTCACAGAATTGAGAAAATACATATTGTAGTATTACATTTTTATGTTGCGAGCCACCTTGCTATATTTTCTACAAAGGTTTGTTAATATCTGAATAAAATACAGTCGTACCTTGGCTTTCGAACAGCCTAGTTCTCGAACGTTTTGACTCCGGAACGCTGCAAATCTGGAATTTGCGAATTTTTTTGGAAGCTGAACGTCCAACGCGGCTTCCAGTTGAATGCAGGAAGCTCCTCGGCCAATTGGAAGCCGCACCTTGGTTTTCAAACGTTTTCAGAAGTCAGGCCGACTTCCGGAACGAATTCCGTTCAAGAACCAAGGTATGACTGTAAAATAAATTATACATTGTTGCAACTAACACACTATCCATATTGAACTTTAATTTCTCTCAGTTTAAATATCCAGGCTGCAGTCCTAGGCATAGCATGCTTTAATAAACTGAATTCAGTGTTAGAAACTGAGATATGAAAGTTAGGAGCTAAATGGCAATTTAAACCTAGGTTATGGGCACCACAATGGAGTGTCTGGGAGTGCTTTTTTAATAACAAGAATACAAAGCTGAAAGCGAATGAACCGCAGCTAAGATCTTATGTTCATTTTTCACATGGTCTAGTCCTCATCTGAAGAATGCAAAAAACCAAAAACAAAGCCATACTTTCCCTGTCCGCCCCCCTAATATTCTTATGAGGGTCCCTTCTTCAGTCTTCAGAGAGTGGCTGGAAGTGTGGAGGCAGAAAAAGGTCCTTCTTTTTTTCCAGCAGTGGCAGCTGTTAATCTGAAATCTTAGGCTCAGTACTGCGCCCAGGGCTCAGAAACTGCTTGCATTAATGAAATTCCCTGTCACAAAAGTGCCCAGAACAACTGGAGTTTCAAACGTTGAGTGTCTTGTATCCAGAGGTTGCTTCCACTGGTGGAAGGAGTCTTTTTCATTGGTCGAAACCTTGTCCATTCACAGATGGGAGCCTTTGGATACAACCGACCCAGTGCGCTTAGCTTTCCGTGGCATTTCATTGGCGCTCAACTTTATGTACTGAGATTGTGAATGAGGATTTTTCATTATAAAGAAAGGGAGAAGGTTTGGGGAGGGATGAAGATAAAAAAGAACCCATTATGATTAAGACGAAGAGAAATAATGCCTGGAAATAAGCCTGTTGTTGATTTTGGTGACACTGATTATATTTCTTTTTTATCCAGGATGAAGAGGAAGAGATTAAGCAAGAAATTAACATGCTAAAGAAATACTCGCATCACCGAAATATTGCTACTTACTATGGTGCTTTCATTAAAAAGAACCCCCCAGGAATGGATGATCAGCTTTGGGTATGCAATGTTTCCTTCCTCCTCCTCTTCTTTTTACAAACAGCGTTTATTTTCTTTGGCTTATCTACATGGGATATTCAAAATCCCTGTGACATTTCGCAGAAAACCATGAAGGATTTATTGTTTCCTTGCCTCTGGAATCTGTGTGCTTCCTTCTTAAGGGCTGTGTTTCTCAGATGCTCTAGATCACCTGCATATTGCTATAAAGAAACAACACTTCCCTTTCTTCTAGCGTAGCTTAAGCTCAGGTTTGAAGCAGACACTTTTTCCATAAAAAATATTGTGCATTAAGAATTCTGCAGAAGAAGCTGCTGGATCAGACCAGAGACCTATCTTGTACTACAACATCCTATTCTCACCAACCAGCCAACCAGATGTCTATACGAAACCTGCAAGCAGAACTTGTGTTAAAAGTGCTGTGTTTAATTGTGGTCCCCAGCAACTGGTATTCAGAGGTATATTGCGTCAGATTCTGGAGTTAGTACACGGCCATTGTGGCTATTTAACCTTCTCCATGAATTTGCCGAAAAGCCATTTAAAGCCCTCCCTGTCGGTTGCCATCACTGCATCCTCTTGCAGCGAATACCATAGTTTGATTATGCACCGTGAGAATAGCTACTTCTTTTTATCCTGAATCTTTCACCAGTCAGCTTCATTGGAGGCCTCCAAATTGTTATATTATTTGGGTGGTGGTGGGAATTCTCCCAATTCTCTTTATCCACATCGCAGACAATTTTACACACTGGTTCTCACACGCCTCCTTTACTCACCCTTTCCCTAAACTTAAAAGTTGCAAATCATTGTGTTGGAAGGGACCCTGAGGATCATGTAGTCCAATCCCCTGTGATGCAGGAATATGCAGCTGTCCCTTACAGGGCATCGAACCTGCAACCTTGCTGTTGCCAGCACCACGCTCTAACCAACTGAGTTGTATTGTAACCTTTCCTTGTAGGGGAGTTGCTCTAGTCCCATTTGGCTGCCCTTTTCTGAATTCAGCTCTACAATATTCTTCTTTGAGGTTCAGCAACTGCAGTTATATATAGTATTCCATGCTATATAAAACCTGTAGGGTGTTAAATGCTATAGGGAACAGGATGGCCACCTGTGTCATGTCTGCCCTGTGCCCCCTTGCACTCCATAATATCTAGCACAATTTGTCACCTGTGTTGGCATCAGTGTGAACCTTGGGTTGAAGGTTAACAGTGGTAGCCTGACGCAGGTTTTGCAAACATGGGGCTCATGTGTGAATCAAATGACAGTCAGAAGGCATCCTATGGGCCCATAGTTGAAAGCAGCGCTGTGTATTTTGACCCACGTGATTCACTAAACCGCTACGTTTTTTGTTGCCTGATTGAATTAGAACTCGTGAGAATTCTGCTCTTCCTGCTCTGGAGATAAAAATGCTTGTTTATTTCCCCCTCTTGCCTTTGTCAGAATAAAACTCTTTGCCGATAACGCCAGAGTTATTCTCTTTATCAACACTCGGATGAAGTGGTACAAGAAATAATAATAGTGAAAAGGCAGAGTTCTTTCAGTGCAGATTAGGATCTCTCCGAAAGAGCAGGTTTCCGACATATTTTATTGCCACCTTGAAGCGCATCTTTCTATTTTCGCTGCACACCTTTTATAATATTTGTAATTTTCATGAAAATGTTCTGTAATTGCTTTTCGCATGCCATAAGCTGCCCTGAGCAGGGGAAAGGCAGGTACAGGTGTTCTGAATAAGCATTAAAGTGCAGGACAACACAACCCCTTGTCAGGCTCCAGGGATAGAGAGGCCCAGTGGGTGTAGGTTGCTGTCAAGCCAACCCCCACAACAAGTTCCATAATAGAGTTGGTACTCTTTGACAGTGAGGTCTTCACGGGTATAGAGCCAGTGTGCACTCGGGCATAGCCAGGGTGTTACGTACAAAATCCAAAAGAGGGAAGTAACATCAGCGCATGGAACATCTCACTTTACTGTTCTTAGAAAACACTGCTTTCATTTTCTTTTAAGAGAGAAATTGTGAGGATTAAAAATAAACAAATTGTTGTTGTTTAGTCGTGTCCGACTCTTCGTGACCTCATGGACCAGAGCACGCCAGGCACTCCTGTCTTCCACTGCCTCCCGCAGTTTGGTCAAACTCATGCTGGTAGCTTCGAGAACACTGTTCAACCATCTTGTCCTCTGTCGTCCCCTTCTCCTTGTGCCCTCAATCTTGCCCAACATCAGGGTCTTTTCCAGGGAGTCTTCTCTTCTCATGAGGTGGCCAAAGTATTGGAGCCTCAGCTTCAGGATCTGTCCTTCTAGTGAGCACTCAGGGCTGATTTCCTTAAGAATGGAGTCCATGGGACTCTCAAGCGTCTCCTCCAGCACCATAATTCAAAATTCAAAACTCCATGGACAAAACAAATTACACCTTGGTTAAAATTTGGTAAGATCGCCAGGACAGGCGAAATTGCTACAAGGGTTGGATTCGCCTCACGGATCCCTGGCCTGTTGTGTGAACATAAGAATCAGGAGAACAGGGTTGCCAGGATCCATTTTAAGAGCTAGCCAAGGCCTGTGCAGAGCTTGTCTGAAGTCCCTAGTTGGCTGGGAAGCACAGGGTGTTCTTGACTTGACAGTGTCAATCCGGCAGGGCTGTGACGGGGCTCCCTGGCCTGCTTAGACCTCCAAGGCCTAGAGCAAGTGTACTCGGCTGCCCCCTACCTCTGCACAGGCCTGGGCCTAGACCAGGGCAGCTAAACTATGATCCTCCAGAGGTTATTTGGAGTACAGTGCCCATCATCACTGACCATGCAGGCTGGGACTGATGGGAGCTGGAGTTCAGCAATGCCTTCGGGGCCATCCCTGACTAACCACTCCTGGCCTTTCCCCTATGAACACTTTCAGATATTGAGATCACAACAATAGCGGGACTCTCTGTTCCCCCACCACAGACCTGCCTCCATTCTTCTTCACCCCTGCCTTGCCTCACTTCAACTCTGTCTTGCCTTGTTTTGCCTCACCTTTCATCTCTCTATATTGCCTTGCTTGAATAAATCCCACCAGCAGCCATGGGAAATACTAACTTTGGCAGAGGGGAAGCAGCATCCTTTTTATATTATTTCACAGAACCTAGAAGAGGTGAAAACTGTAGAATTTGGGCTGTTTATTCAGAGCCTGGAATATAAAAAAAAGGGTGGGTGGGAAATAAATATAGATGGATGTATCATTGTACATTTATTAGTGCATTAATTAGAGCCATTCACTCAGGTATGCTTACACTCTATCGCATCTCGAGAGCACAGAGCGCATTGTGGACATTAAATAAAAATTCTCTCCCAAATACTTGTAGACTGCCCTGCAAATATATATCCCTCCACTCTTTAACATCCAATTAGCTGTACAATGTCAATTGACCACATGCTCAGTTTATTAAATCAGACTCAATAGCTCACCAGATTGTTCTCCTTCTACCCCTTTGGCTTTTGTCTTATTGGAAGGGGTGGTTGGGAGGCCTCCATCCTGGTCCCCTATCCTCATTTTTAGTGATCTTCATCCCACATGATCACTCTGGATCTTGCCTTGTTAGATTTAATGAGATCATAGCAGCAGGCATCTTAACATTCCGGGACCTTGTCTTAAGTAATACCTTTGTAGGAACAATGGGGGAAATTAATGCTATAAGGGTTACCAAACAGAGTAAGGGGTACAAAATTAAAAATCCATTCCATTCGCATTGGTATTCCGGAGCCTCTTCTAGAAATGTTATTGCAAGCTGTGGAGCCCTTCTTTAATTTCAATATGTTAACACAAAAGCATACATCCGCAAGGTAATATAGGTGCCATTCTGCTTTATGTTTGTCATCTGTCCTTGCTGTCTAGGGTGGATTGAAGTGATTAACCGAAAAGCACTGCCATGCATGTCCAATGGCGTTGGCTTTTTCGCTGCTCGTCTGCTGTTTGCAGAGTTGCAGTGTTCAGGCAGACAGAGAGCTCCAGGCCAGTGGAAGCTGGGGGCAGAATGCTGGTGACAGAGCCGCTCCCCAGAGGGGATGAGGCTCATGCCTTCCTGTCTAAGGATGGATTGCTTCCATGGCAACCCTCAGAGTTTAGATTTAGAGTGGTTGGTAGATTCGTAATGAGGAGCTGGGTGGGGGCTGAGAGGGAAGAAATGCATATGCAGAGCATTCAGCATACAGTGGTACCTCAGGTTACATATGCTTCAGGTTACAGACTCCGCTAACCCAGAAATATTACCTCGGGTTAAGAACTTTGCTTCAGGATGAGAACAGAAATCGTGCTCTGGCGGCGTGGCAGCAGCAGGAGGCCCCATTAGCTAAAGTGGTGCTTCAGGTTAAGAACAGTTTCAGGTTAAGTACGGACCTCCAGAACGAATTAAGTACTTAACCCGAGGTACCACTGTAGATATATTCTTGGTAGGGTGGGGTGGATTTGCCAGTTTCCTGCCCTTCTTCCACCATGGAACTGAGATGACCATGGCTAGTAATTTCCCCAAACTGTGTGATTGATAAGGGAGTATATTATGCAATCTGTCAGAGGCTAAAATGGCACCAGTCTCTGCATTATTATTTTTCAACATCCAGTGGCCAAATCTGAAGCTAACCGATCAGCAAGCTCTCATACGACCCTGGGCCCTTGTTTCACCCATCTTGCGATGGCTCCTTCTAAACAGGAGCCATTAAAATATCCCAGGCTGCTGGTTGCCAGTTGCCAGTCAACTGTTGCCACTGAGGACCTCTGAGGCAAGGGAGTGGGGCCTATCTGCTGGAACTTGCTCACTCCACAATGACCAGGTGGACTTGGGCTGGACAGACCTTTAAATACAGGACTTTGTTCTGTAAAGTAGGACACATGGCTTCCTTGCATCTTCTGGTGGGAAGGAAAGGACTAGTAGATGTCTGCAGATGGTGAACAGTATTGGGCTGAGCCCATGCTGTTTTGTTTTCCTCAGCAGCACAGCTCTGGAGGTTATGGGGAACAGCCTTCTTTACCTTTGCAAAGTCCTTCCCCCATCTTTGTACTTCTCCCTCTCAGCCATGAGTGCAAGAAAGTACAACTGTTCCAAAGGTAGAACATTGAAGTGATGGTGTCTTTGCGAATAGTCTGCAGTCTCTTTTCGTAGAGGCAAAGAGGTGCTGTTTTTGTTTAAGTCAGGCACCCATTTTGGTTTGGGCGAATCTGTGTTTTAATGTAGTCAGGAACACTTGGTCACATTTGCCATTATTATTGACACCTCTTTCATTTAATACATTCATGACACTGCTAATTGGAAATGCCTCTTTTTTAGCAACAAGTGCTTACAGTAGTGTCCTATTGAGATGGCAGTCTCTTTGAATCAATATTCCACCATCTGTGTCAGTGACAAAACCTGCTAGGGCTGGATATTTAATAATAATAGTTGAGAAAATTCAGGGTACAACAGAATATTTTTGTGGATTTTTCCCCCTAGCTTTTGATGGCTATGTTTTTTAAACCTTGAATGCACATTGTATTATGGTACCGATTTTTGTGGCTTCATTATTGATGTTTTACTGCTGCTATTTTTGTTGTGTTCTGTGATTTATTTGTTATGTAAACTGTTTTGAGGTAACAGGGACATAAACAGATATAATAATGAAAATAATAATCTCCTTCTGTATGTTCTGGAACTTTAGAGGAGCACCAAAAAAACAGAGTGATGTGAAACCCTTGTATGTTTAACTGACTACTTTTAATTTCTGGGATGCTTCTGTTATATATTTAGAAGCTTCCAATACACCAAGCCAACAGGTTGCTTCAGGTGCATATTGTTAAAAATTTAATCTTGAGGAGAGAGAAATCAAGGGCAGGCGGTTATGGAGGCTTGAGAGAAGTGAGCTGGCACTACCATTGAGACAATCCTTCAAATTAATGGATGAACTGGATCTCGCTAATATTGTTTGGTCCTGTCTCTTTAATATTTCATGATTGCAATGTGTCATGGAATGTGATCTTCATTTTTCATCAGTTTTTAATTATGAACCGTGTGTACATAAAGGGACATGCTCCCTGTCTCTTTTGGCCTGAAGTAAGAAGACAAATGGCCTTTACAGACAAATGGTCTGTATTTTACATTCTTTCCATGCTGTGGTGCTCCAGACAGATAAGCTTGCGTATTGTTATACATGGGCACACACAAAATCTTGAGTTTGTTTGTTTTTTCTTTCAAAGTTTTCATCACCTGGTGTTGCAGGCTGTTGGGGTTTATTGGCTCAATAAAACAGATTACCAGCGGTTTACATAAGGCAAGTTCATAATCACAGGGCAATTTTCTATTGCCTTGAAGTCCTCATGAGCCATTTCTCAGGGGCTTTGAGTGAGGGCAGCTATTCCTGCATGTGGTTCAGCATTTGCCTGAACTTGCCCACACTTCAGAAAATCTTTGGGGGATGATTTGAGCTGGACATACCAGGTTGTGATTTGTAAGTGCGGTCCATTTGTGACTAACACGGCATCGTTTTCCATGCTTGTTATCACATTGCTTTCCATCATGTTGTAGCATATCAATAGAACTGCAACAGAATGCTGCGTGGTAGACTTCTCCTGTTCATGTCCTCTGCCATGACACTGGCGTTGACCATTTTGCATGGGAGTTCCATTCTTGGCCCCCCACATGTTGGTAGAACATGCATAGGCCTGCCCCGTTCTGCCCCATTCTACTTTTCTGGGTAAAAAAGGACCCGGGCATCGGCGGTTGTGTGTCAGTTGGTTGCGTACAGAAAGGTCACCGCCTGTACTTCTTTTCACTGTTTCACCCACCCAAGAGTCAGCCAGAATTCCATCTTAGTTATTTCTCAGTTGTCTGGTTTTGGGTTTCCTCCCTCCCCACCCATGCTTAGGTTTCCCCCTCCCCCCAAAGTTTTTTTTAAAAAGAAAATTAAAAATTGTACACAAAGATTATTGCTAATGCACGGTAATAAAATACAGTGAATAAAATAACAGGGTAGTATTCCCTGCTAATCCTATGCAGATTAGATCCACTGAAGTTAATAGACATGACATGACTAATTTGAGTTTATTAATTCCAGTGGGTCTACTCTGAATAAGACTCAGTTGAATATAACCCAATGTTTTTCGGTACTTCTGCAAATTTTGAGTTCCTTTGAGCCTGTTGACTCCCCCTCCTTGTGCGTGGTCGCTCCATTTTGACTTGCAGAATGAGTTTGCTATTAGTATATAGGGTGGATCAAACATGTGCTCTACCCCAACGGACATATAGGTTCGATCCAATGTCAGTGGCCCTAATGAAATTGCTGTGTTCTCCAGCTGATCAATGGAAGTATTGTAGCTATATGTTACTGATGACATTCTGGAGCCACATGGATAATGAATAATTTGTGCCCCAGCTGTGCATCAGAATCTGTAGGACCATCTCTATACATGAAAAAGCACTTTAATTTAAAACAGAAAAAGTGATGTTAATGCTAGCACTTAAAACATCTATAATTGGAGTGAGTTAACATTAATTTAATTTTACATTTAAAAATACAAACTAGCATGAGGTGGACCTATGCATCCCAGTTATTCAAAGTTCAGCATTCTGGCTGCAAGCCCGTTCCCAAGGAACATCACTTCCATGCTCTTGTAAACAAACAGTATTCCCAAACCCTGTGGGCAGAATTTGCACACCTTTTTGCTGTGCTTTGGCAGCAACCACAGCACCGGCACCTACAAGAAATGTGTAAAAGTAGCTCTTCTGTTTGGAGCAGGTTGGAAGCAAAATGGGAATTTGAGAACGGTCAGAAATATCGCTGGAGGGAGTTCTACAAGATTAAACAGTTCTGTCTTGCTCTTACAGATCGTATTGCCTTTATTCTATTAAATTATATTATTCAAGTTAGGTGTGATACCACATTAAGCCTGTATTATGTTCTGAAAGGACAGTCTGTTAACTAAATCACCTGGGCTAGCAGTTTCATTCATCATTGCGTTTAGGTAAAGGTAAGGCTACTTCTGTAATTGTGAAGGGATATAGACATAGACATAGACATAGACACATGCTGTTGACTTGCAACTTACACACATTTAACTTACACAATTTCAGCTTCACGTGCTTGGCTGCAGCGGTGTGTGTGTGTGTCTGCAAGTCAAACACCAGCAATCTCACCTGCCATTGCGCTCACCTTGGCTAAGTAGGCTGAAGCCTAGGGCCTCTAAATCTAGGGGGCCTCCCCAGCCCTCCCCTCTCCCCAAATTGCAAACCCAAGATCATGCGAGGGCAGGGCAACTCCGGCCCAGCAACTGTGAGACTCAGGGCCAGCCAGTGGGGCCCAATTTTAAACTCTGGGGCACAACTTGAAATTTTTCTGCAATGCTTGATTTTTTATTTTTATTTTTGTGAAGTTTTGCAAATCTTGGAGATATAAATAAAATCCATCTAGATTGCCCTGGTGTGGGGGCCCCCTTAGAAGCGGCCCGCAGGGTCCAGTTTGGCCCAATTGCTCCAATTGCCTTTTGAAAGTGACAAACTTAGACAAACAAATTTTGACGATGTTTTGGATTATTTTTGCTATGAGGAAGGCTAAGAAAAAAAATTGTAGTCTTTATTTGATGGTTGTAGTTTACTTCTTAATACGTATTTTAAAAGTGTTTAATGAGAACATAAAGTAGATTCTAAAAGTGCCACACTGTCAGGTAATCATGATCATATTGTTTACACTTCCCAGGCAATATAATTTGTAAACTCGAGGTGTTGTTTTTTTAAAAGAACATTACAATTTCATTTTCCTAAAAAGTAATGCTTATTCCACAAAAGGTCTACAAAGTTCAGTTATTGCAAAAGTTTTTCAGTGTTAATTTTAACATTTATGCATGTTTTAAAATCACCATGGTATTTAACAATAACATCTAATGTCCTTTAGAGGAGAAAATAGTGAATTTCAAAAAATTTAATACCCATTGTCATCCTTGGCTTCACTCAATTTTGTTTATAGCACTCTTCCATTTTTTTCTAGTTGTGAGGGTGGGGGATTGGGAGGGGCCCACAAGTGGAGTAGCCGAGGGCCTCTCTTCATTGAAATCCGGCCCTGGAGAGTGCTCAGGGGTGCAGGGAGAGAGTGTGAGTAGCCTTGGGAGAGCGTGTGTGATTTTTTTACAGGTCATTTCCCAGTTTTTAAAGGGTTGTTTTGACTATACACTATTTCAGCTTTACACTCTATCCCTGGAACATAGCTTCAGCATAAGATGAGAGTCATGTATGTATGATAACTGTTGGCCTTCTTAAAAAGCGAAACAGGGCATTAATTTATGGTGCAATCCTATACATATCTGTTCAGAAGTAAGCCCCACTGAGTTCAGTGGGACTTGCTCCCACGTAACTGTGTGTCGGATTACATCGTCAGGTGTATGCACACAGCCTGCCACTTGAATAAACTGTGACCCTTTATTTTGCATAGCCTAGGAGTTGCATACTTGTGTCTTTGCAGTCGGAATGTTCGATAAAGGATTGTCTTGTGCATCTGGAGCAAACTTTCAGAAATTCCTGTTTTCTGGCTGGCTGGTGGGAAAACATAGATTTATACAGCTATGTCTTTTAAAAGAAGTATGTCAGTTTTCAAGAAAGGTGTCTCAAAGTGACCTACAACAACGTTTACCCGTTGTGGAAAATCAGAATCCAAGGCCAGACAAAATTGCAGCCAAAAGTCAGTTCAAACAAACATATCCTTGGCCTATCAGTGAAAATACAGGAAGGAAGGGACCAATTATCCTTCTTCTTAGGAGGTATTTTGCAAGGAGCCACAGGTGCTTCTGTTGTTGTTGTTGTTTAGTCGTGTTCGACTCTTCGTGACCCCATGGACCAGAGCACACCAGGCTTCCTAATGGAGACCAAATTTAGTTTTTGCATAAGAAGGAATCTGAAACAGGAACTTACTTCTAGATCTTGATGTGATTGTTCATACTCCACACATCATTCTTCTTTCTTCCTTAGAGAAAACCCAACCTTCCTTCGCGCTCTCACATGTACACAGAAGGAAGGAATGACATTGACCCCTGCTGGTTTCTAAAGCTTTTATAGAAACTATTAGATCTCAGAGATCTGTATTCAAATCCATTGTGAATCATTAACTCTACGGGAGACCTGAGTGTTCCTATCTTTCAGCTTCAGTTCCTGATCTGTTAAATGGGGATATTTATTATCTGCTACCTCCTGAAGTTGCGGGGGATGGATGAGACTGGCATTGTATAGTGTGCAGTGTGCTCCAAAATGTTGCAGAAATTATATAACCAGTAAAAATACCCTTTTTCTCAAGAAGGCGGTTCTGACACCCTGTTTGTATTCTTCCAGATTTTCAAACCTCCCAGGCCAAGGGAAACTTGAAAGTGGAAAGATTGCCATTACTTAATGATTGCTTTTCTCTTTCAGCAGTCTTGCCTGTTGCCAACTGCAGTGTGTTCCACTGGGTTATTGCAACCCGGAGGATGCTTTCTGTTTAATTATAATAATTGCACTTTTGTTTCCTTTGCCAGCTGGTGATGGAGTTTTGCGGTGCTGGCTCTGTCACTGATCTGATCAAGAACACAAAAGGGAACACTTTGAAGGAGGAGTGGATTGCCTACATCTGCAGGGAGATTTTACGGGTACGTGACCAAAATGGGCTTAACCGCCTTTCAGCCTGTCATTGACAGCAAATGTTGCCTAGGTCCAGTGTGAATGCAATGCTGCTTCCGATCAAGCTGTGGTTTGCAAACCATGAGCCAGGATTGGGAATGCCTGCTGTCTCTCTCTAGCACAAATTACCGCTCTTCCCTTCTCTCTCACAGACTTAACCGTGGTTCAGCGTCACCTCTGTACTGATAATTTCATATTTTGTTTAAGACAACAGTCTTGGCTAGTGTTAAGCAAGGTTAGTTTCTGTGAGGATGTAACACTAAACCATGGTTCCAGCAAGGAGTGGGAACCTGCCCTGGAAAAGCGAACGAGGAACAGGGAGAGCGCAGAATCCCAAAGCTAGTTCCTGATTTGCAAACCATAGTTTGCATGGAACCAACATTCTGCCTGGGCCAAGTCTCCGCTCTGGTTTTTAATGCTTAGAAAAGAGACATAACCTGGAAGATGGCTCCTGAGGTTTTGTGGATAGTCATAAGAGAAGTTTGCAGGTGCCTGTAGGTATAAATGATTCATAGTCACTTAGATTTGATGTATAATGAATGAGTGAGGGCCAGTTGCCTTTCTTTCTCCCTCAACTTTTAAGCCTGTTCTTTCTTTCATAGGAAAAAAAGTCCCCTCTTTAATATTAATAGGAACAAAGATGTGTTTAAATTATATTCAATTTCTTTTTAGAAAAATGGGGGGGGGGGAGAGAAAATGCATTTTTAGGGCATTTCAAATGGCAGTTTATTGTGGAAGTTGTGCTGTTCATATATGTGGGTTTTTCATACCATCTGTGTGACAATGGAGTCATCAAAATTACATTTATAATCCAGATTTCCTCTTACTGCGGGAAATCTGTTAAATAAAAATACTGCATTATACATCCCCAGTCAATCACAGTTGCACTTGGTCATGTGTGATGTTTGGGGTGATTTGCCTTCATCACCACATCTCAAGGTCCATTAACATTATGTGTGAACATAGCCTATGGATTGAAGTGGTCCTCAGACTAGGTCTTGCGGTGGAACCTTCTCCAAGGAGCAAACCTGTTTAAAGTCAAATCAAACCAAGGCACATTTCATGTTAAGCAGATAAACACCAGCATGGGGAGAGTTGTGCTATTAAAATAGCAAGTTGAAACTCTTCACTGTAATAATTCCTTCTATAGCTTGGGATATGTGACTCCTTTACCCTTGAAGACAGCAGCTGCCGCCCAAAGGTTACTTAGTCCTTATCCACCTAATCTACATAGTGTTTTCACATTGCAGTTGGATCAATCAGGTAATGCCCCAACTCTGCAAGGACAACTTCATGTGAGATCAGCAATAATGAAAACACAGTCACAGATGCTTAGCAGTCTCAAGCTAGCAAAACACTAAAATGCTTCACGTGAGTGCATGAGTGATCCGCGTGACTCAAATGTGGATGCTTCTAATATGCTTTTAGCTCCATAGAGGGTTAAGTCAGTAGTACGAAAGAGGAAGCAGTGAAATGTTCACCCTGAAAATGAAAATGGGATCTAAACACTCCCCAAATGGCACTTGGTATCTGGTGGTGACAAAGCACTTGCTCATTTACAGTAAACACCCCCAGCTGCAGTCCTTTAGCAACTTGATAGGAAAGGCAAGTGACGTTGCGGCTAATCAGCTATTGTATTGACTTTTCTCATTTCTGTCTCAGGAAGCCACAGTTACCCAGGCTAGGGTTTAAATTTACAAGCTTGGAAAGTCAGTTTCCTAAAATAGTCCGCAAGCAGTGAGTCATGTTCTGACTGTTGAACCATTCCACCAGTGCCTCATCTTTTGGATGTCGAAAGATGAGCTAACTCCATCTTTTCAGTCGGCTGATAATGCAGGCATCTGGGGACGTGTGTCACCATAATAATGTGTAAAGTGAGTTCTGTTTTGAATCAGCAGCTCCCACAGTTTGCAAAGCCTCAGTGTGATGCACAGGGAAATTACCTGATCTTATGACTTATTACATAACTATATTCTGCCTCTGAACCAAAGTTTGGGAAGCCCCATGTGGACTTTCTTCCCCCTATACTTCATGTCTCACAGTAACATCCCTCATTCCTTTTTCTGTTCTGATTGTGACTACAGTTAGGTTTGCATCTGCACCAACATATTCGTTAAACGGTAATTAGCACCAAGGAACAATTTAAAGCTATGATCAGAAGTGGGTTTGTTTGCTAATTACAGTTAAGTGAAAATGTGATGCAAGGTTATTCTAAGCCGTAGCTATCTCCAGAACTGAGAGGGAATGTGGAATGCTCATCGAAAAGGGGGTGAAGGAGAGAGAGGAGCATATAAACCCAAAGGGTGCTTCTTGACATTCTCACCATACCGTGGAAGGTGACCTGGAAACTACAACTAATCCAAAACGCGGCAGCTACACTGGTAACCGGGAGTGGGCTGCCGAGACCATATAACACCGGTACTGAAAGACCTACATTGGCTCCCAGTACATTTCCAAGCACAATTCAACATGTTGTTGAAGGAGCGTCTCCACTCCTATCGTTCAGCCCGGCCACTGCTCCAAGGGCCTTCTGGCGGTTCCCTCCTTGAGAGAAGTGAGGTTACAGGGAACCGGGCAGAGGGCCTTCTCGATGGTGGTGCCCACCCTGTGGAACATCCTTCCATCAGATGTCAAGGAAATAAACAACTATCTGACTTTTAGAAGACACCCTGTTTAGTGAAGTTTTAAATTTTTGATGTTTTATCACTTTATTATTATTATTATTATTATTATTATTCTGTTGGGAGCCACCTGGAGTGGCTGGGGAAACCCAGCTGGATGGGCGGGGTATAAATAATAAATTATTATTATAATTGGGTAGTTGAGGCCAAGCCATTGAATCTTAGCTTTGCATGTGTTCCAGACCCAGTGCATGTGTTACTTTTACCATAGGGCCTGGGATTCTGTTGGCAAAAATCCCACCATTTAATAGAATGCACTATGTTATTTCAACCCATGGTGGTCCCGGGTTATGCAGGCGGCTCAGCTAGGCTAGGCCTGCACAGACTGCGACCCGCCAGGCATGTCAGAAAGCCTGTAACAAAACCCGGAAGCTGGGTTTCAAGTTGTGAGGGCCGTCAGAAGATTATGCAGTCAGTGTGAAGGGTTTCCCCCCTTGTGGATGCCTATCCCTGGGCAAAAGGAACAAAGCTGCTCTCAGATAACAGAAAACAGTCACTCTTGTCTTACACAGATTTAGATAAGTGAAATCAGCAGGACAGGATCAGGTTTCTGACCGCGCAGGACTCTGAGGATATAAATTACAGTCTGTTCATAAACCAAGAGTGCCACAGAGAGAGAAAGAGGTTAGGTGAGAGATGGATATCTCTCCTTCCTGTTTGTTTATGACCACCAGTGATAGTGCTTCAGGAGACTCCATCTTGAATGGACCATAGAGATGGGTTTTCCTGAGGGAAAATCACAAGTGATTCTGTCTATTATTTATTATTCCTTAAATCTATAATATTTTTGAACCTCCTCTTGGCCCATAAGTATCCAAAACGATGCATGGCAACTAAGGCATGGCATAATGCTCCGCTACAACAATGGATATAAAACCCAAATAGGTAAACAGCGGCAGCACAAACTCTGACCTAAAACAGCACAGGGCATGATGCAAAAACCGGGTGTTACATTCATCTCATTTACATGATTCAGCATTAAAACAGACAGTCAAATTAAATAACCAAAATAGAAGAGCAGTGGTGAACGCCACTTGCCAAAAGAATTTAAATGATGTCTGGCCAAATACTTTTAGGGAGATGGTGTGAGGAGCATTGCTTGGCAAAGAGTTCTACAGTGCGGGTTGGGCCTTCACGAAGAAGGCCCTGTCCCTCATCCTTGCAAATCTCATCTGATTTGAATGATGGTCTATGGCATCTTTCTTGGATCTGAGGAAATGGGGAGAAATATATGGGAGAATTAAATGCCTCTTGGCCATCTTTACAGATGTATGCATTGCAGTAATTTAAACAGGAGGTTACCAAGGAATGAGTGGCATGAAAACCTAGCCTCCGCTGCCTCCTGGATATCAAACCGAAAGGTGCAGCTCTTTAGTGCAACATGTAATGACCGCTGCTATAAACAAAGTGAACAAAAAGACAAATCTTCTTAAAAAGGGAGGTGGTTGTTTTTCCCTTGTGGGTAATGTTGTTGTAGTTGTTATGATGTAAATTAATATTATAATATAATATAATATAATATAATATAATATAATATAATATAATATAATATAATATAATATAATAATTAATATAATAATTAATATAATATAATATAATATAGTAATGTAATATGTAATATAAATAAATAAAATAAAATAACAATTAACCGTTTCCCTCCAAAAGAATTACCCTTGGCACCTTACAACGAATTTCACACCTTTCACCCTCTGACACCACAAAACATTAAATGCTGTATTTATTGCCAGCTTCCAGCAGTTTAGGGACCCTGAATTCTCTTTAAGAGACTGGCTCACTTAATCAATATTGTTGATTAAATTCATTATTTTCACAGCTTTGTGCCTTATCTCCCCACCCAGGGCACTTTGTGTTTGCGAGAGTGTATACTCTACCTCTCCTTTGTATATTTATCAGTTCTGGCCTCAATTTAAGCACAAGTGACTTGGATCCTAAGAACCAAGGAAGCTCAAGGAAGCTGACAGAGTTTTCTTCTCGCATCTTCTCCTTGTCACCACCTGTACCCCAAAAAGCCTCTCTCAGAGGTTGCAGAGAGCTTGTGAACAGCGTCCGCTGGGGTGTGGGGACTGCTTGGGGGAGGAGAAATCCCCCAGTGAGGCTTGGATCCTAAGAGAAGTTAATTTGAGTAGAACAAAGTTTTCATCCCCTCCTCACTCCAAATCAGCAGAAGGCTTGTAAAAATAGCATCGTGCAATCTAGGAATACAGTAAATATTCCCAACCAGCATTCTTCAGAGTTAAGAGGCAGTGCAGTTAAATCTTATATACTAATAAGGAGACTTTTGGGCCTTCTTACCTTGTTCTATTTGTAATTGTCCCTGAAGAAAATGCAGAGCCTTTACGGGCCTCTTCAAAACAAAACATTAAAAAGAAACGGTTTGCAAAACAGCGAACAGCCATGCAACATACCTATACCTTAAATCAGATCATACCGTATATGTACTTCATAAGGAGCCAAGACTGAAAAGCTTAGGACTTATCCACCTTTTCCTACTCACTTTCCAGGCACGGTCAGTGCTTTAAAGCCCTGTGTCCAAGCACACACACTTTTTTTTTTGCTTCAGATCTTTCCCCATGAAAACCTGCTCTTTACTGCTGAATCGGAGCAAACTACATTTTGCAGAAAACCCAACTTGCCATTTGTTGCATGTTCAAGGGGCGTGTTTGTGTGGCTATATGAGGTCCCAAGTGGGAATAGCAAAGGTCTCGGACTGAAACCTTGCAAAGCTGCTGTAAGCCAGAACAGGCAGAGGTAGACTTGGAGAATCACAGAATCATAGAGTTGGAAGGGACCACAAGGGTTCTCTAGTCCATGGTTAGGCAACCTAAGGCCTGGGGGCCGGATGCGGCCCAATTGCCTTCTAAATCCGGCCTGCGGATGGTCCAGGAATCAGCATGTTTTTACATGAGTAGAATGTGTGCTTTTATTTAAAATGCATCTCTGGGTTATTTGTGGGGCATAGGAATTCATTCCTCCCCCCCCCCCAAATATAGTCCAGCCCCCCACAAGGTCTGAGGGACAGTGGGCCGGCCCCCTGCTGGAAAAGTTTGCTGACCCCTGGCTTAGACAGACCAGTGTTCTGATTTTTTTATAAGGTGTCCTCGTAGGCTCACATGCTGTTAAAGAGCACAAATTTAACCCTAGAATCCAGAGAATAAATTACAGGGAAACCTCTTAGGTAACAGCACAGCCAGATTTCTGCATCCCTATTTTTCAAAAATGCAGCCCTGGTGAAATACGAATAAAACGACTCATAAATGCTGCAAGTAGACAGTGAAAGTATTTTTTCATTTTGAACATATGAATGCTAATGTGAAATCTAAAGTAGATATGTATATAGCCATGAAAGCAAACCATACTTTACTAGAATTGCAATTTAGGTGGATATTATTTTTTAAACCCTCCAACGTGGATGTGTGAAATAAAAATGGAGCCTACGAAAAATGAGAAGAATTAATGACCTAATAAAAAGGTACAAAGGCAAGCTATTTTACTTCTAGCTCTCAAGACAAGCTTTTAATATGAGCTATGATTAGATTAGGGTTGCGTTCAAGCTACGTAGTAATTTGTGTGGCTGTGGCAGGTTTCTCCTCACTTCCCTGAGCGCTTATTTCATCGCTACATCATAGAATCTGGAATTGCAGTTTATTGATACTGAAACTAGCAAGGAGAAGCAAGTGTTTGTTGTTAGGATCACGAGTGGCTTCCTTGAAAAGTAGCTAAAATTTGATTGCATTTCCCCCCATAGAAACAATGGAAGTTTAAAATGATTTGGTGTGTGGTTAGAAACAATTACCCATCTCCCACCCCCCTCTGCCTCCCTCAAGCAGTGTATCTGGAACCAGTGCTCTTGGGGGGAGGGACGCAGGGGTACGCATGCCCCTAAGCATTTTGTGAATCTAAGTTTGGCCTCATTGAGGGGCAGTATTTCAATATGAGTAGGAAAATGAGAGTACCCCTGAACATTTTTTAAGGAAAAAAGCACTGTCTGGAACCAATGGTATGTCATGATGCAACATTATTCCAGCTGATGCACTCTGGGAAAATAGGGTGGTCTGACTGATAGCTGACTGAAGCTGCTCCCAGACAATTCAAGGGAGCTTAAAAATTTCTGGGGAGAGAGAGAGAGAGAGAAGGTTGGGCAAAGCACCTGTAGACATGAAAAGTAACAAATAACTAAATGAAATTTTGGGGGACCACTTCAACTCCATCCCCTAATGTGATATTTCCCCACCCCCTTGTAATGTAGGGTTGCGTTTGACCCCAGCTGTCGATGGATGGCTAAAAGAAAGTTGAAATGTAATGATGACTTTCTCTTTTTTTGACTCCACTAGGGTTTAAGCCATCTCCACCAACATAAAGTAATCCATCGAGATATTAAAGGACAAAACGTTTTGCTGACAGAAAACGCAGAAGTTAAACTAGGTAAGAATTCCCACCCCTCCCAACTAGTGGGAAATTGCAGGGAAGCGTGGAATCAGGCTTTTCTGAAAAGACTTAGCTGGTCCTCACCTTAGCAGGACTCGGTTGTTAATACCAAAGTCAAGAGCTCCTCTAAGAAGTAGAGCTAAGCACTGGCCTGGAAGGAATTTGAAAAGAAGGTCCAGGAATCTGCATGCCATGATCGCATTTTGGAATGCAGAACCATGTGGAACCATAAGCAGGTGATGAGAGCTAAAAACTGTGACTCCCCTTATTTTAAGTTTCTTAACGGTCACAGAGTAAACCCTGGAAAAAAATAATTGGCAGCTTCTGCTAAGAATTTGTAAAATGAAGAGATTCTGGCTAGGGATATCAGTGGTCAAGGTTTAGCTTTTTCTTTTTTTAAAACCCCACTCAAGATGGCTATTAATCCCTCGCAGCTGTCCCTGCCTCTCTTAGAAACACTTTCCTACTCTCCAGCCCTGCAAATCATTTCCATGCAAATCAACTGTCCTTCTTTTCAAGTCCCCGAGGAACTATGTGGACTTGGGCAGGGGATCAGCATGTAAACAACTCTGGCTACAAAGATCCGCTTGTTTAACGAGCTCGAGACCTCGGTTTCAGCTGGTCCTTGAGGGGATGTGGCCAGGGAGAAGCAGGAGTGGGAAATAATTGGGAGAGGCTAGCGGCATTCCTTTTGCCGGTCTAGTCCAACTCACTTGTGCTGTACAGCTGAAAGAGCTCACCATGAAAATCACTTAAAAGTAAAGTGACACCGTTTAGATATTTGGCTAAAAGGTGATTAGTTTCTGTAGGTTGCTGGTCTAGGAACACTGGAACACTCAGAGTAGCACTGGGGACTAAGCAGTGTCTGAGTGGACATTTTTCCTAATTGTGTTGGGCCAAGAAGAACTCCAAGCTTTAGCTGTAGATACGAGCTCTTCTGAAGAGAGATGTGGAGCCCTTATGAGCCCACAACAAAGGTAGCACCTTGTTCTCAGAAATCTCAGCTTGAAATCAACTCTCAAGCAAGTGGCCCGCAATGACTTGAGTCCAAAACCCACCGAATACAGGGGAGAACATTCTGTGGGTTGAACTTTCCTTGGGCTCCAGTCCTTTTTAAAGGAAGGGAATGCTCTGATCTTCAAAATGAATGGCGCTCCCCATGAACTTTGCCTAGTTCATGGCGGGGGGCCCCATCCTCTTGTCATTTAACATGACTTGTATGTCCTTTCATTGCCTCGCATAAATCAAGCCATGTTTATGCCTCATTAAAGCTCTCCTGTTGTCGTTGCTTTGATTCCCAGTGGATTTCGGAGTCAGTGCTCAGCTTGACAGAACAGTTGGCAGAAGAAATACATTCATCGGAACTCCATACTGGATGGCCCCCGAGGTTATAGCCTGTGACGAAAACCCTGATGCCACTTACGACTTCAAGGTATCTTAAAAGATGATGTTGCCTAATATATCCTTGGTTGCTAATGCTGGATCGTAGTAGTTTTGCACAGGGGGAGTGGAAGTTCCAGTCCTGCAGGACTGAGACTGGAGTTGAATGATGTTCTGAGGAAGTTCCACAGGTGGACCAGCATAGAAGCTATTATAGGGAAGACTATATGAAGGGAAGTTAAAACCAGAATGAAGGCAGGAAAGCTGTTAAGGAAGCTGGCAGACTGGAAAGCAGAGAAGATAGGCAAGAGAGCAGACCTAGGTGACAGGCAGGTACCTGGAGCAAGATGACAGAGCTGTGTAAGCAAGGCTAGAACCTGGTTGTTGATCCAAGCAGGCTTAACCCAGGCTTAACCCAGAAGCATTTATAAAAAGTCTAGGTCTAACATGTGACCTACCTGGTTGGGACGCAGCATGCTTGGACTCAAAAGGACTATGCTGCCCATTCTTGCTCCTGCATCCATGGCTCGCCCCGAAGGGCATCACTGCACAAGCCAAGGAATCCTGGTTTGAATCTCACCCAGCCAATCCTGAGAAAACGTTCCTAACGAAAACACAGTGTGCAAGTTAAATTAATGGTCAGTTCAGAGAAGTGGAACATTTCAGGGCCAAACTACGTGTGGCATTATCCATGCATTTAAACAATATTGTATGTATTTAATTTGAAGATTTACACCCCTCTTTTCGATCAAATGATTCTCAAGGTAGGTTTCAAATGGCAGACATGAAACCCTAAAACTAATGTGCGTGCACACACAGCCCATAGTCTCTTGGGTCGTGAAGGAAGCCTGGGTGCTTTTATTTTGGGGGTGGGAGGTGGGGGGTGGGGTGGGAGAAAAGCAGATCTTAAATGTCACCATCTACTTTACAGGCTTGTTGTGAGAATAAAAAAGGAGGGGCAACCATGCATGCCCCCCCCCAAGCTGTTTGGAGGAAAGGTAATGTTAGGATGCACAGTAATTTAATCAGCAGCTAAAATGCATTGAAAATATGCAGGTGCACTGAATGCTGATTTCCATGGTTTTGCTGTTTTGAAGAGGGCCAAAGGCCACCCACTTTTCCTAAGCAGCTGGCTTCTAAAATCTCTGGTTGAAATCACCCTCTCATAAACTTGTTCACTTGCAGGCAGGCAGCAGAGGCAGCTTTCTGAGTGAGTGAAGCCTGTCAAAAGCTTGTCAGTGCAGGCAGACTGCTTTGCCAGCGCCAGATTGATTCCTTTTTAAATTTTCTATTCTGAAAAAAATCTGGAGAGATGAGCAGTCCATAAGGCAGTCAGTCACTGGAAAGTGAACTTGATATTCATTAGGGATTTGTCATTGTCATTAAAATTCTGGATTTCAGGCATCGTGCCAGATCCTTCTGGACCCGAGCCAGCAGTGCAGGGCTAGACACCTTTCCCCAGGTCCTTTTAAAAATAATTGTTACTTCCAGAATAGGGTGTGAGCACAGTGTTTAAAGAAGAAGAAGAAGGGGAGGGGCAGGAGATGCAGGCCTTGCCTTTAGGCTTACGATCTATGTAAGTAGCTAGATAAACAAGGGAAGAGGAATGGAGGAAAGTCACCAGCCAGAAGTTCTGTTTCAGAATACCAGGCTGAGCTGAGGTTTTTTATCAGACATTTAAAAAAGACCAACAGAAGGAGCCAGATGGGTACCAGAAGGCAGAGCTTCAATGATAGGGAGAAGCAAGGGAGAAAGGTTATACATAGATAGCCAATGGACAGTGTGAATTTTAGGCTCATGGAAAGCAACATGCTTTCAGCATGAAGGCTCATGCTGAAACAGAGGAGGAGAGCATAAGAATAAGCGTGAGTTTAATAATTTCCTCTTTTCTCAAGCACAGCAGTGTACTTTCTCCTGCTTTGCCAGTGTTTGAGAAGGAGGGAACTGGAAGCACTTGACATCACCAAGAGCTTCAACATCCCATCCTAGAATCAGTAGAGTTGACTGTGTTTACAGGTTTTCTGGTCACTTTGCCACTTAACCAGTGGGATGAAGAGCCCTGTCCCAATTTCTTGACACTGTTGCTCCCAGGTAAGGACAGTAGAAATTTGTTTCAGTTCACATTTAAAGGCGAACCCACATAATTTGCGCTTCCTGAAACAATACTTTGACTGCAGCACAGCCGTCCTTTTACATTTACACTTCTCTGAATTTTGCAGTGTAGTTTTCCAGCCAATGAACATGCACAAAAATGCATGTACTTTGTTAAAGTGTGCATAAAAATGCATATATAAGTGAAAAATAACATACAATAAAAGGCATTACATTAAGGGAAATCACTTTGCAAAAAATGAGTATTTTATGCAAAATTGCATACAGATATGTATATTATGAAAGACATGCACAAGAATACTGATGGATATTTAGGAGGACCTTTCTAAAAAAAATTGCAAGCTGACATGGTAATGTGCAGAACTGAACTTCGGATTGGAAAAATGAGAAACGGAAAGACCCTGAAACTGATAGATTCACCCATCCCTCCCTCTAGGTGCCCTCTCACCAAGCAGTTGAACAAGTTTCCAATGAGATAAGCTGCAAGAAAAATGACTTGCATGCAGATAGAGAGAAACTGAGGCTGAATATGATCAAGCACAGCTTGGAGAAGCTCATTTTAGAGCTCATCTTGGCTGGAGCAGGGTTGACATTAAACTCCTGTTCCTTTTGCCTTATATTAACATATCTAGCCCAGCTAATTTGATTAACAAGCTGCCATAAATGCACCAGTGCTTCAAAGCAGGAAGTGGTGATGCCTGCCTGGTTGAAAGACGTAGTGTTCTGACCCTTGCTTGAAACAAAGCACTTCCTTGGATCCAGAAGAGCGTAACAGTTATAGGACTGTTCAGCTTTGCCAGTTTGGGGAATAATAGTTGAGGCAGTCGCCACCCGGCTCCATGGGCATGTCATCGGAAGGTGCTCATGATTCCCATAATTATCATTTTCATATTGGCAAAATAAACCATAGTATGGGAATTGTGGGGAGACTTACTTTATTGGGTATCAATTGTGGGTCTTCACTTGATGCCAGCCAAAGTTCTATTAAGTCTGTGGCTGGATTTGAGAAACCTATCATTTCTTTCTTGGTGGAAATATGGCACTTGATATATGTTAGAATTTGTTAACACAGGATGAGGTCAGTATGGTCCTTTTGTCCCTAACGTTCAAATAAGCTTCGTATACGTAGATGTTTAATTTTAGGTAGTTTTCATAATTTGTTGTCATAGGATACACTTGAGATATAACTTATTGGGCATAATAGTCCAACTGAAAAACATATTCATGTATGCGACAACGGCCGCGAGAGTTATGGTAGCACAAGGATGGAAGACTGAAGAAATCCCAACTAAAGAATCATGGCAAGAAAAATTGATGGATTATGCAGAACTGGCAAAATTGACACATAAGCTATGGGACAAGGATAACTGTGACTTTAAGGATGAATGGGAACCTTTCACAAAGTATTTGAAGACGCAACAAAGTGAACTGGACTCCTTGGCAGGTTTTGAATAAACATCCACAATTTTTTACTGATAATAATTAGCTAAACAGTTGGAGGATCTATACAACTCTGAGAAACCAAAGACTGGAACTGAGGGAAGTCGGGGGGTGGGGTGGGGGATGGGTTTTGTGGGGGGTGGGGGGAGGAAAAATGGCGGGGAGGATAAGGATATGTTTTTGGAAAATATGTTTTGTTATAACTTTGAATAATAAAAAAATAGTCCAATACGATTAATGCAACTGCTTCATATTAATGCAACTGCCATCCTTCTTTTTCAAACAAAGTAAATTGTCATCAAAAAAGGCATACGGATTGGATCCTGTCATACTTTGGCTTAAGATAATAAACACAAAACCTCTGATGACTGGCTACAAAGAGGAAATTCCAAAGTCTACACATACTGGACAGAAATGCCTCTGGTTTCTTTAGCCAAACAGAGCTGGCTTCATAATCTGCCGAATAATACGGTTAATACCACGCGAAAACACTCCATGTGATGGAGGAGATATACAAAAGCCGCTTTGTAATAGTTTTGTTTTTCTCTTCTGTCTGCCATTACTTACTTATCTTTTCAGAAAGCTTCTAAATTTATTCAGAAGCAAAAGAAGATAGCAGTTCATTTCTTCTTGGCAGGGAAAAAAGAGAATGCAGATGTGTTAACCCTATTTTTAAGAGAAAACTTCTGCCTCGTTTTATTTAAACCTTAATTACCATGTAATCCTAACTGTTAAAAGCCAACTGGAAACCTAATTGTTTCTTGTGTTGTTTTGTCAAATGCGGGACGTGATTATTGATCCGCGTTGTGTGACTTAGGAACATAGGGAAGTGTCAGGCTGTTGGGCCATTTGGCTTGGTATTGTCTACACACTGACTGGCAGCAGAGTTCTCCACAGTTTCAGACAGAGGATATTCCCTGCCTTACCTGGAGATGCTACAGATTGAGCAGGTGACCTTCTCCATGCAAAGCAGGTGCTCTACCACTGAGTTCCAGCCATTCCCTGCTTTTAGGGTGACTACCAGACCTGTAGTCAAAAACCTAGACAGCATCTTAAAAAGTAGAGACATCACTTTACCAACAAAGGTCTGTATAGTAAAAGCTATGGTTTTCCCAGTAGTGATGTATGGAAGTGAGAGCTGGACCATAAAGAAGGCTGATCACCGAAGAATTGATGCTTTTGAATTATGGTGCTGGAGGAGACTCTTGAGAGTCCCATGGACTGCAAGAAGATCAAACTGATCCATTCTGAAGGAAATCAACCCTGAGTGCTCACTGGAAGGACAGATCGTGAAGCTGAGGCTCCAATACTTTGGCCACCTCATGAGAAGAGAAGACTCCCTGGAAAAGACCCTGATGTTGGGAAAGATGGAGGGCACAAGAAGAAGGGGACGACAGAGGACGAGATGGTTGGATAGTGTTCTCGAAGCTACCAGCATGAGTTTGACCAAACTGCGGGAGGCAGTGGAAGACAGGAGTGCCTGGCGTGCTCTGGTCCATGGGGTCACGAAGAGTCGGACACAACTAAACGACTAAATAACACCAACAACCACCAAACCTGTTCCATGGATTGCAAAGGTCAATGGAAACGATTTGGTGTCTACCATCCCATTTCAGGATTTATGATTGGCACCTGGTGGAATTTTGTCAACATCTAGTAAAAAGTAGATTCTGTAGGACATATCCTACTAAGGAGTCCCATCCGTGCAAGGATTTCCACTTGTGCAGTGGGACTTTCCCCCCACATATGCCCTGTACCCTCCCGAATTAGGCTCTGGGAATTGGAGGAACCCTTAGAACAGATGTGGGGGAAGGAGAGATGTTCTGTTGCACAATCAGAAATCCTTGCACTGATGGAAACATTATTGTAATTCTGCATTTGATTTTATCCGATATGCATGTCTCCTGCAACACAGGCAAAACGAATTTACAGCTGGCAAACAAACATCTGGTCTGAGGGACATTTTACGGTATTACCTCTGTGTAAACGTAGTGCTAACAAGGTTCGGGAAGGAGATTCATTGGTGTAAAAAGGCCAGCAAAGGCGTGTGGGAGAAGTGAAATAATTTTAAAGGGGGATAGATGAAAGGAAAAGGAAAAGTATATCTGACCACAGTTGGAAGTACTTAAAAAAATACATTTTTACACTTTCAGCTGAGACTTTTCTTCAGCTGATTATCTAGAAATGTTGGACTATCTTCCATTCTTTTAAATGCCTACACTTCGGGCTTATTTATCTAAATAAGAGTTCTGCCCTCTCATTTTGTAGTCTAGCAAACTGCCTAGCTTATGGCAATTCTTTAAATACTAAGAAATTCCAATTCTTGATATTTCGTTTTTTGCACCACACCATCCTTGACTGCAGTTATCTTAAAAATGTCAGTCGTTTAATTTCTCATCGAAAAATGACTTGGGGTGGATGTGTAATGCCCTAGCATTGGCAGTGAACTGCTTGCGATTGACAGGAGCATTCCAAGGCAGTTAAAGTCTGTTAAGAGCAGTTAGAAAAGCCAGTTACAAAAGAGAGCGTTCGCTGTCAATCCCTGGCATCTCTAGGTAGGGCTGGGAAAGACCCCTGCGAAATCCTGGTGAGCCGCTGCCAATCAATGTCAACAACACAGAGCTAATGGCCCAATGGTCTGGCACCATAAAGTAGCTTCCTATGTTCCTATGACAGATTAGCCAGAAAAAGAATAAAGAGAAAAGAACTACACCGAAAGGGATATTTTTTCGGTTGCTTATAGTCTCGATACATTTAGCATTAGTTTTTAATTCTCATTTTCTTAGAGATTATGTTAACCAGTTCAGAAGTAATAATCCAGGGATCTGCAACTTTTTTGGGGGTGTTATGTACTGAGTTGAATAAGATCCAAAATGCAGCAGTCTGATTGATCCTAGAACAATAGGATCCAGAATGCAGCAGTCTGATTGGCCCACAGGAGCCACACAATCCAGCTCTAGGTGGAAGTGAATCCGCAACCTGATTGGCTTACAGGAGGATCCCGGAATTAGCCAATCATGTGGTGCCCATTATGTAAATAATGTATATAAAGCAGACATTCTGGGGGAACTTCCATTCCTCCTCACCACTATGAGCTGAATAAAGAGCATGAAATCCACTCTTGACTCCGAGTATATTTCAGGGGGCCAGCGGACACACAGAATTTTGAGGGAGTGATGCGGTTTGTCCGTCACAAAATGGCCGCTCTGAGGGCCACGGTGTAACACAAAATGGCTGCCACGTCCGGAAGAGCAGAAAAAGAGACAGAACCACGAAAAAGGTGTAGGCAGTCATCCACCCACCCTCCAAAAAAAATCAGTAGGAAAAAAGCCACTTAACATCATTCACCCCATTACTCACAGAGAGAAGCTCTCATCATCTCTCCTCTGTTCAGAACATAAAGGAGGTTGGGTGTCCATTCCTGGCATCCATTGAAATATGGGCACGTCTGAGGGGGCATGTTCAATGTAGGATAAGCCAAACCAGTCAGGAACTGAGCAGGAAGCACAAACCGTCTTTAGTGCATTGTGGATTTTTGAGGAGACATATACTGAGATATTTTGTGAGCACCATAGGCGGTTCTGGCGGGTGCCACATTGGTAACCTTTCTGCCATGATTTGTTAGAATGCGTACCACACATTTCCTCTTTCAACAGTTCTGGGCTTTCTTAAACCAAACTTTCCATTTACAGTGGTACCTCGGGTTACATACGCTTCAGGTTACATACGCTTCAGGTTACAGACTCCGCTAACCCAGAAATATTACCTCAGGTTAAGAACTTTGCTTCAGGATGAGAAAAGAAATCATTCTCCGGCGGCGCGGCAGCAGCAGGAGGCCCCATTAGCTAAAGTGGTGCTTCAGGTTAAGAACAGTTTCAGGTTAAGAACAGACCTCCAGAACAAATTAAGTTCTTAACCCGAGGTACCACTGAACATCCAGACGGTGAAACTATTATGAAGCCAGGAGGATTCGTATACCGGTTTATAGTTCAAGATTTAAAGCATCGTTTCCTGGTTGGGATTAATGGGACAGTGTGGTTTAAGAAGCCCTGGAAATATTAAATTATGGTGCAAGAGAGAGGGGAGGAAGGAGCAGAGGAGTTGGGATGTAGCCCCAAACACTCATTCTTAGTATAATAAAAACAGGTTTTATTAGACCAAGAACATTATGTCTGGACTGGGCCAGCATCTGTTTAGTGGCCAGTTCTTCAATAATTGCTTACAGATTCCTCGACATCAATTTTCTCTGCCTTTCTGTATATCTGAAGTAAAATATGCATCTGAATGTGTGTCTGTGTGTGTTTCACATGCCCTGCTTTGGGATAGTTATTATTTTTAAAAAGTGGAATATACTTTTTTGAAATAAAATAGAACCCCAGATTCATTAGCCTTTCTCGTGGGGCAGGTGCTCCAATCCATAAATAATTTTGGCTGCTTTTTTTTTTAACCCTTTCCTGCTAGTAATTGCCTCTTGCCTTTGCAGGAAGATTAACTGACAGCCTGTTTGGGTTTTTACATTTCAAAGAGTTATTCCTTTGTTATTGAAAGAGGATCACATTGGATTACATAGCTTCATAGCAATTGTGACCCCCCCCCTTCCCAGTCTGTGGGGCCCTCCCCATAACTCTTCAGCTCTAACAGTGGGAAGAACATAAAAATTGGTGTCTGAAAGGCCTAAATCTTCTAAGCTTAGGAGATCAGGTACTTAATTTAGACAATGCAGATCAAACTTTGAGCATTAAGTTAGCCAAGAACTTGTTCTGGCCTAGCAGTAGTTCCATCAGACAATTTCCAATTTGCTACAGGTTCAGCTAATGTGCATTTCTTAAAGGGTGTTTTTGTGATTGTTTCTTTCAGAGCGATTTGTGGTCTTTGGGGATAACAGCCATCGAGATGGCAGAAGGAGCTCCTCGTGAGTACAACCCAATTTCACACTTTATCATAACTTGGATTGCTGCTTGTTAAGGTTCATTATGCGCTATCAGCATGTCCAGTCCTGCGGTGATAAATTGTATATAGGCGATCACCAAGTAGAGTGTTGAAATGAGATAGATATGGGATTCATAGGACTGGATTCTATATTTATCTAAGACAGGGATTGGAATCAGTGCTGCTGGCCACCATAGTGGGAAGGAGGCTTAGCCTACAACACAAAGGTGTCTCGTAACTTGATTCTAGATTCAGGTAGGTAGCTGTGTTGGTCTGACACAGTCAAAATAAAAAATTAAAGTAGCACCTTATAGACCAACTAAGTTTGTTCTGGTATAAGCTTTCGTCTGCAAGAAGTGTGCATGCACACAAAAGCTTATACCAGAACAAACTTAGTTCGTCTATAAGGTGCTACTGGACAATATTTTTTTTTATTTATTTCATAACTTGATGTTAAGTAAGCAAATTGCTGCTGCCATCCACTGTCGGGTTTACATTTCCAGTGTAGGTGCTTCTGTCTTCTCTAAGAAGTACCCCATGGGAATACAGTAGATAGGATTTCCCACAGGTAAGATGTCTGACCCGTCAAAAAATGGTCAGTTGTCCAGGTCAGATTATAAGGTCAAGTAGATATAGCTCAGTTGGTTAGTGTGTTGTGCTGATAATGCCAAGGTTGCAGGTTCGATCCCCGTATGGGACAGTTACATATCCCTGCATTGCAGGGACCTTCAGGGTCCCTTCCAACTCTATTATTCTAAGTATTTTTCAAAGTATTCGCTTTATTTATTTATTTAATATGGCTTTTTGGGATGCGGGTGGCGCTGTAGGTAAAAGCCTGAGCGCCTAGGGCTTGCCGATCGAAAGGTCAGCGGTTCGAATCCCCGCAGCGGGGTGCGCTCCCGTTGCTCAGTCCCAGCGCCTGCCAACCTAGCAGTTCGAAAGCACTCCCGGGTGCAAGTAGATAAATAGGGACCGCTTTATAGCGGGAAGGTAAACGGCGTTTCCGTGTGCGGCTCTGGCTCGCCAGAGCAGCGATGTCACGCTGGCCACGTGACCCGGAAGTGTCTCCGGACAGCGCTGGCTCCCGGCTATAGAGTGAGATGAGCGCACAACCCTAAAGTCTGTCAAGACTGGCCCGTACGGGCAGGGGTACCTTTACCTTTACCTTTAATATGGCTTTAAATTTGTTTAAAATGCTTTTTTGTTTCTAACCTATTTCGAAGGGACGCGGGTGGCGCTGTGGGTAAAACCTCAGTGCCTAGGATTTGCCAATCACATGGTCGGTGGTTCGAATCCCCGCGGCGGGGTACGCTCCCGTCGTTCAGTCCCAGCGCCTGCCAACCTAGCAGTTCGAAAGCACCCCGGGTGCAAGTAGATAAATAGGGACCGCTTACCAGCGGGAAGGTAAAACGGCGTTCCGTTTGCTGCACTGGCTCGCCAGATGCAGCTTGTCACGCTGGCCACGTGACCCGGAAGTGTCTTCGGACAGCGCTGGCTCCCGGCCTATAGAGTGAGATGAGCGCACAACCCTAGAGTCTGTCAAGACTGGCCCGTACGGGCAGGGGTACCTTTACCTTTTTAACCTATTTTAGGGACACAGGTAGCGCTGTGGGTTAAACCACAGAGCCTAGGACTTGCCGATCAGAAGGTCGGAGGTTCGAATCCCCGCGACGGGGTGAACTCCTGTTGCTCGGTCCCTGCCCCTGCCAACCTAGCAGTTCGAAAGCACATCAAAGTGCAAGTAGATAAATAGGTACCGCTCCAGCGGGAAGGTAAACAGTGTTTCCGTGCGTTGCACTGGTTTGCCAGAAGCGGCTTATTCAAGCTGGCCACATGACCCGGAAGCTGAATGCCGGCTCCCTCGGCCAATAAAGCGAGATGAGAGCCGCAACCCCAGAGTCTGTCACGACTGGACTTAATGGTCAGGGGTCCCTTTACCTTTAACCTATTTTAAATGTTTTATTTTATTTAATCACAGAACTGGAGAAAGGCAGGCATATATATATATATATATATATGCAGGTTTTGGTGTCCTCGGGTATCTTCCCGTGTAAAAGTTGGGGTGTCTAGGCGACGTTTCGACGAGGTCTCACTCGTCATCTTCAGGCTGGTGCTTTCGGCTTCTTGTTACTGGAACAGAGCAGGATCTCAGTGTTTGAGTTCCTATAAATACTGTTGAGGAGGTATGGTCTGGGCAGAGAGGAAGTTCCCAGGCTAGTGTGCCTTTTCTTCTTTTGTTCCTTAATTGCTTGAGGGATATCTTGAGTGATTTCTTGAGTGATATCCTGAGTACCACTTAGGTGGGTCATTAGGTGTGGATTAGTTGCTAAAGCCTTTGTGTCTTGACCTCTTGAACTTTGTGAAGAGTTTTTCTGAGAAGTTTTTCTACGAAAGCAAATATATATATATATATATATATATATATATATATATATATATATATAATATCACAAGAAATAAAAGCCCGAGATGCCTTCACACTTAAGCTTGGTTCCAAGAAATGAAATGCCTGGTGGGAAAAGAAAAATCAGAGGGGTGGGATTGTCCGATTGCAAGTTCTCAGCAAAGTACACCGGGTTCTGTGGGAGAAAATAAAATTCATTCTGGAACATGGCTGAAAGAGAAACTGTGCTGTAAGGGTGAGCCTGCAGCTCTTAGCAGGAGTCACTCATAGCAGTGTGTTCTCACTGGGAGAGCAGAGCAGGCGTTAAAGCCCATTGACAAACTCAACAGGTTCAGCTTCCTGTGCCTCATGTGGTTGTAGAAAGAACACCAAAAGGATTTCAATAAAGCACTGAATGTCTTTGGTAGAATGTTCTATGTACTGTATTCCATTATGTTTTGTACTGTACCTGATGCCTTCTATTTTGGGGGTTTTTTTCCAGCCCTTTGTGACATGCATCCCATGAGAGCTTTATTCCTCATTCCTCGGAACCCAGCCCCCAGGTTGAAATCAAAGAAATGGTGAGTTTGCCCGCCTACCGCTCTCCACATACGAGCTTGATTTGCATGCTGTAAGGGGCCATTGTATTTTATTTATGTTCCAGGCACTGCAAAAACAAGACAAAACCCACCTCTGCAAGAAATGAGGTGTGATTTGGTCCTTATTAAAAACGGATGGTAAAATGTGTGTGCAGAAATTGGACAACTTCAGTGGGGATGACAGGCTTTTCAAATTGCAATCATTTGCTCATCAAAGGTATGGGCCGAATTCTATATGTTAGGGGTGGGAAATCTATAGCCCATCAGCACCAGCCAACAGGTCAGGGATTATGGGATTTGTAGTCTACAAATGACTACAAATCCCATCATCCTTGCCCATTGGCCGGTGCTGATGGGTGTTGGAGGGCAGCAGCATCTGGAAAGGTCAAAGGTTCCCTGTCCCTGAGCTAGGCCAGTACTTTTCAGAAGAAAAAAGACTAGGGAAGATGAAATCCTAAGGGTACAGAACAACAAAGACTGTATTAATCCAACAAGTTTCACATCAGATTCCATCTTCAAGGACACTACAGATAACAGCAACGAAGATTTAGATAGTGTAATGCTATTGAAACAATTTATACAATATAATAAAGGCAAAACTAACAGCATTAGAACATCAGCAGAAAGGGAAAAGGTCATCACATTATCTTCAAAAACATTTGGAATCCTTGTGCATATATTAAAATGTTTAGGGAAGCTTTTAATGTTTGATGTATTACAGTATTTTAATATTTTTTTGGAAGCCTCCCAGAGTGGCTGGGGAAGCCCAGCCAGATGGGCGGAGTATAAATAATAAATTATTATTATTATACAAATACTCCTCAGAAAGAACTAAACAAAAAACTTTAGTAAGACCAAAGAGACCTCCTTTTCCTTCCCCCCATCCCCCCCTTGATCCCAGTCTAGATGAGCATCCCACCCCTCTCCAACTGCTATTTTAGTAGACAAAAGCAAAGTACTCATGGCCAATCATATGCTCAGTGTCATGTCTATTTTGGCTCTGAGAGAGCTCTGGGATGGAAGAACAATGGGAACCGTGTGATTAAGTGTTGGGTGGTGAGCCTCCCCTTCTACATCAGTGAAAGCAGAGCATGCTAAGGATCCTGCCATCTGTCAGCCTTCTGGTTTTTAGCAAGGCTTACATTCACAGAGGAAAGCAGCGTTTAAACTCTGTTTGTTCTGAGTCCGAGAGATCAGCAGTTCCCTTCTGGACTCTGTGCTTCCAGAGTCCAAGGAGAAGTGGTCTTAAGTGGGTCGGCTGCCTATAGCATCTGAGGGTGTCTGACTCTAAAGCACTGTAGATGGAGATCTCTTGTTAAATATGGAGAAAAATGATATGTTGGCCGCAAAACCCCTTGGGGGCTGAAGATGAAGAAGTTAAGCCGGTGAAATCCACTGATAAGTAGTGGAGGATTTGGAGCCTCACCTGCTGCTGCAAACGGGGGGTGGGAGCAGAGGGAACGCCAAGGAGAAAAACGCTCCACTCAGTTCTTGTCTTTGCATCTCTGCACCTGCTTTCAAATGGCTTTCATTTGCTTAAAAGCAGCGGATTGTTTTATAACTCGCAGTCAGCCTATAATCAAGGCGAAACAGTGATTTCGTTTCATTAAGTGCTAGCATTTCCTCAGTGTGCTGTGGAACAATTTTTATTCCTTTATTCTCGCCGTAGTTGTTTTCTTGTGAATCAGTTCTTAGTAAGCCTCAGCAAGTGGGTGGCGTGCTATTAGGGGTGGCTTTCGTTCAAGAATCTCGTAAGGCTTTGCAAGCATTTTACCCCTTGAATCTGGGCTCTTTCCCTTTTTTACTATCAGCTGTCAATACATGATTTAATCAAGCCCTTCGCTCCTTGATTTCCAGGGGGAAAGCCTTGTTAGTCTCTTTTGTAGTAAAAACGACAGCGTTTTATGGCGTCTTAAAGACCAAGGGTTGTATCCAGTGAAGTAATCCTGTTAGTGCAAGGATTTCTGCTTGTGCAATGGAATTTCACCTCCCCCTGCTATTACCACCCGTACCCCAAAACCTGCTCCAGAGTCTTGGGGCATTCCCCATCAAAGATTTGGGGATGGGGTTCACAGGGTGGGAAGATGGATGGGAAGTGCCATTGCACAAGTGGAAGTGCGAATGAGAAGACTTCATCTGATACAACTCTTAACACATTTATTGTGGCATAAGTTCTGATCATCAGATGCACCAGCTGTCATCCCGAATTGCAGCTACATGGTTGACAGGGTGGGGTGGTTGGGTGAAATCAGAAGGAAATCAAATGATGCAACTGTGACTAAGATTCTATTAAGGCAGAGTCGTAGCTACTGGGCCTGGGGGCAAGCAAGTGGCTAGCCAGGGTTCCTACCCCGGGTGAAACCTCCAGAAGGGCACTATTGATGCTCCCGGTTTGTATGTGTGTGTACACCAATAGACATGGGGGATGCCAAACTGGGTCATTATCCCACATGATATAAAGCCTAATTTCACTCTTTGTAGTACCTCTTTGCTCAGGGAGTCTGTAATTGTTTGGGTGGGGAGATGCAGCATGTATCCATGCACACATCCACAGTGCTCCCCAGGGTCCTTGCAGTATGCAGACTCTCCGTTCCCCATTCTTCCATGCATGCACATGTCATCAACATCATCGTTCCACCCTTATTCCAAGAAGCCCAAGGTAGCTTTCATCATTTCCTCTTCTTTAAAATCTTAACAGCCACCCTATGATGATGGCTGCATGAGCACAGTCCATTTAAAGCATATGCACGCACACACACAAATAATCCTGGGGCTGCAGTTTATGCCTCACAGAGCTACAATTCCCAGCACCATTAATAAAATAAAATATAAAATTATATATATATATATATATATATATATATATATGCTTTCGTAGATTTTCACGGGTACAGGAATGCAGGTTTTGGTGTCCTCGGGTATCTTCCCGTGTAAAAGTTGGGGTGTCTAGGCGACGTTTCGACGAGGTCTCACTCGTCATCTTCAGGCTGGTGCTTTCGGCTTCTTGTTACTGGAACAGAGCAGGATCTCAGTGTTTGAGTTCCTATAAATACTGTTGAGGAGGTGTGGCCTCCTATGTTCTGGGCAGAGAGGAAGTTCCCAGGCTAGTGTGCCTTTTCTTCTTTTGTTCCTTAATTGCTTGAGGGATATCTTGAGTGATTTCTTGAGTGATATCCTGAGTACCACTTAGGTGGGTCATTAGGTGTGGATTAGTTGCTAAAGCCTTTGTGTCTTGACCTCTTGAACTTTGTGAAGAGTTTTTCTGAGAAGATGGGTGTACTACATTTAGTTGTGCTCTGGCTTGGCTTCGTGTATAGGGGCGAGCTGTGGTTTTGTGGCCTGTGCCAGCCAGATCTGTGTAGGGATTGCAGGGGGGTGCAGCATCCGGAGGTGCCACCATGGTTTGGCTACTGGATGGTGTCTGTAATTTATCTGTGGAGAGGGTCTGGGTTTGGGTCTGGTGTGGTTGATTGGTGATGGCGTTCTGTGTGCCTCTGGATCTGGTGTCAGTTTTTGTGGGGAGGGCTAATTTCCAGATGTCTGGCAAGCGGGATGTGTCGTCACGCTTGTTCATGTTGTGAGGGTGTTTCTCTATCTCGATGGCTTCCATGATTATTCTCTTGTGGTGATGTTCCATGTTAGAGAGCAATTTGGAATCTGCAAAATTAATTTCGTGTCCTGTTTCTTTCATGTGTTGGAAGAGAGAGGAAGTTTTTAGCAACTAATCCACACCTAATGACCCACCTAAGTGGTACTCAGGATATCACTCAAGAAATCACTCAAGATATCCCTCAAGCAATTAAGGAACAAAAGAAGAAAAGGCACACTAGCCTGGGAACTTCCTCTCTGCCCAGAACATAGGAGGCCACACCTCCTCAACAGTATTTATAGGAACTCAAACACTGAGATCCTGCTCTGTTCCAGTAACAAGAAGCCGAAAGCACCAGCCTGAAGATGACGAGCGAGACCTCGTCGAAACGTCGCCTAGACACCCCAACTTTTACACGGGAAGATACCCGAGGACACCAAAACCTGCATATATATATATATATATATATGTGTGTGTGTGTGTGTGTGTGTGTGTGTGTGTGTGTGTGCCATGAGTGAGCTTTGTGACCCAGTGTTGTTGTTTTTTGCTAACACATTGGGCTAGGATCAGCCTGGTTTTGTAACAGATATATATACCTACTGTCCTATGAAGTAATGAAGTATTGAATTTCTTCCCTTTATTTGAGTCTATAACAATAATTTGTCTGTCGCATTATAATTTTGCAGCTGAACGTTTGGCAAATTGGTGTCTGTAGTTAATTTTTCCCTCTCTGCACTCAGGAATATATCTATTATAGATAGGAAAGCATGAGTAAAGCAGAAGCTATTAATCACATGCAATACACAAGAATGTTTAAAATCCAGCTTGGTGGCAGCTGGGGTTCACCATCAGCTACTGCACAGCTATATCCATACAATTTTTACATCCCTTAAACATTAACAAGCAGTCAGTTCATAACCAATTGGTATTTACTGAAAAATAAATACCTTATAAATGTATCTTGTAAAATTGGTGATTAAAACAGACTGAGCTGTGCATGCTTGGGCCCTGCAGATTTTGCACAAAATGTTTGTTTTATGCAAACAGATTATACAAGCTAAAATTGTGCCTCTTGGACAGCTTTGGTCTGTCATGTTTGTAGTCAAATAGCAATACAGTGGTACCTCGGGTTACATACGCTTCAGGTTACCTATGCTTCAGGTTACAGACTCTGCTAACCCAGAAATAGTACCTCGGGTTAAGAACTTTACCTCAGGATGAGAACAGAAATCGCGCAGTGGCGGCGCAGCAACAGCAGGAGACCCCATTAGCTTAAGTGGTGCTTCAGGTTAAGAACAGTTTCAGGTTAAGAACAGACCTCCGGAACGAATTAAGTACTTAACCCGAGGTACTACTGTAGATCATCTCTTGTTCTGATGGTATCTACATTTTTGAATCATTTGGAACAGTTTATCATTAAGGTTGTTTCCCCCCAGAGCGCAGGCGAATCTCTTCCCTGTTTCTCCCACGGTGCCCTTTGAGTTTAAGACATACCCTCTCTTCTTCTTTCTGATACGCTCTTTAAATGTTCAGATAATAAGTAGGGTTTCAAAGTCTTAGTCCTCCTGTTTGTCTCCAGCACTGCCATCCCATTTGTGCAGCAGATTTGTACTTGCGGAATAAAAGTTTTGTAAGGAGAGGTTCATCCCTGCCTAGTTTTGTCGTGAGCGCCATTTTGTTTTGGTGGGGGTGCCATCTTAGTCGACCTGGGTCCCATTGGTATTGTGTGAACGTTTATTTAATACCCCCCCCCACCCGGTAAGGAAGGGATCAAGATGCCTATTAAAAGGAATCCCAGTCCTGCTCTCCCTTCTAAGAGGGTGATTAGAGGTCCGTCTCAGTCACTGCGTTCAGGTCCGACCCCTCAACTTACGCTGGATCGCTTGACTGCCCTTAGACAATACCCAACCAGCCTTTACTCAAAAGGAGCACACAGAAATCAGTATTGAAACAGAGGGAACTCTCAATGCAGCGAAACTACTCAAAGCGCTGAACAAAAGCGCCCAGAGAGCGACAATCGCAAATTGCCCAAAGTCACGTTAGCTAAAAAACTGCAAAGCTGCAGCTGCAGCCAAATTACAGGGACACCAGCCACTGCAAGGGGAGACGAGTGGGCAGAGATCAATGGGCAGCAGCAAGCTCCGCAACCAGGAGCTTTCAGGGGCTGGAGAGCTAGAAAGAAGGGAAGGAGAAGGAAGGGGGGGGAGGACAACTCAAAATGGAAACAATAAAGCCTTAACAAAAAGGGGAAGAATAATGGAAGGATATCACCAAGACAATCCGTCAAAGGTAAGTCTCTCGGCTGCACAGAGGACATGCTGTTAGCTTGTTCTGAATGCACAAGCCGAAAGAGGAAGCTCTGGGTCACATGCATGGGTATATATAGGTCCCTCGATTCGTTTAGACTGTGCCCCATTGGCCAGATTTAACCCAACAATGAGGGACCTACCAATCAGGTGTTGTGACCCACCCACAACACAGGAGGTCAGTCTCCAGGTCTCACCGCAACACGTGCCCTCTTTTAGGGAGGACACAATAAACCCAAACATCCCCCTGTATAAATATTTTGATAAGGCTTAGCAAGGCAGGAATCATCAAATGTTGGCCATGCAGTAGACATATATTTCATCTCCTGGATGTTTTTGTTGGCCTTTAGAATTATATATTTTTTAAAAATAGGAACTGAAAAGTGTTATGTTTACAAACCCAAAGGGGTTAGTAATTTCACTTAGCCTGAAGTTTCCAAACTCCATTAACTTCTGTCTGAACGATTTGCATGGATTAAGAGGCCTACAAGTAAGGCCAAAAAAATGTAGCTCATGGGGTATTGGGGGAGGCATGGCAAGAAAGCTGTAAAGAATCCCTCAGGGTGAAGAATGCCTCTGGCCACAGGGGTACCTAAAGTTTTTAGGATAAAGAGAGCCATCTACTGACTAAAAGGGGATGATCATAATCTGATAGGTCTGGTAAAACTCCCATTGTGAAATACAGCAATATTGTTTAAACTCAGACATCTAGCACATAGGAAAGTGTGAGCACTATGTATAATAACAAAAACAAATATTGTGACTTAAACATTGGTCAGATCTTCTTTCTTTCTTTCTTAGGAGGTCCAGATCGTTTGATCAAAGGATTTTCTTGCTCATTTGTGTGTGAATATCTGTTTGCCACCTATAAATCACAGGTTTACCATCTTGGCAATTTAGGGCTGTCTGCATACCATACATTTAAAGCAGATGACTTTGCCCCCAAAATCCTGGGAACTGTTGTTTACCGCTACAGTTCCCTAGACCCTCAACAACCTGTAGTTCCCAGAATTCCTTGGAGGAAGTCATGCCCTTTAAATGCGCTTTAAATATATGGTGTGTGCACAGACAAATTAAGGGAGAAATATTGTAGGTTCTCAGTTGTCATAAAGTTTAATGGAGCATTAGGTGCTAATGATATAGACATTGTGAGAAAAGTAGTTTGACTACAGAGGAGTTTGACTGCCCTACGTCCAGGAAGTTGAAAAACACAGTGGTCATTGAGGCGCCTGTAAACCTTTTTAACATTATCTTTAAATACTGCTTAGAGAAATGCAGTAAAAAAAGTGACAGGCAATCCTTAAGTTTAGTGCAGGGTTACTTCCTGTTGAGGAAACAGTGTTACGGATTAAGTTCAGCCTCCTACTTCCAAAATGTAGAGGTAGATGAAAAGTTGGGAGGTGATCACCACCCAAAATTTATAGACTTTTGCAATTCAGTTTAAGCATAGGCCTTGGAGAAAGGCCAGAACCTGCTCATAAATCCTGCCTGACTTCCATAGATTGAAGCAGGATTTAACACATAACACATTACAGTGGAAAACATTACAGTTGCCCTGGTCAGTTCATTTAAAGCCCTAACCAGGTATTAAGTCAACATCCTTGAGTACCATTGAATTGCGTCTCTCTCCACCCATGCACCCCACACCAACATCTCCCTTGTAATATAGTGCTGAAGAAAGAGGCTGTTGGAATATTTTTGTATTGTTTGGGGGGGACAGGAAATGCCCTAATATACCACTTATTTTTTAAACGCCTGAGATATGACATCATTACATTAGTACCCCGTCCTTTCACCCAGTTGTACCCATATATGGCAGCCAATGCAGGTGACTGACTAGAGAATTTAAGCTTTCATTTGTTTCTCAAATACATGAGCATCTCCATTTCTCTACATGAATATGTAGAGCTTACCATATTTTTCCATGTATAAGACGCCCCCATGTATAAGATGACCCCTATTTTTTTTAACCTGAAATTAAGTTGTTTAGCTTTTGGGAGGGTGGGGGAGGTCACTTCCGCCAATCGCTCACCTGCCTGCCCACCACTGCCGATAGCTTGCCACAGCCACTGCCGATCGCAGACCTTGCCGCAGCCGCCAATTGTCTGCCCACTCGCCGCCACCAACAGCCCACCTGCCCACTTGCCGCAGCCGCCAATCGCCTGCCACAGCCAATCGCCAGCAGGCCTTGCTGCAGCCACCAATCACCCGCCCAATCTCCTGCTTGCTGCTGCTATTAACTGCACGTCCCCCTCTGCATTCAATATCCATGTATAAGATGACACCCAATTTTTTGCCTATTATTGTTTTTTTAGCAAAAAGCATCGTTGTATACATGGAAAAATACGGTAATTTGTCAACTGCCTTCAGGTAATGTGAGGAGTAAGCTCTGCTCTTTGGTGTGTGCATTCACACATGCAGGTAGATGCTCATTAGGGCAGGCATACAACACACATGTGTACCAACCTGTTGATTAAAATCTGTCTGTTCTTTTCCCCCTGAGGAGTGTGCCAGCAAAACTGGTCTTTTCAGTGAGGAGTGGGCACTTCCTCATTGCTTGTTTAATCTGTTCCTGAATTCAGAAGTACTTTCTTTCTTATCCTAATGAGCGTATTTAGATAAGCAGGAGCTGTAAATCTGACAGCTTTAGAAGATAACACTTATTGTTTCATCCTGAAGTACAGTTTCGGTCATATCTGCCAGTTTGAAGCATTAATTTAAGCTAATATTCTTGTTTACCAAAACTGCATGCTGCATCGTAGTCCGTCAGAATCTTCCTTTATTGTGAACCCCCAGTAGTCATTTATGTTTTATAACAGGGTAAAATTGATTCTCAGAATGTTTGATAAAAGAATAAGATGCTGAGCAATGAATTCTAAGAATTTCGTAGGATTTGGTTGGGTAGAGTTTGCGTGTTTTCAGGGGAAAGAATGAGAACAACAGCCTAAAAGTATTCTAAGAAATAACTATTCCAAAAAGTAACTGATTTTACTGAGAGAGAGATCTGAAATTTTATTTGTGGAAGACAAGTATATTCATTATTGTTATTAGCAGTATTAGTATTCTTAATAATAATTCAGTTTATATCCCCTTTCCCTCTCCAAGGAACCCAGGGCAATAAACACAAACTTAAAGCAATGTCATCAGAAAAATTCTAAAAACGGTTTAAAACAATCATATTCTTTCGCACAATTATTTCAGGAACAGTATCTTCCTACCATCAATACCTGGGTAAATTAGAAAGTTTTAAAACACCTCCTGAAAGCCAATAATGAAGGAGACAGATGAACCCCACCAGAGAGGGCATTACCACAAGTGAGGACGCACCACTGAGAAGGCCCAATCTCAGGTCAATGGCAACCAGGTAGTGCAGCAGCTGGGAGCTGCTGACAACGCCTCACCTGCAAATTGCAGGGCTTGAGACAGTTGATATGGTTTCTGGTCACAATAGTTCCATGCAACCCCCAATCCAGAGGCAGTATGCCTGTGTGAATACTAGCTTCTGTGGGAAACGATAAAACTTGAAAGTGTAGATGGCAAGAGATTTGCCCTGAATCCTTAGTACAGTGGTGCCCCGGAAGACGAATGCCTCGCAAGACGAAAAACTCGCTAGACGAAAGGGTTTTCCGTTTTTTGAGTCATTCCGCAAGACGAATTTCCCTATGGGCTTGCTTCGCAAGACGAAACGTCTTGCGAGTTCTTGCGAGTTTGTTTCCTTTTTCTTAAAGCCGCTAAGCCGTTAATAGCCGCTAAGCCGCTAATAGCCGCTAAGCCGCTAATAGCCGTGCTTCGCAAGACGAAAAAACCGCAAGACGAAGAGACTCGCGGAACGGATTAATTTCATCTTGCGAGGCACCACTGTATGCAGTTATATGCAATTAGATTATCTAAATTCACCGTGATTTCAATTCTTAATGATTCCAATGTGTCCTCTGAACCATTTATGTGCCCTGAAGTAAAACATCTAAAGGGGACCCTTGATAAGACTGTTAAATCCAGGGTCTAAGCTTACGTAGCTATACCACTGTCTGCGACCAACACAAACATTGCCTTTATCTTGTTACCTATACCTTTATCTGCATGTTTTCTTTCCTCCCCCCAAATTATCCAATTTGGGTAGGTCAAAAAAGTTCCAGTCCTTCATTGAAAGCTGCCTGGTAAAGAATCATGGCCAGAGGCCAACCACCGAACAGTTGATGAAGCATCCATTCATTCGAGACCAGCCTAATGAAAGGCAGGTTCGCATCCAGCTCAAGGACCATATTGACAGGACTAAGAAAAAACGTGGAGAGAAAGGTAAGCAGAGAAGATTATTCCAGAACCTAAGCTTTTGGAAATGAGAAGATCATTGTGTTGGTCCATAAAAGTGGTTGCCTATTTCTGTTGATAACAGATTTTTCACGTTTTCCATATGGAAGACGAAGAAACATGAGAAAACGAGGTGTATCCCAGCACTCTGGGCACTCAGCACCATCTTCAGTTGGTTTTCTTCAGGGTCATCCTTAACAGATGTTACCGCTGAAACTCCGTTTTTCAGATGAAAATGAGCCCTTCCATGGAATTAACAAAAATAAAGAGTTCGGAGATACATTAATGGAAGAGAGAATGGAGAGATTCCCAAATGTAATGGAAGATAAGAGAAGATGCATACTCCCCCCTAGGACCGATGAGAGATGAAAAAGTACCTACATATTTCCTCAGCAGCAAATAAATACTCCGTGGTCATTGAGGAGCAGTAGGGAGATACAGCTTGGGCTGCCACCTGTCCAGGTTTAAGCGGACACAACTGCATTGATTTTATTGGGGTTTCAACCAGGCCAGGGTATTTTCTACTTCATGTTTAGGCAGTAGGGATTTAAACACAACAGTATATTTAAACAGCAATGGAGACACATGCTAAAATGTAGGCTATCTTTTTAAGTTCATGTGGACAAGCCATGAAATTATCTGATAATTTGTTGTGTTATATTGCATTGCAAAAGCGCTCTGAATATTTCAGAGAAGCAAACAGAAACAAAACAAGCTGCCAGACTTGTTACGCCGTACTGTTTAATGCAATAATATTTATTAATGGCTTGGGCTTTCTCAAAGAATAGATTTGATACTGATTGAATGCTGATTGAATAGGCTCATAAAATGAGGAGCTATTTGCAGAAGAAACTTGCTCAATTAATCCATTTCCAACCTACTAACTTCAAAATGTGAATTTATTGATTTTCTATGATGCCAGTAAGAAGTTCTATAAAATATTTTGAATTAATACATCACTGGCCTGGTTCACATGTCATATTAAACCATAGCTTAAAACAAACTACGGATTAATGTGAACAAGAAGCATGCCCCTCCCCTGGTCCTGCTGCACTGCAGACAAAGCAAGCAACAATCTGGCTTGTCATGTAGTCTGAATCCGCGACACAACGAGCCAGACACTGACTAGCTTTGTCTGTGGCACAGCAGAAGCAGGAAGGATTGGCCTAGCAATATTTGAGCGTTGTGCTCTGACATGCTGTTCTTTCACATTAAACCATGGCTTGTTTTAAACTGTGAACTGGGGCAATATTTCTTTGGCTTTGCCATTTCGTCATTATTAAATTTTTAGGTGCAAGCATATTAGGGCTGAAGTTATGGGGGAAAGGATAGGGGTCCTTAAAGAAATTCACAAGCCTCAACCCCTGACTTACTCCAACTTTTGTCAAATCATAGCATCCCCTCCTCCTGTAGTATTCTAAAAACAAAAGCTGCTGGGGGCAGTGTAGAAGAGCAGGCTGCCCCCAGCCCCTGTATACCTGTTGTAGGTCATTTTATCAACTTAATCAAAAGCAGATTCCAGTATAGTGTTAGGATGTGTTTTGTCTTGAAAATGGAGGTTATACCCTAGAATGACAAGTAATTTAATAAATGCAGCTCATTCCCCCATTGATTTTGTTTGCCGTTATATTCTGCATTTGGCTTCCTTTCCAGTGTCATAGGAAATGCAGGATAACATCTTAACGGACCTTTTATGTAGACTGCCTAGAAGGAAATGGTCGGATCCTGAGGTTTCCGCAACCGGAGGGACTGCTTCTGCGCATGGTGTAGTGGTTAAGAGTGGTGGACTTGTAATCTGGCAAACCAGGTTCGCTTCCCCGCTCCTCCACATGCAGCTGCTGAGTGACCTTGGGCTAGTCATACTTCTCTGAAGTCTCTCAGCCTCACTCACCTTACAGAGTGTTTGTTGTGGGGGAGGAAGGGAAAGGAGATCGTTAGCCGCTTTGAGACTCCTTAAGGGGAGTGTAAGGCGGGATATCAAGTCCAAACTCCTCCTCCTCCTCCTCTTCTTCTTCTATGTATGCGCATGCGGCGAAACACTTCTGGGTTTGCCACTTTCGCAACTCGAAGTTAACGTAACGTAAGCCGAGGTGCTACTGTATTATGGTCATAAGAAACTGCTTTATACTGTGTTAATCCGGCAAGCCCCATACTACTGACTCCTTCAGTTAGCTACAAGTATTCAGCATATTGCACGAATCCCTTTACCAGCCCCACTACCAGACATCTTTCCTTAACAGGATTGCTGTGAAGATATCAGTAAGATAATATATGTGATATATAATAAATAATAATAAATGTAAAGTATTATTATTTATTGGCGATTGAACCCAGAACCCTTTGCATCCATAACGAAGTTTCAAGTCACATTACATCTTATTTCAGTCCTGTTCCTTATAGGCTATTAAGATGTCATAGGTATATTCAGTATACATACAGTTGGGATTTTCCCATGATTCCTAGTTATAGCAGGATGGATTTTGTGTGTATTTCAGGCCCAAATGATGGGGTTGCCCATTAACTTTATGCAGCTGGTCATTTCAATACATAGTCAGGGGTCATCATGAAAAACGTAAGAAGGATCTCAGCCCTTGCCTCAAGAGCTTGAATTCAGTATATTCCTTTGGTCTGCATACTCAACTGAACAGGGCCTGATCATGGAAGGTGGAATGTTTTGAATGCAATCTTCTTAGCAAGTTTTTTTTTAATCTTTGGTAAAATACAAACTTGTGGGTAGGTTGTGAGGTGTGAAGCCAATTCTTTAAAACATATTGATTCCCCGCCCCTCAGTGCCACAAGTTAAAATGAAAAAGTTTTCTGTTCTCACACCAGAGCCCAGGGGCCTTCATCTAGCAGGAAAAAAAAATGAATGATTTCTGTAAAGGATGCTGACATTCAATTATGTTCCTAGATGAGACTGAATACGAATATAGTGGAAGTGAAGAGGAAGAGGAAGAAAACGACTCTGGAGAACCCAGGTAATGAATAAATTGTTCTTTTCTGACTCTGTGTGCTTAAGACCAGTGGAGTTTAATAGAAAGTTGTGTAGGGCTAGAGTGGGAAGAGACAAAGAAGATACATTGCCCTCAAAAATTGTGGCAGAGTGGGCAGCTCTCCCTAAAATTAGATTACTGCTTGAAAGCGATTCCTTCCTCTTGACTCTCACTCCTCCTATTCCTGACTCAGGTCTGCTATACCAACAAACATCTGGGCATGCTAAGAACCTAGAGGCGCTTCAAGATTGCTGCTGGTTTGAGGGTGGGATTCAGTCGCATACAAGCACATTCAGGTTGTGCGGTTAAAGTGGATTTGGTGCTCTTGCACAACAAACCTGCTCCCTCCCCCCCCCCCAAAATTGGACTTTTGTTGTAAGAAAAATGATTGGAAAAAGTACTAGATAGCAATTGCTTTACATGGTGGCATGCATAACCACCACGCAAACAAATCAGAACGAATGTTCCATAAACAGCCAGTGCGATGTAACCTCCCTGAAAATAATTTACAGAGGATACTGGAGCACATCTGTCTGGTCCCATTTAGAAGTTAAGCAGTAAAACAAATTCTGGACTGTACCACTTAAGCCTACGTGTGGAGGCTTGTGAATTCCAGTGTTGCTCCCTGGAAAAGTTTCATACAAACTTCATGCCATGAAAGACTGGTCTGAATCCTTTACTGTCTGATACGCTAGCTTTCTACTTGTGAGAAAGATTTTTGCATGGAAGCACTCAACTATGCGAATTACTGTCTAAAGTGGAACATTCCAGGAAAAGTGTTATCGCTTGATTCCACCACTTACAGAACCTGGGCTTAGGACTGCGCATAGGGAGCCTTGACAATCTGAACTGCAGTTGTGGCTATATAGATATAAATAAGAGGATGTCAGTCTCTGTAAAGTGTGTGACACAGCTGTGGAAGTACAGGGTTCTCAGAATATTCTCCAAATTAACTGACAGTGTTTTAGAAGTTTGTGTTTAAAAGTGAGCTACTGAACACCTCACAGGAGCCAATTACTACTGCCCTGGCAGACTTAAATTTGCTCCTGTTTCTCCTGTTTCTTCCGCTATATGATGCTGTGCTTGGTAGGGCTGGGCGATACCAGCTTTCCAACAGCCTGATGTATCGCCAGCCAAACATCGCGGCTTGGTGATATACCACAATGTTGAAAAAACAAGCTGCATTGGCCTCTGCCCACGAGGCACCTGGGGAAACTGCCCCAGCTCTCACCTCAGGAACTGAGGCAGTTTCACCCAGATGTTCGCGGGCTGGGACAACACAGCTTGCTTGTGGAGGTTCCCCCTCCCTAGCTGAGACAGCCCCAGTGTTCCTCCTGCTCACAGGTGACTAGGCAGAGCATCGGGGCTCCTTCGCACTCCCCTCAGCTGAGCAGTTTCACTGAGGGCCCCCCCCCATGGCTCATGGGAGGCAGTGGGGCTCCTTTAACTACTCAGCTTAGGTAAGGGCAGTTGCACACTCCTCATCTGAGCAGTTCAAAGATGCAGAGGGAGGAACAAACTGTATCGGGAGCTTGTTTCTCCCTCTGCATCATATGAGGGCAGAGTGCAATGGCGGTTTCACTCAGCAATATATCATTGGTGAAACTGCCACTGCTCCTGAGTCCCTCTGCTAGCAGCGCTGCTGGAGGAAGGAACTCTTTACTCCCTCCAGCGGATGCTGCTAGCAGAGGGACTCAGGAGCGGTGGCAGTTTCACCAGCGATATACCAGTGAGTGAAGCCGACATTGCGATCTGCTCCTCATACTGGTCCTGGGCTTGACTCTCCGTGTTTTGTATTTCAAACACAAAATTTCCTTGGGGAATAAAATGGTGGAAATGAAACATCAGGATGGTTGTTTCGGTAAAGTTGGTTTAGTGATTTACTGCTGAGCAGAGGCTGCGGCCGTTCCCTTAGAGAAGAAGGGGTTATTTCCCCTCTGCTTACATAAAGCCAAGATGGTCGTGCACAGTAGATTGATTTTATATTGTGGGGTTGAGTCCTAGAGATGGCGGGAGGTGGATTTCTGCCATTCAAGAACCTCTGTTAGTAGTTGATTCAAACAGTTCAAGAACCACCAGTGTTGTTGAATGCAGATGTGCCCCTGGAATGACATGCCTTTGTCTTTCCCTGTGAAGCTCTATCCTAAACCTTCCTGGAGAGTCAACATTAAGACGGGATTTTCTGAGGCTTCAGCTCGCAAACAAGGAGCGCTCAGAAGCCCTTCGTCGGCAACAGCTGGAGCAGCAGCAACGTGAGAATGAGGAACACAAGCGGCAGTTGTTGGCAGAGCGGCAAAAGAGGATCGAGGAACAGAAAGAACAGAGGCGGAGGTTGGAAGAGGTACTAAATACGCCTTTGCATGTAGGGCTTTCTAAAAGGCCTCAAAGGCTTCCAGTTTGGGTAATTGCAGGGAAGTGGGCAAATACCGTACTTTTCGCACCATAACACTCAGTTTTCCCCCCCTAAAAGGTAAAGGGAAATGTGTGTGCGTGTTATGGAGCGAATGCAGGCAGGAGGAGCCGCTCTTGCTGGCTGTTCGGCAGCCTCTCTTCCTCCGCTTGGCTCGCTGAGAAGCCGGCAACAGCTGAGCAACAGCTGAGTGTCGGGAGACAGCCTCTCTCCCTCCTGTCTGCCTGCTCTGTGGTTTTTTGGCGAGGTGGGAGAAGGGAGGCAGCTTGGAAGCCGGCAAGAGCTGCCTGCAGCCTGTAAAAGCCAAGGTGGGAGAAGGGAGAGAGCCTCTCTCCCTCCTGTCTGCCTGCTCTATGGCTTTTTGGGGAGGTGGGAGAAGGGAGGCAGCTTGGAAGCCGGCAAGAGCTGCCTGCAGCCTGTAAAAGCCAAGGTGGGAGAAGGGAGACAGTCTCTCTTCCTCCTGTCTGCCTGCTCTATGGCTTTTTAGCGAGGTGGGAGAAGGGAGGCAGCTTGGAAGCCGGCAAGAGCTGCCTGCAGCCTGTAAAAGCCAAGGTGGGAGAAGGGAGACAGTCTCTCTTCCTCCTGTCTGCCTGCTCTATGGCTTTTTGGGGAGGTGGGAGAAGGGAGGCAGCTTGGAAGCCGGCAAGAGCTGCCTGCAGCCTGTAAAAGCCAAGGTGGGAGAAGGGAGACAGTCTCTCTTCCTCCTGTCTGCCTGCTCTATGGCTCTCCCTTACACACATGTAAGTGGCTCTTACTCTGCTTTCTTTACAATGAGCTGGAAGGAGGGACAAAGAGGGCATCCCCTTCCGTCCCTCCCCCAGCACCTCACCGGTAAATTCAAACAAAGCTGCTTACAAGGCTCGTGTCCCTGCGTCTCCTCCTCTTTTTGCTTCGGTTCGAGGCAAGGCAGCTGCACAAATGTGAGCTCCCCCTCTCTCTTCCTTCCCTCCCTCCCTCCCTCCCTCCCTCTTCCAACTTCAAAAAATATTGGGGGGACAGCCAGGTAAGCCCCACTCACATACCATAATGGGGGGTGGGGGATGACTCCCTCAAATATTTAATGGGGGGGTGAAGGCACCTAGGCCCATAGGAGTTGGCTGCTTTGCCTAGGACAAATGTGAGCTCTCCATCTCTCTTCCCTCCCTCCCTCCCTCTTCCAATTTCAATAAAATATTGGGGGGGGGGGGCAGGTACAGGTAAGCCCCATCTCACAGACTGCAATGATCTCAAGACAAAGTGCATGCACACTTGTACCTTATATGAATGGCAATGCCCATCAGCATGGGGGGAGGATGACTCCCTCAAATATTAAATGGAGGGGGTGAAGGCACCTAGGCCTATAGGAGTTGGCTGCTTTGCCTAGGACAAGTGTGAGCTCCCCCCCCCCCTTCCTTCATCACTGTATTGGAGATACCATACATTACTGACAGTTCCTTCATTCACGTGGTTACAAAGCACGGATCCACATGGATCCTCAGGATTTTTGCACTGGGTCACCCCAAATTCACCATCAGATCACATAGCATGTCCATGGCTACAGCTTGCACCAAAAAAATCACGCACCCACTGTTGCCTGGGGCTGCAATGGTGCAAACACGTGGTTACAAAGCATGGATCCACATGGATCCTCAGGATTTTTGCATTGGGCTACCCCAAACTCACCGTCAGATCACATGTCTGTGGCCACAGCATGAACCACAAAAATCATACATCCACTGTTTTGTTTAGAATATTTTTTTTCTTGTTTTCCTCCTCTAAAAACTATGTGCGTGTTATGGTTGGGAGCGTGTTATAGAGCGAAAAATACGGTATGTGTTCTCAGCTGTTGGATGCTGGTAGATTTTATGTATCCGCACTAAGAAACCCAAGTTCTGAGCTTGGAATAGCAAAGGAAGGACCATATAGATGCATAGGTGCTGTAGCAGATGGTGAGGAAGTAGCAAGCATGCCACAAGTTAGATGCAATTTAATAAAGGGCAAGGGCTTGTATTTATCTTCATGGTGGCTCTAGAAGTTTATTTCTTAAGCTGTGGCTGCCGTACTGTAACTATCTGGGCTGTAATTTATTAGTTTCATAAACAATTCACAGGCATCAGGGAAAAATTAATATGGCTGCCATAGCCACAAATTCAGCTGCTCAAGCCCAGTGCTTTCGGCAATGCAGGAAGACTGAAGCAGAGACACAACGGCAGTGGCCCCAATATCCATCCAAGTATTACTCAGTGTAGACACACTGAAATGAATGGACATGACTAAGTCAGGTCCATTCATTTCAATGGCTTTACTCTGAGTAAATACCACACATAAATTGAATACCACCCATGAATTATAAGTATTTAACATGGACCATGTTTCTGTCCATCCCATTACTATCTAGCCATAGTACTCTTTATTTCCATATCATTCCCAGTCTAATAAAGCCTGCACAGAGAATACTGTCTGTCCCACTTGCTTGTAAATTAGGCCTCTTTAACTGAATCAAGTGATCTCTTTGTTCTCTTGAGTGAAGGACATTCTGACAAAGAGTGGCCCATTTGTGGTTACCTTTGTGATGGCCTCATAGCCACTCATATTGAAGTCATCCCATCCCATTAAAAAAAAAAAGACAATTAGCTATCTGTGCCAAGAGGTCACTGGACAAAGGCTTCGAACAAATGAGCTTCCCTGTTACATGGAACCAGTCATTTCGCCCATTATATTCGGTCAAAGTCGCCTTTTGCTCTCTGGGTTTCTAGGCAATGAACAATGAAGCCCGAGGCGAGTAATTTAAACGTGAAAGAATTTCAAGCAGCTGATTTTGTGCTACTTGAGGAAAAGTGAATAGTTCTTTTCCGTGGCTGCTATTATTCAGGGCTAAAAAGAGAAGGCAAAGCATATCTCAGACAGCAGCATTGTTCAGCCTGGTAAATATATGAGGGCTGTTTCACATATTACTTTGTATTGCCATGATGTTGACCATGACCTACAATAATACACAACATTTCCCGTTCACTCATGGGTCTTCAGCTTTCTGTTCACAGTAGGTAGCCCCTTGGTGCAGGACCCCATATTCCATTTTGAAACTCAGGAGAACTTGGATGCAGTTCATTTTTAAAAAAATAAATAAATCTGTTTTTTATCCAAGGCTCTCAGACCAGCTTACAAACAACAACAGAAAGCAACAATCCCTGCAATAAAAACAAAACCATCATCCATGCAACGAGAGAGTTAAAATTGGTTGCTTTGAGAAACACAAAACAATTTGCTAATTCAGAAAAGCCTTGCTTAAAGATTCTTGAAACTTGGTATTGTTTCTTACCATTCTTTAAAACATGAACCGTGATCAGCCAGAACCACCAATTAAAAAGTCATATACAATACAGTGGTGGTTTTTTAAAAAAAAATAAAAATCACACACACGACCACTTTCCCACAGGATGTAATTGGGAAATATTGATAAATGCTTGTGTAAAAACAAATGTTTTACAACGCCTTTTTTTAAAATAAGAATGTGATGTTCTTGCCAGTTTTGAAACTCCACTGTTTAGTGTAATATTTCCTAGCCACTAAGGAGTCAGAAACCCCGAATGTACTTGCTTACAGGGTTACAAGGCCTTCAGGGTTAAGATCAAGGAGCTCGCAGTGGGCAATAAATTTTATAAGACCTCCTTTGCCAGCTATACTGGCCTTCTGGATGCAGGAAGTGTTTGACGCAGCATTTAAAATATGAACCTCAACCTGCGATGTCACAGGTTTTTTTCTATCACTCTTTGTTATGGGGTTTAATCTGAGGGTTGTTTTTATAGTTGAAAACGTTGTGGGTTTTTTGTGCTGTGTTGTGACTTGTATTGTGCTAGCTGCCTTGAGTTCCTCAGCAAGTAGGCAGGATATACATTTTTTAAAATTAATACGTTCAAATATTGACCCACAGTAGTGCAAAGAGAAAAGAGATAATGTGTTACAGGCCGCACGGCAAATGGGGTAAGAAGAAAACAGCGAGTTAAAATGGAGAAACGCTTTCCTATAGCAAATGTAGTGATACGGCCTTCTTGAGTGCATAAAAATATATGTAAAAGTGGCCCTCAGGATGATAGGGTTTATGCAGCTCTGATCTACTACAAGGAATCTGGCCCTGCCATTGCAATTGGATGCGTCTGCCTCCAAAAAAAGAGCAGGCGATCTGGAACAACCGGGGGATGGAAGAGGAGATGGGATTAGCTGCCGTCTTGTAATAACACAGCGCTGGCTGGCTGTCACGTAGTCAAATGCTCTTTTATGCTGAAGCAAATAATAATAGCCTTTCTCTGCCTGTCTTCCCCCAAGAGGTTTTCATTTGTGAGCTTCATGGCCTTCTGCTTAACAATTTCTTGGTCATTATAGGGGACTTAAGGAGCTGTGGGCACTCTAGCTTGCTTGATGGGGCCTGAGGCTCCTTATACCCCTGAGAGCGCCACACATCTTACCCTCATATTCTCCCCACCCATGGCTTAAAGTAGGGTTGGCAACTGGCAGTCTGCAGACTACATTCCACCACTGCCCTGGGTTTCTGTGGCTTTCCTTTGCTTCCTTTACCTCTAGGCTGGAAGCAGCTGGCGTGAGCATCTTTGCCTGCGGCACTGAAAGAAAAAATCCAAAACAATGTGGTCTGTGCATGATGCTGGGAAATTAATGCTTATGCTCCAGATGATTGGGAAAGTCACCCAATGCGGCTGCTTTCACAGCTTCCTTCTCAGGCAATGCACCGCTTTTGAATTCTAAATATCAAACAGCACCAGATTAATCCAAGCTTCAAGTAGGGAGACAGCAGATAGAGGGCTTTGTGAGTTTCAGGTGTGCTTTAAATGAGGGCTTTCTAGTTCAGACCAGCCCCGTAGATCACAATAATCATTTCTGGATGGACACCCTGGCTTATGCCTTCTCGGTATTGAAAATTGCTTGCAGACACCCTAAAAACGATTCATGCTGCATTTTAGCAAATCAAATTGTTACCTAGCCCAGAACCATAGCACCTTAAAGCTGTTTATATTGCGATAAATGCACAGCCATTGCTCATTCCTTACAAAGAATTCAGATTGCTTTCCTCAAGGAAGCCCTTTTATGGTATATGGCAACTTTTATGCAATGATGCCACAACATATTGTTGTGTAAGTATTATTCTTTCCCCAATTAGTGATTGAGAGCACTGTCTAGACGCTTTCTTGCAAAGGGTCACGAATACCTGTTGCCTCCTGTCCGTGCATCACTTGGTGGCTGGTGACAGGCAAGCCATGTCCAGCTTCAGGTGGTATTCAGGCGGAGGTCAACTGCTGAGACTTAACAGGGGCAGTTCCAGAATCACATCATTACAGAGGATTGAAGTCCAAGTAGAGGACTTCAAGAAGTCTAAACACAGGGGCAACCTGAGAAGCAAGGCTTTTAAACCTGAGTTTTCAAAGCCCCACCCACAGCACAGCTGCAAGCCATCCATGCTGCTTGCGTATTTGCTCTACTTGCAAGGAATCCTTGTTTCTCAGGTGAGCTGTTTGGCTTCTAGAAGCTGACTGAGGCTGCACCTTTAGGCACCTGTGCTTGCTCGGTCTCAGTGGCCACTTCTGATTCCAGGAAGGGGCTACCTGTGTCAGGAAGGGAAGGCTGCAATTCTATTTTGCCCGAGGCTCATGGAACCCCCTGGCCTTCCTCCTTGTCCCTCAAAACAGGCTGTTGCTCTGTGACATTTGCAGGTTGTCCTACAAGGAGAATTCCTTGAGTGTGGCCATAGCACCATAATTCTGTTGGGATACTGCCAGGGAGATAACGTCCATCTGAGCCCCCAAGCCGGCTGCCGGACGATCCATCCATCGACCTCCCGTAGTCACGCAGTCACACAGTACCAGCAATTAGCGGCACGAAGCCTTTGGAAATAGATTGCCACATTCCTAGGCTGGTGCACACTCTTTCAGCAGAATTCACACAGCAAAAGATGCACAGCAGGAGAGCATATTTACAGTTTATTCAACGTTGGTCAGAGCAAACAGAAGACATGACCGTCTGCTTCAGCGTTCAAGCACAGACAGAGAAAACGAAAGCAATAGCAAACATAAACATCCTGTAACAGGAAATACGCAGACTCTGTGACTCACAGCCTGCTCCCTTTTAAGGTGGAACAGAAATATCCTAACAAATTCGAGCATCTGGGCTGCAAGGAGTGGACTCTCAGGAGTACTGGAACTGACTCAAGGCAAAATCTGGATTTACCATTTGGTACCATTTCTTCCCTATCACCTTCTCCTCTGCTTTGTCTTGAGGCTTAGGTGGGCTGGCTGCCAAGCTTTAGCTGACCAAAGTGCTTCTCAAGACTATACCTTATGAACTAGTCGTCTTCAATTCCCATACAAGTTTACTACCAGGCTGGATAGAGTAAAAACATTCCCCTGCTTTTTGAACATGTGGAACTGGATGCTGACCGTCACATCCAGGGAATAAATTTAATGCTTCTGGTCACCAGCTTTCAGGTGCTCGTTGTTTACATATAATAGGAAACCTCTGATGACTTAAAACTGATAAAGAGTTTGGTGTGCCTGGAAAAGCTTGATTACAGCATTTTTTAAAACTAGTTATGTCCCACCCCCGTGCTATATATCATCTGGCTCCATGCTTCTAGAAACCCTGAGAGAGCTTTCTCAAACTCTGCTTTCAAAGAGTGCAGGGCTGCTTCCTAATGTGATAAGTTACCCCTTAATAAAGTCATGGAGGGAGCCAATATCCTGATGCTCACAGCTGGTGATAAAGCCTGATGTCGTCTTCCAGCAGGCAGTGCAGTCAGCGGAAGAATGGAGTGGATTGGTTCCATGCTAAGCCGGCAGTGCATAAGAGTGCTTCACTTGAGGCATCATCCATGAAAAAGTGGTCCGTGGCCCTCAGGTGTTGTTAGCCTCTGAACTCCCATCAGCCACAGCCAGCGCGACCAATGGATGGGACTGATAGGAGTTGTAGTCCAGCAATATCTGAAGGGCCACTGGTACATCTTCATGGCTTAAGGTCTCTAAGCAACATTATCATGTGTCTTGCTCATATATATTCCCCAGCTCACATGAATTTGTTGTAGAGAAGCAAAAAGCCATCCAGACCCAAAGTTGCTGGCATAGCATCCGGTAGTATATCTTGCCCTTTCAGCTGGTGTTTTTAGCATCAGCAAATGTCTCCTCCAGGAAGCTGGTGGTTTTCTAAAGAGGCTGAATCTGAGCATGACAGGGAAAGGGTCATAGTCAGATGAATAATTTGACAGTCTGGTTGCAGTTGTCTGAAAGCTCTGTAAGTAGTAAATAATTTTCACAAGAGCAGCTCTTCCAGGGTGGATGATGAAGGAGTGCTTGCAGATTTCACGTTTGTGGCGTGCAAGATAGGAAGGGCTGGAACTGAGCAAGAGCAGAGAGAATTGTAGAGGACTGAAAAAAGGGAAGCCTGAAGGAAGAGAAGTTATTTCCTAGTGGAAAGACTTTTGAAATAGAAAACTATGCACTGGTCTATGGCTACGTTCCAACAAATCTAATATGTGTGCGTGAAGGAAGGATGCACACAGCAGAGAATTCCTTTGAGGATTTCCCCCTCCATTTCTGAAGGAAAAACCTCTTTATGCTTACATTTTAATATATTAATTGTAAAATGGGTTGCTTTTTCAGCATATGGTGACTATCTCAAAGAAAAGCTCAGCATTCAAGGTTTCCAACCCCCACGCCCCTCCTCAAATGTTATTTCTACATTGACCTTGGCAACTCTCTGGAAGTACTCAAGAGACCACTGATAATCCTCAGGTCACAGTTTAACAATCTATGCAGTGTAAAGTAAATTAGGTTGAGCTAAAACTGGCTAGCCCATTTAGTGGACTATTTCTTTCCTATGACTAAATGCTATCCTACACACACACACACACACACACACACACACACACCCCCTTCCACATCTGAAGTCCTGCTTCATCTGCACAGTCAGGAAAAGCAGGGCCTACTTAGTGATGGTGCCACCTCTGTCTTATTTTAACTCCCATGATGTGTCCATGTAGTTAAACAGATTTGGTGTCACTGAGGACAAACACACCTAACTCAACACTGCCCTCCTTCTGAATTAGATGTGTTTGGCTTCATTGTCTCCCATGGAACCAAATTTACTGTCTCTGCCTCATTGTTACTAGGAAGGAGTGCTGTTATTAAACAGAAAGTGACTGCAGAACTCAACCTAGTGCAAAAAAGGAAGGTCTTTTAGGAAAACAGCAGCAAACCAGTACCAAAAAAATGTAATAGTTTTGAGGTCTTTTACCAAAGGTTTGGAAATGCTTGTTCCCAGTTTTTTAGCTTGGTCCCCCCAAAATAGTTTTGAAAATCGTTTTGAGAATACGTGGAAATAAGATTTATGGAAACTGACTTAAATTTCTTGGGTTCAACTATCCCTGTTCTATATAGTTCTATGCAAGGAATTGAGTATCCATGCACTGATTTTTTTAGTGATTGTCGAATTTTTGTTTTTAAAAAGTCAGATTATATTTTCTTTTGCTCATTGCCATATTCCGTTTCCTAATGCTGCAGCCTTATGTTGCTATAAACACTTACTCCTCTCCATTGGTATGATTTACTACATTAGTTAACATCTCAGTGGGGAATTGCATATCACTGATGTACAGGCAGCCCATACCCCATTAGTTCTATAATGAAAGGTGCATTAAAACGGCAAACATGGTTCCAGAAAGGCAGGAGACATCCCAGTGCTAGCAGGGGAGGAGCTCGAAACAGCTCCGTTGTTTCCATGAAGTGAATGATTGAAGCTGTTGCCTATTCAGTTCTTTCTCTGTTTTATTGTTTGTGAGAGTCAGGGCTGGCCGACCCTTTAGGCAAAGTGAGTTGACTGCCTCAGGCAGCAGGATCCACATGGGCAGCAGATCCAGCCTCCAAGGAATGTATTGGCCACTGCTGTGGTGCCAGCGACAGCTGCAACAAGCTCCTTGGAAGGCGAATCTGCCACCTCCTTGCCAGCCCCCACCCCCAGTGCCGCTTCTACGGTGGCCTCTTTGCAAAGAGGAGGAGCTGCTGGTCTCTTCCTACCCTTGCTCCCGATGTAGATCTTTCTTCTCTGCTTGTTCCTGATGTGGATAGCTTCACTCAGCTCTTCTTCCCTGGTGGGGGCGGGGTGGGGAGCACCATTTTGTGGCTTGCCTCAGGTGCCAAAATGTCTTGAGCTGGCCCTGTTGAGAATATCAGCCTTTGGTGCCTGAGATCATCTCTCCATGATGGGAGCAGGGAAGCAATATATCCTTCTTTGCACTCCAGTAGTGCAAAAGTGACTTCAGTGCCATTTGGAAAGCATACAGGAAGGAGCATCCTTGGGCCACATAACTCAGTGTCATGTACACTGGCTGGCAACACCTCCAGGGTTTCAGATAGGAGTCTCTCCCTACATGGAGATGTGGGGAAACAGTGCTTCTGCACATGCAGATTACAGTGGTACCTTGGTTTACAACCATAATCCGTTCCGGAGGTCTGGTTGTAAACCAAAAATAAGTTGTAACCTAAGGCACACTTTGGCCAATGGGGCCTCCCCCCCCCCCAAAAAAATGGGTTGTAATCCCAAAAAAAGGGGCATGCAATTCCGGGTTTGATATGGTTGTAGTTCAAAACTGTTGTAATCCAAAACGGTTGCAAACCAAGGTACCACTGTATAGGCTCTGCTACTCAACTATGACCCTTCCTTAACCCTTCAAGAATACTGATCAGATTTATACATTGAATTATTAAGCAATTGGTTGCGTAATCATCTGCCTCTTAGTCAATTAAACTGCTTATTTTGAAGATATTTGCATATTACCAAAAAGAGACCTCATCAGGTATCTTTTTTTATTTTTAGCAAGCTTACAGTTTAATAAACAAAAGCAGCCTCTCACTGTTGCAAGATAAGGCAAATCAGTAATGCATTCCTTTCCATTACAGTAACACATTGAAACCAGAATATTCTCCAAACAGTCAAATGTGCCTTTAACTCTCAGACTCCGAGACTGAAATTGCTTCTTCCACACAATTAATCTAACAGACTAATTAAAGCTGGCAGCCTGAGCAATGATGGATAGGATATGCAGGCTTTGCTAGAGTCTGCTCTCAGGCCATTACATACACCCATGAAGATCTCAGCAGAGCTATGCCCAGGGTAGCCTTGGTGAGAGGTAGTATTTTCATGAGGGCGCCATATTGTGCAGGCCTCACCATCTGATCCCATAAGAAGATTCCAAGTTCACCAGATTGCAGTTCCTTCTTGCTGCTGCTGCTTGTTGCCATTGTCTGCTGCTTTTCTTGGTAGACAGATTGATAAAGCCCTCCTAACTATCAGGTTGTCTCCCCGATCTTGCCTTTCTGCTGTTTTACAGAGCTTTCTCTATGTAACTTAAATATATTTAGCTTTAGTTATATCTACTCTGATCTTCATTTATACTGTGTCTAGTTTAACCCCAGACACAAGAATGGCCAAAGCAGATTCCATGAGATTTTGTTTTGAACAGAGCCCTCCACATTGCAACTCACTTTTGAAGGATGCTGCAAACAGCTTCTGGATCTTTTTTGTGGTGGTATTCTGCTCTATGTGGCAGCTGTAAAGGACAGATGATTTCAGCAGACGATTCCTTTACCTCAAGGACCCCCTCTCCCCATATAAACCATCCAAGACTCTGCATTCATTACTGGCTTTATTTACTTATTACATTTTTATTCTGCTATTCCTTCCAAGAGGGAGCCAGTGTGGTGTAGTGGTTGACAGCAGTGGACTCGTAATCTGGTGAACTGGGTTCGATTCCCTGCTCCTCCACGTGCAGCTGCTGGGTGACCTTGGGCTAGTCACACTTCTTTGAAGTCTCTCAGCCTCACTCACCTCACAGAGTGTTTGTTGTGGGGGAGGAAGGGAAAGGAGAATGTTAGCCGCTTTGAGACTCCTTCGGGTAGTGATAAAGCGGGGTATCAAATGCAAACTCTTCAAATCCAAGAGTTCAGGATGCACACATGGTGTGGGTGTCCTCTCTTTATCCTCCCATCAGCCTTGTATGTGGGCTGTGTCCAGAGATTGTGCTATGGTCACCCAGAAAACTTTGTGTCTGCTGGGAAGTTTGAATCTGAGTTGCGCTGCTGTAAGCTCAGCCCTCTAATCCAGGGATAGGCCCTCCAGGTGTTGTTGGGCTACAGCTCCCTTCATCTCTGGCCATTGGCCATGCTGGCTGGGGGACACTTAAGTTGGCTATCCCTGCTCAGACTATTACACAGTAGTGCCTCTCTTAAGAGAGGTGAAGAACACACTGTGGTGTGCTTTTATGTAACTAGAACTGTAAAGCTTGTGCTGTTGGCCCAGAGGTGAAATAACTGGGATCCCTGGAAGTTGCCTGAATAATATTGGTGAGGGCACACTGCTTGACATCAAATACATTTCTCTTGGGGACAGGGAACTGTTCAGAGCCCAAAATGGAATTGGGTCGCACATGTATTCATATGTAAATATGTGTTCAGATGCAAATTTCACAGCAGCCTGATTAGAATGCACCTTCTGGAACTTGCATAATGAGTATTTCTTAATGACAGGATCAATCCCTTGGTGTCAAACAGATATACAATTCTAGATTATTAATTTTTAAAAGGATTTAGCTCTTGCTAAAGCCAAAGCCTTAATTAAAGTTTAAAAAGCAATTCTATTGGGAAACAAAATGCTCAATCTTAATTGGAGGGGTTCTCTTTGCAGGGGGATAATTAACCTATGAGCAGGGTTAAATTCAGATGGAGTCGCTTTAGTGAATTTACACAACCCAGTTTTTCCATTTTCTCCAGAGTGAGTCCTAGGGAGTTTGCACTATACTTGTGGTCTAGATAGAAGTGGGTCGTCTCGAAATGGGAAGATTTGAAAAGATGTATTAATAGTCCAAGATGGCATAGCAACTTGAGCCTGGTATGCTAAAATAGGCAAACTGTGATGTTGCTTCTTGGAAAAGCAGTGTATAAATCTACCTTCAACGCATTGTTACAGCAGATTGCAGCATATCCTTGCTCAGGTGTGGTTCCCAAATCAACACAGGATTACTAGTATAAAATGAATGGTGGACAAGTTCTTCAAAAAGTTTAAAAGTTGTTGTGTTACGCTGTCAAACAAAAAAATTAAATCATTGTCAAAACTGTGATCAGAACAACCCACAGGCAAGCTTGTCTCTCCAGTGGAGAACATGCTTGGTTCCTCACCAGCTCCTGAGTTGTAATGGTGGGGGCACAATGTAAGTTCTTTGCCATGGAGAATCACATTGGCTCCCTCTCTTTCAATGGCAGAAGAAGATGATATTTTTACATTGCGCTTTTGACCTAGGTGGAAACTGGTTATTGATGAGATCTTACGATGTGGTCTTGTTTGGTTTTGCTGTTGCTCCTGTTGAATTGCACTATAATTTTTTTCTGACTTTTGTGTAGTTCATGGTAATAGCTCATATTTAATCTGTGTTTTATTTTATTATAATTGATGGCATGATTGTTAGCAGCCTTGAGGGACCTATAGAAATGGAAAGGTGGGCTAGAGTATTTTAGTAAATAATTGAGCAGTGCTGAGTCCATCCCCTTAAAAACTCTCTAGGATAAAATTGTTTTTCCCCAGCCAGTTTCCTAAAGGCAAGAGGGATGTGGAGTGGCATCTGGCACAAGGAGTTCCATAATGATGGTGCTACACCAACCCAAGCATGATCTCCAAGCAGCTGATGGTGGGAGAAAGATCCAGTAACCTCAGCGAGAGAATTTTGATGGGGATGGTTTGAGGACAGCATGTGTTGGGAGCCATTGGATTATTTTTTCCAAACCGCGGCTACTGAGGGCTACTAAGTCTCCCTTAGTAGTTCTAACTTGCATGGCTCGGTTAATTTTACAGTTCCCAAGGGAGTCTAGCTTACCACTGAACTGCTGCTCATTAGAATTCCTTTTTAGCAGCGCCCTGGAGGCTTGTGGCTTCAAATGGCATCCCTCATCAATATTTAAGGCCTGCCATTGCAAACGTGGTAGAAAGAAGCTCACTTTGTGGCTTGGAGAAGAAAGTGAAATGGTTTTGGAGGGGTAAAGAGACCTTGTCCTGAAGCATCACCTGTGAAGTTGGATAAACAAACCTGATAATGAATTGGTGGTCTTGCTTCCAGAGCTGTGTTCTGTGAACATAACCCGGTAGGCCCAGGAAAACCAAGGGAAATCAGGACATTGTTTTCACAGAGACACAAAGGAGAAAAATTGAGACAGGAGATGCTAGAAAGTTCCGGAAGAATGGTAGTTTCACCCTCAGAGAGCTACAGTTCCCACGATTTTTTGAGCGGGGGGAAGCCATCTGCTTTAAATGTGCAGTGGATGTGTTTGAAATGTTTGGTGCAGATCTGTCTTCTGTGTCACCAGTTTTAACTTGGGGTGTGTGGTGGGAGAGGACAAGCACTTCCCAGTTATCTCAGGAAGATAAAATAATTCAATCTCAATGGAAATGGCTATCATTGATGAAGGTGAAAGAGAAGTGCATGCATTTGTATGTATTTGCATGCATGTGTATGTTTACAGTGTGCGTGTGTTTATATGTCTATTCCCTCTCATAGAAATAACCATAGACATGCAATACAACTGTAACCACAAATCAACAAGCTCAGAAATACAGGGGAGGTAGGGTTGTGTATATGAAACTAGCAAGTGGATCAGCCTTGAGCTGTGTTTTGGTCAGTTACATATGATAGTCATCCACGGAACGTGAATTTAGCCACGAATTTCCAATTTTCACCCCCAGATTTGGTTGCAGTAGTATTTCATGTTTACGCCGATTCTTTTCTGCTTGTAATCCAGTTTACACATCAGCCGTAATCTTCAGGGGTCATCCCTTGCCAGTTGCAGAACCCAAGCAGCCAGCGAAGCCACAGAGCTAATTCTTTTTTTAAGTCCTAGAAGAAAATTAGCCATTACTTTGGTTAACAGTCAGTCTGATGTGACCTGACGCGTGACTGCCGTACTAGCTTGGGAGGGAAGTGTTTGGTCCTGATCTTTCACGCTAGACGAGCATATCGAAATTGGCTTTAGCATTTTGAAAAGGCCAAAGAGTTTATTTATATTTTATGCTGCAGATGTGCTATTAAGCAGGAAAGGATAAACACTGTGCGTGGAACCCTCTGGAAATGCATCTGCAGTTTGCTGAACAGCTAAGGACAGAGGGAGCTGCTTTACAGCGATTTCGGAATATTCTTGAGTTTTTAAAGCTTTTCAGATCACCCTGTGACCTGAACAGATGGTAGAGAGCTGGAAACTTGATCGCTGGCTTTGCTGTGCTTTTCTGCTGATGCCACTTTATAAATAAACCAGCAAACACTGGCAGGTAGTGCTACAATTCCCACAGTGGATTGTAATCCCCCGTTTTATGTAGCTCTGGGAATTGCAGCTCTGTGAGGGGCGTAGGAGGTGTGCAAACAATTCACAGCACCCTTAATAAACTGCCATTCCCAGGATTCTTTGGGATAAGCCATGACTGTTTAAAGTGGCATGATACTGTTTTGAATTTATATGTGCCCTCGGCCTCTGGGAGCACAGCCAGACATGTCACGGAAGTTTGGTGTCAAAGCTAGGCCATGGGCAGCATTCTAGAGTGATTCAGGAGCTGGGAACCTAGAGTCAGGGATCAGAAGGCATATCAGGGAGCAGGACTGTAAAATAAGCCACAAATCTGAAATGAAGAGCAAGACCAGAAATGGAAGACAGGCCAAAGCTCAGGCAGGGCTGCTTACTCAAGCGAAGTTCCCATGAAACGGGAAACCCTTGTGTTCCAAAGAGATACTTGCTCTTTAGGGCAAGAGTCATAGGTCAGTGCTAGAGCATGTGTGTTTTATTCAGGAGATCCCAGGTTCAGTTTATGGCATTTCCAGGTAGGGCTGAGAGGGACACCTGTCTGAAACCCTGGAGAGTCGCTACAACCATCTGCATTGCAGTCTTGGAATACAATATTTGTAAAAATAGCAAACATTACATATCACCACACTATATTATGTTACACCATTATAAGCTCTTTTACAATTTGGGAGGGGCAAAGTGGGAAAGCGACATCTCAGGAACTAATAATATTATGTTGATGGTTGCAGGGTAATAAAAATGGAAAAACTGCAGAGTCCTTGAGACACTGAGTTCCTGGAACAATGAGCTGTGGCAAATCGGCATGGCAGAAAAATTGACATACTAACTTAAGTTAGTTAAAAGTAAAGCCAATATATTTGATTTTTCTTAAAGCGTGGCAAGATTTTATCTCATATACAAATCAGGGACGTATTTAACACTATCAAAGCTTTTCATCAGATTATAGAAAAGAGATTAAGTTGATGAAGTATAATGGAAATTTCCAGGATGCTAATGGATCTTAAATATACGCTTACCTACCTATATGTAAAAAAAGGAAAAAGTGTTTAGAGCATTTTACCTTCTGACAGTAATTACGATGTAACTCTTTGTTGTTGTTTGGTTTTGTATTTTTTTTGGATGGGGGAGGGGGAGAAAGAAGGATTCATTCCTGCCAGCTCCAGGTAGGGATGGAAAAAAGTTGTCCTGTGAAACCCTGGAAACCTAATGACAGACATTATAGACAACACCAGAGGACCAGTGATCTAACTCAGTGTAAGGCAAATTCCTATGCTATCACTGACTGACGAAGGCCTCAGATAAGTCCCTCTGGAAATCGTGTTTCTTGAACCGTCAGCATGGTGTTTAGTTAGGGAAGGGGGATACAACCATTGTCAATGTGACAGTGGAATTGTTACCGATAGGGAAGGGTTGCGTCCAGAAGGAATTTCCCTTTGCAAGGATTTAAGAGCAGCAGCAATTACAATAGAGGGTTGAAGGTAGCAATGCAGAAAGAGGAGAGGCAGAACGAAAGCGGGGAAATACTGCAATTCAAGGACGTAGAAGAAGAAGAAGAAGAAGAAGAAGAAGAAGAAGAAGAAGAAGAAGAAGATGATTTTATTCATACCCTGCCCATCTGGCTGGGCTTCCCCAGCCACTCTGGGTGGCTTACAGCATATCTAAAAACATAATAAAAGATGAGCAAAAAAATTGAGCAATTCTCATTTAATAGCATACACCTTAATAGTCGACTACCCTCTGCACTTGCGCCATTAATAACCAGAAAACCAGATGGACATTTGTTCTGATTCAGCAGTAAACCACAGGTTTTCCCAGCAAAAGCAGCAGGGCAAAAGAAAAACCTCTCGGACCCATGCCTAGAAATCGCTGGACAAACGCAAGTGTGGATGATCCCAGAGACTCATTGGCAGAGATAACCCTGTAAAGCCCTGGCATCTGTCTCTCTGCTTCTGTGTTTCCACAACTACTGCTGTCTGGTGGCCAGTGTGTCATAGTGTCTGCAAAACATAGCTTGTTTATACAGAGGCTGTGGTGATGGTGGGGTTGAAAGTTTTTTATAAATATATAAAAGCAGATAAAACAACATATCTATATTAATTGCACATGGGATCACATTTGGTCCATGTGAATAATAATAATAATAATAATAATAATAATAATAATAATAATAATAATAAAAAATGAACACTTTTGCAATATGGCTCCCTTCCATAGAGTCAGAAAAAACATTTGATCTCTTGGGATATGCACCTAAATACTCCTGCGGGTTCTTTTCTCTTTCTCATCATAATTAGGTAAACTGCACAAAAGGTAAGCAGGGCCCAAAGGTAGGAAGGCCAGGTCAGATTATTTGTCTGTGTAGCCCAGAATTGCCTGTTCTGACTGGCAGCAGCTCTCCAGAGACCCGCCTTCCCCACCCCACCCTGTCCCCGTAGTTGTAGCCAGAAGTTCCCTACCCTGGGTCTCTAAGATCATCTGCTGCCAGACCCTTTTTAAGTGGGAATGCCAGGACCGGAGACCTTCTGTTCATAAACCTTGTGCTCTGCCACTGAACTATAGCCTATTAGGCGATGGCAAAGAGCTAAATGAGAATGAGCAGAGATTGTGAATACTACCTGGCTGAGATACCTGTACTGCAGTGTTGTGGAAGTCTGGCAATCTTCAAGTTCTTACCTCCATTGTCTGAGGCAGCATGGAGATTGTAGGAGGCTAGAATGCTGTTGCACTCATACTGCTGCTTGATAGCTTCTCATAAGCATCTGGCTGTCCCACTGTGAGACAAGGACGCTGGACTAGATGGGCTTCCTGTTATTCTTACCAGTTTCTCTTGCTTTTAATCAGGATAGTGTGGGCAGAGTCTGGGCAAGAATTGAGCTTCTCCTGGGCACTGTCCCTGCAAAGAGACGCCTTACATTTTAGGGCTTTTCTGCAGGATGAGAAAACTGGGTCTCAAGCACATTTCAGTGGGGTAATTCCCTTAAAATGCTTACCTGTAGTGGCACACCATGCTCTTCCTTCATGGATCAAACTGGGGTAACCTTGTTTAATCTTCAGCACTCAAAATATAAGGCAAGAGCCTGGCTTTGCACAGTGGATGGAGTATATAGCTGCTGAGCAAATAGTAAATCAATAAACTGAAAGGTTAACGAAATAGCAGGACAGTAAGAAAGGGATGGAACAGATAGCTTGCTCCTCTTTGCAACGTTTAGTTTTCTTAAAAAATAACATGAACTGTGGGCTCATGAAGTGCCACACTGAAGGTCAGGATGTTGCAGCGCTATCTTCACAACAAAAGTGCAGCTTTGTGCGAACCCCAGCAAAACCATGTAATAATGGTGCAGGCATTGCACTAGAAGCAGATTTTGCTAGAAGGGCAGTAAATTCTTCAAAGTGAAGGGTGAGCATCGCAATAGAAAACCGGTGAAATACTCAACAGTGGAGCGGTGAAAACACGATCAAAATATGGTTGGCGTAATACATTTTTAGCTAAAATGGCATGCAGTGAAAGCCAGCCAGCCAGCTCTGTGTTTCTGATGTTTGCCAGACTGCTTAATGCCACTACTAATGAAGGATTTTACACATCTTCATTTCTCTTTCAAGACACACAGGCCCAATTGTAGACACATCTCATCCATGGCTGCAATCAATACTGAGTATGCTTTGCACCGTGGACCCAAGTGGCATGTAATTATGAGACTGTATTGATTTCCCCGCAAAGAGGCTGCTAGCGTACAAAATAGCAGCTTGACTTTCAAATGACTGGACCAGCAGCCTTTTCTTTCCCTGAGAAAATTAACATGGTTTGGTGAAAGCTCCGAATTCTGTGCAGGGTCTTGAAATCGCATTGTAGCAACACTATCAGAAATGGGTCACTCTCCCCTGTTATAAATCTTCACCACTCCTGATTATTTTATGTGCAGCCCATTTGGCTGCCTGGGAAAAATATTTGGGACCCAATCCAGACAACTGCATGGGGAATTGGCTCTGCCCAGCTGGGCCTCAGTGCCCCTTCCTCCTGCTGAAAGGGAAATTGGAGATACCATATGTCTGCCTTTGGTCCCTCGCATGCATATGTTAGAATACAGCCATCTATGCATTTAACAACGTAAATCGGTATTGGAATTAGTATGGCTTACTTTTAAAAAAGTATTGGCGGCTTTAAAGAGCTGACGTGGTGTAGCTAAGAGACTGAACTCCCTAGTTTGAACCTGTCCTCTTCCGTCACGAATTCAGTAGCCCATCCGCATTAGGAGAATAATAATTACCAATGTTATGCATATGTCCTATTAAAAAATGAGTTGTCAAAGTATGGCTATTCCACAGTAAATGTCTAGTGTGGAAGTTGGCTGCAATGAGTTTCTTGTGCAAAAGTCTCCTTTTGTGCTGAACCCAGGCATCTCTCTACCAAGCGGGTCCTGATTCCCTGCATCCAATGTAAACACAATTCTTCAGTTTTTTATCACTCCAATATATTAGCTGTCTCTCAGGCCATGTGACGGTGCAAAATTATGTGCTATTCCCAGATACTTTTCCTCAAAGAGCTGAGCTATGCGACCTGTTTTAATTTAACAACAACAACAACAACATTTTTATTATTTATACCCCGCCCATCTGTCTGGGTTTCCCCAGCCACTCTGGGTGGGTTACAAGATATCTAAAAATATAATAAAAACATCATCAATCCTTAAAAACTTCCCTAAACAGGGCTGCCTTCCAATGTCTTCTCAAAGTCAGATAGTTTTACCTGTATATGTATGCTCATTGGAATTTGGTAGAAATGGTCAAGAAATGTTCCTTGAAATTGGTGAGGATATTTATAGCAAGAGAAATAAAAAGAAATTGTTATTTAGGGGAACTGAATTTAATTCTAAATTATATTCCGGAAATGTGGGAAATTTCAAGGGGTCAAAAAAATTGGATGTACCGTGCTATATTAGAAGCAAAAAACTTGTTTTGATGAATTGGAAAAGCCGCAAAAAGATTGAGCACATGGATTGACAATATGGACAGATTAGCTACATATGAATGAATTGCATGTCGACGCAAAATAAGAATGGATAAATATGAAGAAATCTGGAACGAATATTTAAGCGATAAGGCGGATAGTGGTGGGAAGTAGGGGGAGGAGAGAGAGGTGGGAAAATATTGTTAAAAAAGGTGTAGTCATAGGTATATCAATGTATTCAAATCTGAATTGTCAAATTGTGTTACTATTGTTGTTATGGTTTTTGTTGTATGTGTCTTTTGTAGTTGATGTTTATATTGAAAAAATGATGAAAGAAATTTCAAAAAACCCAAAAAACTGGATTATTTGTTCTGTGTACAGTATTATTATTTTCAGAGGGTGTTGTTGTTGTTTATTTTATTTTTTACATGCCCTCCACCTATGGGTCCCAGGGCCCAACAATTTAAAATGCAGTTTAAAACCATTAAAAAAACTTACAACCACAGAAAATAGGGTTGTATTTGCTCTAATGACCCTTTCATGCTATTTAAAATCTATCTATGTCTATTAGCTGTGATGGAATCTCCAGGTTCAGAATCAGATACCAGATGCTGGTGAGCCATAGCAGGAAAGGCGAGGTTGCCTTTGTGTCCTGCCTGTGAGTTTCCGAAAAGCACCTCGTTGGCCAGTTTGGGAAACAAGATGCGGAATTAAACACGACTTTCAGTATAATTCAGCAAAGATATTGTTAGCTTTGGTCCAAGTAGTACTGGGTGACACCCAACACAGAGCAAATCCGTTTCAGTCACACTTAACAAACTTGTATGTTTGAAACAGATGTTATATATGCATATACAGTGGTGCCGTGGTGCTCGAACTTAATCCGTTTCGGGAGTCTGTTCGATTCCCGAAACCATTCGAAAACCAAGGCATGGCTTCTGATTGGCTGCAGGAGCTTCCTACACTCAAGCAGAAGCTGCGTTGGTCGTTCGGCTTTCAAAAATGGTTTGGAAACCAGAACATTTACTTCCAGGTTTGCAGTGTTTGGGAGCCGATTTGTTTGGCAACTAAGCCGTTCAGGAACCAAGGTTTGACTGTAGTTTTAATGCTATTAATGTTCAGTTGCTTTTTAATTCCTGGTTTTCCCCCTCCATGTTTTTTTAACAGTTCTTGTTTTTAATCTGTAAGCTGCCTTGAGTCCCGTATGGGGGGAAAGGTGGGGTATAAATAAATACATAATAATAATTACTAAAAACCAAGTTGTGTCATAAGGGTCTTCTGACAGTGGGTGGCCCAGAGGTGACATCTGCACCCAAATTGTTCCACGCTTACTGAATTTGCTCTGTGTCTAGGCTTAATGGCATACAGGACTGTTTCATTACCTTTACATCTGTTCAGCAGCTGGTGTGGTTTAGTCCCTCTGGTTCTCTGCAACAGGGTGGCATGATGTATCTTTTCACCGCATTAGACAGAATAGGTGGGTTTGCTGGGGAAATCGTGGCAAGTTGGTGCCTCTGACATTGTATAGCCATGGGCCAAATTACCTTGTGAGACCGCTTCCTGATCTGGTGTGCTGCTTGTTCCCCTGAGATCTTATATTTGTACCGGCAAACAACTAAAGCATTTGCCCTTTTTCCTCCTTTTTTCTTTTTGCTTTGTTCCTCCCCTGCCTCCTCCCCCCTCCCACATTTCTACAGCAGCAAAGGAGGGAGAAAGAATTAAGGAAACAGCAAGAGAGGGAGCAGCGGCGGCATTATGAGGAGCAAATGCGCCGAGAAGAGGAGAGGAGGCGTGCCGAGCATGAGCAGGTAACCCGCATCTCCTCCAGGATGAATCTGCTTTTAATGGATGAACCTGCTGATTTCCAAGGTTGGAACTCAGTTTTGTCCCTGTGCGTTCGCCCAATATCAAGCTGCTGTTACATGCAGTTCCCTGGCATATGTGTTGTCATCGAGCACATGCTTCTGATCATCATTGCATTTTTAGGTGTACCCTTAAAACACCATGCCTGCATCCCCCTACGAATCTAATGTTGTTCTTTGATATGGTTCACATAAAGGTGTAAATGATGGATTTGCCATTTGAGTGCTTGACCTCCAGTGCCAATCTCACCTGAGTGAACCCTTGCAGGTGCTTTGTAAAAAAACATTACCAGCAGCTGCACAGTCTTACATGTGATGGCTTGCTCAGACATTTGTTTCCAACATCTTCACTTTCACTTCCAGCTGGCATTTCAGAGTCACCGCTGATTCAAAATAAGCATTAAAGTGGCTTAGTGACTCTGCCCTTGGAAATTTAAGAAACCGTGTTTCATTCATTACACTTGTGTGCTCTGTTGCTTTCACTGCCAAACTCTCAGTCACTTGTTCTGCGTTGATTCCTGTCCATTATGTGACTCGCCAGCTCACTAACTAATGCAATAAGGCTGGATATCTTCTTCTCACAACCACTTCCTCTCTGCAAAAAAAAAAAAAAAAAGTTGGTGATTTCTCTCTGGATGCTTTCTAGCTTTCAGTGGGGAATATGTTTAGAATTGACTCAGGTATCTATAATGGACTCTTCAGTTTATCATTACTGGAATGTGCTGCAGTGAGCCTCAGGCTCACACACTCTCCTCTTCCAGCATGACCACAGAGAGGAGAACGGCAGATTTTGCTTTCATGTTTGATTAACTACTGTTTAGTGTTACACCCTGAGCTAAACTTGTTAATCTTAACTATGGTTTGTTTGAAACGAGCCACCTTCACAACCCATGGTTTGCAGCTGGCTTGTTTCAAACAAAACACAGTTAAGATGTACTACAGTTAATTTGGATGAAATGGCAAGCCGTGCTTACTCAAAATAGAAGCAAAAGGTGCCAAACTCTTTGCAGTCATGATAGATAGTGGGGAGTGTGCCAGGCGTGGAACCTCTTTCCTGATACAGACATCAACTGTAGCTTACCTGCAGCTGGTGTTGGGCAAGGTGGTAGCAAAGTTAGGAGTGTACAGGTGTACTAATGGCAGTAGAAGATGGACTCCATCAGTGCATTCACACAGCTCTGACCTCACTGCTACTCTGTCCTGCCCAAGTGCTGCCCTGGCAAGCTGCCATGGTGGTGATATTGGGAGGGCAGCACCATGGCTCTTGCCCACCACACCAACTGCTGCTGGTGTGTGCCAGCCCAGGAATTGCTCCAGCTCATGCTCATCAAGATAAACCATGGTTTATCATTATCTGTGAGTACAGTCTGTTAGTAAACAGGCAAGGTGGTCTGCATCCTGCATTTTTTGGCCAATGTCAGAATTTAGGGTGAGTTGCAACATTCAGAATGAGTTAATGTAAGATGATTTGAATTTTATGATGTTAAGATTTTGTTTATATTTGTTTTACTGTGTGTTGTAGAACACATTGTGCTCTTTGGAGGATAACGATATTTATTTATTTATTTAAACATATTAAGTAAACAAAATACAGAAAATAAAGAAGGAATTTATTAATATTGAAACTGATGATTATATTAAATCTCAGCTTTCAACTTCGTTTTCAAAAAGAGAAGTATGTTTCCAGCCCATCTGGCATGAAGACGGGGTTGAAGTGCCTGATAAACAAAATTTCAAGACCAGAGGCTGTATGGGCTCTTTATAGAAAAATCTTACAGCCATCATATTCCTACCCACAATGCCATGATGATGAGCCGCACCCAGATAAACCACACAAAATGAAAAGTTGCACCTTTATAGACATATTTCAGCTTTTCTTGGTGCAGGAATTGGGTCCTTGAATCAAGCTTGGAGGTAGCCAGGTCAGCTAACCTGTGACCCTCCAGATGTTGCTGAACTGCACGTCCATCAGTCACAGCCAGCCTGGCCTATGATCAGGGATGATGGGTGTTTTAGTTCAGCATCAGCTGGTGGTCCATGCGCCCTCCCTGCTTTTAAAAAATAGCAAGTCTGAGTAGAATGCTTGTTCTCAAATTGGTTGAACAACATCTGATCAGATTTCTTTAAAGAGCTTTTCACCAGTGGTGGTTTGCATTTCTGTTCAGTTTATCAGATGATTTATCCCTACCTCTCTTTACAGAATTTGGGTAACTGTGGCACAGAAATTGCCTTCCTTATTTTATGCATAACATACAGGCAGCCCTGAATGTTACTATGCCGTCTACTTTGTGGTATCTTAGCAGCAAGCAGAAGTTTTTTCAAAGTTGCACGGTGTTCATCCAAATGCTTTACATCACAATAACACTGCATTCCCTTTGGTTCCTCTCCTTAATGTTTCTGCGGTTCTTTCTTCAAATTTCAACATGTGGCCACTTCTTTCTCTTTGAAATTACGGTTCTTTCTTTTTCTCTCCTTTTTTTCTGCTCCCTGCTGCGCACCCAGGAATACATCAGGCGACAGTTAGAGGAAGAACAGAGGCAGTTAGAGATCCTGCAGCAGCAATTACTGCAGGAGCAAGCTCTACTTCTGGTAATGGGGAGTCAGGATCCCTGTCGCATCCTTTGCCCAGCCCTTTCTGTGTAGAATGAGACTGCATGTTATTAGCCAAATGTGTAACCGGGCCTTCAGACTTATAGGGTTGCCATCTCTTTTGGAGACTTGCCTTTCTCCTGTACAGTATAAATCTGAGTGCCTTAATTTGTCCAAGCATTGGCATTTGTAATATTTATTAAATTCCCAACACATTCAAATGTTTTGGGGCGCATACAGTAATGGAATGGCCGGCTGGTAGTCCAAGGGTTGGCTCTAGCCCAGGAAGCCATTTTATTTGGCCCTATCTAGTTTGAGTCTGGGCGCATTGTTAAAAAGAGATAAATATCCTAAGCCCTAACTAGATGTTACTTCAGAGCTTCATGCTCAGCTCTATTAGTGTATTTTAAAGGTAAAGGTAAAGGTACCCCTGCCCGTACAGGCCAGTCGTGACCGACTCTAGGGTTGCGCGCTCATCTCGCTCAAGAGGCCGGGGGCCGGCACCATCCGAAGACACTTCCGGGTCACGTGGCCAGCGTGACAAAGCTGCAACTGGCGAGCCAGCACCAGTGCCGTACACGGAAATACCGTTTACCTTCCTGCTATAAAGCGGTACCTATTTATCTACTTGCACTTAGGGCTGCTTTCGAACTGCTAGGTGGGCAGGAGCTGGGACCGAACGACGGGAGCTCACCCCGCCGCGGGGATTCGAACTGCTGACCTTACGATCAGCAAGTCCTAGGCACTGAGGTTTTACCCACAGCGCCACCCGCGTCCCTATTAGTGTATTTTACTTCTTCTTAAAAGCAGCTGCTAGGGCAGGAACCATTTGGATCAGAGGCATGACATTGATAGAGGTTATCCCCTTCCCCTCTCCATGCCACAGCCCCAATCCAAATCCACTCCTGGCTGCTGGTAGCTACAGAAAAGAAAATAAACAGGCAAGGATCTGCAGCTACTAGCATCTCTAGGGGAGTTAATTTAGATTGAGTGCACCCACAGCACAGAGGGAAAGGAAATTTTCCCCTTGATATTTGCACCAACATACCGGACTGTTTAATTTTTTATAGTAATAGTCACCTGCTATCTAGAGCTGGCCAGATTAAGGATTAAACATATATAGTCTGAAATGAGGATTAAGCACATATAGTCTGAAATGCAGTATTCCGTCTACTGCTTCTAGGACACCCTTGTTCATAGGAAAGCATGTGTCTTCTCCCTGAGTTACAGCCTGTGAGAGTAATATTGAAGGGCAGGTGGACTACCAGTGACCAGGCTTGAAGTTACAAAACCAAAAGGCTCAGAATCAAAGTAGTTCTTGATTAAAACAACAACAATTTTAGGTGGCAGTCCTAAAAGTCTAGGCCAATGTGAGTGTGGAGAGTCTCGTTCAAGAATTATTTTGCCAACTCTTACCCAGGTTCACTCCCGTCCCCTGGCAAGGGAATTGTCCAATTCTCTGCTGTGCTAAGGATAGCGTGCTGCAATGGTTTCTTCTTTGAATGCAAGCACTGCCACGCTCTGAATGTTTTCGTTGCCTTTCCGCCAATAAATGGAGCAGCCATTGCTGTGCACGTCTTTTCCTCTGCTCAGTCCGCTTCTAGAACATCCTTCATTTTCATGGAAGGAACAGGCCTCTGCTGTGTTTATTGCAAAGCTATTAATTGAAAGCTACTGGCACTGTGTGCTGGAATACAATCTAACTGAAACGTACTTGCTCCCTGTAATCTCTTCTTGGTTTTATAGGATTCGACGGCATATTTCAGTTGCAGGCTGCTTAGCTTTACATTCCTGACAGAAACATTTTTGCACTGCTTTTTCATGCTGTTTACAGTTTTGACATGGTTTATTTGCTGAATTTCCTGCATATATCCTCTTCCCTTTACTCTCCGCACCCTGCCACTTAAGCTAAATTTATATCTTGTCTTCATTTTGGATGTGAATTGTTATTCTTTTCATTTTTCTTTTAAAAAAACAGTATTATATTTATCAGTGCTGTTGGAGAGGTCATGGCTTGTTTCCCTCTTCCCAATAGATCCATTAATTTATACGACTGGACAACATATGCTAGACATTCCCCAACCTAGAGCTCTCCAGATGTGTTGGTCCACAGCTCGCATCATCTCAAACCATAGGCCATTTAGCAGGGACTGATGGGAGTTTGAGTTCAACATCTGCAAGGCAATAGGTTGGGAAAGACTGGCATATGCAAACCCTTCATTGCATAATGTTTCCCTCCATCAGTTTCATAACCATAGGAGGGACAGAACTTCTAGGCTATAAAATTACAAATTGGACCACTAACTGAGCAAAGCAGCAAGTTTAAAATAAACTATTTAGAAAGAAATACGCTGCCTCAGTAACGGGTTTTCCAGACTTTTCTCTGGGCATGCAGTGCGTTCAAGCTAATTTTCAGATAACCCAGTGGTACCATCCAGATACCAAATATGCATGATTTAGGAGGCATGCTTAGACTACAAGCTTAAACCACTTCCACACTTGTTTCAGACTGTCATAATTTCCCAACAAAATGTGATGGTTTTGTGAGTATACCCCGCTTCCCCCAAAGTTGTCACATTTGATGGAGAAACCTGCTTCAACATCTGCAAGACCCAGGCCCATTTGGTCTCTTAGGGTTACTACATCCTTGCTATTTGGGCTTAAGTTTCCACTTGATATGTATCTGTGTTTGCCTTTTGTTGTTTCCCTCAACACCATACTGGCTGTGTACCTTTCAAGCTGCCATGCTGCTTCTAAATATTTGTTTGGCTTACATGTCTTGGTAGGAATATAAGCGCAAGCAATTGGAAGAGCAGCGGCAGGCAGAGAGGCTACAGCGCCAGTTGCAACAGGAGCGGGATTACCTGGTCTCCCTGCAACAACAGCAGCAGCAACAACAGCAGAGGCAGGACCAGAGACCAGCCGAGAAGAAGCCCCTTTACCATTACAAGGAAGGGCTAAATGCCAGTGAGAAGCCAGCGTGGGCAAAGGAGGTAGGAATGGCCGTGTTTTCTGTTTTGCACCTTTCCCTGGGGTAGGAAGAAAAAAATCAGTGGAGCCAAAGACATTTACAGTGTTTTGCAAATATTTTCAGTGCTGCCAAAAAAATAAATAAACCCCTTCCCCCCTTTTAAAGCTGAATATTCAAAACTGCTACTTCACCTGCATTGCATTCATTTGCCCTCTGATGTCATCACAGACCCAAATCTGATTGGCCACATGGTGTTGTTATATGATGGCATGATCCCTGATTCATCCGTATGACTAATCCAGGGAGCAAGAAGCATCAGCAGTGAGGAGAAATGAAAGGAGACTGTTTGCACTATTGTTTCAAGTAAATATCTGCCCTATTGAAATTGCTGGTTTTTATTTGAAAATTAAAACTGGACAATGTTTGGTATAGCTGTAGTAGAAATACTATATAACAAATACTGTAAAAAAAAAATGCAACCCTTTTAATACCTGTGTTAGACAGTTGCATGAAGTAAAGTCCTAGTTGTGGAGATTTGCTTGGAATCCGTTGTGAGGAATGGTTCCACCATGCTCCCCTCAATTTGCTATCGTTACTCAAGAGTGCTTAGATAAAAGCCTTGTTACATGCAGGTTGAAAAGGGGCTTTAGTACATAAGTCTAGCGTTCATGAATGGAACCCACAGAAGACTCACTGACATCACCTTATGGTAGAAAAAATGACTCCACTAAGTGGATTTGAGATTCTCATGTCAGGTGAATGAGGCATTGAGCTATAATTAATTGTGTGAGGAGCGCAACTGCGCAACTGTGTAGCAACCCTCATGAACACCTCTCTGAATGCCACTGTTGTGCAAATCCATTTCTCAGAGGAAGTAGTCCGGAGGGTCCTTTTGGCCAATCTATGGCCTATCTTCGGCATTAATGGTGACCAGCTGATGAAGTTAATTCGGGATGAGTTTGCCATCAGCCTCTCATTTTGTTTTAAGTATCATAGATAGTGCACAGTTGCTCCCATTTTCTACTCACAGCATTCCAAAAATTCCCCAGGTACCCCCTCACATAATCTATAGATGCCATAGAAAAATATAATGGATCTTAGCCTTGAGCGGGGAGAGGGGAGAAAAAAGAAGGGTGTGTGTGTGTGTGTGTGTGTGTGTGTGTGTATTGGACATCCAATTTGCCTGTCCAACACCATTGTCTATAGGTGCCCACAGTGTCATCCTGGCTGATCCCCCACAGGTGGTCACTCTGGAGTATCAGTACTGTACTGTAGGTATTGTGTTTTGAGACCCACCCCAAAAGGTACTTACGGGGGGTGGGGTGGTTTCTGCTGTAATGCACAGGAACTGAACCTAGATCAGTGGCTTTCAAACTTTGTACGTTAGGGAGCCCTTTCCACATATATTCACGCTCTGAGCAACATTTCCACATCTGCCGCAAAAACCTCAGCACATCACAGAAATCTCTTAGATACGTTCTAAGGTGCATACTCAGTTCATGTGAGGATATTGTCCATGTCTGATGGATCTCAACCACTGCCTGACATGAACAGAGAGAGGGTGCTGTTGAACACACTCTGTCCTTGTGGCAGGATGTTGCTGGATAATTCAAGTCAATGGCGGGCAAACAGCCTTTCTAGGAAGCTGCTCTGTTACCGATCTTCATGTTGAAGAGCTCAGGATCCCCCAGAACACAGTTTGAAAACCACTGGCCTAGACCGTGTTAGGAAGCTGCCTTCTGGCCTAGCATATCAGCAGCTCTTTCATCATGCTATGGGTGCCATCCATTTCTATTTATTGCCTGATTGGCCACAGTTCTGTATGAAAGTCTTTCTCTGCACGTCGTGCTTCACGAGCTGGTTCATCTTCTCCTGTGACCCTGTTGCATGTAATTTGTCTTGACGGCTGCTTATTTGTTAACTTGCTAAGGCGAGGGGGGGGGGGGGGACTTGAAAAAAGAGGACAAAGCTTTGAACACCAGCCCCAGTTTGTTTTTGTGGCTTATTACTGATGATGTCTGCTGATCGGTCAAGGTCAGGAACCGCCTGCTCTTATCTCTGCCGTAACTGTGCCAGCTGCTGAATAAGAAACTAGCATCCCCCACACAACACGGTTGCCCTGAAAGAAGGTATTGCCCGTTCAAAAGGAGATCTTGGGTATCACTAGAGTATGGTAATTGCTATCACTTCAAAAGCTTCTTGTCTGTTGCAGACTCTCCGTTTGCAGGAGTGTCCTATACACAGCTCTGTTTTATGATGTAGAATTTAGATTCCTGAAAATCGCCACTATCATTTTCATTTCTTCTTATCTGAAAAGCAGATTTCTTGCCCTTGTGGCTGTGGGAATGTGTGCTAAATGGGACTAGGAGTGGGGAACTTTGTTCACGGATGGAAACACCTGCATTGCATAGTTTTGTGTGCAATGGGAGCAACTTCCTCGTGGAAGTAGCCCTCATCTAGCAGCTGCATTTGATTGCCCTGCAGATGTAATGGAAAGAGACTCAAAATCCAAATGCCTTTTTTGTCATTTCTAATGGGGGGGGTGTGTGTTTCTCTTTCTCCTCTGTCAGTCAAGGAGCACTGAAATTGACTAGACCAAGTGACAACAGCTTCTATACTAGTCATTTTCATACCTAGAGGAAGGGAAGCGAAGAAGGAGGGTTCCTGAAAATCCTGAGCAGGAAGCAGAGCATACTGTTGAATTTAATTGATTTTTAATGAAATTACTTGTGAAATGCTTGCAGCATTTTTGCACCCACACGGCCCTCATAGCAACTGACGATAGTCAGACAGATAACTGTAAAAAGTATAAAAAGGGCAACCACAATGACTGAAATGTTGGAGCAATTTGCTTATGGGGGGGTGAGAATATCTCAGCAGTAGCCAACATGGATTACATGTTCTAGCATCCCTGACTACTGGCCTCGCTGCCTGGGGCTAATGAGAGCTGGAGTCCAACAAAATCCAGCGGGTACTATGTTAGCTACTTTGGAGGCTTTTTAGTTGAGGGGGAAAAGGTGACTAAGCAGGGTGTGATGGAGCTTTATACAGTTATGAATGCTTAGAGGGATTGGATAGAGAGACTGTTTTCACTCTCTCTTAACTCTGGAGTTCAGCATCATGCAATGGAATTGATTGGGCAGACAAAAGAAAATACTTAACTAACTTGGCAGGTTCACTGCTGCATGAGACAGTGTGATGACCATTGGCATAGCTAGCTTTTAAAATGGGATTAGAGCAATTTATGGAAGACAGGTCCATAATAGCGATCAGAGTGAAGGTCCCACTGAATGCTGGTCGCTAGGTGGAGGGGGCCAATGGGAGAGGGCTGGTGCCTTCATGCTCTCCTTGGGAAGTTCCCAAAAGCATTTGACTGCCCACTGTTAGAAATGGGATGCTGAACAAGACGTGTTCTCCATGTGTTCCATTCAGGTAGCTATTAGGCATTCTCTGCAAAATCAGCCTTGCTGAAGAATGCTGGGCATGTTCTGAGTGACCTTCTCTCACCTGTGAGTTAGACCAACTAGCTTCCATGCAACCCTGGATTGGAGCTGAACTTTCCAAGCAGGCAGGAGCCCTGGTACTTCTTTTGTTAGAAGCTAATCATGGTGAAGGACATTTGCCAATAATTATATACTCGTGCGATTAACCAAAAAACGTGTGTTTTAATAGTTTGATTTCTGTAATCCTGCTTTCCCAGGTACATCAGCGAGCTTTTAATAACCCACCAGTTATTCCAGCTAAGCAGAACCACAGTTTCGTGCCCCAACAACTGGTGACTTATGTTACTGACAAAGGTGTTGCTCCACAATCCAACTCTAAGCCCCTTATTGTTAGACCTCGTGGTAGACAAAACCAACGAGCATTAGACCCTCACAGAAAGGACTTTCCGGACTCTGCTAAGCAAACACTCTGGGTGCCTGTTATTAAGATCTCCATGCCAAGTCCACAAGAAGAGCTAAAGAATAGACCCATCTTTATAGACCCCAAAACCAGTCTTGGTTTTCATGAGCAGTTGGGGGGAAATGTCATGAAATCCCCCAAAGGGTCTCGGTCGCATGGGTGCAGTCCTGAGAGGCAAATGAGATTGGAGGTCAAGTGTGTGTCTTCTCCCCACCTTCCAGAAGGAGGTAAGCCACCACTGCCTCCCTATAAAATCAAAATGAATTTCCAAGAACACAATGTGGACAAGGAGAGGAAGCAACTCCATTCTCATCTGCACCCAAGTGTCATTACCTCTTCGAGGAGTGTTCCATCATTATGCAATATCTCGGCAACACTTGATAACCTAGATCTGAGTGCTTCTAGCCCGGCATGCCTCTTGAGAAGGATGAAGATACAAGCTGATGAGAAGAAGAAGCATCATGCATCTTTGGAGAGCCTCTTAGAACGTCGCCAGTTTCCCACTGGGGTCCATCATGTGCAGATGCAGAGGGAAAGAATAGGGCGAAGCATGGAAGAGCTTCTTGCTCCCTCTCTGGATCTTTGTCCACAAACTTCTCATCTGAATGTACCCAACTTGGCATCTTTGTCTTCTAGCTCTCGCTCAGCATCTTTAAATTCCCTTTCATTTTCTTCCAACTCGGATCTGATTCAGTCTTCTAAATCTTGCCAGGGTAATTCTTCTTCTGGCATCGCTTTGCAGATGCCTCTGGGTTCATTTTCTAATTCCTCCTGTTGGTCTTCCAAACTTCCTTCTCGGGTATCTCATGCGAAGCAGTTTCTGGGTGTGCATGTTCATAACTACATATCTCTGTCTTCGAGCACACCTGACTTGAGATATGCTAGGCAGCGTCACTAAAATGAGCCGGTGAGTGATTTCTCTCACCATTGCCAATAAGCTCTTGCCATTCTATAAGCTGGGGCTTGCTCAGGGGCTGGTGCCGTGGTGGAAGCAAATTGTATCGAGCCAGGGAACTGGGTGTTGCTTTGCTTTGTTTATACAACTTCTGGGGACTCCCTGGGCCTCATAAGTCTTTGAAATTATTTTGCAAAACCGACAGCTGCAAAGTCAAGTCAATTAATGGGTTAGGTAAATCAATTAAAAACATTTTGTTTGACTAAAAAGCCCCTCCCTTTGAATATCTGTAGCTGATTCTTTTAAAAAAGATTTTTAATACATATACTGACAAAAAACATGGAGGCCAGTTTAATTGACTGAAACGTGTTCTTGATAGGCTCGTTTCCTTGCTACTCAGAATTTAGCTGTTGGAAATAAATAAATGGAATATAGCTTCTATTTGGGACCTTATAGTTCTTTTAGGTATCCAGGCCATAAATGAGTAGTAGAAATAAGGCATACCAGAAGTTGCCTGATCAGACAGTATGTCCATTTATCCCAGTATTATCTTTTCTAGCTGGCAACAGCCCCCCAGGATCTCTGGTGCAGATCTTCCCTATTACCTGCTTGCTGATTCGCTTCAACATGCCAGGAACTGAACCTGGATGTTTCTACCTTTGAAACATTTGACCTATGCTATGGCTTCTTCCCAAACTGATTAAAGGCCACAAATTACGTGGCAGTGCCTTAATCATGTGCATGTATTACAAGCCACTAGGAGATCTTCCATCTTTATCAAGGGGAATACTAACCTCTTCTTTTCTATAACTGTAATAGAGTAAGTGGTGTATTTCTAATAATCTCAAGAACTTATTTCCAAAAATAAGTTCACCTTTGGCATCCTGCCACACCCTTACTGTCTGTATGCTCATATCTTTTTTGCGAACTGCCCTGAGACCTCCGGGTATAGGGCGGTATATAAATTCAATTAATAATAATAATAATATATTTTAAATTTTCTGTATGATATTATACCTCAGTATAACAACCATATGATTATATGCTATGATTTTAGGTGATTGTTTCAATCCAGTTTTCCACATATAAATCCACATATCTTTTCCTATTTGCTTTTTTAACCTAGTAATTGCCCCCCCCCCCTTTTCTTGGAACAGTAGAGAAACAGACACACACACAACACACACACACACACACACACACAGCCCTTTTCTCTCTCTCTCTCTAATGCTCAGCTGTAGTTAATGTAAACCAAGGTTTTAAAACAGCCAACAAACCATGGCTTATGAGTTTGGTTTGTTCTGGTTTGTAAACTGCACTTAAGGTGAACAATCAAGTAAACCATGGCTTAGTGTTACATGCACAATATTTTTTTAAAAGAGTTTTGAGTTTCAAAAGTAGTTTGCTATGCAATGTATCCAGCAATACACAAAACCACTTCTGGATATTCAGAACTTATTGTAGAGTTCTTTTGATCCTGGCCTAGATCAGGATCCAAAGGATCCCTTGCTTATTTTTGCTCACTTGGTTTAAGTACAATGTCTTTAAAAAAAAGAAGAAGTATAATTATAAATTTTGAAAATAGTGATGGGTGCTCACTTGAAAATCAGTGACCATTCCTTTTGAATGCTGAAAAACCTTTGAGGGACTTTTCAAGCATTTGAGAGGAGCACTTGCAAGGAGGCAGTTTCCCTCCCTCAGCTACACTGCCTGCTACTCCCTCCTCCAAGGGGGAAAAGCTCCATCTTCCCAGCCAAGATAGCAGATGGCTGAAGTCTCGAAAAATGAGAGAGGCACAGTGCACCTCTCTCACTATCCAAAGCTAATCGCTACCTCATGATCTGGGAGCTTGTGGCAGGCTGCGATATCAGGTGTCACGGAAAAAGGTCCAGCATCCAAAATGCCCCTTTTGGAGTGATGGCATGTGATGCAGGGAACATAATGTTGCAGGAATCAATGGTTAAGGAGTGGGGATTGCTTAATATTACTTGCGTGCTCAAATTGTGATGAAATACTGATTGAGAAGAAGAATCAAATATGTTTTAAAATTACTTTCAAAATGTGATTGCCTTTTACACTTTTGAACTTTTTATTGTGATTGTGAAATGGTTTCCACCAGTTCATGAGAGTGGTGGACTTGAGGAGCCTCTTCCTGTATTACCACTGCACCTGAGACTGATTAGAGCATAAATAAAGGCTAAACTCATCTTACTGCAAAGTGTGGTTTGTTCAGTTGTTTGCCTAAGAGTTATTTTTATAAACGTGGAAAACTTTGCAAAGCATATAAGCTGCTGGGGCAGCAGTAATCTTTTAATACAGCAAACGGCGTTTCCGTGCGCTTTGGCTTCTGTCACAATATTCCGTTGCACCAGAAGCGTTTTAGTCATGCTGGCCACATGACCCGGAAAGCTGTCTGTGGACAAACGCCGGCTCCCTCGGCCTGAAGCGAGATGAGCGTCACACCCCATAGTCACCTTTTACTGGACTTAACCGTCCAGGGGTCCTAACCTTTACCTGTTTACTCTTAATACCACCTGATCTTAAATCCATTTACATGGAAATAACTCCCATTGATTTCAGTTACTTCTAAGTGCATTCAGGACCATATGAAACTATCAGGGAAGCATTCCATTGATGGAATCTGAACTTTAGACTTGAAGACACATCAATAACTTTCTTGTGAAACAGATCTACTAAGCAAAAGACTCAGGTGTCTGTTCACTTGCCAGGTTGTGGAAATACCATCGGTTAAAATATTTGAAGGGTAATACAAGTGCATCTCATACTCCACTCTTTGGATTATTTGCATTGCCTCCTTAGTCCACTGAACATCCCACACATTCCTTCAGGAGACAGGTTTTAGTCTGGCCATCTTTGGTCTAGACTTGAACGTAGGCATGTTTCCTGAAATTCCTTGGAGACCTATTGAAATAATGCTGTCACCCGCTAGACGTCATCCCGATATTTATGCAGATGCATCTTTGTTCTGAAAACATACCGTTTCTTATTCTGTCTCCCAACTTGCCTCATTTCCATGTGCTGCTGCTCAGTAGCCTTAAGATGCTGACAGCCTAACCCTAGATAACCCATCATAGCTGATTTACAATGCAGTACTGTATCTTTTTTGGATTGCCAAATGCTGTAGGTGACAATTCCTACCCCCAGATGCCCTTGTTAAACCTTTTGGGGGGAGGAACTACTCCATACCTAGCTTCTTAACATTAAGCTGATCTTCTTGAAAGCCACAACTGATTCAGTTACGTAGGCTGCTCTTCCAGATCAAGCTCATTTCACAACAAAGTGGTCGTGAGCATTCAATGATGACATCCAAAGCAAAGGTTATTTTAATCCTGTTGTCCTGTGGTAGTTTGCTGCCAAAGATGATTTGGCCCCCATGTGGAGTTATTGGAGCCTGTCCCAGAATGCACTCTACATTTACTCTGGGAGCAGAGGACAAACCAGAAGTTCCCAAATATTTGGCCAACTCTATCGACTACTTCACGGTCATTCGGAGGACGGCAAGCAAGAACAGAACTACAGAGGGCCAAATAAAATATTTACCCGGGGCATTTATTGCTTTGTAAAACCACTAAAATTATGCCCTGATGTAATATATTGGCATGGTAATTTGTACGTAAAATGTGTGAAAGTGCTTTTTATAATTGGATAATTTAATTCTCCCTGCTGGGTCAATGAGAGGCAGCCAGTATCGAAGACTGCAGGCTTAATTTAGCGAGGGGGGCGGGTACACACGTCACTGTAGTGGCTCAGCCTTCTGTGGAGGGGAGACGTCCTTTCAGAGGAGACAGTGGGAGATCTTTTTATTCCTTGTCAAATTACCTTTAGACTTCTTTTCATCACAACTTTGAAACAAGCAACCAATCCCTTTCTGATCAGCTTGTCAGTCCCTTCTTTTAACTGCTGCTCCAGGTTTTGTGTTGTGTAAGAGGATTTTTTGTAAGAGAATCTTCCCCGCTCAGGTGTCCCCTCCCTTTTTTTTTTCTTTTTTTTTGAGAAGTCATCTCAGTATTTTGGGGGCAGCCAAAGAATCAACAGAACTCTGTTCAGAAACTATTCTCTCTCTTGAATGTAGTCAGGTTGTTTAAATATAGCCAACTAACAGTCATTCCACCTAAAGTTTATCTAGTGTTTAAATATAGCCAACTAACAGTCATTCCACCTAAAGTTTATCTAGTGTTTGTTTTTGCTATTTTGAGAATCTCTTTGTAGCACAACTGTAATAAGAAAACTGAAGAAGCTTGGTAAGCATCCGCTTGGTGATGGTGTAAATTTGCATATAAAGATACGAGCCTTCTTGAAATTAAACACTTGATGTGATTGTTTGCGTTTGACTCAGATCTGGAATTAGATTTTGTCTGAAATGATTTGCTTTCTTGATGTTTCTATGTCAACATAATATCTTTTAATCAAGCTTCATCACTGGATTTTGCAGACAAGCACATTGCCTTCTCTTGCTGCCATATTGTGTCACTTTTTGAAATCTCACTTAAAGCATTTCTTTTGTCATTTGTGGTATCAGAAGAGGTAAGGCTGCTCTCAGAATGCAGGTTGTGGTCACTGGGTTCTATCGCCTCTAAGCCAGCATTTCCCAAACAGAATCCCAATTATTTTCCGACATAAAACTGAAATCTTACTTTCACAATGTAAGAACTCCCTGTCCTCTGGAGCGCCTACCACCTTGTGCTTCTGTGTGAGTCTCTGTTCAGGACATGCCTCCTCTGAGGTCAAATCATTCTGCTGCATTTTTACATGTGGGGAAAGGCCCAGAGCTCATTTTGCACGCAGAAGGTTCCAGATTCAATCCCTGGTATTTCCAGGTAGGCAAAGACTCACCCCTGAAATCCTGAAGAGCCTCGGCCTATCACTGTATACAATACTGAGCCAGATGGACCAATGATTTGACTTGGTATAAGGCAGCTTCCGGTGCTCCTACCCTACCAGACATTATTTGGCCAGCATGAGCAGTTATTGGAACCTTTCACCAGAAGTTCCCTATATTGAAGCAATTGTCTAATCAGCCGGAGCTGGATGGTAGGAGGCAAGGCCAGAGCAGCAATTCATACAGGGATTCATTAGGCAGCCTCCTTTTGCAGGCAGGTGCTTCAGGCTCATAAAAGCTTGAGTCTTTTAATTCTGTTTCTCTTGGCCCACCAGCAGTTTTCTAGTACACCCTGGCACGCAGTTTGGAAATTTTGGCTCTAAGCTTTCATTTGCCAACGTTACCTTCTGGCTATGCACTCTTACCGCTGCCCTTGCCTTTCCGAAACCAAAAGCAGAGGTCATAGCAGTGACCTGTACGTTGTCTGTTGGTTTCATTATGCTGCCTATGCTGTACCCTCTCTGTACAGTCTTTGGAATCGCCAAAACCAAAGAGGTCATTCCCTGGGAGGAGCCTGGTATTCTCCGCCTTTGCATGCCCTCCTTGTCAACAACCTGCTCCTGTTTCTGTGGGGCTTGCTAATTTTGCTATGGCCGGAGCCACACTAGGAGATTTTTTTGAAAACTACGGTTCAGATTTTGCAAATGACCGCAATCCATGATCACTGCTATTGTAATATGGTGTAAAAATGCATTTTCTTGCCTCTGATTTATAATCTCCTGGAGCTGTAGAAATGTCAGCAGTCTGCTTGGGCAGGGTTTGATGGGCTGCTTTCTGGAGGCGAGTTGGAATCTGTATGAAGCCTGTACAGCCATTTTTTTAAGAATATGTGAGTAGAATATAAATTGGTATCACAACATTCCATATATATATATATCCCAAAAGTCAATTTGGATCAAAACTGCATTCATTTTGGAGTAATTTGATGAAAACTGATCCCATTCATTGTAGGCTCTGGGGAACCTACATGCTGTAGCTATTACCTTTCTTTGTGTTCATTGTGAAATGGAAAAAAAGGACTTTCATATTTGGAAAAGCACAAATGTACATGAGATATGTTTTTGTGGTAAGCAAAAATAAGATTGAGGTGAAATGAATAGGGTGCCAGTTTTCAAACATCTAAAAATAACTTTCCATAAAGAAAAATGAAAACAGTTGTTTACTAGGACAACTGATGCCTGGGGAAATAGCTTGGAAGTAAGAGCAATTATGCTATTTCTATTAAACATACTTTGCTTGATTGCATATGTGAGATATGATACCATTGCTTGATAAACTTGAAGTAGTAACCTCACATTTCATTAGGCAAAATTTATGGCTTGTTGATCATTTGCAAGCCTTGATTGTGGTGTCCAAGTAATGAGCTGCAAACCATTCATTAATTATACACCAAAATCCATGTTTACAAATTGTTAAATAAAGTACACAGCATTCTTCACACACCTTCCCTTCCCTTCCCACCGCATCCACACACCCACAATCTTTACACATTTTCCTCATAGTTGTTAGATGTCTATGCTTTCAGCTTTTTAGTGGGAGATTGGTTTCCTTTTACTGCCCTGTGTCACAGCACAGAGTTAAGTGTACAATGTTGTTTGTCATAAAGAAGCATATTTTAAATTGTAACGTTATACAAGGTGTCGGTTGTCTGTTTTAAAGGAATAATTCCACACTGATCAATCGCGATTCCTGGCTTTTGTTTTATAGTCAGTTGACTTCTTTTACCATGAGTGAGATGCACTGTGCAAGAATGAGTATGACACTGAACATTAGTCACGGGGGGCAACAGCACGGGAGATCTGTTGCATGCCCAGGCTCTGTACTCCCCCGCCTGACTGACTGATGGAGCCTACCTGGTCCATCAGGCCCACCCCCTAGGAGGCCCTGTCTCTAGGCCTGCCTTCCATTGGCATCTTTCCCACATCCAGCCATTTCATCTTCTGTGTTTTAGAACCTCTCGCCTAATCCGTTCTTGTACATTACCATTCTTTCATTTCACATGTCTTCCTTTTTCTCTCCTTCAGCTGATTTCTGTTTCATTCAATGGCTTGAGTTTTTGTTTTTGAATTTTGCTTCGCTCTCCCTGCTGATTCCCACCCAGTGCTGCCCATTTGAAAACTACCCTTTTCTCAATTCAGTGGGTTCTTTGAATGCAGCAGGTAGATCTAGACATCTGCAAATGCCACTTCACTGTCTGCCCGCTAAGTGAAATGTATTAGCTGAACAAAGCATGTTGTAGCATGTTCTTTTTACTGATATGAAAGTCCTCTGCAGTAGCAAAGAATCTGTGTTCAAACATTAATTGTTGGGGTATTCCTGATGTTTTGGAATGGCTGGTTGGAAATTTGAGCTGAGAAAATGGCTGTACAGGCTCTAGGTGTATTATAGGCCGTGCATTCAGGTAACTTGAGATCACAGCTCCTTTCCCCCCTTGCTTCAGGTGGAGGAACGTTCCAGGCTCAACCGGCAGAGTTCTCCAGCAATGCCTCACAAGGTGGCCAACAGGATATCAGATCCAAACCTGCCTCCTCGATCAGAGTCCTTTAGCATTAGTGGGGTGCAGCCTGCTCGGACGCCGCCCATGCTCAGACCAGTGGATCCACAGGTACAGTGACTCAGTGGAGTCTCATTTTCTTCTTCTGGTCATATGCAAATAAAATACGACACATGGTCCTCATTCAAGGTAATGTCCTGCCTAAATGTGTTTCATCTGCCAAATATGTGTTTCATGCAATCATATTCAATATGCTGACTGTGGCAACGCTGTGATGACAGTATCACAGCCTTAGTTCAGTTTATTTGGGCAGGCTGAACTAATCTTGTAAATGCAGAGACACGTTCCATTCAACACATCCTATTTCAGCCCCACTTTTGGAAATACTTCCTTGCACATGGTGAGATGCAATACTAGCATGCATGCATGTAGTTTAGAATGCCCAAATTATTTTGAGGGCCAACACACTGGCCTCGTTTGCACATAATGCTTAACCATGACTTAGCCTGAACATGCAAAAGTGCTGCCTCCCAGGGAGCTGATCACAGCTGTTTTCCTCCTACCTGGTCCTTTTAGCCCAGTGCAGCATGGCAGCTAAATCAGTGTTAGGCTTGGTATGTCATGCAAATGTGGAGTCATGGTCAAGTGCTCTCCTCCTTAACCATGTTCTGAAGCCAAGAACAAACCAGCATGCTTGTGTGATCCCAGTGAGCCGTAATTTGGCTTCCTTTGACTTACCAACCAGGCCATTGCGTTAACCATTTGTGTTGGGATGGGGGAGGAGCAGACTCTATCTTCCAAGGTTAGGGTGATCACACATACATTCAAACAAGCAGTACATTTATAACCACCTTAAGGAAATATGGGGTAGGATGGGGAGAATGTGAGTGTCAAACCTGCTCCAGATCTTGCCTTGGATGGGACCATTGGTCAAGTAACGAATAAACGCACCTCAGAAAGGCTATTTTAATTGTCTTGCACTATTTTAAGAGGGCTATTTTAATACTCTTACACTGATGTGAGGCAGTAGTTCTGTATATGTGGTCCATGGGGAGGTGCATGATGTATTTGGATAAGATTGTTTTATTAATAGAGACTCTACTGCCTATCTGCAAACTGCCTGATGAAAAACAAACAGCCACTGCTGAGCAGTTCTAGGGTAAGCAAGCCCTGTATTGTTTATGTTGCTTTCTCCAAACCTCATAGAACTATCAATCAAGGACGTGTTTGCATGTTATATATATTTAGGTGCATACCTAAGTTGCTTCTAATGTACCTTTCCCAATGAATGAGACATGTGTGTTTTAGGGAACGCTCATCAGAGGGACAAGATCTGCAACGAGTCCCTGCCAAATGTAGCAACTCAGCTTTCAGAGTGTGCTAAATTAACAGTAGCCGAATACCTGAACTTGGGAGTAAAGAAGTAGAATATTTGCATTCTCATGGTTCCATTCATAACCTGATCACCAGTTCCGTTCCAGATCATCCCTCTTCCTCCTTTGTTCCATTGATAACAAACATTGCACTGTTATGTTGTCAAAGCAGGTTTCAATCTGGATGGGCACCTGCCTGCCAAACCTACCATGTAAATTTCTCTCAATTCTCCAAAGAAAAGTACGATACACATGATAAAACATTTTTCTTCATTTTGGAGTTATCAGGTGGCATCTTCCATGAGAGAAAAGTGAAAGATTGTTTATGAAACATTGGTCTGCTCCAGTATGGCAACCTTTCTGTCTCAGTTGGGACCTTTTCCTCCAACTATGCTGAAACAAAAAGTACCTGGTAGCGAGCAAAGTTTTACCATAATTGCTTCTCTCCCCCACCTCCAGCTTTCTTTTCATTCATGCATGTCATTTAAAACCATCCATCTTAACAATAATTTTTCAGGAGTCAAGTTCCCTTTTTAAAACTGATGGGGAAATGCTGAGGGACCCCTACCTCAGTACTCTAGACCTCTTGCCCTAAATAAAACCCCTATGCCTCTGTAAATGTAGTATATTTATGCACATCTTAGAGGAGGCATATAACATGGGTTGGATTAGTAAAGTGGGTAGACGCCATCATGTTCAGAAGAGACCACTGAAATGAGTAGAATTTACTGTGTTTCGGAGGCTGCAAGTGATACACAAGCTTCGTTCAGTTGATCCATTGCATGGTGGTAGAAATGTAATTCAAAATCATACAGCATTAGCACTATACATTACAACTACTAACAGCAGGCACAAAAATCATTAAGTGGTCCTTCAAGGCTCTCAACAATTTTCAAGTATTCCCTTGGGTGAAAAGGTGTTTGACCTACTGGTCTACTGTATGCATCACTAAATCTTGATCCATCCTAAAGTATTTCTAAATGCAGAGCCCTCAGTCTTCCAGAGAAGCAGATTGTACTTGGTTTAACATAGAGTCTACTTTACTTATGCTTTGGAAGCCAATTCACTTCCACAGCATAAAAATACACATTCGTAGCTTGCTTGCTCCTTCCTTCCTTCCTTCCTTCCTTCCTTCCTTCCTTCCTTCCTTCCTTCTGTCCTCCTCCTTCTCTTCCCTGTCTTTTTTCCTTTCTTTTGGCAACTCAGTGCAACTATAGAAAGAGGAGCACCAGCCTTGCAAATAAATCTCTATACATGGTTTATAACAATTCTTTATAGATATATACCACATAGTAGTGGCAATGCAATAAAAGCTAACAATTTTTGGCAGCTCATCAGAGCCTGGAACTCCTGAAAACAGCCACTTCTTCTTTGCATTTTTCTTTGAAACATGAAGCTAAAATGTCACACCAAACCAATCACTGCACTGCTGCACCAATACATAAAAGCCTGGGGAAAATCAGGTCTCCATTATGTTTTTGGATATGCCTGCAAAAACTTTATAAAAAATTTTTTCATGTATTTTCTTAAACCATTTCACAAATAACACATGATCATATAGTTAACGATTATATCATAATGAATATGTAGAGAGGGGTAGAATTAAGGCTACATGAGGAATCTTCATATTTGGCATTTCCTGACCTCATTCTGCTTACTATTGTAAACTTTGAATCTTCTTATTACATTTTTGAATGTAATTCTAAAAAAAAGAAAGAAAAGCAAACCAAAATGAATGTGGAACAAAGTTTTTAAAAAAAAAACCAAGAAAAATTGCTTTGCAACTATTCATTTTTAAAAACACAAAATTACAATTATTTATTTTTTCCTACTGATGGTTTTGTTTTAACTTGGTGCATAGATTCCACATCTGGTCAGTGTGAAATCCCAAGGACCTTCCTTGCCTGCCTCTCAGTCACTGCATGAACAGCCCACAAAGGGAATGGCTGGGTTTCAGGAGGCTCTGACGGTGACCTCTCACCGCACTGAGATGCCAAGGCAGAACTCGGACCCCACCTCCGAAAACCCTCCTCTCCCCCCTCGTGTTGAAAAGTTTGACCGAAGTTCTTGGTTACGACAGGAGGAAGACATTCCACCAAAGGTAAAAATGAGGTCACTGCTAACTTGCAAGGTTTGGAGTAGAGAGTAGCTCAGTTCCTCTGCAATGGCGCCTTAGGCCTTATTTTCCACACTTTATTGGGGGCTCATCAGCACTGGTGCCTCCCACAATGTGTACAGATCTGGGCAGGCATATCCCCTAAATTTTAGAGAGCATAGAACAGGGGCCCTGGTGGGAAGGGAGTGTAGCTTTCTGACTGAACACATGCTTTGAGTGCAGAAGTTTCTAGGCTCGGTCGTTGGCATCTCCAGTTAAAAGGGTCAGATCAGATGCGCAGAAGACCTGTGCCTGAAACATTTGGAACCTACAGTCAGTCAGATCAGGCAGTGCTCTAGCAAATAGGTGGATAATAGCCTGACCTGGAATACGACAGTTTACTGTATTCCCTGGTAGGCCATATCTTCCTGGTGCAGGTCCACTGCACATTTAGAGAAATCCATCTGCCATGTAAAATGTAAACTGACCCTTACTTATAGATCAGAGTGGGCCTAACATTATCCCTGCCATGGCCTCCATAGCAGCTAAGTGAGCCAGCACAAAAGGTAAAGAATTTGGGTCCCTCCCCCCCTCCCCCTGGGACGCAGAGCCTAGGACTTGCTGATCAGAAAGTCGGCAGTTCGAATCCTCGTGATGGGGTGAGCTCCCGTTGCTAAGTCCCAGCTCCTGCCAACCTAGCAGTTCGAAAGCACGTCAAAGTGCAAGTAGATAAATAGGTACCGCTCTGGCGGGAAAGTAAACGGCGTTTCTGTGCGCTGCTCTGGTCATGCTGGCCATATGACCCGGAAGCTGTACACCAGCTCCTTCGGCCAATAAAGCGAGATGAGCGCTGCAACCCCAGAGTTGGTCACGACTGGACCTAATGGTCACGGGTTCTTTTACCTTTACCCCTCCCCCTAGTAATTGTCCCAAGCAAGTTCTGTACTCCTGCAAAAAAGTCTACTTAACAGAAAGTTCACAGCACCTGGGATAGCTCAGTCAGTAAAGCATGAGATTCTCTGGGTTCAAGCCCCACATTGAGGAAAAGATTACTGCATTGTAGGGGGTTGGACTAGACAGCCCTTCGTGGTCCCTTCCAACTCTACAATTCTACAGAGACTTTAAAATTTCACAGAGAAGAAGTTCGAGTATCCTGTGATACTCTGCCTAAAATAGGTTGTTACACAAGAGGCTTCTCGCAACTGTAGAAAGAGTGGAGACCTTTGATGGTGCCACCTCCCCTAGCATTGTTGAAATGGCCCTCAGGGATTATATGACTTGGGCCCTTTTATACAGTGGCACTTTCATGCCAGGGCACAAGCAAACATCAGTGAGGTATAATTCCAAGTCTTGGCACTGGTGCAGATTTTATAGCCTTGCACCAGGACCCCCCAGTATTATGGACTAATTTTGTGAGTCTTGGATGTAGAGCCCCAGGCTATAGCATCAACCAACAAGACAAATGCGAGAATATGCACTGCATCAACAAATTAGAAGTGTTGGCCACTCTTCTCTGGCATGTATGTAAAACACTGTTAAATAATATGGCAAAGGAAGTCCCCAAGTCCTTTACTGAAATCAGAATAAATCATCGCCTCTCTATCTTGGCTTCTGTTAGAAGCATAAAACTTGCCATACTGGATCAAATCTTTAGGCTTTCTAGGTTGACGTCATGTATCCAGATGTAATCAATACCCGGTGGAGTGTTCTGTAAGGGTTCCAGAAGTTTTATACCTTAATGATGTGATGCCAGTAGCTCTTTAATTAACAGTGCAATCCCATACTTATAAGTCCCATTGAGTTCAGTGAGGCTTTCTCTCAGGTAAGTGGGTATAGGATTGCAGCCTCTTTTCCAATATAGTAATGCACTTACCTTGTTTCTAATCTTCTTTCAGCTTTTTTGGATGTATTACAACATGGCTGTTAAAAGCTTCTTCTGTGCTGATTCAGCCCTTTGCCTCAGATCATGTGGTTACGAAAAAGAAAAGATCTAGCTAATTCATGTGATGTGGTGACATTGGCTGTAATTTCCCTAAGATGTAAATGCACCAAAGCAACAATTTGCACTGATGATAAGAAAAGTTTGTAGACAACAAAGTGATTTATGATGTCAGCCTATAATGCCTTAGTTGGTAGATTTGAATTTCTGTCTGCGGTTGATTAGAAAATTCTTCCCAAATTATTAAAATGTAAATGTTGCATCTCAGTTAGTCTATATGGATAAATAGCATTGAATTATCTGTGAGCAACCAGGCCCAATTCAAGTTGTTGGCACTAGTGTAAACAAAGTAGTGCCAGGTTACCTAAGGAACTGCTTTGCCCCATTAATTAATTTTAGAATGAATGATTTTAGAGTGTTGTTTATGCTGTACTTTTGTACTGTTTTATTGTTGTTAGCCGCCCTGAGCCCGGCTAAGGCTGGGGAGGGCGGGATATAAATAAAATTTATTATTATTATTATTATTATTATTATTATTATTATTATATCCCTGCCCTCCTCACATGGGGCACTGCTGAGAGTACCATATGCCCCAGAGGTGTTCTTAGCTTGGACTAGAAATGGCTTTTAGTATTGCAGCTCCAGCCCTCTGGAATGACTTAGCAGCCAGAATTATATTTAAGAAGGCTTATGTGTGAGTTTGTCATTTGCGCAATATTAATTGTGCATCTGTACAAATGGTTTTAATTGTTTTTTAGAATTTGCATTATTTTTATTTACCATATTTTTATTCTGTTCACACACGTTGATGGTCTCAGACTGTGAAGCAGTTTATAATTTCATGAAATTAATGAATCAATCAACGGCTTGGGGGCCAGGGACTTAAAACAATTGCCATCCCTGTGCCGACTTACCTGACCTTAAGCTTGGCAGGGGAGGCCCTGCTGGTGGCTCTGCTGTCAGTGGGGACTGTCACCCACAGGAGCACTGAATTCCCTTACGTGGTATAGTGAAAACATTTTTGTTCACCCAGGCATTTGGTACTTGAAGAGCAGTCATAGCTTTTTAGCAGCAGTTGTTGTATATGTGAATCTGGAACACATGGCTGATCCTTCACAGAAGTGCTTTGCATCAAGTAGTTTGATTGCATTTGAAGCAGTGGTACATGTGGCAAGGCAATTTCTGTGAACTCAGAGGTGAGCTGACTATAAAACATTCTTCATGGAGTCCAGTTCAGATGCATTTCTTGTTTGAGCTGCAATACATAACAAGTTTTCAAGAGAGAGAAATTGAATGTATAAAAAAAAATTTTTTTGCCATGCAACAGTATGCAATTAATACAGTCAACTCCAGGGTCTAAAAAAATGTTTTTTTGCCAAGGGCGGTGCTAAAGTCACCACTTTCTGGTTGACTTGGAAAAGGAGGAAGCTCAGTGCTTTGCATGCAAAAGGTCATGGATAAATGAACTAAATGAACTTGATGCAGTGGGGCAGCATTTAATGGGCATTGCAATTTCTTCCATGTAAAACTGTGGATGGTTTATATGAACAGAAAAGGGAGAAGAACAAGAGTTTCTCTCAGACTGTTTTTTCTTAAGACAATTAAATAATTTTCAAGGTGTTGCCAGTAGTCGAACATGCACCAGTAGGGGGCAGCGCTTGCGAGCCCAAGAAGGCGAGTTATGCTTCTGTTGGTCTGTTTTTGAATTCCTCCTTGACAGCATCCATAACAGGCTGGGAAATCATCTGGACTATGCTCCAATCCCAGGTATTTAACTTACCTAGGAGGATACCTGAATTTTATTTTCACTCCCAGAAGTCAGCAACCTATATGGGCTGCCATGCAGGATCTGGATTTCTGAGAATCTCTGCTTTCATTCATTTGGATGGATGCTAGAAATTGTGGACGGGCAGACAATAATATTGCCCCACCCATCACCATGGCTCCTTACACGTTGAGGAATGCTGTGTTGAATTTTTGTCGGGTTTGGTTCTTCACCCGCAAGCTCCCACATAAAGGCCAACGGGCATACACAAAAGGAAACAATTTTGTGCTGCCTGAAGTACAGTATACTCCCACCTTCCCTCTAGACAAGTGCTTTGCCAAAGGAGATGGAGGCATGCCACAAGTTGCAATGTGGCTCCCCCCCAAAAAAAAGAATCCTGGGAATGATAGTTCTCCAGCATCTCCAAGTAGTGCCAGTCATTGCAGACAGTACTAAGCTAGATAAACAAATGGTCTGACTCCTTCCTATTTTTTCCTATTCTTTGGGGGGGGGGGTGATGATAATGATAATGATGATGATTATACACCACCCTATACCCGGAGGAAGGACGCGGGTGGCGCTGTGGGTTAAACCACAGAGCCTAGGACTTGCCGATCAGAAGGTTGGCGGTTTGAATCCCCATGACGGGGTGAGCTCCCGTTGCTCAGTCCCTGCTCCTGCCAACCTAGCAGTTCGAAAGCATGTCAAAGTGCAAGTAGATAAATAGGTACCGCTCTGGTGGGAAGGTAAACGGCATTTCCGTGTGCTGCTCTGGTTTGCCATAAGTGGCTTAGTCATGCTGGCCACATGACCCGGAAGCTGTACACCAGCTCCCTTGGCCAATAAAGCGAGATGAGCGCTGCAACCCCAGGGTCGGCCACGACTGGACCTAATGGTCAGGGGTCCCTTTACCTTTATACCCAGAGGTAGTCTGAGGGTGGTTCACAACAAGACCACAACATATAAAATCAAATCAAAAGCAATAACCCAATAAACCCCTCCCCCCCATGCCTGTAGTACAGATACACGCATGTGCACATCTCTGTTCATAGCTGCTGCTGCTGTGTGTGTGTGTGTGTGTGTGTGTGTGTGTGTGTATGCAATGCAGCAACAAACAAGTTTTGTGAAGGGGTGCTGTTCCACTGCCCAATGCTGTTCCACTTGACTTCTGCAACAGCTAAGGCCAATCTAGATACCCCTAATCCAGACTTCCTTTCTAATGTGTAAATAGCTAGCGTAACAATGCACAGAAGAAAGAAAGTCAGCATTTACTGCTGCAGGGAATGAACTGTCCTCAACCCAATTAAAATATCTCCCATATTTTAGCCTTTGAAAGTGCTGGGTGTGGTTTGTAATTGCTTTATTTAAAAATATTTTCTATTTTTTGGTGATAATTTTTTTTAAAACAACAACAACAACCCTTCATGCTTGCAGACCTTACCAAAGCTCTGGTCTTTCCCAGTTTGCTGGTGTGAACTGTGGGCCTGATTGTAATGCACAGCATTTATGTTTTTGTCATCTTATAGGTGCCTCAGCGAACTACTTCCATCTCACCTGCATTAGCTCGGAAGAACTCTCCAGGGAATGGGAATGCACTAGGACCTCGACTAGGATCACAGCCAATAAGGGCAAGGTAATGCCAACCAAGAAGGAAAACCTCCCCCTGGCGACTTCAGAACACAAGCATAGAAGCAGAGGAATCTCCCCACCTCCCAAGTTTACTGAATTATGTATAGCACAACGGAGGCATCTGCATATCTAAAATTTTGTATTTATAAGTACCACCTTTTCTATCCATACCCCCATACACAAAGAGAGAATGAAGGGAACAATAGTCTTGTCCCCACATTTACCCCTCAGCTGCTTTTTCTTTCCACTGTCTTCTCATTTCTGTGCTATTACCTCAAATAAATGAGTTATCTCAAACTGTTGTTGAGAGGTAAGCACCTTCCCCCAGCAACTGTAATGATAAAGTAGAAACTGGGGGGATGGCTGAAGGATGTAAGGACAAGGTACCAGCTAACACAAAGTCTTAATTAATGCTATAGTTGCTGGTTCAGCCTGTGTCTCCTCTACTGATCTATCTATCTATCTATCTATCTATCTATCTATCTATCTATCTATCTATTTATTTACAATTCTATTATTGTCCTTCATCCAAACATCACAGGGTGGTTTACAATATAAAAACACACATCAATGCAGACCATAACATCAAACAAAAACAATCGCCCTCACCCACAAAGTTTAAAAGGCCATTGATTGTTTAATTAGCCAAAGGCCTGGGAGAAGAGGAATGTTTTTGCCTGGTGCCTGAAGGTGCCAGGAGAGCCTCCCAAGGAAGAGCATTTCATAAAGGTGGAGCCACCACAGAAAAGACTCATTCTCGTGTTTCCTCCCTCTGGATTTCTCAGAGAGAAGGCACATGAAGAAAAGCCTAAGATGATGGTTGTGTGTCAGGGGCAGTTCACATGGGGAGTATTGAGTTCTTGAGCCGTTTGAGGGTTTATAGGTCAAAAGCAGCACTTTGAATTGGGCCCAGAAACTAATAGGCAATCAGTGCAGTCAAGCCAGAATTGGTGATATATGCGAAATATGCACAAACTGTGTTGCCCCAGAGAGCAACCTAAATGCTGAATTCTGCCCCAGCTGAACTTTCTTAACCAGAGGCAGCCCCATGTATAACAAACGTGATCTAACCTAGATGTTACAATAGCATAGACAAAAGAAGTAAGGCTATCCCAGCCCAGATAGGGAGGTTTGGACTAGCAGCAAATCAAAATGAGTATCAGCACAGTCTCCTGCAATTCAGTGCCTCTGACAGTTGTAAAATAGTCCACCTGGAAGTGCCTGTAGGCTTGCAGCTATCTCAAGATAAACCCAGCAGTTACCTCTTGGTGCAGCTGCCAAGGCGTGAAATGTAATGTGTGCAGAAGCACTGTTTCTCTTCAGGAGGGAGCCAGAACAAGAGTTATTGTATAGCTGGCAAATGAAGTGTTGAATATCAGCCTGCCTGCAGCTGGAAATAAGCTAAGATATAAAACCACTAACATCAGGGAATAGGAGTCCAGCAGGTATCATCCACTGTCGTATTTGCAGCTGCTAAAGAAGAAATGTGTTGGAATGAAAGAATTAACCTGCAGCTAGCTGGTTTACTTAATTTTTTGTTGTGTTTTCAGTACTGTAAATGGAAGTCATTTTGGATTATGCCATCTGTTTTCCCTGTCCCCAAGCGATGTGCGTAATTGTGGGAGACGTGTACATACGAAATGGCTTGCGCCATAATATATGTAAATCAAATGGTTATCAGTGATGTATGCTTTATTATGATGTGCCGTTTGCTAATCCTCTCTTGCATGACACTGGAAGGTCATGTCTGTGTTGCTGTTAGGCTTATTTAACATATGCATCCCCCCAACAAGAATCTTCAAGGCTTTCTTAGCAATATTCTCAGCAACTTCACAAAGCAATAATTCCCAGAATGCCTTGCTGGAAGTCATAGTGGTTAACCAGCAGAGATTTGTAGGCCTGTTTCAGATGAAACAGAAAACTGTAGTTTCCTAACCATGTGAGCAAGCTGCAACATGCCTCAGGCTTGTTCCCCCCTTCTCTTCCTTATTCACACCTGCAAAGAAGAGATCAAAAGCTTCCCTGTGCTTTATGATGTGTTTAAACTGTATTTAGTGAACAAATCATGATCCAAGTTTTGATCCAACAGGGAACTGCAATGATTTAAAATAGGAAGAGAAAGCTTCTGATCTCTTCCTTATGGGTGTGAAGAAAGAAAGAGCCTAGTAGATCGAGGTTTGCCACGTTTCATTCATATAGCGGGAAACTCTATTTCTCCATTACATTACTGAGCAGGAGGTTTTCTCCTGAGTTAGGAAGGTGTCAGGTTTGCTTATCACCTGTGACCAAGGGTGCCAGCTCCTGGGGGACGAGGCACTGTGCCCCCCCGATCTTTTTTTTTTAAGGTTCCAGGCCCCCTCAATGTTCAGAAGGTCCCCTGCACAACATCTGGACATCACGTGGTATCATGTGCAGGCCCTCTCAATCCTCTGCCTCTGAGATTCCAAGGTTTAGCATAAGGAGTGCCCAGGATTTTGTGTACAAAACCAGGTCAAAAAAGTTATTTGTAGCAATGTATGAAAATACTCCTGAATGAGGACAAAGGAGACATCCATGTATGAGTTAGAGAAGGGTGTGTGGGTGTGGGTGTGCGTGCGCGCGTGCGCGTACACCACTTGATGGTTAAAAAAACCAAAACCCTCTAAAAGTGGTTCATAACAATATTAGAAAAAGACATTAAGTTTATTTTTAAAAACATTAAAATCCACACTAGCTAAAAAGAAATAAAACACATGTCTGGATAGGCTTGCCTAAACAAAAATGATGCCGTGGCACCAAATTTCTACTCGCTTCACTTCACGAAACACTTCCTAAAAGACACATGAAGAGTGACACCCAATCCTTCTCCTCTCTAGTAACCCTGACCTACGGAGAACAGAGCCTATAATAGAAAACCCCTTACAGAGGACAAGCAGCGGCAGCTCTTCCAGCTCAAGCACCCCCAGCTCACAGCCCAGTTCCCAAGCAGGCTCCCAACCTGGATCCCAAGCTGGTTCTAGTGAACGGAACAGAGTCAGAGGTAAGACATGTCTTTCTTCCTTCCTTCCTTCCTTCCTTCCTTCCTTCCTTCCTTCCTTCCTTCCTTCTGCCAAGTCCAACACTCTACCCATCGGACTGGCATCTTGTGAAACGAAACAAACATTGTAAAACAACACAAAACTATATTTCCATCTCAACTGTGAACATCTCTGTCCCTAGCATAGACCTGCTTTGAAAGTCTCGTGATTTGCATGGTGCAGGTTCAGTTCCTCCCGAGAGAGCTTATCAGTGGATCCTGAAGCAAATAGAGAAGGAATCAGCTACCTGGAAGTAAAGCTGTTCTCATTGGTGAGAGGTATGGGGGTAGGAAGGCCTTTAATCCAATTTGTGCCTGCTTTGCTCTTTGCCCAGGAAATGCCAAGCCCGAAGTTTCGCCCATCCTCCCTCACGAGCCAGCTAAGATAAAACAGGAAGACAGCAAGGACATGACACGACCAAGCCGACCTGCTGTGAGTTTTAAATGTGTTTTGTGATAGACTTTTGCCAGTGGAGTTTTTCCTCCAGGCCACAATCTTTTGAGAACGAGTCAAAAAAGAGTCAAATGCCGCTGCTCATCTCCCCACTGACCCCAGTTCAGTTTTGAGTGTAAGAAGAGACTGTAGAAGACAGGACTATTTAGAGAAAGGGTGGTTTGAGTTTTCTCCAGTTCAGTAAAAACCTTCAGCATAGGAATAACTGAAAACATGGTGCGTATCAGTGGCTGGGGCTATTTGTATGAAGTCATACTTCTTAGTGGAGTTAATACCTTTGAAGGACGTTTTAGTCTCAAGGTTAATCTGATAGAGAAGACATGACATGGTGCAGTCTGCAAGCACGTGTTAATGGTTCCTGTGTTTGTCAAGAGCCAGACTGATTTAGTATTTAGAAGACCAAGGAAGGTGCATGATGCTGTTAAAAGGTCATTGGTTTTAAAGAAGGAAAGCCAGAAATCCAGACAGGTCATTGCTGGGCTCACCTGTGCAAAATGATGCTGCCCATTTCAGAGAGGGCAAGATAAAAAGATGTACTCTCAAGGAACGGTGTGGAGAAGCAGAAGGCTGAAGCTGCTCCCATTCAAGGGTCTAAACTTTAGGCAAGATAGCGATGGGGTTGTTTCAGGGGCAGAAGGGGCAGAAACACATAATGGCAGGAAATCCCAGGCCACATCAGCCAGGGAAGGTAGTTAAATCAATATCCCAATTTCTGACCAATGGCAGGCATGGGGAAGTGTCACAAGCATGTCTTCCTTCAAAGTCCAGCTAGCTGCCTCACATGCCCTAAGAATGCAGGCCCTAGCTTGGTAGTGTCTAGTTACAATCATTTTTATTGCAAACTTCACAAAAGCACACAGCAAACCCATCCAGAGTGCTTGCCCCTGGTTTAGTTTTGTGTTTGACTATTTGTATTTCTATACTGGCAGAGGGCATGGGAGGAATTTCCATTTAGCCTCTTAGGAACGTGTATCTGCTGTTTTGTTGATGTGTGTTTTTTTCCCTTTCACACTTCACAGCACTGAGCTAACAATTTTGATTTTATTTCTAACCTGCTTGCCTTTCCTCTGGCATTTTCCTGTCCTGATCTGTTTCCTCTGATGCTGATTAATCTTCCCTTACTCCCAGAGCTATAAGAAAGCAATAGATGAGGTTAGTGATATCTTTTCTTAGTTGGTCATGCCTTTGCAGGGGTGACTAGTTAGAGCTTAACATCAAACCATATTTTCTTGGTTGCTGACATTCAAAAAGGTGATACTGCAATCATGATTCCAGATGAAAGATTTTATATAGAAATAGAAAGCTGCTCAGGAAAAAGAAGGGTGGGGTGTAGCCTAGGTGTAAAACTTCTATTTTACTTTGGGTTTGGCTCCATGAAATCCTTTCTCTCGCCAGAGAAGTAACTCTGCATCTTTGCAAACCACTATTCATGTGTGCAATCAAAGAAAAGGGGATCTGTGCCCCAGATGTTCAGGGTGCAATCTCAACATTTTAAGTTGGTACAGCTTAGGAGCCGTGGAACAGATGCACTTTTCCTGCTCTGGGTTCCCCCTCCCCCTCACTTGCTTTCCCCTTGGAATTGCAAATACCGTATGTGTGCTCCCACAAATTTTGATCCAACAATGCAGGGTGAGTTGTTTTCATATAAATTTGAAATAATTCTTCATGACTGTAACCATTAGTTAGTTTTATTCATGTGTTATTCTGAGCCAGATTCGTAATGGTAATTAACTATAATGAACTCTGGCAATTTACCCAACTTTGGTTTCATCCATTAGTACCAAGCAGTGTAGTTGTAAAAGGAAGTTTCAAGTCATGTGGTGCACACACACACACACACACACACACACACACACACACACACTCCAGGAACAGGTGCCACTGAAAAATACCTACTCATATTCAGGTCCATCCTAGCAGCGCATGCTGAAATGAGGGGAACTTCTACCGCCATCTGTCCTTGGAAAGTCACCTGTGTTCTGATGGTCCTAATTTTGAAAATCACACAATATGGATTTTACACATTGATGTTGTTGCTGTCTAATACCAGGAAGGAGCATTCCTCAGTACCAGGAAAAATATACCAAGAGACCACACTCACTCTCATTTCACAGAAATCGCTTAGAAGGTACCTGCCTGTTTAGCCCCATAACTTTCTTTCTAGGAGGGCTAGAGACTTCCTTCAAAATAGATAAAGAAAGCTCAGGATCTGGAGCGCCTGCCCAGGAGCACCAGTGAAAAGCCAAACACCATTGCACCTGGGGGCATTGGGTTGGAAAGCCCTGCCTTACACTGTAGATAATTCTAGTTATTTTCATGTACCTCTGGAAGTCTAGAAGCCGGTGAAATTAGGCATTTTTCACTTTGAGTCTCTCTCTTTCTTTCTTTCTTTCTTTCTTTCTCTCTCTCTCTCTCTCTCTCTCTCTCTGATAATTTGTGAGCAGTTGTAGCGAAGCCATTCTTTCTATAGCTGAACCATAATAGCTTGAAAACACCTAAGCCCATTTTCCAGTCTTAGTTTTGGAGTTAGGGGTGTTGAGGAGATAAATGTTTTAAAAGCAGTACAATGCACTTCTTTAGGTAATTGGAAATGATCCAGCTGAAATGAATGAGTCACTAATTATTGAACTATATATTATAAATGTGTTCTTGCTGCCTGAATCTTAATTAGGCCTTCTTTTCATCTTAGGAACAAAAAACTGAAAACAATTAAAACCAAAGAAATTGATCTGGCAGTAATGAAAATATTTGCTTCGATTTGGCCAGGTTTTAATCACAGAGTTCGTTGGCAGTGGAAACAAGCTCTTAAAATCCCACATTCTCTACTCTTTAAAATGGAATGGGGGGGTACTCTAAGCTTTTCATTTGGAGTGTAGAAGCAAAATCTATTAGACACTTATCTGTGATTACAGTCTTTGAACAACTGTCAGTCAGCAGTGTTTGGATTAGATCAGGGATAGTTTGTTTATTCAGTCTTTTCCCAATAGTTTTTTAGTAGTAAATATCTTATTCCCCATTTGTCACAACAAATAATAAATAATTTCTCCTAATTAAAAAATATTAATAGTTTAGAATGGCAAAGCAACAACTGAGGCAGTCTGATGGAAACATTTCACAGGCAGTCTTGCTGTTCAGGGTTACCAAAAAAAAAAAAAAAGCCACTTTGAATAATATGCTAATATCTACAGTGACACTGATTCAGCCTCATTCATGTCACTCATGTTTGGTTGAAGGTGACATGTAAGCATACAGTACAGCATTACAATACTGTTAACTTGATAGGGTTCATTGAACGTCAGGCCTCGCATCCTCACCATACAAATAATGTGAAGGCCATTTCTCTTGTTGCAGTCGCTAGATGTGGAAATTGTCCCACGATATACCTTCATTCCTTAGACCCAGAACAGTCTCAGAGTTTCTGATTCAGCAGGCACCTCTCAGCATCACAAACTCTCCTCCATGAAGACCCCCCCCCCATTGCTTGGCAGCTGTTTTCTCCCATTTCCCCCAGACATCAGAATTGTTTCTGGCTTCTGTGGCGGTAGATACCTGGAGCAGCTCAGAAGCAGCATTTTGGGGATGCTACAGAGACAGATTCTGAAAGAGATAACCGATTTCAACTAGGTGTTAGCCTGGCATGCATTATTCTGAGATGCTATGCACAATCCACAACAATTTAAAGGACTTATTAAAGAGTAAATAAATAGGTGCCGCTGCAGTGGGAAGGTAAATTGTGTTTCTGTGTGCTCTGGCACTCATCACAGTGTCCTGTTGCACCAGAAGTGGTTTAGTCATGCTGGCCACATGACCCAGAAAAGCTGTCTGCGGACAAACACCGTCTCCCTTGGCCTGAAAGCAGAGGTAAGCGCCACACCCCATAGTCAAATACGACTGGACTTAGCATAACCGTCCAGGGGTCCTTTACCTTACCTTTACCTTTAATCTAGTTCATGCACCTATTTTGGATACAAGAGTAGTGACTCATGGAAATTCTCCCTTGAAATTACACCATCTGACTTAAGCATGTTTCCAATCCACCAGAGAGGTTTTTCTCCCTGATTGTGCAGATCCCAAATCTTGGAAGCCGTGTGTCAGCCGTGTTGATTCTCTCTCTCCCGTACCCCTTGCCCTTGGAAATCCCTGTTCCTTCTTACAGAATACTTGAGTGTCAAGGTGGCTGGCACCGGGGAGATGATTGTATAAAAACTCTGTGCAATATGATGCCTCCTTTTCTGCAAGACATGCTTCCTGTGCTTCAGATTTAATGGTTTAGGCACACCAAGCTAACAATGTAGGGGGTTCCTTTGTAAGTAAGACATGTGCCACATCTCTGCACTGACACAGTAAATCATGGGGCTTATCCACATTTACCTTTCCTCCACTCTTTCCATGCTTTAAAGCTCCATGTCTAAGAACCTTTTTCTTTTTGCTCCAAGCTTTTCTTGTGAAAACTCACTCTTTAAAGCTCAATCCAAGCAAACAGCAATCCATGGAAAACATGAATTGTTTGCTCCAACTGAGTGCTAAAGAGTGGGTTTTTGCAAGGAAAGCAAGGGGGGGGGCGGGACGTGCTCGGTCATGTAGTTTCAAAGCTCAGACCTGTGCCAGAAAGAGTGGGACAGAAGGTAAGTGTGGATAAGCCCATGGTCTTGTTCTGCAGAACAAAATAAACATGCTTTTAAAGAAATGTGTAAAATGGCTTATCAGCTGTGATGAGATTATACTGCTGATAGACCTTAATTAAGCACCACTTTAGGATGACTGTAATGATGATAACGTGTTTGATTTAATCTGTGCAGAATTAAAAATATATTGACCTGCTTTTCCCTTCGATATCACTGTTGCTTCGAGTTTGACAGTCTACCCAGGCTTTCCATTGCCTGCAGAGTACACCTCTTCCTGTGGAATATTGACTTAGGGCTAGAGGCTTTAATGAGTAAACACATCAATTGAAACTTTAGTTGATTCATCTGCACAAAGTGATTTTAATTGGTTAGGGTTTCAGATGAAGAATGCATCTTGTCATTCTTTGAGATTCTTTGCTTTCAAATTTGTAAGGATTGTTCCCTGTAACAAGCCAGGGGCTGATTTTGCTGTATTGAACTTTAGGTTTTCCTATCCTTCCTTTAGTAACTCATAAAGTTTCCTACATGTTAAGTTTCTGGCCATATGTTAAGTTCAACTAATCAAAGTATGTTCCGTAGCTTTTACCGAAAGTAGAGTGACGTGCACCCTGAACTAAATTGAAAGATGCCATCAACTTTGACGTTCTGCAAATAGAGACAAAGATGTTGCTCTCTCCCTGCGCCTCTATGGCACAAGTACTATATGCCTGACATTTACAAAGTGGCCATTGAGTCCTGAGTAAAGCCAGTTGCGGCTGCATTGGAACGGGATATTTTAGGGCTTATCCACACTAATCTTTTGACCCACTCTTTCCAGGCACACGTCCACGTTTTAAACCCACTCTTTAGTATTCAGTCAGTGCAAACATCAATTCAGGTTTTCCGCGCGTTGCTGTTTGCTCTGATTGAGCTTTAAAGAGCGGGTTTTCACGAGGAAAGCTCTGGAGCTAAAGGGGGGGCACTTGGACACAGAGATTTAAAGTGCAGGCCATGCCTGGAAAGAGCAGAGGAAAGGTAAGGTAAGTTAGTCTTGCCTCAGTTTCACTTCTTATGATGGAAGCAATGCTTTAAAAAAAAAAGATAAAGGAAGGAAGGCATGTACTGCATGTTTCAGGGCTCATTTCCCCTTAATCAGTGGTAAAATTGGGGAAATTGGGATATAGGACAAAGAGAGAATATGGCCATAAGACCGAAAACAGCAAAAAAAATGTGGAAATAGCCTTTTTTTTTCAATGAGTTTCTTTCTCCCTAACCCTTGTATCTCTGACCAAATGCGCTGATGGCTCCCTCGGTCACTAATATAGGGAGAAATGGTAAGACTAACGACTGCAGTTGCTTTGTTCATAATGTGCATGCCTAATGCAATAAACTCTTCTAACCCATTCTAATTCGAGCTCTCGTGCTTTTTATTTTTTGCCCCTACTGCTTCCCCCTGCATTGCTATAAAAGCATGTAAGATTACAAGAAGTCTCCTTCTTCTATATGGTGCTTGCAGTGCCCTTTGTCTTGAGATAATACTGTCAAAGGTTTTGTCAGTGTCATAGTAAACTGAAAGCTCTTGGTGTTTGTTTTTTAAGTTTCCTGGTTGTTCCCCTGCTGCCACCCGTAACTTTCCAAATGTGGTATTTCCACATTTACTGTGGCTGCTATGTGTGTGTGTGTGTGCAGGGTATGTGTCAATTTGTGTGGGTCTTAGTGAGTTCATCTATGCTCTCTATCTCCAGGAGATGAGGAGGTCTTTTGTGGCATTGTTTCACTCAAGTCCCGTGCATAAATCACGTTATACATCAATCTTGTTTGACCTGTCTCTACATCTCTGTCAGCAATAACTCAAAGTACTTTGCTATAGGCAAACAGCAGGACTGGAGGCCTTGTGTATTTACTCTCCCCCCCCCCCCATTGTTAACTCTTAAAATTTTCTCACAATCTTACATTCACATCCACAGCAAACCTTTAAAAGCACATGCCTTCTCCCAAAGTATCCTGGGAACTGTAGTTTAAGGGTGATGGGAATTAGCTCTGGGAGGGGTAAACTGCAGTTCCCAGGATTCTTTGGAGGAAACCATGTGTTTGAAAAATATTGTGTAGATATGATGCCGATCTATAAAAAGATATACTTAGTGAGCTCTCTTTCCCCAGTGGAACGTCACCTCTTCACTGCCGTTGTCACCAGTTCCTCCTCTCTTTGATATCACCTGCTTTATCAGAACCCAAGAATTGAAAGGAATCTCAAAGGGTTGTCTAGTCCAATCCTCCACAGATGAAGGAAATCCACTACTGCAGTAGCCCAGCTTACACCCTAATGAAGCCCACCCCCTTCCAAGGCCATCACAACTTGTATCACCAAGAAGTTCTTCCTAAAGATTAGTTGAAGTCCTCTTTATTGCAGTTTGAACCCATTGGTTTGGGTCCTCCATTCTGCAGCAGCAATAAAACAGTTTGCCAAAACAATGGCAAAATTTCACACAGGTACACCCCGCCCCACCCCCAAAACGGTATCAGTTAGTGCAGCGTTCTGTGTGAATCAAGGCAATCATATGGTTTTCCCTTCCCCTGTTGGGCATCGTGAGCTGGAAACACACAATGTGAAGCTCCTGTTCACGTACATGGCAATAAATGGCTTCCAAAGGTGATGTTTTCCAGTTTACTATGATCGTGACTGAACTCCATTTGTTTTCAACAAATGTGACTGTGCTGTGTCTGTACGTAGAAGCCTACAAACAGATATGTACACACGCCTATGTGGTCAAATAAAACCAGCAAGTTTGCTGTTGAGTTTTCAACAAGCATAGAGCCAGCATTTGTTTTCACAAAAGCTACATGCTATGTTGTCTTACGTTGGTCTATGTTTGTAAGACTACTATAAAAAAATTAGTGTTTTTTGGTTGCTTGTGCTCTGTGTAGTTAAAGCTTTCAGTCAGATGTGTGCAGCTTTTCTGCCCTATAAGTTGTTGACGAAACTCACCTCAAGTTCCCCTCGTTCCCCTTCCCATATAGGATCTGACGGCCTTAGCCAAAGAACTGAGGGAGCTGCGTATTGAAGAAACCAACCGGCCTTTGAAGAAAGTGACGGACTATTCCTCCTCCAGCGAGGAGTCTGAAAGCAGCGAAGAGGAAGAGGAGGATGGCGAGAGTGAAACGCAAGATGGGACTGTGCCCGTCAGTGACATTCCAAGGCTTATGTAAGGCGCATTTTGTGAAGATAACACCATTATAATTAACACTGTTTATTTGGAGCTGCGGGTGGGCGGAACAACACACTGTGCATGTTTGACAGCAGCTGCCCCCCAGGTCAGGTCCCTCCCCATAATGTGTAGGATCACTCACCCCATGCCATCGCACTGTCATGTGCAATTGTCTGTTCCTGCTGTACATCAGTTGGATGAAGGGTAGGGGAAATGTATAATGTAATGACCTCACAACATTAGGAGACTTGATCCTGGGCATTGCTGGGAAGAAGAGGAAGCCTTGACGTGAGGATGCTATTTTTGGCAGATGATGTGTGGTCCTTAATTGTGATTGCAGCTTTTTGTGCTTGGGGTAGCAGCTGGATACAGTCCCCAGCCATCCTGGCTTGCCAGCAGCTCACTCCAGTTGAAGGATAATACAGTCTGAGTTCACATCAATAGAGTCAGAGACCCATGAAAAACATAGGCAAAAGGTGGTGTAGGGTAGTGATTCTTGTGTCTGGGAACAAAGAGGAGGCTGGTTCTGGATGGTGTTGCACTCCCCCAAAGAACCAAGTGTGTAGCTTGAAGAGACTACTAGATCCAGCTTTGTCGCTGGTGACCTGTGGTATCAAGTAACACAGGGTACCTATTTGTCAGCTTTGGCTGGTTCATGAGCTCCAGGCATTCCTGTATAGTGTCAGCCTGCCTACAGTAATATAGGCCAGTGTATCCCAACCTTGGGTCTCCAGCTGTTTTTGGACTACATTTCCCATCATCCCTCACCACTGGTCTTGCTAGCTAGGGGTGGTGGGAGTTGTAGTCCAAAAACAGCTGGAGACCCAAGGTTGGGGAAACACTGGCCTAGGCTCTACAGACTCTGGGTTATGGAGTTAGAGTAGTGCAATAAGCTCTGTGTGGGCCTGCCCTTGAAGATGATTTGGAGGTTGCAGCTTACACAAAATGCAATGGCCAGAGTGTTGACTGGTTTGGCTGTTTGGAGCCATATAACACTATTTCTGAAGAGTTTGCACTGGCTGCCTATATGTTCTGAAGCCACATTTAAGGTTTTGATGCTTAGATACAAATACCTGGACAACAGAACTCAGTTATCTGAAGGAGCGCCTCTCAGCATTGTCCTCCCCAGGCTTTAAGATCTCTCAGGGAAGCCTGGTGTTTTAGCTCAGGGTGGAACCTTCTTGGTGGTGGCTCCTCAGCTGTGGAATGTCGTTTCCCCCAAGGTTCAGCTGGTGCCAACATTGTTTTGTCCAACACCCGCTCCCCACACATATAGGAGCCACCACTTAGAGGATCCCACACTCATTACTTGGAAGCAGACAAAGCTCTGGGACGCAGTTTATCTTCTTCACATATGGCAGTGTACAGATAAGACAGAAGCTTCGTGTGTGAAAGAGCCCTGAGAGCTAGGAAACTCTCTGGGATTTTCTGAAGTTCTCATAAATATACAATGGCTTCACTTTGCAGACAACACCTTAGTCTTTCATGAAGTTCTCATTTAAATGTTCTTTGCATTATCACAGATTTAACAGTTTCCCAGTATTTTAAAGACTGACAAACTAAATGGTTCTAACAGCTGCGTATCTGGACTTTTATTAGAACATTCTCTGATCTATATTTCTATATTATCTAGGTCAGTCTCTGCCTTCAGGCATAAATAAGCAGCTGCTGCTTATTTTTGTTGGCCATCCATATGTATATGGGTAATGTTTGGGCAGATATTTTGTGTCTTGTTTACCTTAATGTGGTTTAAAATATGCCATGTTGTAATGTCATGTTGTGCCCTGGCTTGTGTGCACTGAAGCTGTAGTCCTAGAAGGACTCAGTCTCATCTCTACAACTTGACATCTTCAGATACTGCTGAGAGGCTTGCTCTTGTTGCCCTGGGTAGCCATCAAAAACAAAAATGCCCTGGACAAGATTAGGTGCCATGAGAAAACTACCTCCTTATGTCAGGTACTATCTGCCTGTGAGTCTCGCACATCCTCTGAGTCTCCCAACCCTTGCCCCATATTTCTAGCTACTGATGGTCTGCAAGAGGAAATCCACGGCACAGTGGGGTAAATGACACAGTGAATCCTAGAAAATGGTACAAGCCAAGCAGGCATTGCTTCAACACAGGGCAGTAGTTTTCGGCAGCATCTCTCTGTTATCACAATCATCCCATGTGCTCTAGCCTTTAGGTTGGCACAAGGCATGATACAAATCAGAGGGATGCCATCAAAACCAGCGCCCATCCAGTTTCCTCCCTCCATTTCCCATAATGGAAATTTGTAGGGTGACATTGTGAGGTTCTGCATTTGCCCCTTCCCACTTGGCAATATCATGTGCATGCCATGAAGGTGCAGGGGCCACACGCAGGGTAGTCTTGTCTGTGTTTCCTTCTCCATTTATAAGGAGAAAATGGGGGAAACTGGATGTTGCCTTGCCATTTTCAGTAATCATCTTTAATTGCTGCCTTAGAGTATGAATTACTGTAAAAACCTGGCCTCTGATAAAGGAACCTATAACTTGTTCTGGATTTTCATATATGTTGGATTCATGATTGCCTTAAGATTAAAAAATCTTACTGTTGGCATTTGGTCCGTGTAATCTGGACCAACACACAGCAGCGAAAATGGTATATATATATATTCTTATTTAAGTTTTGCAAATACCCACTGTTTATATTTTGCAGCCCAACAGGAATGCCGGGAAACAACGAGGCCTACAACCTAGGAATGGTGTCAAGCCACGTTCTAGAACCACCCCATACAGATACGTTTAGCAGCATTTCCAGAGAAGGGACTTTAATGATAAGGGAGGTAAGTGGGTGGCAACTATTTCCTGTGAAACATCTTTGAGAGATTTTGTCTTTATAAGCTATGAATAATCATTGCTCTGTGTATTCTAAGCACAAAGTGATTGATTAAACAATGCCTGTTAGCAGCTGATTAATATAATTACAACATCTAAACAAAAGATGTTTCTCCAAACTCTAAACAGCAATGAATACTGTAGGACGCAGCCAGGTTGTGTCTGGATTCTGATATTCTTCCATCCTGGCCTAAAGCAAGAAAAAACTCCCAAACCAAAGGATTTACACAAAGATTTACACCGGTAGAAGTGAGTCTGAAACCTAGCCCATTCACCTCCATAATAATTCCCCCTTCAGCCATCTGCTGAAGATTTCCAATTGCTTTAGTTTAATTGTAGCTCTTTATCTGAACACCCTAATTGTGATGTCATGGCTTGTATTCAGGGGGGAAAAGAAAGACTCTTATAAAGTCAATATAGAGGCCAACAAATGGGACTTTTGTTTTATTTTGGGAAATTATGGGGCAAGGCAGTGGGGAGCCAAACCCATAATATTTTGTTGAGACTCACAACCCAAATCCTAAAACTGCCAGGAGCAACTAAACCTTCCTATTCAGCCTCCTCCTGAATAGGTAGCACAGCATGTCTCCTGTTCTTTACCAGTGTTGGCCATTGATAGCAATGCAACATTGCAGAGTGGGTTGAAGTAAACCTGTTGCTGGACAATAACCTTGCTATGAATGACAGGAGGTTAGATTGTACGAGGCATGCTGTAAGAAAACAAAAGAAGAAGAAAATTCACTAAAAATAAAGTGTTTGGGAAGGATAGGTAATTCAGAAAGACACAAGGAAGAGCTTCTGACATCTCACCTTGAGGCCCAGTAGGTGCTGTCCATAGTACTGAATGACTACCTTCCCCACCCTAATGTTGTCCGTAAAACGAAATGGCCACATTTTGCACCCTGAGAAAAAGGTCCATTGTTGTTGAAGCCAGCCATTGTTGAAGCCAGCTTTCTGGGTGCAGGGGTTGGTAGTTTAATAGCCAGCTAGCTGTGATTCTTTCACAGTGGGTTCAGTTGCTATCATGGCGTGATCCCACTGAGCTTAGGTAATAATGGCTCATATAGCTCCCCAACCAATTACAGCTGACCAGGAAATGCATAATACATTCCATAAAATAGGCTAAGGAGATGTCCAGAGGCTGAAGCACTACAGCAGTCAGGCTACATGACCTTCAGAGGTCAAGAAGGGGAGGAAGGACCTAAAAGGCTGGGAGATCAGTGGCAGATCCCATGAACTTGATGGGGTGGGACAGAACCCTGTCTAGGATACCCAAACAACTGTGGCTTGTTTTTCTCTCTGAAGTGTAAATGTCTCTTTAGCCACAGTCATAGACAAAAGGCCAAGGTATTTGTGACAGCAGCAGATCCATGTGTTTAAAGGAGAATCTGCTGTAGTTCTGTAGGAAAAGGGATGGGGAGGTCCAGTTTTAAGGAATGAATAGGCTGCATGGAGGAAGGGAATTGTGCCCTCCTCCTTCCTGCAGCTTCCCTCCCTGTGCTTTTCTTTCAGCCAGGCACATATTTTGCATCATGTCCCAACCCTTCAGAGCAGATTTTCCAAGGACACAAGGAGTTGTTGGAAGTTGCCTCTGCCTCATCCAGTTACTGGAGCATCCCATCCTGCATTGCAGGGGGTTGGACTAGAGGTTCCTCGGGGTCCCTTTCAGCACTGCAACTCTATGATTCTATTAGCAGAACTCTGCTTGGGATACTCTTGCCAGCAAAAACCTGCTTAGGATCTGAGGGTGGCATTCCAGTAACTCAATTACTGCTAGTGCAACAAGATCCCACCCCATCTCCTCCCCTGTGAGCACCCTGCACCCTCCCCTGCTCCAGAGCAAACACCCTAGAACAGATTTAGGATGTGCACAGGAGGAGGAGAGGGGGAGAAAGTTCTATTGCGGTAGCAGAAATCCTTGAGCTGACGGACCCCTGATTTAGCACTGCACTGGACATGACCCTAAGCCATTGTTTGGAGTGTGGAAAAGTGGATTCATGCCTAATTAATGCACTCCTTGTTTGTGAAAGAGTCTGTAAGTGACCTTAAACCTGATAGACCTTAAGAAACAAGCTGTGATGAGTGCCATGCAAGGTGTTTGCAGTTTTTGAATATAAATCATTCTTTGCCACCTGATTAAGTTGAGAGTGTCAAGAATTGTGCAGATGCTGCTTGTGGAGCCTGGGGTAATCTCTTTCAGGTACATTACCCTGCTTGGGCCTGCCCTTAATAGGTGACACATTAGACATAAACAGCAGGTTGCTGACAATTTCTGCCAGGCTTGTAATTCAGCAAAAGAAGCATCTGCGGTGACTTTTGCAATGGAGACAAGTCAGTCTGTTTTGTCAGCTGCCTGCAAAGGCAGAGACCAGAAGAGGGAACAAAGTGAGGTTGGTTGTTTTTTGCTAGATTATAAAGCATTTCCCAAGTTGCAGATGGAAGAGGATTTTCTGTTCTCTGTGGAGACACATAGCTCTCGCTGATGCTAATGCGAGCTTTGCGTGCCTGTCAGGACAAAAAGATCTGTTAAGTCGTGCAGGGGGAAAAGCCGAGGCTGTTCGCTGCTGCCTTGAGTCACATAAACTTACTGTAGCCCATTTGAAAAGGGCACAAGGTGGAAAAGTGGCTCCTGGCTCTCATGGCGTCAGAATACTGCAAAGTGGGGCTTGCAAAGTGGGCACATGCCACATATCTGTCCCCCGATGGCCATGCCAAAAGGTAACGTCTGTGTTTCTACTTCAAAGGAGGTGTCAGTGGGGAGACGCAGGCAACCTGCTTAGGCATAACCTAGATACAGGCACAAAATGGAAACCACCAAAGGTCACGTAACACCATGGCAGTTATTAAAATAATGCTAAGTGGTGTAATCCTGTCTCAATAATTACACATGTTTTCAGTGTGGTAGATGGAAACCCAGCTTCTAATTGGCCCTGTCCCTGCAGCCAAGAGCATGCTAACAATGCACATTCAGCCATTGGGCTGGTTTGCACATATTAATGACTCTGTCTTAATGATCTGAGGAACAGGCCATGCGCTCTTGCACTCATGCCTCCCCTGACATACCAAATTCAGTACTTCTACCATGATTCTGTAAAGCACCGTTTTACAGAAACCGGAAGCCGTTCTTCACAAGCAAGACTTAGACCAGCTTTTCCTTTAAAAGGTCTGTGGCCCAGTTCAGGCATACAGCAGTCCCCCTTTCAGCTGCCTGTGGGAGCATGTAGTTTAGGGCTGTAAGTGAAGGTCACATGGAAAGCTCTGCATGTGGCAACATGTGGTTAGTCCACATACGGCATGGCCCTTTTTCAAGCTGCTGTGATTGTACAGATAGAGCAACTACATGCACAGCAACTTGTGTAGAGGTTGCAGGTCATCCCATCATCTCCGCACCATTTAGTTTGTGGGTCTTTAAAATACCTTTAAAAACTGTTAAATCTCTGATAATGCAAACAACATTTAAGTGAGAACTTAATGAAAGACCAAGATGTTGTGCACTTCTGCAGGCAGATGCTGCAAAGCATCTGGCTCAAATATAAAAGCAATAAAACATCTGCATTCTGTCCCACTTTTGATAGCATTCACCTGTCGTATAAATAGTACAGAAGGGGCTCAGATGTGCTGTTTAGCCTTGTGGTCTTAACTATCAATAACCATTCTTCTGCTGATGAACAAGGATGCCCTCTCCTTCCAAATGTGCTCCATTCTCTCTAAATTTCTTCAGTGGAGCTGCTTGCTGAGTCCGCGGGTCAAGAGGACAGCCAAGCCAAGGGCTTGTGCCTGTGCTTGCTTGGCTACATGAGTTAATATGTTACTCTTGGGGTTTCTCTCTCACACACTCTCCTCTCTTCTTTATAACTTGTGTCTCTGCAGACTTCTGGGGACAAAAAGCGCTCTGGCCACACAGCCAGCAATGGCTTCGCCGGCCATGTCAATCTTCCAGATTTGGTGCAGCAGAGCCACTCACCTGCCGGCACACCGACTGAGGGTCTGGGCCGAGCCTCCACCCATGGTCAGGAGATGGACTCGGTGGCAGAAGTAGGTAGCAGCAGGGTCCTCTGGGCTCAGGACCTGCTCCCTTTCCCCACCTTTGCTTTGCAGAAATATTAACATCTTGCTATCAAGATTTATCTTGGATCTCCTCCCCGCTTCGTGGCTATCATTCTGTGTTTATGATTATAGACATGATGTTGAATTTCTGTTTTAATCCATCAGCTGTTGAAAATGGTGGCAAAGAAGTAAGGGCATTTCTGGGTAAAAGCTTCCCTTAGCTGCAAAAGCCAGAAGCGAAACAGGAAGTAGCTTGCATACAAAAGGCACCTGTTATCAGGGAGGCACCATGGCTCAGCAGTAGAGCAACTGCTTGGCATGCAGAAGGTTCAGGTTCAATGTGTGGCATCTGCAGGTAAACCTGGGAATGCCCCCAGTCTGAAATCCAGGAGAACCCAAGCCAGTGTAGACCAGGGTTTACTTGGGACTCCAGCTGTTTTTGGACTACAACTGCTATCACCTCTAGCTAGCAGGACCAGTGGCCGTGAATGATGGGAATTGTAGTCCAAAAACAGCTGGAGACCCAAGTTTGGGAACCCCTGGTGTAGACAATACTGAGCTAGATGGACCAAAGGTCTTATTCGGTAGGAGGCAGATTCCTGGGTTTCTATTGTCTTTGCACAATCTGCTCTTCTCCTCTAGTGCTGGTCATGCTAGTGTGTTTGGACTGACTTCTATCCATATGGTGATCAGCACAGCCGACAGGTGTCTGGCATGCCGGCATTAAGCAGAATAATAATTGGAGAAAATCAGTATCTGGAAGGCATCCTGAATTAGTGTGATTCCCCTCAATTTGTTAAAGCCACACAGGGTTGTTGAAGAACCATAGGAGAGCAGGATTCTTTTTCATGAACATCATGACTTTTGTTTTATTTTTCAAAGAGCAGGTTTCTGGCCCTTAACAAAAGAGAAGAAATGGTTGCACATATATTCTAAAAAGTGGGTTGGCAATGCCTATTAAATCTCCCCGAAGCCCAAAGACAAACTCAGTGAGCTTTACCTACATAACTCCTTGTGTTGCCCTTCCCCGTAGCTAAAAGAAGCAGAATAAATCTGCATGTAATTTATGCAGGCCTGTTTACAGATTGTGAGATGGCAATTGAGGCATTGCATCACCAGAGTTTGGAAGTCAGCACATCTATCTCGTTAATAAAACCTCAGGAGGTCTAAATATTCTGCTAAACGTTCACTCGTGAACTCATTAATGCAATCCTTTTCTTCCCCAGTTAAGAGATAGTGCTCGCTTTTCCTGGAAGCCCAAGTGGTGCCCTCAAAAAACTGCTACCTTATGTGTACATTGAAAGAGAAGGAGGCTCTTTCATGAGGCTGGTTATCTCTTTACAGCAGGGAGGCTAGGCAGTTATCTAGGGTGACAGCTGCCTGGCTCCAGCACTCGACCTGGATCACAGACTTGGGTGGCTTTTGAAATAAAAGGAAAAGGCATAGAATAGTGATGGTGGAAGGTGGGGCTCCCCCTCCCCATTTTTCTGGCTTCTTTCTATGATGATGATTTATTAGATTTATATACCGACCTTTTATCACAAGATAAAAATGCAAGACAAAAGCACAAATAAATAGTTAAAACAAAAACAACAGAAGTCATAACTATAACATTGCTTGGGTAAATACCACAGCAGAAAAACAAGTGCCACGTCGTGGAGGAAATCCTTCTTTTACACCATAGGGCTTACAGCTGTCAAGAAGTAAAGATCACTACCTTTGCCTTTGGATGCTAACATAGCAGAAGATTCTCAAAGGGGGGGGGGGGGAGAGATGTAAATATTAGTAGTTCATTATTCTGGATTTCCTTCTAATCAAATCCAGCTCTGTTGTACTTAGCAACAAAGTTATGCTAATTTAAATTGATTATTACCTTTGCATCTCCACCAGTCATTAAAGCCAATTTCTGCCTACTGCGGAGCCATTTTAGGGATAAAGCATGGGTACTAGCTAAAGAATTGGTCTTTTATACCTGCATACATTCAAATACCACCCATTCTGCCACTGGACTACAACCCTTGTGCTTTGAATGTATTATCTGTGTTGGTGTGAAGACTAAAACCTTATCATTACCTTCTTCTGATTAAATAATATATTTATTTCTCACTGGATAGTATGGAATGGGAAGTAGCACGAAAGCATCTTTCACTCCATTTGTGGATACCAGAGTATATCAGACTTCCCCTACAGATGAAGATGAGGACGATGATGAGGAATCGTCTGCCACAGGTAGGGAAAGGCAATGGGAAATGCTTGGGGTGTGAGACACTCGGTCCTGTACGCATATACTTAGGCAAGTGTCAGCTCTAGGAAAGAGCATTTTGAAAAATCCTGCACATGCTGGCCCGGCAAGTGTTCATAACAGCTTACAGCTTCTATAGCACCATAGCAAAACATCCCTTCGAGAGTATTTAGGAAACGTGCTCAAATCTCCAGTGTTTTCCCAGCATGAATGAGTCACTGGAAAGTTGTGGGCAACATGCCAGCATGCACTGAATTTTACTGTGGCTGCTACAAGCCAAAGTAACCTTAGTGCATGGAGACTCTGTGGGCCAGATTCAACTACCCCATTCTACTAGAGGGGGCAGTACAAGTATCCCCCCCCCCCCCAAGCTCAAAGGCTACCCCTCTCCGACCCCGTATACCTACTACCACCCACAAATCCACTCTGAAGGATCAGGGCATCCCCAAAACAGTGGGGATGGAAAGGGGAGATGGTTCCATCAGTGAAGTAGTCATGCTTGCAGTAGCAGAACATAATCTTAACCCTACATTGAACTCCTCCTCCCTATATGTGCAAGACTCTGCAAGATTACTTCAAATCTCATTTGAATTCACACAATCCCACTTGAGTTTTCAGTCTAAAATTTGAAAACATTAAATAACATACAGGTACCCTGAGAGAGAAGGAACGCAGGTGGCACTGTGGGTTAAACCACAGAGCCTAGGACTTGCCAATCAGAAGGTCAGAGGTTTGAATCCCCGTGACGGGGTGAACTTCTGTTGCTCGGTCCCTGCTTCTGCCAACCTAGCAGTTCGAAAGCACGTCAAAGTGCAAGTAGATAAATAGGTACCACTCTGGCGGGAAGGTAAACAGTGTTTCTGTGTGCTACTCTGGTTCACCAGAAGCGGCTTAGTCATGCTGGCCACATGACCCAGAAGCTGTACACCGGCTCCCTCGGCCAATAAAGCGAGATGAGCGCCGCAACCCCAGAGTCGGTCACTACTGGACCTAATGGTCAGGGGTCCCTTTACCCTGAGAGAAGTGGTAAGAAGAAATCAGGATGGCACATAGTTGGCCTCACCACCATGAGTATCCTGTTCACGTCATGATGTTGACGTGGTGCTCCTCAGGCCCTCCTGCAAGGCTGGGCTAACTGTGGCATCAGGTTCACCACAGATCCGAGCAAGTTTCACAAACCTTTTGCAGCAGGCTGTGCAGCAGCTCTGTACAGGATATTTGGCAGGAACCAGTGATACATAGCTTGAGTTCTCCTCTACTGGGCGGATACTTAGTTCGAAGTACTGTAGTTTCCTTTGACTCCTTGCAGTGGTGCTGCATTCATTGTGCAGACAGAAGCCAAAATCAACACAGTCTTGAGGCCTCTGCAGAATTCCAGTTGAACTGAGTTTTTCAGTAACAATTCCTCTATCTGTATATGTTATCAGAGAGATATGGGGGAAAGCCACAGGAAGCAGCTCCCGCAGAGCTAAAGAAACACATGTATTGGCCCTTAGTAGCTGATAAAATCCCCATTATGTATTCAGTAAAGCTGTTTCTGCATGTTTTCCTTTCCAGCATTATTTACCAGCGAGCTGCTGAGGCAAGAACAGGCCAAACTTAATGAAGCAAGGAAAATTTCTGTAGTAAATGTGAATCCCACCAACATTCGTCCTCATAGTGACACACCAGAGATCCGAAAGTACAAGAAGCGCTTCAATTCTGAAATCCTTTGTGCTGCTCTGTGGGGTAATCTGTTAATTATCTCATTGAATAGCAGAAATGCCGTCTGCATGTTAAGATTTATTTTGGTGCTTTTTAAGCAAGGCTCTGGCATAATGCCAGGAGCTGAGGGGGTAGAAGCAAAACATTCTCTACATAAGGTGGGGTGCTAAATAGCAGCTCTAGACACCTTTTTCCTGGGGTTGCTATCATGGCACCTGTGGATTCAGTGAGAGAGCCAGTGTGGTGTAGTGGTTAAGAGCGGTAGTCTCGTAATCTGGGGAACCGGGTTCGTGTCTCTGCTCCTCCACATGTAGCTGCGGGGTGACCTTGGGCCAGTCACACTTCTTTGAAGTCTCTCAGCCCCACTCACCTCACAGAGTGTTTGTTGTGGGGGAGGAAGGGAAAGGAGAATGTTAGCCGCTTTGAGACTCCTTAAAGGGAGTGAAAGGCGGGATATCAAATCCAAACTCTTCTTCTTCAGTGGCACTCTTGAAGACTTCCCCTGGTGTTCTTGAAGCCTCAACACCATCCTCACTTACTGCCCACTTGAAAAGTACAGAGAGCTTATGAAGGAAGCTGAAAGAGTACGGCTCCTTTCCATCTCCCTGTGCTTTTGAAGGCTCAGATAGGCACCTGAGAGCATAGGAGGGAAAGGGGAGACATCTGGGGTACTGCAGGAGAAGAGAGAGAGAATGAGAATGGGGACATCCCCCCCCCCCAAATCAAATCACATCTACCATCTGCTCCATTGACTGAATCATAAAAAAAAACTCAGATTGGGTGTTTTCCAGCACTGCCATAGTGCAGAAGCATGACTCTGAGGCCCAGATTCTTATGGATCCTCACAGTTTCCACAAGAGATCCCTCAAAACCACCATCAAGTCACAGGTCACCTCTTTCTATGCAGATGTGCTATGTGATTTGTTGGTGGCTTTGCTGTCTTATATAGAAATAATTATGATCTATGGGAATCCATGCCTTGGACCAGTGTTTTTATGGTACTGGCAAGAGGAGATGGGAGCCTGATTCCCTGGATAGCAGGGGATCATTGTGAGTAAGTGAAGTCAGAGGTAAGGAGGGGGTTCAAATAGCCCCATGTGGGGAGGGGTTCACAGGGCTTTGCAGGCACGGCCTATTCCACTTTGATGACCATGTCTCCCACCTTCTGAATGTTAAGAGTGTGTCATAAATGCCAGTAGATCTCCTCTACCAGTGAACCTGTCAAGGCCCCAACCCCGTGAAGGAGGCCTGTGCACATCCATCACCATCTAAAACTCTCTGAGCACAAACACGGTGGGGGAGCATGGCTGCTGGGCTTGTCATTGGCAAAAGACAGGGCTAGCCCTCATAGTCCCTCATCCCTTCAACATGTGGGAGGTTTCCAACCTTCATTGGGAGCCCTTGGTTGATTCCTTTTAATGTTAACTAAAAATGTCTCCATTCTCCTTAATTTCATCCGCTTCCTCTGCTTGCTCATCGTGCAGGTGTGAACTTACTGGTGGGGACAGAGAATGGGCTCATGCTGTTGGACCGCAGCGGGCAAGGGAAGGTGTACAACCTGATCAACAGGAGGCGGTTCCAACAGATGGACGTGCTAGAAGGACTCAATGTCCTTGTAACGATCTCAGGTATAGCTGTGAGCCTGCAGCAGTGTTGTCATTTTGCTACTGGTTTCTGACAGCCCAGTCTCGAAATGCAGGGGATGGTGCGGGGCACACACAGGGAGGAGAAGGAGGAAGGTCCCGCTGTGCAAATGAAATTCGTTCTGCTCACGCAATTAGTTAGTTGAATACCACCCTCATTTTTTATTTATTAAACTTGTTAGTTATTTGTTTGAAAACGAAGTTATGTAAAAATGCATCATAATATAGATACATTCACACAAAAACGCTTGCAAGCCACGAAAATATACAAACACCGCCACCCCCAGTAACAGCAGCAGAAAGCTTTAGCAGCATGCTAATAGCAAAACAACATATTCATAGTTCACCCAAAGCCTGGGGGAAAGGTTTGGGGTTTTTTAACCTGGTGCCAAAAAGATGGCAGTGAAGGTGCCCGGCGGACCTCAGTGAAAAGAGTATTCCATAAACGGAGCCACAATAGAAAAGGCCTTCTTCCTTGTCATCATCTGAACATTTTTTAAAAAACGCCCTAAGCACACTGACTTTTAGTGCTCAGTTATGGCAATTACTTAAACATATTTTTACACCAATATTATTCTTTATACTTGTCTGTAATTTTCAGCCAACAGAGGTTGGCATGCTTACATACGTTTTCATGCTTCACCTAAGACAGATTTCTCTTTTTAAAACCCACCCTTCCATCTGAAAGGCCTTACCTCCAGACAGACAGTTAACAATAATACCGATGAGCTCAATTATAAGACATTTTAGCGTATAAGAAGACAACAGGAACGCATGCAGAAATTAGCTTTATTCATATGGCTTCAGTTTAGGTGCAAGATTAAAGTTCCAATTACCGTATTTTTCGCCCCATAGGGCGCACCGTCCCATAGGGCGCACCTAGTTTTTTTAGGGGGGAAATAAAGAAAAAAAAAATACTTCCCCCCCCAGGCGCGGGGCTGGGGCGGGGGAAGCCCGAGCTTCCCCCGACCCCAGCCCCCAGAACAGGCTGCTATCCGCAAGCCTAGGGAGCCCGCGGGAAGTCGCGCTGGTCTCCCCAGGCTTGCGGATATCTGCCCGAAGGCTTCGGGATGCAGGCATCTCTCTTCGGGATGCAGGCAACTCCGCAAACCAGGTCGGGGAACCGCGGGATGGCGGTGCTCCGCCTCCCCGTTGTCCCCCGAGCTTGTGGGGCTGCCCGATATCTGCACGAAGCCCGGGGCGCGCTGTGCAGCGCGCCCCATGGCTTCGGGATGCAGGCTACTATCCGCAAGCCTTGGCAGCACGACAGGAACTCCCGCGGAGCTCCCAAGGCTTGCGGATAGCTTCCTGAAGCCTGGAAAGCGAGAGGGGTCCGTGCACACCGACCCCTCTCGCTCTCCAGGCTTCAGCGAAAGCCTGCATTCGCCCCATAGGACGCACACACATTTCCCCTTCATTTTTGGAGGGGAAAAAGTGCGTCCTATAGGGCGAAAAATACGGTAATATTTCCAAAATTAGTTTTCCTCAACAGAAAAGAATGCAATAGACAAGCTGGCATCAGACAATGTATGGATAGCTGTATTAGCATCCAAGTTGATCCAATGATGGATTCTATCTTTATTGGTTCCATGTTTCAACAGGAAAGAAGAACAAGCTACGAGTTTATTATCTTTCATGGTTGAGAAACAGAATATTACACAATGATCCTGAAGTAGAAAAGAAGCAAGGCTGGATCACTGTAGGAGATTTGGAAGGCTGCATACATTACAAAGTTGGTAAGCACAAGACCATATGCATAAGTGCAGTATCACACTAGCAGGAAGCTCTCTTAATGCTAGGCATGCCTGCTGGTCAAAGGCGCTTGGGGACTCTGAATATCCTTGTGCTGATTCCTGCTATTCCCACAGGCAGAGTGAGGTGTAAAGAGTCAGCCTTCGTTGCACAGTCAACAACAGTGAATATTGCATAAAATGCTTGATGCCTCTTTTCTTTGATACCTTTCTGTGGCACTAAATCAACCATGGAGAAAATAGTTATGCCTAAGCATGACTTTAACTATGCTCAGAGTGGGAGGTATGGTGTTGTCTAACCATCCCTGGGCTTATTTGATAGTGGAACAGGCCCCAGCATATATTAATGTGGTCCACAAGTTCACCCCATCTGATTTTTTATGAATATTGCATGGATTGGGCATACATCTAGAATCACAGAATTTTAGAGTTAGAAGGGACCCCTGTAAGTATCTAGTCCAGTTCCCTTCAATGCAGGAATCTCAACTAGATCATACATGGCAGATGGCCATCCAACCTCTGCTTAAAACCCTCCAAGGAAGGAGAATCCACCTCTCATGGGAGTCTGTTCCAATGTTCAACAGCTCTTATGGTCAGAAAGTTCTTCCTGGTGTTTAGTCGGAATCTTCTTTCTTGTAACTTGAATCCTTTGGTTCGGGTCCTGGCCTCTGGAGCAGGAGAAAACAAACTTGCTCCATCCTGCATGTGACAGCCCTTTACAGTGGTACCTCAGGTTACATACGCTTCAGGTTACACACTCCCCTAATGCACAAATAGTGCTTCAGGTTAAGAACTTTGCTTCAGGATAAGAACAGAAATTGGGCTCCAGCGGCACGGCAGCAGGAGGAGGCCCCATTAGCTAAAGTGGTGCTTCAGGTTAAGAACAGTTTCAGGTTAAGTACGGACCTCCGGAACGAATTAAGTACTTAACCCGAGGTACCACTGTATTAATATTAAATATTTGAAGATAGTTATTATATCTCACCTCAATCTCTGAGCATTGGACTGGTGGTCATTCATGGACTTTTGCTGCAGTGTGATGTCCGATACACAGATGTGAATTGGGGCCAACAATGGGATGAGCAGGGATCATCCATCTTTCCCTCTACTCCTAGGCTGTATACAGTTAATGTCTGAACAGGACTAAAGTGCAATATCATTCAAAAAGCTAATAAACCAATGGTCCGTTTTCTTCTAGATGTTCAGAAACCATCTCCATCACGTATAACACAACTAGATTTGGGGGAGCCCCAAATCAAGAGTAACTCCATTAACAGTTGTTTTCTAAGAACTTTAGTTTTGAAACTAGTAGGTTTTTCCAGGCTTAAACCAGCTACAGTAAAAAAAATGTATATTGAAGGGAAAGCATCTAATTAAATGAAGTTCCATTGGATGGCTCACACATACAGATGTATCACTTGCTGAGTCCAGCACTAGCTGGCTCTTAGCACGTGTGAATAAGCCAAGAAAGTCAACCACCAGCTAGAGCTTTGTATTGTTTCACATCATCTGAAAGGCAAAGCTTTTCAAGCCAATCAGTTTGTATATTCAGCTGCCAGTCACCAAGTGTTCATGTATGAATTCTTATATTCACCTTATATATGAGGTAGTTTTGTGCCTAATGTTTCCCAGTGGACATAACTAATATAAGACTCCCATATGCTTTTAGTACCAGAATAAGAATTTGCACAAATGTCAGCTATATCATATCAAAAGCTGGGTAGTAGCCAGTGTGCTCCAGTATTGGTATGAAATCTCCTGTGATCTAGCAGTGAAATAAATTATTTTTCCTGGTATTGGATGGCAAATAAGGATGTATTTATTGCCACGGTCCTAAATGCTTACATTTCAAAATATTACTTGAAGTCTTTAATTTTATGTATATTCACTTAACACAATTAAGTTATTGAGGTTATGCTTCTTGATTAATTGTTCTTTGTTGAAAAGTACTAGAGAATAGCTGTGAAAATGGAACATTGCAAAAGCTTTAATGCTTAAGAAAGAAAAACATACCACGCAATCATATTCCTTTTGGCTTAGCTGGCTAAAATCTGGTAGATCAAAATTTGAATCAAATGTCCTCTGTTATATGTAGATGAGTAATAAATTTTACTTAACAAATACTATATTTTCAACTTAGCATTTAAAGAAAGTTTTGAAGTATCACAGTCCTAGCTTAAAACATTTATTTATTCGCTTATTTATTACAAGGATAGTAGGGAAGGGTCACATTGCCATATTATTCATCTCAAATCCTGTGAGGTTAGTTTCCTCCCAGACACGCATGCTCTTTCCAAAATACCTGCACTTGCATTGGTGGTGGTGAGTCTCTTCCGAACTACTGTCATAATTGGAAGCATAAGTGCCACCATCTTTAATTTGCTGCAGTGGTGGTGTGGCAGCCATGCTGTGTCACATACATGCAAGCAAACACAAGATGGCTGCCCCCTGTAGCTAGAAAGCACCATCCAGAACTATGAAGAACCTCAAATCAGTCCAAACTATCAGGGGAATTTGCCATTTGGCCTGTTCTTAAAGACAATACTTCTACTGACAATACGGTTTCAGCAGCTCTCCCTTGAGATTAAATCATTCGGTTTTGTCTTGAGTGAATTGGATGTTTTAAAAATTTAGTTTTATTTCAATTTTAGTGAAATATGAGAGAATCAAGTTCTTGGTGATTGCCTTAAAGAATGCTGTAGAGATATATGCTTGGGCTCCTAAACCATATCACAAGTTTATGGCATTTAAGGTATGTTTTGTGTTGTTACAAAAATATTAGCATTATTCATACATTTGTTCATGTTTTTTATCACAGATAAGAAAATCTGTCATTCACTTCTGTTATCTATTCATCTGTGGCATAACAAGGAACTTAACCTATATCTCTCTGTGTGGCAAACCTCTGCAAAATTACTAGAGCTGGTTCTCATTCCCATGTTAGACATACCAGCATATTCACAAAGACCACAGATGGTTATGAACCAGTTCAGATGTGTTTATAGAACAACAACATCCTGGTGCCCGCCAGATGTTTGGGATGACAACTCCCATCAGCACAGAGGGCTGGGGCTTATGAAAGTTGCAGTTGAAAACATCTGGAAAGCTCCAGGTTGGGGAAGGCTGGACTAGAGCCACTGTGTGATGCATAAATAAAATCACATCAATCTACCCTGACATCCAGGTGGGCCTGTCCTGCCAATGGGCCTACAAGTCTATGAGGAATCTCAACTAAAGCATCCATGACAGATGGCCATCCAACCGCTGCTTAAAAACCTCAGAGGGAGTCCATTCCACTGTCAAAACAGCTTTCTGTCAGAAAGTTCTTCCTGGTATTTAGTCGGAATCTCCTTTCTTGTAACTTGAAGCCATTGGTTCAGTTCCTGTTATCCGGAGCAGGAAAAAACAAGCTTGTTCTATCTTCCATGTGACAGCCCTTTAGATATTTGAAGATGGCTATCGTATGTCCTCTCAGTCTCCTCTTATCCAGGCTAAACATGCCCAACTCCCTCAACTGTTCCTCATCAAGGCTGGGTTTCGAGACCCTTGATCATCTTGGTCACCTCTACACATGTTCCAGCTTGTCAACATCCTTCTTAAATTGTGGCACCCAGATGCAGTTTCTACATTCCAGTCACGAGTCTCACCCCACCAGGTTTCAGTAATGCCTACCAGGTCATATTTGCCATCCTGTACTAAAATCTCCAGCTCATCTTGCTTGGTTCCCATACTCTGCATTTGTGTAGAGAGAAATGAAACCACGAGCTGTTCCCTCCAGTTGCTTCCTTCTTGTACTTCCCTGCCCTTTAGCAGGCTTCTGGAGCACCACCTCAGTTTCCTGTGCATCAATGAAGCTATAATCCCCACTGCCGCGTCCTCTTTTGTCATCAGTATTCTTTTCTCCCTGCCCTCATGATTTAGTGTAATCTCCAGATCAACTTTGT